>NC_071306.1:6857500-8057500 GCF_027563975.2 Plodia interpunctella | reverse complement strand
CGGGGGCAAGCGGGATTGTTGGTAGTAAAAATCCCAGTGGCCACCCCTAAATATAGTTAACATAAAAACTAGGTATGCTACCTATTATCTTTATTTTTTTTTTGAAATGACAAAGAATGTTAATTTTATTAAATTTCTGATTAAAAAATAGAAGTACGTAGGGTTAATCAAACGAGAGAGTTACAATATTTATAAATTGGTAGAAAATTAAACAAACATTATTTTTTTGTATTTTTATTTTCAAAATCAACTATTTTAAACACAAATCCAAAATCACAGATAATTAGGTACTTTCAATAGAATATAAAATATTTCTTAAAATATACTTGAAAAAACAATTCTCCGCCTTCTTAAATCTACATTTTCATTTCCAAAATCAACAAGTTTTATACAAATTCTAAATAATCACATCAACAAGTCAACAATCATTTCTATAGGAAAAAAAAAGTATTATTAGAAAATATACAAAACAAATAAAGTATTACTCTGCCCTAATAAAAAAATATTTTTAACAAAATTAAAAGTATGCACTAAGCATAATGAGTATTTTCAAATAATCACAGACATAACGAGACTCTACCCTACCCTAATCAGTATTAGAAAAAATCACAGATGCGTCCTCTCAATTAAATTCGTCATTAATGTACTCGTATCACAGAGTATTTACAGTAATTGGGTTTTATATGTAAAAAAAAAACTTAGAACTAGATATTTTGCTACTTTAAAAAAAATACTTAGGTAATTTGTTATGACTGGCACAAATCAACATCATTATTTAGGTACCCATAATTGACTACGTTATTCATTGATCGTCATCAAGTAATGAATAATTTGTTTAATTTACCATACCTCTTATGCTTTTTTTTACCTTTTTTTATTTATTTTCATTGCCAAGAAGCCTTAATGCCTTACAGTTTCTAAAAAATGACCTACTGATATATTGCCATGTAACAGCTCTAACTGACTTTCCAAAATAAATTGATCAGTAAGGACATTATTTTTCTTTCTTTTTTTAAAAGGTGTCATTTTGGTTTTATTAATGTTATCACAAACACTGAAATATGCAGAATCTTTAACCAATACATTTAATAAATGAATAATATTAGGGTTCTTTTTTCCAATTTCTTGGTTTAATTTGTGATTCCAAGCTTCCAAGAAGTTAGTGGTCCTATGCTGCTCTCCGTAAGCACACCAAATTGGTATAAATTCTTCCTTCAGCCATTGTTCTTCAAAGTATTTTCTGAATTTTTTTAAATCCTCCTCTTGTGTACTGTAGCGAGTAATATACTTCCAGCCGTTCGAAATTTCGTGTGCAGGCAATAACGGTAGAACTGCACTTAGTGCAACCTCTCTTATTTTCTTCACATCTTTTGATTTTGTAATTTGAAGTTTACGGGCCTTCTCCCAAACCGCTTTATTATAGTGATAATAGCATCCTTTTGTGTTAACTTGCGGAAATAAATTCTTTATAGCAGTCATTGGCGCTTTTTCGAAGTCAGTTTTGTATTTAACCGGATTCCAGCCGGGGATTTGAGCTTTTATCATGGAAAACAGAATGAAGTACGATTTCACGTTTCTTTCACTCATAAGAGCGTAAACAATAGGCATTAAATTCGTACTATTTGATGTACTTCCCATATCTGCATGTATAACATATAGCTGCGAAAAAGGTTTCGGACAACTTTTAAAAGTTCCGTCACTGTAAAAATCAGTCGCTTTGCAAATTGAAAGTTTAGCTTTTTCTGTGCAGAAAATTAGAATTCGGCTGTCACCATCAGCATAATCAGCTAGTAAAAAAATTGTGAATTGGTTCGGGACTTCAACGTTTCTTACTAGCTGCGGCTGTAGACACTGTACTCCAGCTTGTACATTCCTAAATCTGTACAAGGATGATTTCACGCTATTGAATGTTGGTATCTTGCACACCAAATCTAATCCGCTGTTTTCTAATGTTGCAATCATATTATTATAAGACTGAGGAACTGCCGGGTAATTCCCTTTGATAATTTCTTGTTTGCAGGAATAAAGCCGCTCATCAATTTCATTTTTTAGGAAATCTGGAGTACATAAATGCGGCGTTTCATTTACGATATTATTATTCTGCGAAGAAAAAAAGATTTTATTAAACATTTAATTTCATTATTAAATAAGAGTATAGGAATCAGGGTACGAAATTATAATCGATCCAGTAGTTTCGGATCCTATTCGTTACAAAAAATCTCTTTATAATACAAAGCAAAAGATATTGCTTACGATTAATAGGCATACAAGTAGAAAAACTTACACGAATCTTTATAACTCCTTTGCATTTCTTTTTTCGCTGGCTGCATTCCCACACACTTAGTCCACTTGGGTATTTTTTTTTCACATAATATTGGTGGCCACCGTGAAGCAAAACAACACCATGTTTTCTTTTAATATAAATTAATGACACTTCACCCGAGGTAGTACACGATGTACTTGACCCTGACATGGTTAGGAATGCACTAATAATGATAAGATTAGAAATGCCACAACGCATTGCCAGCCGATACTTGTTTTACATTTTAGATCTAAATGCATTGTACTTAAAGTTTAGTTTTGCAAGAATCACTCATAAAACCATCCCCATCAAGCCCAATAAAAAGCTGTTTTGTGTTTTTAAAGATTTATGACCTTCTGTCTATTGTGTCTGTTTTGGCTTTTCGGCATGTTTGTTATAGGTAAAACAAAGCACACGGCCTATTTTATGGTTTATTCCGAGACGTGAAATGTAAACAAAGGACATCGGCATCTTCAATTGAGCTACTAGAGTTTAAGTAGCAAAACAAAAGGATTAGTAATCCTTTCTCACGATAGTTTTGGCTTTTCGGCGCTCGTGTCATCGGCGGGTCGCCGCTGCGCAAGGCGCTCGCGCCGCTTCCTATTTTATGGTTTTAAAGACGTGAAATATTAACAAAGGACATCGGCATGAAGATAAAGCACAATAGATTATTAGTACATATTTTGTTACGTTATCCCAAAAAATAAAATGACGACCAGCCTGAGTAATTAGTATGCCAATTGATTTCATACAAAATTATATTTTACGGCTATTTCAGGAAAAATATTATAGTGAACCGTACCTATTGCCTAAATTTCAATGCATATATATCTAGATACATAAAGGTACCTAACTAAACAATTCATTTACTTTAAACATTCTGTGACGTCGGTAATTATTTTAAAATCATTCCAAAAAATATAAAGATATAGCATTTATTTTAACTATTATTAGGGGTGGCCACTGGGATTTTTACTGACCAACATTCCCGTTTGCCACCCGGAGGTGGCGACTGGGATATTTTTTTAGAATAATTCCCAGTCGCCACAGGAGGGGGCAATACTGGGGGTGGCGAACGGGAATAACTCCATTTTTTTTGATATAATGTTGAGTGGGTAATTGGATAATACAGTTTAGTTGGATCTCTAGATAAATACCTTCTGTTCTCATTAGCTTTCCTGAACAGTATTGGGTGTCTTTTTGCAAATATTCCTGCTTCTAATATGTATAAAGATGTAAGCGTTAGTATACTTAATTTTTTAAACAATGCAGAGTAACATGTATAGACGATGTACTACAAGCACGATGCTTTCTTTTAGCGTTATCATCCTTCTTCAGTGACCCCTTAATAAAATAAAAATACTTATATAATTAATATTTCATTTATTTTCTGTTTTTTTAATTTTTTATGTTTATTATAATATTTTTGCACCCAAATGCAAATCTAGTGCAAATTAGAAATATATTTCGAAAATTCACACAACACAGCAAAATACCAATAAAAAGCGTCTTTATCGCACAAATAGTCCTGAATTCTAGATAATTAACACAAAAACGGAGGAACAGATTCCTCAACTCGAACTTTGAAGTGAAAATATCTAAAATAGGTACCAGTAGCACACGAGATAATCGAAAAACACGGCGCCGGCGGTGCCAGCGGTAGATTTTCGTATGGTAAACAAGTTTTTAAAGTTTTAAAATTTTCATGTAATGTTGCCACTTGTCAGACGTTTGAAAGAATAAAAAAATTATTAATAAAAAAACGAAACCCCATTTATTATAATTTAGGATGTTTTGTACGTATTAATTTGTATTATTTATTCCAACAAATATAATTTTTGGTAAATAGCTGGCAATGCATAAAAGTTTTAAAGTTAGGAAATACAGATGGCGCCTGTTTCTATGTCGAATGACAGTCACCGAAGAAGTGTCACCCCCCTGATGTCGGTCTGTCGAATGACAGGCACCGAAGAAGTGTCACCACCTGTGGTTGCTGAATAATTTAAATAATTATTACATACCTTTAATAAAACCCTTTTTTGCTTAAATACCATTTGGATTATAATAGTTACCAACAATGTCTTTTAAACCAGAAACAGTGAAGCCAAAACACGTGAAAATTTTCGAATTGGACCACTTCGAAAAGTTGCTGAAGGGTATCAAAGTTGCTACATGCATGCTTACAGAGTCTCACCAGGTTGGTAAGTACTTCTTGTTGTTATTTATCCATAAAACTAAAAGAGACATTGTAAATAAAAATCCAGGCGATCCTGACGGATTCAGCACTCGGTAGCAATCATTGGATCATTAGATAGTAAATAGTTTTTCACAGAGGTTAGCCTTGTGAATATCTGAATATGAATATATACATAGGCATGTCTACCGAGTTTAGAATTCCGTTGTACTACTTAAGCATTTGATGTGTATTGTTGTGATATTGATGAAAACAAATATTGCACCATATTATGTGTGTGTATATATAATTATTGTGAAATTATCTGTACAACTCGTATGAATCAACTGTGCACTCCGCTGGAGTTCGCTCTCGCTCTCGCTCCCACGAGGTGTACAGTTAATTTGTATGGGTTGTAATAATTTCATTGTATAATGAATAATTTGATAGCTAATTTATAAAAATAAACATATGTAAAAGTATGGTTGCTTTGTAAAAGCTATTTCCTTTCCCAGTTATTTACATTCAGGTAATTGTGCTTTAATATTTGATTCTCCCGAAAAAAATTGCGAGCGAGGTCTAACATTCAACTCGGGCAAAAACATATTTTTTGTATGTATGTTTGTTTGTAACGTGGTAATTTTCGAACCGTTGGTCTGATTTTGATGAAATTTAAAAGATATGTAGGATATGCCAATAGAATTTTTGGGGCATCAAAATTGCTTCAGTCGTTTTTGAAATATTCATAATTTTGAAAAAAAATATTGTATTTGCATGGTCTAAGTTTGCAGTGAACAACTAGTTAAACTAAATTATATTTTATTTAAATTAAAATTTTACTCTCTGTCTGTGACTCTCACACTAGGTTGATACAGAGGTTTTTTTTTCCATTGTCACACTAACTGGTCATACCAGTTAGTGTGACAATGGAAAAAAAAACTTGATATTACATAATGACTAATGATATTGTGGCTTCATACTAAGTTTTCATTAATGTGACACAGAAAATTAATTTTTTTCACTGTCACATTACTAGTCTACGAGCTAAACAAGCCTCATATTATGCCAACTGTTAATAATTTAAAAGACGTGGATATTCTCATTCATATTATTAAAAACGAATCATTTTAAAACTTTCAGTTGACGAGCAAAGTGTAATTCGTCGCTTGAGTGCATTGACCTTGAACGGTCTAGCTGATGGCAACTGTTGCTCGTGTTGTGGTGTCGGACCGTTCGAGACCAGGGCTCAGCAGACTGCCCACTATAAACATCATTGGCACAACCATAATCTGAAGAGGAAGCTGTTTGGGAAAATACCCATTACTTTAGGCCAATTCAATTCTAGACACGGTGAGAACCATTCCTATTTTATTACTTTGTCACTGAATTGATACTTTTATACATATTTATGTAAGAATTATTTGCTCAACTCTTTCAATGATTTTTTAAACCTTCCTTTACCACAGTAGAATTAACAAGGAGACTTGTTTCAGTTAGAATTAGTTTTTGCTTGTGGTTTTTCCTGTGTGATTTTCCCACATGAACAGCACTGTTTGGTACAAAAAGGAGGCTTTGTGTACCAAACAGTGCTGTTCTTAAGCTTAAGTCCTTCACCCTAAATATACAGATACGAAATATATATAAAATAGAAAATTATTTGTATCTATATTATAGAAAATTTATTGAGTGTATATAAAAGGATAAAAGTATATTATTTTTAATTGAATAAATTTTGTTTCACCAGATGACTCAAGTGTCTCTGAGTCAGATTCAGAATCAGAGGAGCCTAGTAAGAATCCAGAGAGTGATCTGTTTGCAGCAGCCACCAGGCATTGCAAGGCTTTCTTCACAAACCAGAAGGGTCAAGTGTTCTGCATATACAGATGTATATTGCATCACAGAAAGGTATATCCAAAATATTATTTTTTTACAAAAATAATTATGATTGAGATTAGAAAGTACCATGTGAATATATATTTTTTAATATTATGGCTTTTATAAGCAGATATGATTAAAGAAATCATTTCAGACCTGTTTGGTATATTTATTGGATATTTCGACAATGTAAGTTATTTACTATGTACTAACTATGGACTTAATGCTCAAAGCAGTATTGTAACATAAATCAATACTCCTCTACTATTATGAGATGGAAGATTTGTATTTTGTCTGTTTTATTATGAAATAATTTTTTAAATAAATCTAAACTACCAGCTTTCCGACATTCACGTACTTTTACTGGAAAAAAATCTTCCAGGAAGAGTTGTCAACGGATGGTGAAGGTCATGCTTGGGTGGACCGATGCCAACGTCTCATATTGCCCGGTTACCAACGCTGGGCTGTGGTCATGGTGTCCGGAGGACACTTCGCCGGCGCAGTATTCTCTGGCGCTGTCCCCGTAGTCCACAAGACCTTCCATTCGTACGTCACCAGAAGGGGACAGGGACAAGCCCAAGGGACCAGGGATAACCACGGCAGCGCCCCTAAATCAGCTGGCGCGAGCCTCAGAAGATATAACCAGTTGCAATTTGTGGAGGTTAGTAATTTAAGTTTTCACTCTTATTCTTCCCGAAATTGACTGGCGTCTGTCAAAAAAAGTTTTTTCAGCAATAAGTTACTCTACCTAGGTTGTATATATTTTTTACATATTCTTAATATACTACATTTTACAAGTAATATGATAATAAAAGTACCCTATGTGTTATAAGGTTATAATCTACCCGTGTATCTAATTTAATAACAAATGGTCCAGTTTTGCATTCATACACAAAACGTAAGAACTAATGAATGGAATTTGATGCGGTTTCAGTTATGATCTAACTTAAAATCTCATACAGGTATCATCGCGATACATTGTGCGGGCTAGTAAAAGTTAGTTTACAATATTAGTAGGATAGGATGAAAGCAACAGAGTACACCTCGACAGCACGTGCAAGACATAATGTCGTCGTGGTCGGCGGACCTGGCCGGCTGTGCGCTGGTGCTGTACCGCGCGGTGGGCGCGCACAACCTCAGCGCACTGTTCGGCCGCGGCGCGCCGCTGGCCCGCGACGACGCCCGGCTGCGGCCGCTGCCGTTCCCCACGAAGAAGCCCACCTTCAAGGAGGTGAGGAGGGTGCACGAGACCGTTGCCAGTGTTGAAGTTTACGGTGAGATTTTTAAATTGTTAAAACTTTTGCTCGCTGCGTCGCCCGCATTTAATTGACATGATTTTCATACAAATTTTCACCCCTCATTATAGTCGATTGGGGGTTGATTTTTGAAAAAAAATAGCCTATGTTTCACCGGGGTTCTTTTACTACTAGCTGCGCCCTGGGGAAAGGATGAAAGTGCCCTATATGTGTAGGTTGTATCCAGATTGTATTCTACCTGTGTACCAAATTTCATAATATTCCAGTACATTTTGCGTGAAAGAGTAACAAACATATATGTAATGTACACAAACGGGAAAAACATCCACACAAACGTCGCATTTATTATATTAGTAAGACATAACTTGGGCGCAATCATAAGACGAATTTATGCTTAGTATATGCCTCTGATTTTTCCCAAACAGTTGGCCATATTACTGTTCGGTTTCCGACTTTTTGGGTAGACACTGGGCAAGACATATACCCATCATGGGCACATACTGTTCCCAAAGCCATCTCTGGACGCGACGACTTCGTCGCTTAATAATAGATTTATTTCATCGAATGCTTTTCACTGCCCAACTAGCAACGCAACAAACATATTTCATTTCATTGCTCTTTTGTGAAAAGTAAGTGGATAAAATATTTAAATTTTTATTACTTTTAAATATAATCCGAAAACTACAATAGACAGACTTAACGATAACCATGTCTAACTGTAACCTTTGGGTTATACAGAGAATGCTATATTTTAAAATTAAACATACATTTTTTAGATACCATGGAGTTGTTCCAAAAAGCGCTGATAGCGTCCACGGCTAAAAGCACGACCAAAGCGGTGTCTTCTGACACCAGCATTGAGAAGAAGAAAAGCACACCAAGTAAACCCGTGGACAGGGCTAAGTCCAGGTGATAATATATTTATGCCTACAAAGCTATGTAATATTAATAGCGACCCGAACCGGCATAGTAATTTCTGTAAAAAAAAATTGCGATACGCGGGGCTCACGCAAACGAATGGGGAAGTCCTATGTCACTCTCCAATTATCTCCGTACCAAAAATATTTTGAATCCAACGCTTCACTTCGACGTAAAAGAAAGTCAAACAAACAGTTTTGCACTTAATAATATTGTAAATATGGATTACTAGCTCTTACCCGCGGCTTTGCCCGCGTGAATATCTGCGAAAGTGGAACAGACGATTTTCATACAGACTTTCACCCCCCATTATAGTCATTTGGGGGTTGATTTTTGGAAAAGTAGTATATGTTGGAACGGCGTCTTTAACTACATGTATACCAAATTTCATCCAAATTGGTCCAGCGGTTTAGACATGAAACAGACAGGCAGACAGACAGACTTTCGCATTTATAATATTAGTATGGATTTTTGAATACAATTTCTCATTTGACGGGTTAGGTTAGTCAATTTTTTTTTCATAGATATTTATTTCCAGAGAGCGTACGCCCCGAGAATTGCCCGCGCAAACGATGTCCAGCGAGGACGAGGGTCCCTGCTACATAGACTCCGAGACGCCAGAGAATTGGATCAAAACGCTCTCGGAACAGAGCAAAACGGGGGTCATCACGAATTCAAGGAAAGATCTTCTGAATGACTGTAACGTCCCATGTCCCATCAGCTCGGAGAGTGAGGGCGAAGTGGAGAAGAAGGAAGTGAAGAAGAAAAAGAAGAAAAAATCGGAGAAAACTGAAGATAAACCAGCGAAGAAGCCACAGGCGCCAAAGATTCCGCTGAACGTTAAAAAGGTAAACTTATTGTTATATTAGGCTGTATACAGTATCTGATAGTTGAAACGACACATCGGATTTTTTTTCGAAATTGTATTTTTTTATTACTTTCGAAATTGTATAATATAACACGTTTCACATTTTTTGCAGTAAGGAAAAACCAGTAATGTAAAGTCGACAGCACATGAACGTATCGAAACTACACTCACAAATGACGTAATTTTTCATAGAAATGATAATGTTGACGTGAAAGAGCCTGTGAAGGTCCAATTTCTGAATTTTTGATTTTTAACATATTTTTTGAGGATTTCATCTAAGTCAGTAAGTTTTTGTATATGCTCTTTTTTCTCCAGATGTGGAAACTAATATCAGGTGACGAATGCACATCGCTGGAGACAATATTTGAGGAGTTCGAGGTGAGCGAGCTGGAAGCTGCGTGCAACGCTCAGGACCCGGCCGATGGCAACACTGCGCTGCACAAGGCCGCCATTGCTGCTAAACCCGACATTGTCACGTGAGCTCCTTTATGGCATACTAGCTGCGCTTCAAAGCTTCCCTCCCATGGGAATTCGGAATAAAATGTACCCTATGTGTTATTCCAGTTTATATTCTACACCAAATTTCATAACAAATCTGTCTAGTAGATTTTGCGTGAAAAAGGAACAAATATACACACATACCTCTTCTTATAATATTATGGCATATGCCATGCTTGTAGTGTTTCCTTGTGTCCGGCCGATTTCGGCCATGGCGACGACTTCGACTCCTAGACGTTACTCTGACGGTAGTAAATTTTTACGGCAAAACTCCACTGAGATAACATAATTATATATTATGGTAACTGGTTGGTCCTTTCGTTGGTCACTTTTAGTATCACCAGCGTTTCTCTGAACGAATAAACGCTCCCATTGAGAGAGGTTATAGTTATAAATAAAAAAATAGTGACGTGTTGTACCTATATCCTAAGTTCAATAAAGATATATTAGACATATTAAAGATAACACTCAAATTAAAAAATAAAAAAGAATGTTGAATGTTATCGGCTATATTTTCCTCCAGGCAACTGCTGACGGCGGGAGGCGACCCCTGCATAAAGAACCACGAACTAAAGACGCCGTACGCGGCCACGCCCCACGCCGACACCCGGGCCGCCTTCAGGCTGTTCCAGGGGCAATTCCCGGAGAAATATAACTATGCCAAGGTGATATGCTGTCTCACTCTATATTTTATTTATTTATTAACTGCACCCAGTGTTTATCTTTCGTTAGAATTATTTAAACATTGTAATATTTTTTAAGTTGATCCAAACTGGGATATATGGAAAGGGAGGGGAGGGTTTTGCCCAAAAGTGGGACATGTTTTAGGTATTAAACAAATATATAACAAACACGCGTGTGTCTTGAGATTTTATCTAATCTGTTCTTAAAACTGTTGACTGAAAGTGCAGTGACCAAAAATATTTTTTTGTTCATATGTTTGACACCTGGCGTGTTTGATGACTTTACAATCCGACCAATAATAACATTGAGTTTTTTTTATATACAGTCCCAGATCCCCGGGCCCATAACCCCCGAGCTGTTGGAACAGGAGAGAGAGAAGAAGGCGCAGCAGAAGCGCGCGAAGCGACAGCGCGACAAGGAGAAGCAAGTGGAGAAGATCAAAACAAACAAGTTTTTACAACTCACTGATGCTGAGAAGGTATGTACATTTTTATGCAAATCCTCGTTTATTTTTTTAAACCGTTTAATCCCATAACCAACATATTGAAATCTGTCTCTTTGCGTGTTACATTCTGAGCTGTAAGGCTACGAAGCTTGAGGTCAGCGTAAAAATAAATCCTAGGATTTTGATGATTCAGCCCTGATTCTTTGAAGTAATCGAGGAAAAGTTTTGACAGTCGTCTGACGTCAATGCTCTTTGAAAAAAAAGGACGTCAATTTTTTGAAGCGGACCCCGGTCTTTCGGTCACAGCCAATATATGATACATATTATTTCTTTGGCATTTATCGATGCTTTAATTTTGTAGGTAAAAGTGAACGACACGAGGTGTTTCCTGTGTGGCGCCAACCTACCGAAGGCCGCGTTCGAATACAACCTTTACAAGTTCTGCAGTATCGCCTGTCTGCAAAACCACAGGAACCTACGCCCGTTGAAAATGAGCGCGTAGCATTGTCTGTGATCCTCTGCTCAAAGCATAATGGACTGTTGTGAATTGTGAATATATTGAACGAATACATTATTTGTTAAACAATTTGGGTGTTTATGATTTTTTATCCCTGTTATAGTTATTTCAACGTATTTATTTTTCCCAAAAAAGATTGTGGAAATAAATGGACACTTTACAGGCCGCACAAGCCACCTACAGACTAATATTTTTTTGTAATCAAAAGAACGACGTAGGTAATAAATTTTCCTAGCTACGATTATGATGTCAAGATTAGTTTAACCTTTCAATTCGGTATTAATTGTCGGAAATATAATTTCGAAATGCAGCACGTCCACTAGAAATCTAGGAACATAATTTAATTCCTGCTATAGAGTAGTTACACTTACATCATTTTCTTGCATTTTCGCGATAAGTTCACCTCTTCTTTTACCAGATCAGTTACAATTTTCGAATTGTAATTAAGCTAGTTAAAGTGTAACCAGTATAATAGATTTTAACGACGATAAATGAATACATTTTAAAAGTATCCCTATGACTCAATATTTTTTGTGAACTTCTGTCTACTATGGCTACTATTTCTCAACTCAACTGTATGCATTTTATGATGGCGTAAAAAAAATTCAGTAGCAAAATACGTGATTCCTACAATCATGTCTGCATACCTTTTCCCTGCGTAACCTGCCACTTTATCTATGTCCTTACAATTTTTTGCTTCTATTGTTTTTCGTATCTACCCGTAAACAATAGGGGACGTGCTTTTCATGCGCGTACGCTCTTAAACTAATGCTAATAATCCTAATCAATTTGTTTTTTTATTGTGAACCATATGGCTGTACAAAAAAGTTTAAATTTACAATGATGGGGACATTCTAAGGTGCGTTTCGGTGCGCTGCACATGGACTCGGTAGTCGGACGACCATCGAGTGTGGTTCCGGTGGGGTCGATCACCACGTAGCGTAGTGTGTGCATACCCTAACGCAGCATTCGAGATTTTGAACGCGCGCGTACCGAACGTATCGCTTCGCGCCAAAACTACGCTCGAAATTCAACTCGCGGAGTGATTTTGTTTTTAAAATAATTCGAATTATTAGCATAGACTTATTGTTTATTATTTTAAATTACAACTTTTGATAGTTCAGTTTTTTGAGGTACAATTTATTTAGTTAATTTTGTTTTGAAAATGAAACTTTTATTGTGCAACTTTAAATTGCCGGTAATAAAGTAAAATAAACAATTATTTTAGTATAGCAGTTAGTTGTATGTGCAATGTTTTGTGAATAACAAAGGAAATTACGAAAATGAAGATGATTTGGACCTGTATTGCAAAAGTTTTAATTTTATTTTTGTCGACGAGAAGCGCTGGTGAGTTACATTTACATGTTTTATTTATATTATTTATTTTTACATTATAATTAATTTGAATTACATTAGAGATATTTATTTGATATCAAGATTTTAAATATGAAGCTATCATGACCTATGTTTATAGCAATTGTATAAAAAAATTTAGTGTTCCGATATCCAGACTTATAATTTTTACGTTTGTTTTTAAATTATTTAAGTTATTTTTTTAAGTTATTTAAGTTATTTTTTTAAGTCATATTTTTTTTAAGAAAATATATGTAATAACTTTACTGGAGAGATGTTTCAAAGCACAGTTTTAAAAGAGTACCTACTTACCTAATAGGTCAAGGAAGCCCATAAAACCGAAAACGAAAATTAATGTATTAATCTGTCAGTACGGGCTTAGCAAATAGCTTATAAAGCAAAAACTGCAATACGTCCAAAAATACATTTGACTTAGTTTTTTAAGATCTTTAATTCTAAACCATAGGGTCTACTAATGGCAAAATGCTATAAGTATATATTGTTTAGACAAACGGTACTCGCCCATTACGCATTCATTGTTTCGACGGCCAATTTAACGATAACCATCTTTGATGAATAACGAAAGGAAACTTGCATTCTTTCGAAATGTTTGTGCATTATGTACTCGTGTTCGCATTGTTTAAATATGGACACGTAATTAGACATTTGTGACTTTTTTCTCGCGATTGTCTTTGGTTTCCGTGTTGCCTATTTGCCACCGGAAATACCTAGTCAAAAAAAAATTAAAACAGTTTAATGATGTACCACGTATACAATGTTTCCATTTTTTTTTCTTTATTTTATTTTTTTATTTATAAAGATTTATCTATCTTCTTTTTGATGTTATAAACGGAAAAGTATTGTTTTTTTTGTTCGTAACAAATAAACTCCAAGACTGGATCGATTTTGATAAAATTTGGCACAGATTACACTAATGAAGGCTTTATTTTCCCACTGCTGAGGCATTGGCCTTCCTTACGGATGGTTAAGAAGAATGGGCCATGCCCCGGGCCCAATGCGGATTGGCGGATTGCATAAATGTTTCATCAAAATAAAGGATTAAAGAAATATACATACAATATAGTTTCTGTTATTACTTTTAGAAAGAAGTGCAGTTAAAACAAAGAATTGAGCATTAAAGTAATTTGTTGGCCGAAGGAGAGAATAACTTATCTTGCACTTTTCTAATTTAAGTATTCAAGTATCTTCTTCACATAAATATCAATTTTTTAAAAGTTAAATATGGTCTTGTTCGGGTACAAATATATTTGTAACTGTACTTATCTTTTATATCTCCATCTGTGAATTACATAAACTTTTAATATTATAATCGCATTTGGAATATTTATTCGCCATTCATTATGTAATAAGTATTAACGTTCCTACAAAATCGTCACGTACCATATTTCTAGGTAGACGTCACGATAAAATACAAAAATGTTGAGAAATTTTATCGAATTTCGCCAAGCGAGCACGAAATTTTGTTTATCATTATGTAGGAAGACATTTTATTAGTCCCACCCGCGTAATCTCGTCCAATTTTCTTTTCCCATATTTTTTCTTTCCTTTGTTTTCATTTATCAATAATAAATTATGAAACAAAATGATGTACATAATTTATTATCGATAAATTATGAAACAAAATGGCAATAATATAAATGTGAAAGTATAAGTCCTTCTTTCACGTCAAAAATGTGATTTTTGGAAGGGTGGAGCACTGTCCACCCTTCTAACTATTATCCCCAATTATAAGTACTTAATTATATATAATTACGTCCATAGCTGGGTTATGCATACGTTAGTTGTTGTCCATCGGTCCACCTAAGTGTTTGAATTAACAATAAACCGACGTCTAATCAGTCAACAATTTTTTTTTCATTGTAGATCATAGGGAGCATAATCAATCATATAATGTGGTGTTTAAGTACAATAAAGTTCTCTAATCCTATCTATGTCTGACAATCTACAATTACAGTCATACCTTAAACAAATCGTCACATATTCATTCTTCCTAATTATTCCCTTGTAACAATTCCAACAGTTTTTATTGATGCATTGGCTAAGTATCGGCGAGACACTGGCGGACGGAGTTTTCTCACGCTCGATATAAGCATTCCTGTCGTGATTCAAACAAAAGTATGCAAATATTCTGTACTCCCATGCAATATGTTTGCGTAATTACTTTTGTTGTTATTATTTTTGTTGGTATTTGGGTTAAATGTTTATTGTAGATTTTTCAAAGTCCTGTTTAACTTCTTGTATGGTTTTAAAATAAATTTGAAACTGCAGTTCGGAATGATCTGTATTAATTTGAATTTTTTCTCTTAAAAAAATGACAATTATACCTACCTTACCTAGATATAATGATGACAAAATAAGAAGTCAGTACCTAAGGAAAGTCGTATAATAAAGGTCCTAAAAGATTATGGACAAACAATACTTAGATATTTTTAACGAGACACTGACTGAAACGCAAATAATAAAATACTTGGAATCTTGTCCACGCTACAAGAAATAAGTAAATGATCACCTATTTTCAGAATTATAGATATTTTTATGGCAAAACGAAGGTATGGGAGGTATAAAATGAGAATATTTGTTTCGGCAACTGGATATTTTTATCCGGATAGTTGCAGTTATTTCCGGAAACTATAAAATGAAGCAAAACAAACGAGGTTCCCTCTAGAGAAATTAAACGAATGGACAATTGTAAAAGTTTTAAATTCCACTCCTGCAAATGTGTTTTGTTCTTTGCTATGGCATTTCGGAAACGACTTGGCAGATAACAATTTGTAAATAGAAAAACGTCGACTATTTTCACGTATACTAGACATACGCATAATTATTTAATGATATTTTTGCATGGTGCATGCAAGTCTGTAGTAGTCTGATACTATTTGTTTTTGTACGTATCTATACTTAACTTATATACTTATTTCATAGAGATAGAAAAGTTTTCATTTTTGCCTTCAATTTATCAGCCATGTACACAGAATTACTAAAACCAATGCAAACTGTAAAACAGGAAAAGTTATAGAAATTAATATGTAGATTTTTGCAGATAACATAATTTATCTGGAAAAATCTACATAAAATTCAATTTCGTCTATTTTTATATCAAGTTTTAGACGTTTTGGATGATGTCAATTAGTTGTTGAATGACTGTGTGCGTCTTTAAAATCTCCATAACTTTTCTTATCAAAACGTAGAAACAGGAAATGCAACAGTTAATATTTATACAAATGCGTTTATCGGTGTTTGAATCGTACACAATTGTCGATAGATAAACATATCGAGTCTATTTTCGATGATAATAAAATAAAATAAAATATTTTCTTTGAAGTACTATTTACTTTTTTTTATTATATCGAGCATGGATCAATTTATCTGGGGCATTTTAAAACGTTTCGTTATCGCAGTAGTGTGTTTAGAAATATTCAAATAAGTTTAGTTTATCGTCGGTAAATTCAGCTTGAAGGCTGTTAGATAAGGATTGCCCGGCCTAGTTCTTATCAGTGAAAGATTTTCACCGCCCCTGGTACAGTCGACAGCAGAACAACCTATCAAAACGCATTACTAATTCCCCGTAGTTACCGCCACAGATAGGCAAGGTACATATTTTTGTATCGAATGTTAAAGTTTTTCATTTGGATTGATTCGCGTTTATATTGAAATAGCGGCTATTATTAGTAAAAACATGATTAATAATTATACATCTAAACCTTCCTCGGGAATCACACTATCCGTTGGTGAAAACCGAAAGACAATCAGTGCAGTAGTTTTTGAGTTTATCGCGAACAGACAGACAGACGCGGCAGCGAACTTTGTTTTATAAGTAAAATGTAAGAATAAGGATAAGGATTTTTAGTATCACATTTTTTTAAGAGCTGATAATATCGGCCAAAAAATAAAATCATCTATCACTAAAGGGTTCTTAAATATTTACTATATCGACGCGCAGTAAAAACATTCATGAAAATCGAAGCTAAGAGTAACGACAACAAACACAATTTGCAACACAAAACTTTTTTTGACAAACAAAAAAAGATAAACTGTAGTTACAATAAAATTTCCATGATCAAATATCCTTAATCCTAAGTAACTTTTTAATTGCCATGTTGTATAATATTCTTTTTTTATGTTTCAATTTATGTAAATCCGCTATTACATGGAAAATTATACCTAAGTGTTACACTAATTATTTTTTTATCTGTAAAAGTATTTCACAATTTCTTAGATACAATTTCGGTTCTACGTTTTCATTTACAAGTGACGTCATTCGGTACTCCATTTGTGTTATCAATTATCTCTTCTTTTTCATCCACCTTACATATTATAAAACAAAGTCCGTCTGTTCGCGATAATCTCAAAAACTACTGCACGGATTATCAAGTTTTCACCAACTGATAGTGTGGTTCCTTAGGAAGGTTTATGTGTATAATTTATAATGCTTTTCCCAGAGCGAAGCCGGGACGGGCCGCTAGTATAAAATAATAGGATTTACATACTAACTATGAGACCGAAAAGCAGGTGTTACTATTGATAAATAATCGTATCACCAAAGTGCCACTTAGCTATTTTACGTTTATTTAGTTTGAATTTATAGACAACCAAAGCGAAGGGCGGGACATTGCTGCTAGGCACGATCCATTTAAATAATATTTTGTTGGATCAGCCTATAATTATCATTGTGATTTTAGTGTTAAAATATTTTTTCTTCTGTCTGTCTGTCAAAAAAATAATTATGCTACCTACATTAACTGTATTAAAAAAACATAAATTAATGGTTGTTAAACAGTCTTATTTTGTACAAATTTCAAGAAGTAATTAGGTAGTTATTTGTACAAAATATGTTATAGGTATTGTGTTTGTTGTGGTTAAATACTGAAGTACAGCTTCACCTAGGTTTAGTCGAATATAAGTGCGATACCCCCATGTGCAATCACCTAAGATCGGCTGCATATTTAGCCGAAATAATATAGCCGTTTTCAATTGGCTGCATCTAGTTTTTGCCGGCTAAATCTAAATGTAATCGCACTTCGCCGTAACATATTCATAATACTACAGTTTTGTAACACAGCTCACAGCGAAAATGAAATAAAATAAACACCACACCATCGATATAAAGTAACTAATTACATCGACGAAAATTACAAGCATCATAAATATATGAGCTTCCCTGTTGTTTTTAAAAAATGCCTGCCTTCATGAAAAATGTTCTTGCATAATACAATTACTTATACAGAGATGACATACAAGTTTATTCAATGAATTAGGATTATACCTGTGTGTCATGGATTTTACTAGTCTGCTGCAAGCCGGGGCTGTATTTTGATTTTGTGCTGTATTGCAATGGTCGTAAGGATCTTAATAAGACTAGCAAGATGCCCAGGCATTGCCTGCGTATGTAAATAGATGATGCGCTTCAGAAGTCTTGGAATAACATTTGCATGGGTAACGTGGTTCCGATAGGTTTCTGTGACTGCGCCGTATCGGGATATAGAACAGCATTTTATTTAACGATCCTATTTATTGTAACTCTTTTATAATGATCGAAGTTGTTCTTTACTGGGAAATAGTGCTGCATAAAGTTTACTTTGTAATAGTGAAGAAATTCACTAAACAGAGCTTCACTAAATAGAAAAGAGAAATATTCACTAAACAGAGCTTCCTCTCATCTTCGCGCGGGAGTCACATTCGGGGCTATAAACCGCAAAGCCCAGGGTCAGCATAAAAATATATTGAAAATTCGTTTGTGGTTTTACGACCGGCCTGCTTGACGTCAACCGCTCTTGGAGGAATGTAATTGTGGTCGACTTATAGTTGCAGAGCCCACTGTGTCTCTTTAATCGCCTCATTCATCATCTACAGGACATGGAGTGGTATTCTATGACCATACGCAACTGAAATGGTTGAACTCCAAAAAATTCCATCCACCATTTAACCACGCGAGTTGTCAACTATATTAGAATAATCTATTGTTGCGATGTCTGTTTTACTCTCTTTATTATGTGTTCCCATAACGTGTAACGCTAACATCTCAAGTCAAGCTTTCACTATAGGTTTCTTCTCAAAAGGATGTGGTATGAACTTTTTGCTCCACTTCAAAGCCCCTGATAAATAATAATAGGTCGTGAGTTCTAGCGATGTATATTAGTCCCATATTTGACTGATGGATATCTCTAGATTGATAAGCACAATAATTATAATGATCTAGAGCACTAATAAACCTATATTTTTTTTATTTTCAATTAGCTCCGCCTCGGGGCTTCACTCTCGGGGGAATTTCGAGATAAAAAGTAGCCTATGTGCTATTCCAGGTTATATTTTACCCGTGTACCAAATTTCATAACAATCGGTCCAGTAGATGATGCGTGAAAGAGTAACAAACATAGGTACATACATATACACATCCTCACAAACTTTCGCATTTAGAATATTAGTAGGATTGGTATAGGCTGTTTTCTTTTATAAATTAAATAGTATTGTTTAGTTTTTTATTTATTTTATCTTTTTGTTGATCTAGGTTCTCTACAAATTAATTATTTTTTCTTACCTACGCAAACTTTAATTAATGCTCTAGGTAGATAAAGACAGTTAAAATCTGTGAGCAAAACTGATATTAGTACCTAAATTGACCTATTTACACATAAATACTTATATTTCGACTGCGGATTATGGATAAGTATTTAGTTGAGGGTAGTTTGCTGAGCATTAAATGAGAAAGTTTTGGTTACCATTAGTATTGGGCGTTAGGATAGGATGTCGGTCTCAGTCCACGGGATAAAGGGGCGGCAGACACGGTTCAAGTGATCAGCGGAAGTTTGACGCACCACAGACTATACAAGTGACAAGTTATATTTTTTATTAGGTCAGAAGAAAATAAAATGTGAGTTGGCAAACATATCTGCCCGATGAGGGTGTCGCTAATGTTAAATTTTGACAAGATAATTTCATAATTACTATTTTAAGTATTTAATTTTGATCGCAGTTTTGACATGTACTGAAATCCATTTTCTTTAAAGAGCAAGTATGGTGTTCTGCCATTGATAATAATTTTAATAAAAAAATTTGACCAAATTGTCAGGTGTGAGATAAATAATCGTGTGGTTGTTACGATTTTCAGTATTAAAATATTTACCCAAGTACAAATTACTATCACTTTACTACTATAACTTTATGAAACCATTATTTATTTGTGTATCTTGAGAAAAAACAAAAATCAACAAACAACATACAAACCATGTAATGGCTATCAAATACAAAACACAAATATTCCAAATAGATCAACCTGCGCGTATCAATTTGAGCTACCATTTTTTATCAACATTTCCAAGTAAATACAATTTCAATATGAATATCCGTATAAATCGGCGTTGGAAACGAAAACAGCTGTATCACGGACCCACGGTCCTTGGACAAATATTTACTCGAGTCGAGAATCGAACCTACGTGCCTTGGTCGCGCTTCGCTGCCTCGGGCGTGCCTCATGAAGCTAGGTAGCTTCTCAATAAGATTGAGGCTATTGCAATAGACGTAAGCGGTTTGAGATTGTGAAAACCAATATAATACATATTTATTTGAGAACTGTATTGTAAAAATGTTATGAAAAAATATGTATCTACAAACGGTAGACTTAACGACATTCTCTAGGTACATCATTTAGCAACTAATAAATATTAACCAATGAAAAAAAATGATAAATATAAAACTATTAACATTGCCTGAAATGAATTTCTCAATAAATAAAAATACTTTATTGATACTGAAATTATCAAAGTAAAATAACTTCTAAGCAGGACGGTAGTGATAGTTGGAAAATGTTCGTAACTAATAATTGGTTTATCAACTAATATTACTTTAGACTTTTTTAACATCCAATAAGTAGTATAATTATTTAGTTGTTTATTCACGTAACAATATGGAGCCTTTTAATAATATAATTTACTTACGACTCATTATTTGATTTGGGTCACGAGCTGAGGGAACAGAAAGTTGCAAAGAAATGATGTCAAAACTGTTTATTATGAATATTTTGTTGGGAAAATTCTAAGGAATATATTAAAATTTTATTCTGCTCGGAAACAAGTTGTTTTTGTGCCACAAGGTTGTTGTTTTATAGTTCCTCCACAAGTAGGTACCTAGATGAATTTGCGATTTGTTTATGGAGAAAACTGTTTATTTTAAAGTACATACATATACATAGGTACAATTATTGTAACTACTATGTAACTACGTACCTAGGAAGGATATAAATAGGGCATTCGAAGAAGTTATTGACTTTCCAAGGAAAAGTAAGCAGCGAAATATACTTAAATGAAATAATTTTGACTCGGGATCCAATTAAAATTGGATTTTACCAATTTTTGCAAAAAAAAAAAAACATATTCACACTAATGTTATAAATGTGAAAGCGTGTTTGTAATTGTTTCACGTCAACGGATCAAAGTTGTGTGTGTAATTGGTGGCGGCTACAGGCAGCAGCCAGATAAAAATAAAGGGCACAAATGCCTTTGCCATCTGCCTCATATAAATATGGTCGTTTTCAACAAACTAATTGCGTATTATGAGGAAACCTACACAGTAGCTGACCGAGCTTACAGTTGATAGACAGCGGTGGGTCCAGAGGCGGAGGCGCCGGCGTCCGGCGGTTGGTAAACATTGCGTTCTCAAGCGATGCGATGCGATGCGAAAATATCAAGTGAATTAACGTAAAGACTGTGCCCAATGAATACTATATACAGGACTGTATAAACTTTATTTCCTTTACAATTTCGAATTACCTATGAAGGGCACAAATTAATGTTTGCCACGGTTAGCCTTAGATCATTTAGTAAATGATCTAAGCGGTCAGCCTTAGATCAGTCAGCGCATTATTTAAAACTATCCATTTGACGAAGAAGAAGATATAAAATTTTGTTACGTATAAAATATTTAGTTGATGAAGTCTTATTTTTTCGCATCGCGTCGCGGCTTTGTCTCAATGAGTAAGTAACTACGTGTACAATTGGAAAGCCATATCTGCGCCTTTACGCGTAGTTTCAAAATGACACTCAAATTAAAGAACGCACTGAAAAGAAAAGACAAATAATATTTTTATTTCAATTATACTGCTTGTTGTCTACCATGACCGCAGCCTTGTACAGTTTAACGCTGGGCTATTGGTTGGTTTCCGGGCTCATTTCCTACTGACAAACAAAAACCATCCGAGAAGACTGAATTACGTTGCGATCAGAGTTTCTCCAATCGAACAATCTAGATTCACAAATGGAAATTTAAAAAAAAGTCTTAAAAAATTTATATCACAATATAAAAGACAAACTTTGCAATGATTCGCGCCGGCATCTGTCTGAGTTCGGCGATAGTGTGTATCTAAAATTAAAGTTTATTATGAACCAACTTGTAAAGAATACCTAAATATTTTAATAGCATAAAAACACCTTTTGCTCCACATAAACTTAAGTAAAGCTTGAAGATCGAGTCAAGCCATCACAGCAAGTTGCAAAGTACACAACTACGTACATACAGTCGACTGCAAGTCAAGCTACCCTCCCATAATCTTTATGCCGCGGTAATAAGGGCGAGTTTGCAATAAGTCTAAGGTAGTTTAATGTGCTGTTGTATATTTATATTTGCCTACTTAAGAGAAATGAAGTCGGAGGTAAATAAATGTTTGAGCTCGGATCCTAACCTAACATCAGTCGGTACGATAAGTAATAACTTACGTTACTTAGCAACGTGAGCGAACTAAAAGTGAAACGATACATATCTACAGAATGTATTTACTTATTTATTTCACATCAATTACAACTATGATTACTGGTAACCCGTATGCGGTAGCGGAGCTTTATACTTATTCGTAACAAATGATTTTATTTTTATTTTTTAAAATGTTTTATGGCACTATCTTGCTATATCTGTTTGGTCATAAGCTTGACTGATAGTGGATGCAATATAGTGTTTAAACACATTTTTAGTAAATTTATGCAACGAAGTTTCAAATGAATAAAATAAAATGAAAATCAACAAAGTTGACTGGTGCAACCCACTCCTAATCTTTTCTTATTTGTACATTTTTTTATAATCATGACACTTTTACTTCTCTCTATCATCTGCTTGATTTCTTCCTCAGCCATTTGGCGTCGGAGACCAAGGACTGCCGCTTTTTTAGACAGATGTTATCCCAATTGGCATACATATCCTCTTAACCTCCTTTAGGCCAGGCGAAAACAGCATATTCAGATATTTTCCCTGGAAATCTTATAATCTATACTAATATTATAAAGAGGTAAGCGTTTGGGAGTTTGTATGTTTTTATGGCGGGTAATCTCCGAAACTACTGAACCGGTTTCAAAAAATTTTTCACCACTAGAAAGGTACATTATCCAAGATTGCTAAGGCTATATTTTATCTCAAAATTCCCACAAGAGCGAAGTCCCGGGCATCTAGTAATAAATAAGTAGATGTACCTACCTAAGTTGGTACGATTGCACACAACCTACTCCATTTTAAATTACCGCTTTTGAGAGAAATTCCTTAGTGCCATCTTAATTAGTACTCTCGGATCTGAATACAGCTTTGTTCTACATTGTGCACTGCAGCCGATAATATAATTATCAGCAAATTATCACAGAAAGCTACGAAAAGCAATGATATGCAAACAGTGAGCACTTGTGTATCTACGGCACGTACTATACGGTATCGTATTACGAAAATCGATTAAATATACAGCCTGGTTTAACCTCGCTTCGGAGTAGGTATGTTAGTAGTAATAAATTCTACATTAGAAATAATATCCATACTTATACTAAAGTTTTGAAAGTGTTTGTGCGTGTTTCTTTGCCCGTCTTTCAAGTCTAAACGTAGCAACAGATTTAGGTTATTTTTGTTTTGGATATATTTAATTGGAGTGTAGAGCCATAAGCTACTTTTTACTGCAGGCAGAGCCACCAGCAACTGCTAGTTGTATTATAATTCAATAAACTACCAGCACATCTATATTAAAATATTACATTAGTAGCATTTAACATATGTATAATAAGAATATGTAAGTAAAATTTACTTGTGTTTATTTTATATATTTTTATTTTTAAAGCACCATCATTTGCTCTTTTTTGATTGGTCTGACGAGGTTCGACTGGCCGAGAATGCCATATGACATTAAATCTACTGAAAATAAGATAAATTTTAAATTATGCAATGAAGTTGAATAACTAAATAGGTGTGTGGCGTAACTAAATATAATTATCGTAAGCCCCGATGCAAAAAAGATCTTGTGCCCTAAACATCCGACGAGTAAAGAAAGTGATGGTTATAAGATGGTAGAAGAAGCAAATGATCGCGTTCAAAAAGTGTCCACTTATAGATAATGATGACCCACGGGAAAAAAGCCTGACAATATCTAATATGTAAGTTCGTAAGTAGTATAAAATAATGAGTACCTGTGCAATGAAAAATAAAGACACCTCCTGAACTTAGGGTCTTTCCGTAGTCTTCCGGTAGCAACGAATGAAAGATTATTAAAGAGGTGAAATTTGTACGAGAAATTGCCTGTTTCGTCAATTCAATTTTCTTGAGCAGGTCAAGTTTCCCTTTCACCCAAATGAAATCAATATAATAACCACTCAATGGAACTTGTTAGAAAAGCATTTTGATTAAAGAATTAACTTGATTAAATTTGTATTATCAAATGAAAAAACTTAAGCGGGCTCATTTTTAGCCGCTGAATAAATTTCGCCGTGGGAAATAAGTCAAACGGTCAACAAATATATTTGTTTGCAAAGGCTTCTCGCTGGCATGCACAGGAAAATTTGTAATTTAATTAATTGTTATTCAAATATTTATGCTTAATTAATAAATTGACTAGAGATATTGGTGTTTTTGTTAGCAAATTAAAAACAATATTAAGTAGCACATATTTATCGAAGTCATTAGTAAAAAAAAACAAACAATAAGTAGGTGGACTCTAATTGAACTCGTCACTTGAAAGGATATAGTTACACAACAGTAAAAACTGTATGTGTACTTTCCCACAACCACAAACCAATAATGCATTTGTAACAAAGCAAGTGCCCGCGAGGATAATGTTCTGAACATAATTTTTCGCCCCGTGGGTGTTGAATTTTTAGAATGTTGACACTACCCATTTACAACATGGCGCGTTCACACTCCTTCGTTAGAGACTGCCTCTCCAATAAAACCTACAAAATACTGGCAAGCAACATACCTCTTTTTTCAGCAACTCAGCGTAACAATAATTGCAGCATCTACTTGAATGTTTGTAATTACCAGTAAACGAATTTTATGATTCTGACAACAAAAGAATAATGAAAGTAGAAATTAATTATTTTCCACAAGAAATTATATATTATTAATTGCAGTGGTAAAAATTTATTTCCCGTTTTCACCTCACAATTTAACATTAAATTATAGCGCAGAATTGATGGGCGCTGAAATTATTAAATGTAAGTTTTAAATGTACCTAATGACAAGGTAATTATCAGCGATCCTTGGCTTGTAATTTACATCCTTGATGAAACCTCACTAATATTTCACATATATTGACGCGTAAATCGCTTGAGCTATAAATATCCCCGTTCCCAAGTTAGCCATATCATTAAATCGTGCCACAATAGATGCCACGATTTCAATAATTCATGCCGCGCTCGTCCCTATACTTTCCTGTAATTACCACGTTTATATTCGCCCGCCGAGGGTTTGTTTAGGGCTTTAGGCAAACTAGGCAATTATCACGTCGCCTGCAGAACCTTCCCACGGGATGGGAATTCGTAAAGATACGTGTCGAACCTCGCGGCTATGTAACCTCGTCTTTTTGTAGGTGGTCACTCACGAATCCTTACAAATGCGCCTTTGTTGACCCGAGTACCGACGTGTCCAGTACAAGTTATACACTAAAGAAGGGAAGAAAGGCTTGTTCCAAAGAGTAATGTATCGATGTTTGAGCCGGTGGGCGGCAAGGCTCAAGTTTCAATGACACGGTGCGGGACTGTTTGTTCGGGACCCGGGATCTCGTGAGAACCTTCGGAACTGCATGGGCGTGACAACGTTTTTTTTTTCATCGTGTTTTTATTCTTTTGTACGGCTAATGTTGAGAGTATCGGTAATAACACGAGATCTCCGACGTGACCGTGACAATGCATTTTTGTGACTTGCGCCCTTTTGCTTCACACGTGTTGTTTTGTTTCGACAGAATACGGCGTGAACCGATGCAGTAAATTTGGAACGTATTTTTACGACTGTATTCTTGTAAATTTCATGCTAATCAGGAGCTATTATTCGGGGCAACATTTGGCAAGAGCTCAACTCAAATTTTCTTTCCATACAGCGTTCGTTAGCGGCGCACATGTTCGCGGGCGTAAATCATTTTAACTTTAAAATAATAAACCATTGTGAATGAGTGAAACTCACGTCTCCTTTCTTGGAAGCATAAAGTTTTTACTATCGCCTTTACGCGTCGTGGCTAATGTTGAAACAATATGTATGACAGGCATAAGTTACATTTTGCGCTCCCCGTGAAATTGCAAAATTGTTTGTGGACGGTAGGGCGGGTCATTAAATATACATTAAGTAGCGGAACTATGTCCATTGGCAACTTGTAATGTAATGTTAGTTCAGTGCTGAGGTTGCTAGGCGAAGATTGCAATGCTTACGATCGCGGGCCACGACCTGTGATTGTTTGTACAGACAGATCGAAAGGTATCACCGACAATACACGTTTATTGTCTGAACATCCGAGGCAAGAATTTCGATATAAGTTCTTTTAAGAATGTATTTCTTTTTTATTAGACTTAAAATTATTCTAGATTCAACCTGAGAATTCTATTCAGCTCTACGAGACAGTAAATAACGATTCTGAAGCAAAAGAAACGCACTCGACAGAGATTTATCCGGCGGCGCTGTCGAAAACAAGCGACACAGTTTGTTTCGATTTTTAACACGGAAAGGACTCGTATATATCACGCGATATTGAAATTCTATACGGAAATACAAAAGTTATTTATGAAAAATAGGCACTGATGTTTGGGAATTTAAGTAGTTGCATTTCGGTTACTCTCCAATAAAATTAACATATTTTATTTAGGTATTATAGCAATCCAATATACCTACGGTTTAGGATATTGTTTTTGAGCGTGTGCTTTGAATAAAACATGTATTTTTATATGTTTTCGTTTGCTGCGGTGCATATTTTGTAATATTCCCCCGCCGAGCGCGCAGAATTGGGTGCATCTACATTTTTATTGCTTCCTCATAGTTTCACTGCAATTTGTTTTCTATGGCAATAAATTAGATAATGCTATTTTCATTCAGTTTGCGTACAGTGTTTTAAAGCTTCTTATGGAGTGTGAAATGTCGTTGACAGCACAGCCCATTAGCCTAGGCATTGATGTGGAAATCGAGTGCAAACATACAAGTTTGTATGCGTGTACTTGCTGTAGCTTGGTTTTGTAAGATCGATTTCGGTAGTAATTTTATTGCTATATTTTTTAGGAGAACTAAAAATAAAAAAAAATAACTTAAATAGTACAAATCGGAAGCTCATTATAGGATTGTAGGTTAATAGGAACTGTGTACGCACATTTCATGTAATTACTTAAACTTTAAGAATCTACCAAAATGGTACGTTTTAAATACATGAAACTCTTATGTTTGTTAGTAGTTTAACAAACTTAATAGTTAGTAGTTTGGCCAAAACAGTCATTCCTCACGGCATTAACAACACCCGCAGAGCGCTAAAAACAAAAACATTAAATTGCGTTATGAAAATGCAGACCATCAAAAAGAACGTAACTCACACACGTTCTTTTGCACACATCAACTTTGACGTTAACCTTAACCTGCACACCACAACGCTAAGAACGCCATTTTATCCGCGGCGCGCGGGGGTGGCGCGCCGTTTAAAGTTAGCATCAAAGTAGACTGGCGCAACTAACCCTAAGGAGTATACACAACACACAACTTAAGACTTACTTAAAAAAGGCTGAAAAAAAACCTATATTTGTTAGATTTTAAAATTGTAATTGTAAAATTTCAATTTTTATAAGGCATATTAGTCGATGCTTATATAAAAAATTTTTTACCCTCGTCAACACATCAACTCCCGCACAAAATTTCAGGGACAGGGGTGTCTGAAAATCAGCGTTATCTCCAACCAATACAGAATAACAACCAATACGGGATAACAGAAACTGAGACATTCCCTTATCACATTATTATTACAAAGTGTATCTCTTAAACTAAAATAAATAATTAATATAATATGTAAAATTACCTATGTATTTAATACTTACTAAGTTTGGCAATAAAGTGGTTTTTTATTTTTTTTAAGTGAAAACTTCTTTAGCGGCGTTGTGCACTTTTTGTGTTGGTAAAAAATGTTAAACTCGCGTCACGACACGTGACCTGATCAAAGATTCGTAAGACGTCAAAAATTGACAACGTTAATATTCAAGTTTTCACTTCTGCCGGTATTCCCGGAGTGCAACCCATTTTTTTATTAGTAAAACATACGTAACGTATTAGTCTTGCGGAAAATTTACTGCCAATAAAAAAAACCACAATTGGCTAGGGTATAAACAAATTACCAACCCTCAGCCGAAATCACGTAATGCCAAACTAATGAAAACCATTAATGGTCCGCATAGAATCGCTCAATACACTCGGTATACTTCCCACGAGGCTATTATGAAGACCTCTCTATAACCATGATAACGTTGGGCCACATTATTTTGTGCACTTTGTATCGCACTTTAAACCATCTGTGTATACGACAGCGTGTTCAGTGACCGCAAATAAAAGTTTGTTTATGATTAAAGCCTGTGGTACATTGCGGACGGGATAGATACAAAATTTTGTTTAAAGTTGTATTTGTATCGACTAAATACAATTTTCCACATATTTACAGTTTTTTGAAGGAGTATAGTGATTCAGATTTCAGATTTATTAGTGGCTCGATTCATCACAATTGAACAACTTAACATTTTGTTTATTATGTATATCTACATTGTTATAACCAGTATAGTTTAGTTATTAAACTGTTAAATATAAATTTGTGAAATGAAAAAAAAAAACTTTATACCACCGATACTTATAAAAAAATATATTACAGTTAACAAGACCCTTATAAACATGATAGAATGATACATATCTAATATATTTTATAGCTAAGACAATTTGTGAGATTTGTCCATATTTATTAATACTTACACATCGCATAAACAGCGATCGCAGTGTGCTACAAGCCCAAATAAAAATAATATAGAAAAACCACTCTGCCTCCGGGCAGTTGTCTATTCTTCACCTTTTGTTGGGACAGGTGATTGATGGGACCTATATTGTTGGTGTCGCTGGGCTTGAAAAATGAAGTTTGTTGTGCTGATTGCGCGTCGCTTGCTATCTGCCTTTTTTCCCGTGAGTTCGCCCTGAATTATGACAGAGGTAAAATAGGCTTAGCTACAGAACAAACTGACAAAATAACCTTTGCATTTAACTTTACTTGACAATATGCAGATAATATATTAAATTTAAATTTTTAATGCACAAGTAAATCTCGATCTACTGAATAATAAAGAAACTGCAAACATTTTTTGCTTCGCTTCATTTTTGGCACGCAAATTTAGTTACTCATTATAAAGTTTTTATTATAATAATAATAATGGTTTTATGCATGTTAAGTGTTAAAGTACATAATTAAATACAACTTTCTAAACGTCTGTGCTAAATTTACTTTTAATGAATTTACTCCAATTAAAGGCATATTCTTTATTAGGACCATAAAAACCTGGTGAAAAGAGGAAAAGTCGAGAGCCTAGATTCTGAATGAGTTGAGTAAACGTTTGAATCGTTGAACTTTTTTCTGTACGCTCATTATTCTGTGGCAGTGCTCTCAATTATGGGCAGTTGATAATTGAATGCGCAAGTTTTTGTTTGTTTTGGCGATCTCGCCATTAGTGGCGGGTTCGTTATGGCCGTACAAAAACAATTAACTTTCTTTCCTACTGATGAATCGTAAGCGGGAATACTATCAATCAAATGTGTGGCATTGAAAAATGTTATCTATGTTAATAATATTCAATTCGTCTACGCTTTAGAACTATGTGATTTTTTTCACTGGTCTTTCTTTGTGTTTTTTTGGCGTTTTAAAAAATAAAATCTATTAACAATTAAACCAGTGAATTTTTTACTCATTGGCGTTCAGATTTTGTTAAAGTCTTTTGCGACTAATATTTTCATATTTTAGGAAGTGCTAGTGGGTTGCACCAGTCAACTTTGACGTTAACTTTAACCTGCATAGAAAAATGTATAGTATGGCATTTATCTAAACATCGGTGGCACACGGTTTAAAGTCAACGACAAAGTGACAGGTGCACTCTTGGAGTCTCAAAATGATCTTCGAATATTGTTAACAGTTTACTTTCCTCTCCAAACCACAAGCGTGCTGATTGGAGTCGGCACGTGCCTAAATTATCCCCTTATTATTTATACCCCACTATTGGGCAAAAGCCTTCCATATTTTTCTCCATCCTTGTTGTTGGAAACAACATTACAAAATCTATCAAGACACTGAATTTCAAATTTAAAAAACGGTTGTCTTTGGTCTTTTCCTTCCATTACTTCGAATCAAATATGTGTTAATAGTTAAGAATGATCATTACATCATTAATCATAGTATAAAACAAAGTAGCTTCCGTTAGTTATCTGTCTGTCTGACTCTGTCCATATATGCTTAGTTAAAACTACGCAACGGATTTTGATGCGGGTTCTTTTTAAGAGTGGTACAAGATTGTACCCGTGCGAAGCCGGGGCGGGCCGCTAGTATAATAATAAACGCCTCTTCAAAAGTGATATTATCTATTGTTTCATAAGGAAATTATGAGGACAATTTGACAAAAGGCTTCCCACATTTCCCTAATGGCGACTCTAACCCCCTGTATTGTGACTTCTGTATTGTGGTTTTCATTTACTATTCTGACTATGTGTACATATAAAATATATACATATGCGTCAGTATGTATTTTAAGCGTATGCCCTACATTTTGCTAGTATTTTACAAGAGTGTAATTTTTTACACAATCTTTAAATAATAGGTATGTCATTACTTGAAGATTTATTTTATACATATTATTATTTTTGATTATTGTTGATATTGATTATTTGTAATAAATTATTATTATAAAGAGGTAAGCGTTTGTTAGTTTGATAGTTGGAGGAGGGTAATCTCCGGAAATACCGAACCGATTTAAAAAAACATCTTCACCATTAGAAAGGTACATTATCCAAGATTGCTATAGGGTATATTTTATCTCAAAAGTCCCACGGGAGCGAAGCCCCGGACAACACCTAGTTTGTAATAAATTGATAAAATAAGCTATCTAGCAGCACAGCCAATATAATTGTCTATAAATTTGCTTTCGCAATACCCGACGAGAGTTCAGGTACAGTCACATCTACCTACCCAAATTCATTGCAAACTCGCCGCTATTACCGCGCCATAGAAGTTAACGCAGGGTAACCTGACTTAAAATTTTGTACACATCTATTTATATATTGTACATGTAAGCGATTGTGAATGAATGAAATATCACTATTGAGGCGTTCTATACCGTTGGCATCTATCGCGTAGATCTGTCGGTATGTCTTTACATCAAGAAAAAATGTCCTTTTGTCAACAATACAAAAGTTGACACTTTGATAGATAATTGTAACAAAAAGTAATAAAATCGACGTACCTTTTCTCATAAACACGTGTTATTGATACAAAAGTTATCAATCTGATCGCCCTTGGATCTTCGCGGTAGGTTAAAATTGTTTTTAAGATATTTCTAGTCCTCTACTTGTGAAGTTGTGAATAGTTGGACCTATATAAATAAATAAGTAATAAAAAAATATGTTGCGGTGCATTTAATAACCTCCTCCTTTTTTTAAAGTCGATTAAAAGACTTTCTTCACTTGATTAAAACGACTGTTTACTACATAACTAAGTACCTATTATATTCTTTAATGCATAAATATAGCCAAATAAATACATGCGAAATTACATTCATGTTTTTGATATGTTTTTTTTTTATTTTCGCGAAAATTCAAAGAGAGCCCATGACCATAAATGTGTAAATGCTCACTCTCTCTCTCTCTCTCTCTCTCTCATTTGTCCGTTTCCTGGTTACTTCCTTAGACACAAAACGTAGGAACCCATGCAGATCCGCATTATTATTTTTTCTCCACTTTGCACACGTATAAATGTTCATTGTCTACCAAAATTTTTCATCGTAATTTCGGAATTCCTCATGCGGAACGCGACGACCATGTACATATACCACGGGTAAAGCACGGACACACATGTAGGTCGATTCACGCTAATTATAATGCGCCTTTGTATGCCGAATGGAACAGCCAACCGCACGTCCGACTACACAAATTCATTGCAAATTCACCGCTATTACAGCTGACTAGAGATGTATGCTGCGTAATGTGGCTCGCTTCACTGTACGAAATTACTGCAGGAGGGTTATTGGCCCTTATTTTTCGATAACTATGTAAAACGACGCGTGTTTTGTTGTGTTTTGCTCCGTCGAGGTCGCGGCAAGACATTGCGAAACGAATGTGGTGTAAGTACGGTTAAATTAAAAAAAAAAAAAAAAACAAGTACTTTCTGTATAAGAATACAGAGAGCCAGAGTCAACTCGCTAAGAAGACTTAGCGAGTTGACTCTGGCGTTCAAATTTATGAAGACCAACACTTTCTATCAATGCAGAACAGCTGCAAGTGACGATTCATATAATCGTCGAATAAATATCCAAGCTTTTATTGTACTCTTATCGGGTGATAGAGTTAATTTTGATATATAAGTTCATATAATACCAATTTTCAAATAAAGTGCAGTATGCCAAGAAAGAGAGGAAATCAGATTTTTGTCGAACAAAATTTTTTTGCTATTGCAATATCAAATAGAATGGTCAAGATTGATAAACACCTAGTGTTGCCAGAACAGGAGACATCACCCTTTTTGTTTTCTTCATCTTGACAGACTGTACGTATGTCTGTATTTTGTTTGTTTGAATGTAGCGGATTCTAAATTGATCGAAACCTATGTTTTACAAACACATGCACGAACTGTGAGAGCTGTGGCATGTGCATCGTGTATAAACATAGGCAATCGTTTCCATCTTCACGGTGCCGGCCAACCAAATGCACTCGACCATATTGCACCGATTCGAGTCACTCATGTACCTCTCTGTATGAGTTTCCTTTTTATTACAAGCTTTTATTTAACTTTCAATAATGTATGTTGAAAAAAAATTCTATAACGCAAATGTTTATGTCACTGTTCTCTAAAAGGTTTTCTTATCACGATAAAGGCATGCTTTGGCAGGTGGAATACTGCAATATTGGCGTTTAAAAGCTATATTTTGGCAAGGCTTGAACGGAAACTCGTACATTTGTTCTAGTCGAAAGCAAATCCAGACAGTCACGAAAAGCCAGGAAGTTTTTGTTTTTAAATCAATGCAAATGTAAATTTAGAATGGTCGATACTGGGTAAACGAATTGCAACACTAGACATCAATCTGAGTAATGAACTTAAATGGAAAATACCTGAAAATGGACTACACTTATTCTGGTGTGACGCGTGGAATGGAGTGACGTACATTGAGAACGGAATCCCAAATGCACTGTTCCATTTTCTCTTTTTACTTTGTTTGGACAGACAGTCAATTAAATGTGTAAGCAGATTGAAAGCGATCGTGTTCAAACGACAGCCGAATGATCGGAAAATGTATTTTTCGTTTTCAGGTTGAAAATATTTTGTTTGTCAACTTGTTACACTTATAGATTTTAACATTGTTTAGTTGGTTATTAATTATACGTTGATGTACATATTATAATATAATTATTAAGTAGGTATAGTGCCTAATATAACTTTTGGCCGCGGCTTGGAATTTCTCAGCCTATGTTTGAACAGGGACCTGTGACTACATGCATACCAAATTTTATCAAAATCGGTCCAGCGGTTTAGCTGTGAAAGCGGAACAGACAGACTTTCCCATTTATAATATTATGGATAGTAGGATGCACCTATACTTACGTATAACAACCGTGGTAATACATTTTTTAAAACATTATTACTTATTTTATAAGTAATTTTCGAGTCGAGAAAGAGTTTTACATTCAAATTGTACATTAACCTATATTAAAAATATGTATAAAAAAGTATTTGTAGACCTATATTAAAGTATAAATAATGGGCTTTAAGTGGCAGGAAGCCATATTAATATATAAGCATGAGGTTGAATAATGAAAAAGGAATATTGCGTACAAAATGAAATTACTTCAAAAACGTTCAATGTTTAATAAAGTACTACAGTCTCTAAGGTTTCTTTCGCCGAATAATAGGGGTGTCAACTTTTTGAAAAAAAAAAAGTGTTTGAATATAAATATAGTATTTAAGTACACAAATTTCCATTGACTAAACTAAAAAAATTGTACCTATATTAAAAATATACACTAGCTGTGACCAATAATAGCCCTGGTCTCTCTCTATACTCTACCAACTATCATTGATAAAATCATAACAATTAATGAATTGTTATGCTCATTAAAGAAGGACAAACAACATACTTTGGTATTTAATTAATAATCCAATATTTTTATAATCCAATTTTCTTTATTGTGTTGAATTTATTTTTTTTAGAAACGCTTTTTATGCTCATAGAATTTCGAAATTTTGCCTGCTGTATTGTATTTTTAAAATAATATATAGTAAAACATCTCAAACAGCAGGCACTAAATAATATACTAGAGTTGGTAACCCTATCGGAAAGGCACAGCTCAGAAAACTTGCAAATTACTGTCGTATTTTATTTTGGAATCTTTATTAGAAAGTTTATTAACAATATCTCCAATTTCAGCTTTCTAGACTAATATGTTGGCAAGACAAAAATCTAAATCAAATATTTTCATAACTACTTTTTATAGAATGTTATGTGAACGAGTATACGAGCGAAAGTATATTTGCTGAAAATCCAAAATTTTGACACACAATTGTCGATAGTGGGGTATTTCTACTCAGAGAAGATGGGAAAGCCATTACAAGTCCACAATTTCATCACTTAACTGCATTGTGATGTATGAGTTTGAACCTATTGGGAAAGTGGTCTGCGGTAAGTGCACGATGTAGGTGGTATGTGCGGTGTGCGCTTGCGCAATTACAAGTGTGGGCTAATTGCCGAATTACAGAACTCAGTGCAAACAAAGGTTTTATAATGCAATTCTATTGTTCTCATTTCACTATTCTCTGACCGCTCTGTGCGTGTGTTGACCGTGTATTTTACGATTGTAGACTTTATCACTTAGACTTTAACGGAGCCGATTGCAAATTGGAGGGTAATTAAAAGCGTGCAACCTAGCAACATTGTTTCTTTAAGATTTTTTACCCAATTAACAGGTTAAAAACATATAGAAAATAATTACTTCAGTAATATCTGATATACCTAAATCAAAAAAATTAGTTTATGCAAGTATTAACCGATGTAATTTTATTTTTTATGTCAATTTTACTTACTTTTACTAACTCGGAAGATTTATATACTAAAGTAGGTACGCTTGTACCTAATTCTTCTTCTATGGGTGCCTCTCCAACTATAAGTTGTACCTAATAAGTATAATTGAATGCTTAGGTACTGTTTTGTTTTTGAGTCAATCCGTAACTTATTATGTTCACTTGGACACACATCTATTATATAAAAATATTATATTCTACCTTATCACACGAATTTAAAATCTAATTACAATCTATACATGACTGCAACACTGCGTAAAACCAAGTAGACATATTGATGCGAGTCTACCAAATAGCTCTTTGACTACCACACACTTCATTACACAATACACATAAACTACAAAGCCATTACGTAAACACCTCTAAACCTATATCAACTGAAAATATTCTAAAGGAAGCGTGTGCCATTTCATGTGGCTAACGTTCACCAGATCTCTTTGATCAAGATAATTACAGATTGTTCCCTTACGAGATTCAACGCCTTTGATTTGATTCTGACGATTAAAAGTGCATAGACTTCCATGGAAGGTAGATTGGTAATGCCCCCTATTTTTTTATTACAGCAGAGAAGTCAAATTTAACACAAATATCAGTATTATTGAAAAAATAGTAATTTTTAAATCGTAGTAGTTCAAAAATACGCGATTTATTAAATATGTTAATTTTTTTCTTATTTATGTTTTTTATAGTCTGCGGGCTGATAGTTGCATTCACAAATTCACGTGCAAATAATAACATTTTATGGAATTCAGTGCGCTATTAGCCCATCGGAATGTTAGCCGCATTTGTAGTTCCCGTTCCATAGGTGCTCCTATAAACATCCTGTCATACGTGTGTGTGTCTGTTAGTTAAAAATAGTTATGGCGATTTCCCGCCAAGAAATTTACCAAACTTTTCACATCGACCCAAATTCATTGCATATTCGCGTTTTACCGCCGAGTCTTGGTGTAATGCAAAATTTAGATGTTGATTTGTTGTTGACAGTGGATCAATCAATCGTTTATTTATTTCGTCAGACAAAATACAAAATAAATGTGAATCATATTTACTGACAAGGTTTTATAATGATGTACTATGTATGTGACTGTATTGTACTATCTATAACTTTAACCGATAATACGTAAAATGTATGCAATGGTTGAAATTGATTATGCTAAAATATTTTAATTAAAAGGTATTGCGTTGTCATCTCTTAAAAATAATAAAGCAAATAATTCAGCCGAGCTCGACGCATCGATGTCATAAATTAAATGTATTTCAGTTTTTCGTTATTTGTTTTAAAATGTCGTATTTTTATAATGTAAGTGTAATGTCAAGTATGCTAATAAATATTTACACAATGAAAACTGCAATCATATTGTTGGCAAATTTGAAACAAAGATTAATGTCTTCAGTACCTATAGAGATTTAGTACATATTATGCGTCTATTTATTTATTTATACATATTATACAATCACTGTGAATTCTACTTGAACTGTTTGAGTATTTTATAAATCACTGTTTAAATATATACGCATTTCGAATCTATCTATCAAATGAACACATAACTATTTCGCTAAATTAAGTGTACTTTTCAAAATATAAATGCTTTTTAGGTTTAAAAATATGAAATCGCTCTCTGATAGACTTATCCAATGTTTTGAATTTACTATTTTAAAATACTGGTTATTATATCAAAGCTTAAAATAGCTCTTTGTTTGTTAAAATCTGTTAATCTCTGAATTCTGATTCTCTTTTGTTAGCCACATTCATGAGAAATAGCGTGATAAGAGGAAATAAGTTTTAGAATTTTATTGGAAATTAGCACAGAATTTAAAATAGTATCTTTTGTTTTTCAGATGCTGTCCAGACCTTTGTTGAAATGCCCAGATATACGGAGGTGAATCCTGGTGAAGACGCCTTGCTCAAATGTAGGATATCTAATAAGAAAGGCGTATGCTCCTGGCAAAAAGACAACAAGGTAAGTTTTACTAAGTCACTACACAGTTGTTTAGTTTTCTAAGTTTTTCTTTCTCGAAAAATACAAAATTGTACTTGTTTGTTGTAGGTTTATAGGTAGAAATGTTAACGGAAACCATTTTTTATTTTTGTACACAACAATCTTATTAAGTATTTTAATTACATTAAACTACAACTAAAAGAAAAAATAATTAAAACTACATAACAAACTATTAAAAAAATTATAGATAGAAATAATTACAGAATTTTGTGTAACGCATTTAGTACCTAAAGTAGGTAATTCATATAAATAAAAAAATAAAATATGTAGACGTATGTACTATTATATTATGAACAGGAGATGAATGTATCCACTACGAACCAATACCTAGAGAAAACACCAGAAAGCGCCATATTGTTTCGGACGGCTTCAAATATCAGTTCAATTAGGTATGTTTGTACGCTGTGTTATTGAACTTATTGTAAAAGAAATTGTGAGGGCAGAGTCTATATTATTATAAGGAGGTAAGCATTTGTGAGTTTGTATTTTTAAGGCGGGTAATCTCCGAAACTACCGAACCTATTTCAAAAATTCTTTCACCATTAAATCACCTCGATTAAAATTTTGAGATATAATATAACTTAGAAATCTTGCATAATGTACCTTAATTATGTTATTTCATTATTATATAAATTCCCACGGGAGCAAACCCCGGGCAACTTCTAGTGTATTATAAACACATACCAAGTATTACTATTCTTAATAAGTCAGCATAGTAACCCCATGTGACTACTATTGAAAGTGTACTTTCGCCGTAATATACAGTTAGATGTGGTCTGTTTAATAATAACTCAAGGAGCGATTTGTATTCTCAAGTCTCCCGTCACACAACACTGCCGCCAGCGACTTCTGTTACATTGTTTTCTTTAACTTCTGAGTAAAAAGTTATATTTTATGAACTGCGAGATTTCAATCCACACAATATTTGAATTTTCCTACCAACAAAATCGATAGGTACGTTTGAAATCGAGTTAGCTCTAACGAGTGCTATTGAAAATTGAGATCCTTTTTAATCTGTATTTTTGTATATAAAATATAATCTAGTATACCTACTGTATATATTTCTGAACTTTCATGTTACTAAATCATTATATATTTGTGAGTGAGATATATTGTATGCAATTTGGCGCGAATTGAGTTTATAACTTGGATCAACACATATGATACTTTAATCCCGGAATTTTATATTGCAACAGTTTTTATAAATATCGTTTAAAATTTCACGTTTATATAATAAACTTGCGGTTCGTCCCGGCCTCGCTCGGGTAAAACATGAATCATACACCTAAACCTTCCTCAGGTATGACTAGCTATCGGTGAAAACTGCATGAAAATCCGTGCAGTAATTTGTGAGTTAATCGCGAACAGATAGACCGACAGACAGACAGACGCGGCAGAGGACTATGTTTTATAATATGTAAGGATACCTACGTAGGGAAATCGTTTTTTTGTTAATTGTTGTAAGTATTCTTCACTTCACTTCCGCGGTATTAAATGTAATACTATAACAAAACAATTGTACACTCTATATATGTCAGTCGATTTGTATAGATGTTATCTGTTCTGTATAAACACCGATTAGTCATTAACTAGGGAGCCATTAGCACTTCAAAATGCAAACACACGGCGTTTCGTATTTACTGTATTTAGAAAGATCATATCTCATTGTTAATGTGTTATAAATAGGTACGATACAATTGTAATTTGACGATAATATTTTATATTTGACAAAACAAAAAGAAAGATCGAAAATAACCTTTATGAAAATATCATTATCGTAAATCTGAAATCGTTCGATCTGAATCGATCGTCTTTCAATGTTTTTTCATCTATAAATATAATTTTGCAAAGCACAATATAAATCTGCTTAATCTAATAATTCTACTAAGTATATAAAATTTGACGTGAAAATGTGCCTGTAAAGATCTAATTTCTGAATCTGATTTCAATATATATTTTTAACTCATTGTTGATTTCGAGCAAAGGCGGAAAAATATGATTCTTCGGAATATTTACTGATATTTCATTTACGATAGGATTAAATTATGTTTTCCGCAATTGGAAAATTATATTTATTTATTTTACTCATTTTTCAATCAAGTAGCATTTCAATAGTAAATTAAAGAAATATTATCAAAAATAACCTCTCACACAAAAATAAACGGGAAAAAATATACTTAAATCATAATTACTTGTTTTTTGAGACTAACATAATGCGTACTTATACAAAATTGTATGTCTTTATGTACCTGCGTCTCTTTGAGACTATTCGAGAGTAAAATGAAGCTGTGGATTAAATTTTTTCTCAGATTTTTCGCCCGCGTTGAGGAAAACCTCGTAAAAAATAATTAAGTAATTAAAATAATTATATCGTATTGTATGTTCGTTTTTATAATAAATGGAGCAGAATCTTTCGCTCCTGAGTCCGACTCGCGCTTGACCATTAATTTTTTAGTCTATTTGCAATTACACAAAATTAATTCAATGCAGTACACAAAATTAATTCAATGTTACCCTATTCCCCAACACGCCGCGAAACAAGCGTGGTACCATAACTTGTGACTCACAAGGATGCATACAAACGTGCATGCGAGCGGAATGCATAGCGTAGCGGTTCGTGTTCGCTGTATAAATCTGCCTAGTTAGCATTCGGCTCTCGATTGGGGCTGGAAAAAGTGAATCATTGTATTGTCCATTTATGATTGAGGTCTAGGCCCGTCTGTATTGGATTTATTTGACTGGGTATATAAAATGAAGCGGTGGCGTTGGTGATGGTTAAGACGCCCGCCTGTGGATCGAAAGGTCCCAGGTTCGAATACTACTCGTGCCACATGAGTTTGTATACCAATGTGACTCATGTATAGTAGTTTTCATCGACCACCACTTGCTTCCGGTGAAGGAAAACAACCAGTTTGAGGAAACCTGCACACTGGTTGATTCTTATTAACACTATTAAATATCAATTCCACTAACAAGCTACTTAAATGTGATCTTCGAGTTTCACCACTCCTGGCTCTGTCTAACCCGTAAGGGATAAAGTCGTGATACGTATACTCACGTATAGAGGTCATACAACAACTTTTCCCTAGTTAGTATTCAATCCCCGAAAGGTAGAAAAAATGAATCATGAAAGTCCATTGTCTATTGATGGAGGTCTGAACGCTTCCGTACGTTAGCATATTTCTCACAAACGCTTTCAAAAAACTTTATTATAATCTAGCCGATGCCCGCCCGTTTTCAAAATCATGTTGCCCAGGCTTAATAGCTATATAACAAAAATGTTTCATTCAAATCCGTCCAGTAGTTCCGAAGATTAGCGTGTACAAACAGACATACGAACAAAATTTTGTTTTTTCAAATTAGACTTACTATGAGTATATCGCCTAATTTTATTTTTATGTAAATTTATTCAATGTACAGATTTTTTTTCTACTTTATTATATGTATTGACTACTGTTTTATTATATGTATTGATTGATAAACTGGTTTCTGTCTGAACGAAAAAGCGATGTGTTGGAATAAACAATGCTAAATTGTATGGGTCTTGATACATACTTAGAATCGTCGAGAAATATTATGTTCAACAGTGGGAATTGTATCAAAATCGGTACCTTAGTTTCATTGTTCAAAGCCTGAGCAAGTAATAGTAGTGGAGAGCGATTATAGGTAAATAAAATATGGACTATACTCAACGGCTCACACTAAGCACTAAGCTTGTATCGTGGGATCTATGGACACACAGAAAGGGCACAACACAAATATTTACTCAAGGTGGGAATCGAATCAAACTTAGGACTTCAAATAACGGACAGACACGTGGTGACCACTACGCCTCTGTGTCTGCTTCAAGAGGATGTAGCACCTTGTATAATGAACTGTCACTTACATGGATCGGTTTTATTGCGCGATTTAATGTTGCGTTTTCTGATTGAATTAATGGAATACTTCAACTCTTGGCTTTGTCCACACCATAAGGAATAAAGACGTAATGTATAATTTAATCCTATTAACTTGAAACATGATTTCTAAAGCACTCTCGGTGTTGTTATATCCCCTTTTTCAGTCAGTGTTCAGTGAAGCATGTCTAGGGGATGATAACGTAGAATAACTACATTTAAATAACAATAACTCGAAACGCCACAGATTTTAAGGGTGTTTATTTATCAAGATCTTGCGATGCGAAATAAGTTGTTCAATGATTTTTTGTATCCGCTTTTTGGAGTGAGGACGGTTTAGGTCCTTTCGCGCTATGTCCGTATATTGTATGATAATAGCGGTTAAAAGCGCTCAGTTTGAGCAAAAAGGGGGACGTTTGTGATTCAATAATCTAAATAATATGTATAAATAAATGCACTTGTATTAAGCGGTTACCGTTGCCTGTTATATAATGTAGTAACAATCGGTGGCAGGTAGCTTTGGGACGCTTAAAAAAATATACTCATATATTTTTTGTCAACACGTTTCTTTAGAAATTGAGAAGCGGTTTTTTGTACAACCCTAATCTTTTTACCCTATTAGTATAATACGTACGTGACAGTAAATAGTCACGAGGTGGATGCAGGCGTGAAAAGCGAGTTTATTGCCGACTCTTAGTTATGAGCCCTGCATGCAAAGTATGCAGCTAGGGTTGCCACTTCTATTTGGTTTTTTGGGACAAAATTACATACTACATGTTTATGTATAGGAACAAGAAACATGCGTTTGCCTGTTTCCTGTATTTGTTGGGTCAACAAAAACTGTCTGGTCTCGGTCTGGTTTCACAAATATTTATGCGATACTCAATCTCTTTTTAGTTTTATCAGATCATTTTGCGGTTCCTTCCTCATGCACAGACCGTCGGAGTTCAGTATTTTTCTATTTATCTTCTTGATTTCGACATCTTTACTTGACATTGTCATGCATATCATCCTTGATGACAACAAACCAGCACTTTTACCACCAGCGGGTTTACCTCTTCTGCCAGGGCCCGACGAAACAGACTAATTGCATTTAAAAACTACAATCAATAGCATTTCCAGTAAAGTGCATGGAGTCTTAACCACTGAACCTTCATCGCATATAATTGACGTTCCTTGAAAAAAGGTACCATAAAGAAGGAAATCGCTTAAGACGTTTCACTTGCTAATTTGTATTATAGATGCGCTAAGTACGTATTAAGCGACTGCCCCCCATATAGTACCTTATCTCGTGAAATGTCATATATATATGTTTGATTTGCCTTTGAGATCCTATCGTACAAGAAACCGAACAGTATTTCTGTCAAAGTTACTCCAACTATCCCACAAGTATATAAATTATAGTCACCGTACACCATACGTTTGAAACTTTGAACTGCGGTGTAGTGAGGCAGTCGTGCTTGCCCCTAGTTAAGATCCAAATCTAGCGATTGTTCATTCATACCACTAAATGCAGGGCTAAAACGCCGTTTAACTAGATATTAAACTTCAGTTTTATCTCGCACGTGGTTATGTTAATGCGAACCGTTTTGATCTGAAAGTTAAATTAATCGTTTTTTTTGCCAAAAGTTTTTCTTTTAAGGTGAGTTGCACCAGGCAAATTTGACATTGAGTTTGAACTCACTTTGACATTGCTGTGTGTAATATTTTTTATAGAAAAATAAGTGTTATAAAAATATATTAATTAAAGGTGCTCTCCGCCATATTTCTTAAGGACTTTATTATTATCTTTCACCATGTTCAAGCTACAAGATAACATTATTTATGCGGGCGGCAACCGAGCAAGCGGGTCATGGATAAAAAAAATTCTTTCACCTATTCCATCCTACAGCTGGGCAAAGATCACCCACAACTCCTTCCAAGCCGTTCTATCTGAAATCCAACCATTTCATTAAATAAAATATTAATAAGACGTCATAATCACATCAAACACGAATACTCCGATTATAGCGTCTTGCTATCTATACTTTTCTATCTTCATTATGATTAAGTTAAATAGCAGACATAATGCTTCGTGATCGTGACAAGGTTTTGTTTTGTCGTACACATAATGAAATGATTTTATCATTTAACTCCAAAAACTTTAAACATTCTCCGTAACATTTGAGCTGAGAAACTTTGACTAGGCAATTATGGTAATGAAGTCCTTATTTAGAAATCTTTGTATAAACCATGTTTACACAATGTCCATTTTGAGGGGAACCTTTCAGTGCTTATTATTAACGTTGATTTGAAGTTTTAATGGTTGAGACGTGCACAGGAATAATTTTAATTTAAGCTTAGAACCAGTTATGTTGACTGTAATTATATTTATAGTTTGTTTATTAGGTATATTTCGTTTCTTTCGGTCGTCTTTGTGTTGTTACCGCTAAATGAGAAGTCAAAGTAAAAAAATTATGATTTTAATCTTACAACCGATCATCACTTCTCTTAAGTGATGATCGGTACGAGGTACGATTCAATATGACAACCCAAAAAGTATTAATTAGAGGAAATTATACTTAGTCAAGTTTCAACTTACCAAGCTTCCATTACATTGTTGCTGAAAAGGGAATCTAATTAAAATAGAACGTGTTAAAAACCATAAAGGAATTTCATTATATTTTATAGGTGTCCGCTAAGCCTTTCCTTGGGCGGTTTTGTAACAACACTTTGAGTGGTTTAAAAATAAAGGACTTTTCTTCAAACTTTTTCATGTTAAAAATGTGCATAAGTATATTAATTTATAGCAACACGCTAGCTGATATTATAATTATAAGGAAACTATCAGAAGTTGGATGTTTTCCCACTCAACTCATCGATAGAAGCAATTAAAACCTTTGTAGACTGTAAAGCCTTTGTGTAGAGCAAATCCTGGTTTTACACATAGTTTTTCTAGAGAAATATAATAACGCATATATATAATAATAATTTAATAACGCAATATCTAGATTTTGAAAATTGCTTTTACAGGAGAATGATGTTGGGGTGGAAATATATGCGAAACTTTACTATTTTTGAAAAGAAGTTCAGGTCCATGACATGTTCGGCACGCGTTACGGGAAGCGGGAGTGGGACACGTAGCGGGAAATGAATTACGTTACGGCAAACGACACGGGTCAATTTTCAGGAAACGGGACAGGACAAGTTTCGGAACAATACACGTAGCGGAAATCGTAGCGGGTAACGGGGAATTGAACTAAAGATGACAAAAAATACGAATTAGGATCATAGTAATAAATAAATTTTACCAGTCTTAGAATACGCGATAAAAGAATAACTGAAATTTTACTTCGATTCGTTTTAAGAACTGATATTCACGCGTGCGAAGCCGCGGGAAAAAGCTAGCAAATATATAAATATACACCAGAAAACTTTTATCGTCGAACCAATTGGCTAGAGAAAGTAAACAGCAGGTTATAATCGCGTTTTAATAGTGCACCTCGCTGAATCAGGTTAATGTCGAAGGTAGTTTAGTGGGAATGGCCAGGTGGAAATACGTGCCTTGCACTGTTTTAGGAGTCTACACTTTAATTAAAATAATGTATTTGTACGGATTCGCGGTTAAGCGAGGGATAAATGGCACAGAAATAAGAATTGATAGTGTGTTTTTCTTTGACGTCTTTAACTTTAACCTGCGCAGAAAACCACCAGTCAACGGCGCACTGGTTAAATTGAACGTCGAAATTGACTGGTTCAACTGGGTGTCATCCTGCCTGCCTATAGTCTGACAGAAACAAAAATTAACGATTCCTTTTCACGCAGACTTGGGGCTTGCAACCGCGATTGAAACCGAGAACACGCGAGGATGTGATAGATATAAGTTTGAAAATAACGCAGAATATTACTTTATATCTTTTTCTGTCTTTATAGTTTTATCTTTTGTTTTTGCAAGAATAAACAAATCTTTATATTTCTGTGCCAGGGCAATTAATTATATTTTGGTAAATATTAAGGCAACTAATGATAGCTCTACGCGTGAAATAGCTCTACATAACCTAGCCACTGTTAGCTCTACCAGTTTCACGTTATATATTTGATACAGAAAAAAATATTCGCAATTAAACTACTCGTGTTTGCACAACTATCAAAAACTCTTGTCAGGAATCCATTTTTGTGTAAAACCAAAATTGTATAAAATTTTTAACAGTATCCTTTATCAAACAAAAAACTGATTTCATTACCATAAGTTCAAAATTCATGACATAGAACTTTCCCGTTTCGAGTACTGTAGCAGGGACTAGGAATTTCATAAATATAAATTACATTGTAACCACTTACTGCTACGTCTGTAGCCAACGAGAGCTGACCGTAAAAAAGATCTTAGGTAAGCTGTTCGCCAGATGTCGTTGACATCTTCATTTCGTAGACTGTGATTAGCACAAAATTAGACTTTTTATAAAAACCACATCATGGATTTTAAATAGGAATGAGATATGTGAATCTAGACAGATTGTCGACAGACGTCCAGAATGTAGACAGACGTCCTGGCGTGTTACCATTACCAGTTAAATTCGTAGCTGTGTGGTTAAATTCCTAAGGTTCACGTAAAAATCAATTAGGTATTAAATTTTGAAGAGACAGGCTGGATGAGAAAAATCGATCCATTATCCGTCGCTTGTCGGTTATTTATTTCGTTACGACATTCTTTACCTTATACCGGATTCGGTTCTCATTCTGATTATAAATGAATCGCGGGTTTTGTGATTTTACTCGTCAGTTGCTTATTGAGTTGCTACGAGATTCTTTCATTGTCGTCGAAGGTAATAAATATGTTTACGTAGGTTATCAAGGAAATTGCTTCGCTTTTCGAAAGACTGAACCCGTCTTTTTACATCATCCATATTATTTGAAAATAATCTGTGCCTTGTGATATGTTTTTCTTAGTATGATAGTTTTTATCCAAATATTTAGATTAAATTTTCGTTCAATGATAATAGCTTTTTTTTTTTAGAATAACTAAATTAAACAGTATATTTAAAACAATGCATTTTTAAATAGACAACAAAAAATTGAAACACTCAACGACTCACAATAAGAACTTGAAACGGGCACAACCTAACCTAACCAGAACCGCAGCCAAATAATATTTGAGATTACGAGTACAAATATTTGCCAACGCTCGGAATCGAACATACTTTGCCATGGAGGTCGCCAATATGTATGTATATTCATTACATATATTTTACTTAGTCTTAGATAATTACATATATAGTTGTAAGTTTTTTAATGAAACAATATATTAATACAAGATGACTGAAGTATATTTAGTCTATGCTTCTAAGTGGTCTATATATTCTGTGGCTGCGGTTGTGCTATCAGACTAGCCCGTAAACCCTTCCTCGTCATTACCAGTCCAGTCACGGAGATGTCGTGATTCCCAGTGTCCTGGGAAAACGCCGCGGGCACCATTTTGTGGGAAATGACGACAGTACATCAACTTAACCAAATTGGATACCTATATTCATTCTTTTTTTCTTATCGAGTCAAGTGAATTGCTAACACTGGTGTCAGATTTTAGAGGCTACAAATATGACTTTTACGACTACACACACCTAGTGGCATGTATGTACCTAATCGCATACACACTATTAAACTTAAACTGTCAATTACTTTGTAGTTTCCTCACGATGTTTTCCTTCACCGGAGTGAAGCAAGTGGTCTATGAAAACTGCTTGCTATACATGAGTCAGATTGGTATATATATATACAAACTTACGTGCACGAGTAGGTTTCGAGCCTGGGATCTTTCGATCACAGTCGAACGGTCTAAACCACTGGTCCACCACCGCTTCGATATATTTATTTAAACTTTATCGTATATAAAAGTATAATAGGCAAACAATTTATAGTAAAGTATTTTCCAACAGTCAACCATTGGGTCATACAGCTGATATCATATAATATATGGGTGTAACAAAACACTACCAAATATAAAATTATCATGTTGTCTATTTATTTCATGCTAAGAATAAACCTATTTCTATATTTGCAATTTTTAAGTAATTTTGTCCGTTTGCGACGGTCAATTTGATGTATTTGTATAAGTTCTACACATTAAACGTCACCGCGTCACACTTAAATATTGATTGTAACCATTTTTGATTGTTATGACGAATCTACAGTGACAAATTAATCGCAAAGTCACCGCTATAGGTAGCAACGGGTGGTTCGCAGACCGTTTGGACCGCTGCGGTGGTGGCGCTGTCATTACAATTTTTTAAATTTTAACAAAGACAAGAATGAGTTTTACTATATGACTTTACATTAATTATTCTGTACTGTAGTAATGTCAATTTTATGAATGATTGATTTTGGAAATGATTCCTTCCTCAAGAAAATGACGGATTGTAATGACCGCGCAGCCGCAGCGGTCGAAACACTCTGCGAACCACCCCAACATAGACAGAGCTGTTTAACTTGCAGTTGAGTGTACGAGTAATGCCATCGAATTATAGGGAACGGTTGATTGGCTAATTCTGTTGACAGCACAAAGGATAATCTCATATTAATAAAATAAATTGCACGTTTGCAAAGCATTTTGTACGTCAGCGAGTAACTCGAAGTCAAACTTGCTATTGGAATAAAATCCCTGTGTGGATATTGATTTCAGTTAAGTTTGTCATTAATACTGTTGAGCTTTGTTCTATTTTTATTTATGCTCCTGTGTTTTTTTAAACTTATCCATTTTAGGTACACTTTTTTTGCAAATAGTTACATCTACAACTTGTCTATATTTCTACACTAAATATTATTAAAGAAGTAGGATTTGTGGGGTTTCAATTTTCGAAAATACGAAACCAATATTAGAATTACATAATTATATCCTGAATTATTATAAATTAGACCATCAGATGTTTGATATAGCAATACCACACTAAGGGTGGGTTGCTGTTTTGATTTATATCAATGATCTCCCTCTAATAACAAAACACCATGTTACACTCTTTGCGGACGATAGCACTATATTATTTAAAAGTGATAATATTGAAAGCACAAATTCGGAAATCATACATACCTTGACATTAATAACTAATTGGCTGAATAATAATAAATTAAAATTAAATATTAACAAGACTAAATTAATAAATTTTAAACAGAGACATAAGAATAATAAAAAAATTGACATTCCATTCCTTAATCAAAATATCTCTGAAATTGAAGTTACCAAATTCCTAGGACTGTATATTGACAATAAATTAAATTGGAAATCACAAATCGATTATCTGTGCAAACGTTTGAGACAATTCTCTTATGCTCTCTTTAGACTTCAAAAAATAGTTAATCTTAATACTGTTCTTACGGCTTATCACGCCTACGTCAATTCAACATTACGATATGGTGTTATGTTCTGGGGTAATGCCACTGAAAAAGAATTTATTTTCAAGGCTCAAAAACGTTGCATCCGATCTATTTTCCAACTCCAACAAACAGACACGTGCGTGCCATTTTTTAAAAAATTTAAGTTATTAACATTACCCTGCATGTATATATTTGAGTGTGCTGTTTTTGTGCATACACACAAAGATAAATTCTCGTTTTATACGCGGGCTCGTAATAATTCAACCAAAATAGCGTTAGCTGTCTGTAATACAGCTTTGATGCATAAAAGCGTATTTAGAAGAGCACCTGAAATATACAATAACTTACCTAACTCTTTAAAATCAGCAAGTTTAAAAATATTTAAGAAAGACCTTCATAAGCTACTTGTTGAGAAATGTTATTACAAACTAGAGGACTTCTTGGAGGACAAGCTCTAAGTTTCTGAGTACATTACATTTAACTTGATTATTTTAAATAATGTTGTCTTTTATATTTTGTACGCCACTAAGCAGAATACAGAGCACTTTCTATGTTTATTAACAACACTTTTATACCTGTATTTACAAATAAATATTTTTGATTTGATTTGATTTGATTTGCACCGTCAACTTTGACGTTAACTTTAACGTGCCCAAAACACGCGAAGTACGCCATTTTGTCTAAACGTCAGCGGCGCGCCGATTAAAATCGACGAATTACTTATTGTCCTATTGTCATAAGACTCAACTGTAAATATAATATCATTTATTAAACAGAGGAAGAAGTAAATCAAGATAGGCAAGCTGAAGTTAAGGGGTACCTACTAAGTAATATCCATAAAATATGGAAAAGGAATTACCGGCCTAAATTTGAACCCTTGTCTTAGTAATCTATGTGTCAAAAGAGGGTTACTCTATGAAAAATATATTATCTATGCTCGCTATTCTATTAGCCTTATATTTTATGTTTACATTTGTGGAGTCGATGATTTCGTAATTTTTTTTTGTAATATTGCATAACTAACTTCAACTTTTGTATGCCAAAAGTAAAAACATCATTATCCTAAAAAGATTATTTTATTTTATTTATTAGGCACACAGACAGAATACAGATAATACAGTATATAATTTCATTCAACAATAGTTTTAATCTAATCTATAATCCAATACAGTGTCCACAGCAAAACATAATAAATTTATTGAATAAGCAATCCTTATATAATTCTATCAGAATAATTGAATTAGTATTTATATTAAGTATTATTATTAGTATAAATGTTTGTAGAATGTTTTACATGATTGATTTCCATTAAAAAAAATAATAATTTTAGGTCTCAGGGAAAACATTCAGATTGCTAGGAGACATCGAAAGTATTTTAACCCACTTCGAAAAAGGGGAGGTTCTCAATTCGTCTCGATCATTATTACATCGAATTATTACATCTTTGTAACTTACAGGTACCTTAATCTTATTCTACTTACTACTATTTTAAAAGGTTTTCAACGATGTTAGCTTTCGCATTCCATGAATCAAACATGTCTTTAAGAATATACTTTTAGTTACGATAACAATTTTTCTTTTTTGTTATAGCATCAGTTGACATTTCTGCCATCCCGAAAAACATATAATAATATTTATTTTTCTCTTGATGGATGATTGTATTGTAACAATATTGGATGCGATATTTCAGAATTATGATATACTAGCTGAACCCTGTGGTATTACCCGCGTAATTATACCTAATACTTAATATATAAACCAAAATATGATACGTTTTTAAGAACCGTCTACTTTATAAAGCGCCATTGACTTATAGACTTAGATAGAATTTTATATAAATTAGTCCAGCCGTTTGAGCATGAAGAAATAACAAACAAACTTAATATATATTATAAACTATACTATATATTATATATAGTATATATTATTAACTTTCGCCTTTTATAATATGAGTGGGATAGGACGGGACTCTATTCCACTAGTCAATTTTGACGTTAACCTATGCGCCACCGTCATTTAGATAAAATGGCGTACTTTGCGTTCTTCCGCGCAGGTTAAAGTTAACCACAAAATTGACTGATGCAACTGAGCATAACCATAAGAATATCTACTTCATGATTCATGCAAGTCGGTCGTTTCGCGTGTCCAAGCCTGTGACTTGGGATTGATTATACATTTTAACATGTTACGTGTACTATATTACTTAATAATTACTTACTTGCAGAAAATGGCTAATATGAGTTCTTAATTTAAAATAACGCGAGAAATTGAGGACTTATACTAGGTCGCTTTCACGTGAACCGTGGTTGGGTTTAATATAAAAATAATCTATAAAATGAATCAAAATAACTTATGATTAGAGTTTTAGTTTTTTTGGGGCTTCGATTCAAACTTTGCTTTTATAATGATAGTTCGTTACCGATGTTCTTATTACGATTTCAACTATATTATGAAAGTACCTATAGTAAAATAAAATCGATGTCCCCGACTGCATAATATGGGTTTATGTAGTGGATAATCTCAGACAACACAGAAATATTCGGGAGGGTGTGCTTTCCCCTTCTGAACATGGATCATTTTCCTTTGAAAACGTTAAAAGTGATATCCCCTAAATTATATACCTATTCTTCTTCTTTTCAAGTGTGTTATTACTAACAATAATCATATCAGATTTTGTTTAAGTCTCCTAAAGGCATCTGAGATGATTTGTACGACTACCTACCGGAATCTAGTGGCAAGTAGGCGTATAGTATAATAATACACACTAGTGAACTTAAACTGTCAATCAGTGTGCACGTTTCCTTTTGATGTTTTTCATTCACGGGAAGCAATTGGTGGTCTATGAAAACCTATACACATTTGATCATAGAACGCAAAACAATTTGTGAAGAGAACGTGCGCCGTAACGTTGATTTTTTTTAACGGAGTACCTACTAATTCCATGATATTTTTATCTTCTATTTCATTTTACACGCTCACATAGTCAGTTTTTATCCAACTTCCAAAAACATTCTCTAATCTAATGATTAAAAACATTACGCGATGAGATTTTACTTTTTGCTCCAAATAACACTATGCGTGAAACGAGCAAAAAGTGACATTGGCTGACTTGTCCGTTCAACCCGTACGTGATTTACTTCAACTTTTAATAATAGGTTGATAAAGTTCAACAAATAGTTACAAAGTTGCCGTGTAACCGTTAGCTCCAACGCCAAAAATAGCGTTTCCACGATACAATATACATTTATGCGGCCAACAGTACCATATCGCACCGAACTGGGTACAGTCACGGCCGACGACCACGGCTGTGCATTGTTCTATTGCGATCGTTGTATGGCGCGAGTGACGGAAGAATAGCAATTTTCAAAATGAAAGAATTTTGCTAACAATTTGCAATTTTCTTATTACTAAGCGTTTGATCTCAATCTAGCCTGATGGAAAGCATAAAGGCCTGGGAACTTGTATGCAAGCTCAAAAAACTTAAACTAAATGTAAAAGTGGCCTTCGGGTATTGCAACTCTCGGCTCTCTCTCTACCCCGTGAGGTATAAGGACAGCCACAAATAATAAATCATATTTAATTATGTATTTATAAATCTTAGTTGCTTATGATTATGACCGAAATTTGGCGAAATGATTATTAGATTGCTTCCCAAGGCTGTGAAGGGACATGAATAATTTATCTCATTAGGTATTTATTGAACAAAACTTCACTCTCAGTTTTTAATTATACTACAAAAGTTTTCCTCCAATAGTTAAAACATGGACTTAATAAGTACTTCGTACCTACTAATTCCATGAGTTGAATAGACAAATAGTCTTTATTCATGTTACTTAAATAAAAGTTATACAATAGATCTAAATTAAGATTTAAAATATAATAAAACAAAGGGTGCCTGAGCTAGGAAGAAAAATCATCTTGACACTTGTCTGACACTTGTGTTCAAAGCATTGAATTAGTAGTTACTCCACGAAGTACTTACTAAATCCATGGTTCAAAGCTTTAAGGAATTCGATTGTCTTATAATTTCAAATTTCAAAATATCGCTAAATAACTATATTTACTATATAGTAAATTAACATCCATCAGAGCCGTACCCGCGCGCGCTTATAAACTGTCCACAAGGAAACCGTTTCACTGTGCCGCGTATGACATCGGCCCCCTCACGTCCCTATCGACGTGTGACGGTGTTAAAACCTTATTTTATTTTACCTGCCTTCTATCATGTATCTTTGTTATCGCACGTTCATGAAAGTCTTTATAATCTACTAGAGGTTGACACGAGTTAACTGTTACATCGGGAAAAGTATATTTTTACAAGCATTTATTTCTTTGTTTTCGGTTCAAATGTTAAAGTTGACCTTAGAATTACCTCTGATTCCACTGAACTGAAATTTCGTTCCGTAATAGTTATGTTATGCTCTGTATTTTATAGTGTATTTACATCCATGATCAACCGCAGCCAAATAATTCCTTTGCTGTTTTTCAATAGATTTTGGAATCATATATAATATGTAGATGTAGATCACTGTAGCGGCATTATGGGAGACGCGAATATTTCAGCCGGTGCGTCATCGGAAGGGCACATAACATTTGCCCGTTCAATGACTACTCGGACAGACGTATCTTCTTGGATTTTTGTTACAATATTTTCTGTTGAAGTCAGTTTTACCATTAATAATTTAGGAAGTTAAGTAATTCAAAAATTGTACAATATACTTTTTCCTGATAATCCATATTTCCATACTAATAGGTACTATAAATGTGAAATTCTGCCTGTCTATCTGTCTGTTGGTTTGTCTGGTTCGCTTCAAACCGAGACTTTGATGAAATCTGCTAGGCTTCAGTTCAAACATAAGCTACTTTTTTCAAAAATCAACCCCCTAAATTACTTTAATGTGGGGTGAAAGTTTGTATTCTGTATTTCATGGAGAAACTCGCGCAGGGTAAGCCGCGGGCAAAGGCTAGTAATATATATAATTACTCAAGCAATTCAATCCACATAATATTTTTCCTCCACCACACCCGTAACCTTACTTAATTGATTGGTTGGAGGTTTTCAGATATTTATGTACTTATCAAGATAAATGGAACTTATACGAGTCATTCGTGTTTCTGGTAGACAACAAGTCAGTTTGAGTCACAAAACTAAAACTATATATATATATAAAACTACATTTAAGTTGTACTACTAAATTTAGGTTCTATTATTTTAACTTTTTAAGTCTTACAACTTCAAAGGCAAAAAATGACACAAAGGTCTGACTGTTTGTTATTCATAAAAATAAAAGATACTTTAAGCTAAAATGTTTTGTATTTATCCTATCCATATCAAATATTATAAAGTGCGTTAGTGACAAAACATATTTAATCTTAGAGTACGTATAAATTTTTTTATGAATCGCCGTGAGAATTAGATCCAACCTAAACAGATATACTTAGGTAATGTTTATTTATGAAACAAATAAAATAATAACTTTTCGGGTTCCATAATATTTTTTACATTCCACCTAAACCATCCTCTGGCTGCCGTGTCGTAGATAGTAAAATCAGTGTTTATTTTAAGTGTATTTTTTGACCTGATCCCGATGTTCCCAATGATAATGTACACATAAAATCCTACACAAAAGTAACGCAGATTATTTACATACCTTTTAAGCATACATGTGGCTTCAAATCATGATTGGGTAAATCTCAAAACTCCTCATTCGTAATACGAGAAGATTAAATTGAGTTTAAACTTTCATATGCGCGGTTCTCAAATTCACTAATTAATTCCAAAACTTTTCTATATTAATTCAAATTCTTGATAATTATTAGCAAACTTTGTGTCTTCTGTTATCTAACTTCCTGTGACATTCATTGTTATTGTGAACATATATATTTACTTAATTAATTTGTTTAATTAATTAGCATAAGGTAGAGGTATCAGTAGTTGACAGTGAACGAGTGTTATTATTGTCTTATGATAAGAAATCTAATCGATTTACACTTATATTAGTGTATACAATATACATTTTAAATACTAGGACTGACGATGGTGACAAATGTATGTTCAACAAGCTTGAAAGATTAATCTTGTTCCATTTTACAAAAAATCTTAGAAGTAAAAATGTATTAGTTGGTCCAAAATTTGACAGGCAGAAATGACTAATGGCATTAAGTTCACTTATATATTCTAATTATACCATATTTATGCAATAAATAAATTCATTCATTCGTGAATTCTTTCCATTAGAGATATGCAATAAAGTTTGAATATATAATTTTTGTAGTAGAAAGTTCGTATTTATATTGCTAATAATGGCAGTTACAGGTACGTTTACCTTAAATAGCGGCATCCTATTGTAACCTTTATTGTGTGAGCAAGAAACAATAGAACAGAAGATTCATGCTGTGTACACTAAATTTGAGCATTTTGTTTTGTTCAGTAACTAATTTGCTCTGAAGTATAAAAATGCAAAATTGTAAATTGTCTATATAAATAAATCAATAAATTATTAAATTATCTTTTCTCATACATAGATACTATTGCGTACTAAGCTGATTGCTATGCAGTTTGCGAAAAGCTGACCTACATCTAGATTAATCTCGTGTTGGATTTTCACATGTCCGTGAGGATGGTCTTTGGTAGTAACATACGTTTCTGCGACTAAATGAGAACCGTGATTGGAGGGGACGTGCAAAGCAAAACTATGAAACGTTAACAATGAACATCGCGCGTCGTGAAATTATGATTTTGATTTATTCTTTACATACACAGACACACATTATATATAAGTCTGTGTTTTTATATTACTGTTGTACCTAAGTTTGTGATTCCGCTAAATAAATTTGGAATAAATAAAACTTTTGTAATGTACATATTTTTTATACATTTTGTATAGACACAATCAACCGCAATCAACTCAAGTTACAATAGAGATGAATTTGCAATGATTTTGAGTAGCTTAATACGCTGTCTGTACATGTGTACGAAACATATGGTACTAAACGTTTGTTATGCTCAACAAGATCCCTTACAAGTTTACTGAAGCACGCTGTCAACAAAAGGCTCACAACCGTCGGATTCCTTTGCCATTTTTTTTAAAACGAGTATTGTCAACCGTTCAAATATCGAACATAATAAATAGTCCCGCCATCATACCATTCATTGCCCTTTTCTCCGAATGTTATCTCAATCTGAAGGGCCCAAGGTATGTTCAAACGTTGGCCAATTATCAGTACAATGCGATTGCGCAGTCATTCTGTTCCCATATATTACGAAGCCATTAGTCATTACAATCTGATAAGCGTCCATTGCCGAGTTGACTCATCTGTCTTTTTGCATACACTTACCGGCTATCGACGGGTCCAACAAGAACAGATAGGACTAACGCTTAGAGTGACTGTTTGTAGATTTTGTTACGAGCGCACTTGTTTTGTGTCTAGACCGTCCAATATGCATAGCACATCAATTTAACTAAGTGTATTTTGATTTAACCTAAAATCTTCACTAGAAAAAAAATATTTCAATTATATAATTGAATATATTCAATATTTATTTCAAAATACCTAGAAATGGTTTCTAGGTAAATGATAACTGTTATTATTTACATTTGATACAGATCTCTGTTTATTTAAATATGTATTTTATAAACTTTATTGTTACAGTAAGTTCTTGATCTGAGTATGTAGTAAAAAGTATTTTGTTTAAAAACTCTTCAAGATTCTCAAAAATTGACGCGCGCGCTCTATCATTTAAAATAGCTCTGGTATACCATCTGAAGGTGAATCGATGAACCAATGTTAAGATTGCAAGTCACTCCTGTGTTTAAGATCAAGATTGTTTTTAATGTGATTGGATCCGTGGCCTATTATTATATGCATTAACGTCATCACGCTCTATTCCGAAATGATAAGTATTATGTTTCGTTTCCCATGGCCTCTCGGATTATATTATTAACGATGCAATACTCGTAATTATGATCACTGTGTTGATATTTATTTATTTTTATTTATATATTGCATTTGCGTTGAACATTCAGAATTTTAAGTTAATGTATTAACAGCAATTTGTATGTAGTTTCCTTTCTAAAAAGTATTTATTTTTTATGTACCTAACTATTTATTCTTCATAACGATTTCTTTATTTTTCTACAAACCCAATAGGTGCAATGGAATAGCAATTAATTATTTACATTTTAACTTATTACAATATATTAAGTACATTAGTATATAATAACTCAGCTTTCAAATTAAACTAACTCACAATTCCACAAAATATAATCATCCAGAATAAGTAGGACAAATCACATAATTTTGTTAGTCTCAATATGAACCCAAAATATCAATCGGTAGATATTACGTAAAGAGAAAAATAATTTTGTTATTCTAAAAAGAGAAAAGGCCTTTTTGTTGTATATTCTGAACACGCTATCGATCATCTTCTCCTTAGAATATTTGCAGATTGAACAATGCCGTTGAATATATTATATCTTATGCTTTTAGCACATTAATTTTCTTTTTTGTTTTGACGAGAGGTTTAATTACCGATAACATCGAACAAAAACAACAAGGAAGAAAATTAATGTTTGTAATTATATTCTGATTACATTTTTTTTTCTATTTTTGAATTTATTCTTTCTAACTCGTGTTTGTTTTGGAAAATCACGCGAAGGCCTTTTTAACCAATTTTTTTTCCTATATATTTTACTTTCAAATACGGTTTTTATTCAATGGTATATTGAATTTTGTGTATTGAAATGGTGTTTTGAATGTTTTTTCTATATTTTTTACTTTCAAATAATATTTATATTGTACAAAAGTGAGATAACACTTATTATGTCAAATCAAATTAATGTTAGGTGTGTGTTGTATTTTAAGGTTTGTTGTATTTTAAGGTTAAGTCTTGTTGGGTTGAAAATTTGACGGAGATAACCAAAATTCTGTTCTAGAAATTTTCGCCAAGTGCTCTGATACGGTTAGGAGAGTCACGGCTGATTCTCGGAAATACCCGAAAAATTAAATCAGAAATTTTCCAAGAAGAAACACTTGAAAATGTCTATAGGAAATCTCCAGCAATATTCAAGGGTAGAAATTTCGAGAACAGAGAATTGAAACTCAGTGCGCACCATAATAAGATGATACGGAGTAAAGTAAAGCATTTTAATGAGAAATTTACCTTTAATTGCCTAAACAATTACTATTAACATCTCCAGTCACGCTATCTTTGGGAACAGCACGAAATAACGAGCAGCGCCGTAGGCTAAGACCAGTGTTTTGATAATTTTGTTATATGTTAGTGAATAAATCGTAGTCAAACATACATTTGTATTTACACTATAAATATATTAATAAATTATCGCGCGGAATTGATCACTTCCTCCTTTTTTGAAGTGGTTTAGAGAGTATTACTTAGTATTAATTAGTATAATAATACACATTGTAATAGATTTATATTTGAATATTGTTGTGTTATCTTAAATACTTGGTTGGATTGGGTACAAATACATCCTGATTGACATCCTATCTGAGTTGGCAAAGTGTAGCTAGCCTTTATTATTCCCTATAACCACGTCTGCGTAATAAATATACTACTTTGTATGGCTTTTACTTCACCTAACAAAGTTTTTCACCGTCCGAGTATGATGGCAACCCCAGGAAAAGCGGTTTGCATATTATACGGTACTTTTCCGTCCACAGGAAAAACCCAATAACATACATCAACTTGGATACCATCATGTAATAAATTAAATCTCATTACTTAAAACGGTCATTTTATTAATAAATAAGGCAATACGTTTTCGTCAAACTTTCCTCATTACACGTTGTCAACGCGTTATGATATATACGCCAAGTTGTTGCAACTTTTCCCCACGACAAAATACGTTTTAACCCACTTAGCGAGTTTTTCCCACAAAATATCTTGGTAGTTTGTGAGATATGGCCGTTAGGACGTGATTCATGAAGTCGGATAAGGCCAAAACTGGGAGTGACCATGCCTATAAGCACATAAACGTCATTTTGTTAAGAAATAGCTGGCGCTAAGCTCTTGTATTGACGTAAAGAAAGGCTTCATATAAAAACTATATGTTTGTATTGTATACCAACTAATCAATCAAATTAAAAAATATATATTGAATGAATCAGTTAATTCTGTATCATGGATTTGGTAAGTACTTAGATTTCATGTTCTGTATTGTACGGTATATCTGATAGTAATAAAGAAATATAGAATACAACTAGATACCTAATATATTTGTTTTATTTTTTGCCAGTAGAAGGACCTCAGGGATCATATATGAATAGTTAATACTAGAAAATTTCCTAGCTTGAATTTATTTCAACAAGTATCCATTTCCGACGCTATTGTTAACTATTTCCGTGTATCAGCACGAATTTTCTTAATTATGATAAAATAATTCAATTATTAGGTTTGCTTATGATAATTCATAGAGACAGAATTATTATATTGAGCATGTGGAGGGTGAAATAGATATTATTTGGCGAAAATAAATCATTATTTTCTTCTTTGGCAAAACCGTTTCTTCCAGCGCCTCGGGCATGTTTGCTCAGGCCTTGTGAAGGGTCGACTGTCACTCGTGCCACACTTTTATATGGAAGCTGACTTTTGTCTGTGACTTCGCCCGAGGAAAATAAATAAGTCTGTTTTTCATTGAAATTTATATGGAGCTGACTACATATTTTCTATCATTCTTGAAGGGGTTAAAAAAGAAGAATTGAAGCTTTCTAAGGATGGAATTTCCAAATATTCTGTTCGTAGTGCTCACTTATGTTTTGTAAAGAACCTCATTATATTGATTCTTATTCCAATTAGGCAGAAAAATTTATACCTAAAGAATAAAAAATGTATAGTAAATAGCGTCAGTATTTATATCTTTTGTAATCTCTAATATCTTCTAAATTCAGCATTAGTAACAAGAGCCTGCACATCGCGGCGTGTGGCGTCCCGTCCTAGAATAGTACCACTCCCTAGAATAGCATCCTCCCGTGGAAGTCGTACGAGGCGACTAAGGGACACATAGCCTTAATAGCTGATAGGCAACAATAGCATACCCAAACAAGGTTGACTCAGGCAGGCGGCCGGTTGTAAAATCATAGCCAAAATTTTACTTTTTTTTTCACGAACCCTGGGCTTTGCATGAGCGTCACAGCTCCAAATGCAAGCTGAAACACTAAAAAATGAGAGAGAGAGAGAGCCTACATACTAAGGCAATGTTCAAAACGCAACGTAACGTAACACTCTTCCCTCCTAATAAATGCGTAAAACTACATCACAATAATGACATGCATTTTTACCTCTTTAAAATTAACATAAACATTTTGAGCAGTATTGTTTAGCTTCAAATCAGTACAATGTCGGTACATCACAAATTACACCCCTCCGTTGACGCATTGTCTAACACACGTCCCACACGATCCATACACGTCTCATACATACATCGAAGGCAGAGTCACGGTTGCGGTGACGGCTTGACGAATATACAGGATGATTGCTATTTGTATCCTATTAACATGCGACGTTCCACAAATTTTTTGAGTGTTGTGTGTTTTTATTTTGATTCGAAAAAAATAATCTTAATCCTATCCTCGTGGATTAAGATTATTTTTTTCGAATATTATTCCTAACTAATGTTATAAATGCGAAAGTAAGTTTGTTTGTTACATCTTCACGCTTTATTTACTTAACTAATCTTTTTCAAATCATGCATGTACCTAACTTTAAGTACGGAGAAGGACATAGAGTAACTTTCATCCCGCAAAATGAACTGGCCCCATGGATAATTTACGCGGGAAAAGCCGAGGGCAAACGCTTGAAATATGTTTATCTACTCCAAAATAAAATGGCCTTAAACATAGAAGAGTAATATAAACTAAAGAATATACCAGTGGACATAATTTTTAACTAGAAGATTACAGAAATATACTAAAAATCGTAACGCAATTCGAAATGAACAGCGTTTTTGTGCTTAGTTTCCCATTCATCGTTTGGGTATGTCTTCTTGTATCTCTGCAAATAAATGTAACTAGGCAATAAAAATCCAGTATTTAGGTACCAAAATTTGAAAAATGCAATCGTATCGAGTTTCTAGTAGAATTGGTCATCATATGGACAACCAAGAATTTCATATAAATATTATTGTAAAAAACTAGGTTTTAGCGGATTTTAAAGCAATATAAAAATTTTATCCGTCCTAAATTTCAGAAGTTCCATAAATAGCAAGATAAATAAAACTAATAATAAAATGTTTAAGAAGGCACTTTTGATGGTTCTCGTTTGACGTACGCTTTCTAGAACAAGCGCCGTCAGTTTAAATTGCACCAATTTATTATGTTTGGAAGTTAAATTCTTATTTATTTTCAAGAACTCCTGAAATATTCCAGAATATAATTCACAATGGGTAGAGCTATCTATGGTGCAGTGGTTAGCGCGGTCGGTTTGTGATAGTGGCGGTTAAGACACTCTCATAATAGTCGGTCATTGGATGGGTGACCAAAATTATCTTCAGCTCAGAAGGCACGCAATCCACGCAATGGGTGATGGCCCAAGCTCCTTATCCATCCATAAGGAAGGCTAGTGCCCCACCAGCAACACCAGGGGACGTTTAAATGTCTGTTGATGATTGTTGGAATTGATATTTATATTTTAAATATTTATCATTTAGATATTATTTTAAATATTTATCATTTCTTTTGCCGAATCTTTCATCCTCACGTTTTCCCTGAATCATACGCGGCTGTGACGCCCCGAAACCCGAAATCAGCATACAAAATAAGGGTTAAAAGTTTGAAGATTCGATCATCATCGAATGCCTTGACGTCCAACCCTCATCCTCCTGTCCTATCCTGTTGTTTGAAGTAGCATGTAGCTGACAAGCATTAAGTATAACGAAGCGTGTAATAATAACATATTCTTTTTATGCAATAAATATATTTTAATACATAAAATTTTAAAACTGGTATTATAAATGGCAGCACCTCATTTAGGCCCAATGTTTATTAGGGACCACGTTTTTCGGATGACAGCAATCGATCTAATATTTTGACGAAACGGACGATCCATCTTATGAAATTAATAACTTCGAGATGAGAATATCTCCAATCCCAAATTTAATTATAGCGATTGGACCGTTCTTTACACGTTTTTTAACTTGTGTAAATTTAATATTATCTACTACATCGACTATTCTATTAAATCAACTATTAGTAGTTTTTAGCTTAGTTAAAAATAATATCTAATTTATTGCTTGTGAACGTTTGTATGGCATACATACTACTTTACGTGTGTGTTAACTGCTAACACTGGCGTCAGAATTTATTCAAGTCACCTAAGGGCATCTGAATGTCTATCGGCAAGTAATCTCATACAAACTAGTAAACTTAAACTGTCAACCAATCTAAATAAATAAATGATCACGATAATAAATAACCATCATGAGAAGTGTGGACGTGGACACCCTGTACGTATGCAATATAGGTTCGTGACTTCACATTTTAATATTCTTGGCGTGTCAACGTTGCTATGCGTTGATAGTTCGATACGACCGTTGCTGGGTATAATGCCCTTAACGATTTAAATCGGCATTTTGATGTGAACTGTCAATTTGAGCGTATTAAATAAAAATTATTTTATGGGATTATGCGTCTCCGAGATTAGGCTTAATAATTTGGACCAAAATCGGCTTGTTATACTTTTAACTGCGTGATTTTGCGTTTATTGATACATTCGATTATTGAAAAGAATCCAGTTATCTAGTGTATCAATGTAAGGTTTTTGTCTCGTCTTACTAGCTTTTGCTGTATGAAGAATATGTGTTCAACGGGGTCTATTTTTCGCATAATTTAAGGCATAATTTTTGCCCTACGGGTAAATGTGGCATAATTAACTTTTAGGTTAAGTTAGTTATGCGTAAGAACGTTATGCTTAAAAATCATTATGCCAAAATACAGTACGCAGTAAATTAAACCGATATATTACATTACGGCTTAAAATTTTATGCTTACAGATAGAGACCCGTGTTCAACGTTATCTCACAGGCAATTAAGGCATTCGTTAATACCACAATCAGTCAAAGTCCAAATAAAAAGAAAAAGTAAAAAAAAAATTATTAAAAATACATTTCTTGGTAAAATTTTGTCCAAGAACGTTAAACGGTCAGTCCACCACGGCTCAACTTTATATGTTTTTATCATCGAAAATTATCGTATTTGACTAAGCGGCACGGACGTCACAGTACCTACATACAACAGTAGCGGCAGGAAGTTTACACAATAGCTTTCTGTGTAGACAACCAGAGACATTAATTATTTCTGGCGACTCATAAAACGAGCCGTAAACTTTTTCCAAACTACCCCCAATAAAATATGACAGCCCGCCAGTTATTTATTTATCAATAACGACAGATTTAGATAAAGGGTCATCGTCTTTGGACGGTAAAATTTTTATGTCAGAATTAAAATGTGGATATTGTATTTTATTGCTACAGATTATCTAATGTGACTGGTATCTTATTATATAAATATTTTATTAGTAATTGGTAAATGTACGTTGAAGTTTGATATAACAATAAATGTGTATTTGAAGTTCAACTTGATTTCCAGGAGCCTGGAATTCGTATAGTCCAAAATGATGGATTAAATAACCGTTCCATTTTTTATATATTGAAAAAACGTAGGATCTACCTACTAGTTTTGTCAATTTACGAAGAACGAATGGGAGCTTTAGTTGGAGGAGTTTTCTTTAATGGTAGCTAGGTGTAATAATTATTTTTGAATGTATTGAGTTTTGTATAGAAGTTGACTCATTTGAATTGTTGAAAGTAGGTACTTATTACTAATTAAGTTAATACACGCCAGAACTATATTTTTAAAATAAATCGTTATTCATACAGCCGTTGTTATTACGACTTTAATTATAAAAAAAAAGTTTTCAGCAGTACCGCGTAACATGAGCCTGTCTCATCATGAAGTATGAGTATCACTGAGCAAAGGCGTCTTTTGTACGCCACCCCTTTATTTTAAAGCTGTGCTTATTGCAGGGCTCCGTTTATGAATAGCTTTCTGTTGAGCGGCTCTTGAGTACATTAGCGATGTTAATACACGATGCTCATGATCGATCCCCTTTTCAATGCCTCCTTGTTTTGCTTCCATGGCTTTGAAGTACTTCAATACGAGATGGAAATCGGGGATTATTCGCGGTCGACAGGGACGCCCCCTCGCGTGATTTCGTCAGGTGTTATTTTGCCTTGATTCGTTTTTGATGAAATGGTAGTAAATGAACGCTGTTTGCATTATATATTTAAACTCAAGGCTTCGTATTCATTTCGGTTTTAGTCTTTTTCCGTATTGTCTAGGGATTGAAAGAACATTCTAAAGCTTAATTTACATAAGCAGCTTCTTTCAGTAATGCCGTCGTTTTAAAATCCGTTTTTAAATGAAGTTTGAGCGCGGACAGATAACATTGAGCGGCGCGCATATGATTAGAATAATAAAGAGTTTCTTGCCTGCCAGTATTAAATAATGAACGGCCTCATTCATGCATTCCTCGGGTGGAGTTCGTCCTTGGCTGTATATCGCTGATTCAATGGCTTGTGGTGATTCGCGATAGATGAGGAATAAAGCCGATCCCACCATTGTATTGTGCGTGTAGGTGCACCCCCTTTGTAATCGCTTCTTTGGTGAGTTTGAAAATCGGCGCTGAATTTTTGATGATTCACTGCGCAGCCATCAGGCTGGAAAGGATTTGTGGCGGAGCGAAACCTCCAATATTGTTCGTGAATATTTTGTTATTTTAATTAAACGTTCGATAACACTGTTGCTTATTTTGTTGGAGAAAAACATTTAAAATACAAATATCTGCCAATGACATGTTCTACCACATGCATAACTCTTGAAAAAACATTGGCAAAAATATCTAAAAATATCGCCATCAGTAACACAATCATATCACACTTGATAAAGAAATGTTCAAAATTCTTTATTTAACTTAAGATCATCATTACATCACTTATTGTGTAAATAAACAAATATAAATAAATATATTAGGACAAATCACACAGATTGAGCTAGCCCCAAAGTAAGTTTGAGACTTGTGTTATGGGATATTAACTCAACGATACTATATTTTATAACAAATACATATATAGATAAACATCCAAGACCCAATTAGAAAAAGATCATTTTCCATCATGACCCGACCGGGGTTCGAACCCGTAACCTCTCGGTTCAGAGGCAAGCACTTCACCACTACGCCACCGAGGTCGTCAAAAGTTTTGAATAAATAATATGCATTAAAATATTACAACATTTTATTGCACAATATAGGTACACAAAGCGGAAATAATTGACAGGCTGTACTGTCATCAAACCAAAACACGAATTACAGTAATCCTTTCAAGATGAGTGGATCAAAAAGGCATCACCTGCGTAATGTTTACAGCGTTGTGACGTCGCGTCTCGCGGGATTATACTCGTAGCTGGTAAAGCTGCGGCCTCTCACGAAGCGAGAGCTGCGGCGGAGCGGACACGAATGGATATTTTATTAAATCGATTAAATTAATTTATATTTTTATTCAGTAAACAAATTCATTATTACTAAATCTTAATTTAATGTATATGCGAGAAGAAATTGAAATGGAAATTCATTTATGCTTTTTGCATTAATTAAAAGAATAGAATCGGAAAACGAATTCATTACATACGATTTTCAGTATTTACAGTTACAAGTAACTAATATTTTAAATCGACAGAAAATATAATATGTACGTAAACCCATAAAATACATACATTAAAACACCCAGAATACAAAAAAAAAACTCTGTTAAGTTCATTAACTTAAAAAACATAATAAAAAAAATATCTTTCATATCAATTATTTTGAAACCTAATCGCTACCCACTACAGCAAGATCGTAGCCTTAGAAGACAGGCGTCTTGTTCTTGACCCTAATAGCGCAGTGTTCACACAATGCTTATCATCTATTGATGGTCCTCAATAGCTCGCATTGTGTGGTCTATTGGTTCGTCATAACCAATGAGTTATAACACAAGTGTGTTCTCCATTGTCTGGAGTCTCAATTGTCCATTAATATTCATTTGGGTATTAATTCTGATTAAAAAAAAACTGGAAGATACATGTAATCTTGAGTGTTTCAAATCAATAAGTGATTCAGCCATTTGCAGTTCAACAAACGTTAAATTAAAACATTTAAAAGAGCAAATGAGAAGCACAGGAATTTGAATGCAAGGAAGAAGCGACGTGGAAAGCAATACGAATGATGTGAATAGCTACTACCCTTAACAAAATCCAATAATATAAAAGTAGGTAGGAACCGACGTGAACAAATGGATTGTTGTAATGAAAATGGTGAATGAATGTTTTTAGCTATTTTCTTATGTTGTTTTAAAACAATATTATGATTCCAGTATCCGATATCAATTTGCTTTATGGGTTTTTGGGAAAGTCTTAACGGACGCACAGGCAGACGGTCAACGAAATTTACACAAAGAGTTCGTTTTTACCTTTCGACGTACGGAATCCTAAAAGTGCAGCTTATAAAATTCAATTTACCTATTCATGTTCTGTTTAATCACAGAGTTAGCGATAAGAAACATAAGTTACTTTGTCTGATAACTTGTTGAAATTCACTTCGATGCACATTAAGTCACCGTAGTATCTGGGACGGAGAACTTCTTGTTCTCAACTTAGACTTAACTTAGTCAAGTTACCAACTAGCTTTAAGGTTTAGCGCATGAAAGAGCTCAATGTGTAACTCTTTATTACCTAATTAAAACACTGGCGTAATTATCATTAAAAAAAAGTTCATGTTACCTCCAATTATAAATGATCTTTTCCTTATTGGCCCGGGTCTTGGATGTTTATCTATATATGCATTTGTTATAAAATATAGTATCGTTGAGTTAGTATCCCATAACACAAGTCTCGAACTTACTTTGGGGCTAGCTCAATCTGTGTGATTTGTCCTAATATATTTATTTATTATTATTTATTTATTATTATTATAATTATCTTATGTTGTCATCAATAACGTACGTAACGGCGATATAACTATCACTACTAGTATAAAAACACAGTCGCTTCCCGCTGTCTATCTGTCCGCTGTCCCGTCTCTAATGTATGTTCAAAAGATTTCGATGCCAGTATTTTTAAAAGTGTGATTCTTGTGAAAATTTAAATTATAATTATTAGCTAATTACACCGACGACGCCATGATGTGTCACAATTTCATGAAGAATAATGCGTGTATATTTTTAACAAAATATAAATTAAAAAAAAATACTTTTCATAATTTCTTCGTAATTTAAATAAGTATTGTTTTATTTTGAAAGGTAATGCTACTAAGTATAATATACATTCTCGTCGCCCACCCCAATTGCGTGAATAGTGAAAAAATATGACATCCCAGATGTAAATTCATATTGATAGATTTATATGAACACATGCGAATAATAGTTAGAGTCTGTCCATAAATAATCGTATTGCACAGTGAATTAACTGCACTGATGAATTTATGACCAGGCATTGCTATAGATACAAAATGTTAGGTTTAAAAAATTTTCAAAAACGTCAATTGTAAATTCAAACTGTTAGCAGAGTTCATAACATTTTATAAATTCTACCGTTCTTTTTTTATTACGGAGTTGTTAACTTTTAAAGACATTAAGAAAGAAAGACATTATTCGGCGAAACAAAACACATTTACATATTACGTTGTTTACTATGCTAAAGTACTTATACCTAATTTTATAGAAACTTATTAATAATGGAAAATTCGGAAAGCCTTAAAGGTAACCAGCTCAGCTATATGGCGCGGCATGAGCCACAGCGCTGATTTTCAGCTGGGGCATGTTTATGTGAAACAAAGATATAAATAAAAATTAAAAATTTAAGTAGAAATAATAATGTAAAAATTCGGAGTCTGTTGCATGTCAGTAATGATTAAACATAAAGTTAGAAAAATAAGTAATATGAAAAATAAGTCACATGACTTATTTTTCTAACTGTATTCGTCCTATTCCAGGAACATAACACTTGATTTTAATCAAGTGTTATGTCGATTGAAAAATAGATTACATGCATAGGATGTAAAAATAGAAGGAAATGAGGAGACTTCCCAGTAGTGGGATAAAATAGGTTAAATAAATAAACATTCCATAAAAGTATGAGAAATTTTACCCATACTTTAAAGTCTGTGTTTAAATTCTTTATAATATTTGTTTTATACTGTACACAGTATAAAACAAATATTATAAAGAATTTTGACGTATGTGTTATATTAAAATTTTCGCAAGTGAAAAATTTCCTGCATTTTGTTGCCTTTATTCGAAGCTGATTTTCATAACGCTGTCGCATGGGACGGAAAATACCGCACGTATGTTTTAAAAGCAGCAAATACGTGTGTCTATCCCCATATTGTGGAGGCACCTGCATTTCATACAAGTAGTTTTAACTGCGCATATTATTTCGAAAGCCATTGAAAGGATGAAAGCGAATAATTTGTGCCCGCGTAGGCCGTCATGCGCCGAGACTTACACAAATTAATAATAACGCAAACATAACGTTTTATGATTAAAATATCAGTTGCTTAAATATCAGCTAAGACTTAGTTAAGCACTACTTTGGCTCGTTCATCTTAAATACCAGGGGAAAATTATTTAAATAAACATTTAATTCAATTTTAAATACTTAAATTATCATTTATTTATAGATAGTAGTATTTGTAGATAGATATATGTATACTCATGGTGTGAATAATTACTTTTAATACTATATTTTTATTTCGTTCTATCGTATAGACAGACAAGCTGCACTTGATAGAGTTTATAATAAACTAGCTACCAGCCAACCAGCCCCAGGCCTTCGCTCCCATGGGAATTTCGGGATAGAAAATACCCTATCTTTTATTCCAGGATATATTCTACCCGTGTTCAAAATTTCATAACAATCCGTCTAGTAGATTTTACTTTAAAGATTAACAAACACAGATCTTCAGAAACTTTCGCATTTATAATATTGGTAGGGAGTAAGGGTAGGCCCATGCCCCCCCTTCCCTCTTGCCCAGCACTGAGACACTAAAAAAAGCCTATAGGATAGCAATGAAGTAGTAGCTAAGAGAAAGTCGAGCATCGTGTGATTTATCTATATTCTTATTATTTTATGCCGCTATACAGCGCGCAATGGAATGAAATATAATGCGAATTATCGTGTGATGGGGGTCGGGGCTAGTACATGTATGTATTTTCCCGACGATCTGCCTTCACGAGGGATTTTAGATAAATCTGAATACACGACTTTCATTCTGTGAAATAAATAGCCTACGCTCCCCGGATAACGCAAGGATGAATGATACAAATAAATATACTTAGTGATAAATATATACAGATACAAGAATGCTAAATATTCTTAATTATTTTAACGAACTGAGTAAAAATTAAATAATAAAATTAGATACGAGCGTGTAGAATGTTCGACGACTTTCATTTAAATATGTATGTTAGTCTGTAATGTATAATATGGCTGTTAAATCATGAACTAGAGTGCAGATTTCCTCACCATGTTTTCTTCCACCGGGAGCAAGTGGTCGTTTATTAAAACTACTTATACATGAGTCAGATTAGTATACAAACTCATGTGGCACGAGTATGATTCTGACCTGAAACCTTTGATATCATTTTTAACCCAGTGGTTCAGATGACAGTTCATCTCATATAATTTATTTCTCCAACACGACTTTATTATCTGTGTAGTAAATGTTTTTGTTGCTTATACGAAAAAAGAAACATTTTTCATTCGAATTGCCGAAATGAATAATTTTTCTAATAGAAAATATGTAACCAGCATATGAAAACATTCCTGAGTTACTTATTTTATATGGGCTCTAAAGGGGAACTTCGTCCCTTTTAAATTCCTTATCTGGTCACGATTCTTTAGGACAATTTTTATTTTCATTTACATTCAAATTACACTACTTATTTTACTAAAAGATTTGTGCCCCTCTTCTGTGTAAAGGCGTCCTTTTGTTTTTTATAGGTGCGTAATATTTTCGAGATTGCAATAATTATGATAGATAAAAAGAAGACACTGAATGACTGACAAACTAGTACGTAGGTAGGTTCCTTACGTGCACTAAGAATTTTTTAAAATTCATTCTTTAAGGGGGTAAGAAGGGGTTTCAGAGTTTGTATCGGGAAACCGGATTAGTTAAAGAGTCCAAATATTTCACTGAAGGACAAAGCCGCGGGCAAAAGGTAGTAAGTAAGGTAGTGTAAGTATGTTATTTGTAACCAAGCCGTTGAGCACCGCAGAGACCGCTTTCCTACATTATCGTCTTCACTTCGCACTGTCCTCGGCATCCCGAATTGTCAGACCATTGACGACATCGACCCAGCACTTCTTGTTTTATGCTTCTACATGAGTAAACATCGCTCCCAAGTTTCCATCTTATTTTCCGGCAGCTGAGAAGTGGTGTCTTCGTGGAACATTCGATAAGTTGGCGAGGTGCCTGCTGTCGAGCAGGTATTATGTCATCCCTATCTGTAATGGTGTTTCTAAATTGTAACATTACAGGACAAATGCGATTCTCTTTCAATTTATTTTACCTTCTTATCTGAAATTTGTCGTTTTATTAGAGTTTAAAATAACTGCAGCTGTATTATGTGGTTTCTGTTGAATTTGTTTTATGCCGCATTAATTTTGAGAAAAGATAAGTAGGTACCTACTCGTTTTACTTTCTGTAAAATACTGAACTAAGTTATGAACAAGAACGTTAACTAGCACGCAAATGTATGACGTTTTTCATAAGTGCTGTTGACGGCACGAAATTGAGAGGCATATTTACGTAAAATTTAAAATTCTTGCAATATTATTAAAAATGTAAATCACAAAAACAGTTTCCCAAAATATTTACGAGTGATCAGTTCCCCAGATATAAGCTGTGTTCAACTCTGTCTTTTCTTTATCTATGTTGTGACTCAGTTAGTATCAAATTCTAGCTTTCACTAGTAGAACGTAATTCAGAATTGAAAGATAACACAGATAACACACAGGCAATTCGCACAATAACCTCCAAACTAAGCGATTTGCCTTGCAAATACTTGCCAAACCGTTCCGATCCGTTTAGCTATTAGATTTCTGAATAATTCGGCGTAGAAAGTGAAAAGCTAGCAGATGTTCTGTGTAGTCTATGGCTCATAAACTATACACGCCTTGTCCGGAAATTGCGTAGCCTCATTGTCTATGCCGTATGGATGGAAAATAATTCAAATTGTCTATGACTTATACCTACAATCGTCACGGTTAGTGGCTGAAGGTGAAACAGTTTTGACGCCTTATACTTTTGTTTATTTAACTAATTACTAACTCCAGTTTGAGTCAACGCGTGTGCAATTATTTTGCCATTTCCTTACATTTTCATAAAACGTAGGTAAAATTATTATTCAGGCAAAACGAAGTTTTTTTTCTGATTTGCATTACATATGCACAACCTTAATTACTTGATAAGTGCGGTATTCGCGACAACAATGACTGTAATAGAGTGGGTGGCACCCCTCAACTTTGACGTTAACTTTAACCTGCGCAGAAAAACGTAAAGTACGTAAAGTACGCCATTTTGTCTAAACGTCAGGTCAAAGTCAACGTCGAAATTGACTGGTACAACTCACCCTTTGAAAAATATTCGTTAACATTTCCATTATGATAACAAATGTTTAACAGTAAGAGCCTTTCACACTGAACAAAGTAGGAATTTTCTATTATAAACTGATTTCTTCGAAAAAGTTTAGATTCAAGTCAGACAAATTGTTTTATATTAATTTAGTCCTATGATTTACACATCATTATTCAAACCCACTTCCGCGATCTTCATGGTATCTCACTACTAGAAGTTCTCCAGTTGTTCTGCATGTTGGACCTGTCTGAATTTTTTCTATCCTTTAAAAAATATGTTAATATAATAATATTTAAATACTTATAAAAACTGGGACTCAGCTAGAATACATATACCTACCCGTAGCTATACGTTAGAAGTTAAGGCGGTGTACAAAAATTAAGGTGATCCTAGACTAAATAACAGTACTTCGATCTAGGCTTAAATTTTCGACTACACAAAACATAAAACAGTATTTTTTGACCTAGGTTTGCGATAAGTACATAATAAAAAAAAATCTGCGGTTTTATTCACTAATTGAAAAAGCTTTCGTTTCTCCATCGCGGCGTGACATAAATCCCAAAAGAGTACTTAGCGAACTGCTCCCATAAAATATGTGTTTACAACGGTGAATCAAACACCCTAATGATTTTGCCGCTTTAATGGGGCTTTGATGTTATTAATTGTGCCACCTGTGCAATATGCGAGGGGAAACCGCCATAGGTTCGGCCTTATAGTGTTGGGTCCTTCGCGGTTGGTAAAAATTGTAAAGAACTCATTAACTATCACCACGAGGTGTTACCTCCGTAATTATCATTCGTTGTAATTTAAATTCGGTTAAAAAATATACTTACGATTTGGATTTTGTGCAGATCCATCTCAAATCCTATGGTATCCGCGTATTTTCAGGATCAAAAGTACCCTATGTGTTCATTTAAGGCATAAGCAAATGTCATAAAACTTTGCCCAGCAGTTTGAGTTTGAAAGTCACAAATATACTTACAAATTTTCGCCTTAATATTTGTGGGATTTATCCCTCCTCGCGTGTTCCCGGTTTCAGTCGGGTGAAGAGCCATGGGTCAGCATAAAAAATAAAACTTTGAAAATTGGGCTCTGATTTTACAAAAGCGGAAGCGGTGGTGGTGTAATGGTTAAGACGCCGGCCTGTGGATCGAAAGGTCCCAGGTTCGAATCCTACTCGGGCCACATGAGTTTGTATACCAATCTGACTCATGTACCTATAGTAGTTTTCATCGACCACCACTTGCTTCCGGTGAAGGAAAACATCGTGAGGAAACCTGCACACTGGTTGATTGTTATTAACTTGTGTGTGAAATGGAGAAGGCAATGGCAAACCACTCCATTAATAATGCCAAGAAAGTTGTTGTGTGTTTTATTCCACGTAATGACAACGACCCTCAGCCATGAGGAATACGACTATGAAGAGACACACCATAGAATTTGTAAACAATTTATTAATTTAATGTTATAGGAAGACAGTTAAAACACTCTATTTAAAAAAAAAACTTAAATATTTATGTTAGTTTCCTTATGTTATCTTTTGGCAACGTAGTGATTAAAACGAATGAGGTATATAAATAAACTGATAAAGAAGCTCAAATACAAATAAAATAATAGCATCGTTCTATTATTCTACGACTAGATTCTACAAAAACCACCTTTACGAAAAACATGTTTCCTTTTAAACATATTTCTGAAAAAAACTGGCAGCTCAATAGTTTTTTTTATATTTAGCATAAATGTTGACCACTTATAAAAAGATTTTTAAAATTAGAATCATTCACATCACTAGTTCCAATCCTTATAGATTACGGTTCCCGCGCACACGAGGGTTAAATTTGTGGATTCGGGTAAATTTGGTTCGCGGATATAACCACAGTATAAACCGATATTTTCAATTACTATCGTAATAAGGTGTAGTTTAATTGCAAATAGCTCGGACTGATCAAACAAGAGAATATATCTTGTGTTGGTTAGGATATTATATTCGTTTCGGTAATTGCTATACTATAGTAATAGTATACTATATATATATATATATATATATATATATATATATATATATATATATATATATATATATATATATATATATATATATATATATATATATATATATATATATATATATATATATATATATATATATATATATAGTTACATTAATGTTGTCCCTCAAATACCAATCATTTTAATCGTATTATTTCACGAATTTTGTACATAAAATCCATACAACGTTCGTAACAAACGAGCATGTTTAGTTAGCTGAACCTAACAACCTAACGTTAACATCCATGAACTTCCGTACAGGATGTCAAAATTTCACATTCTTTAATTATCCTAATCACAGTGGAAGTTAATGTCTGATTTAAACTTGTCTACACGAGCTTAACTCTATGTACCTAATTCTAATAAGGATCTACCCTTTGGGTTCATCCACTCGTCTGTCCGATTACGTTTTCTAAGGTTGGATGGGTTCCTTTGCATGGCAGTTCTCTTATCTTAGATTCAAGATTATGGCTAATTCAATTAAACGCTATCTTAAACAACCCAATAAATCTAATTATTAAGAGTCTTTGATCATGTCGATGTATAAGTATCACAAGGACAATCACAAGGATAAAAACGCGGCGCCATTGTTAGTCCGCGTTTATTTCATAAGGGAAACTTTATTTTTCCGAGAAAAAGGTACCCTATGTCCTTCGTACTTTCAAATACATGTATGCAAAATTTCAAGAAGATTGGTTAAGTAGATAAAGCGTGAAGAGGTTACAAACAAACTTACTTTCGCATTTATAATGTTAGTTTGGATTATAGTCATCTCGACTATGAATTTTTTAACAAATTAGTTCATACAACGCTAGTTTTTATCTTATTTTGTCGTTTGTTCTTTTTCATCTGTTTTGTTGAATTCCATTTCGTACACCCAGTTGCACAAAGTGAAATAAACCTGTCGGGAATAGGAAAAATATTCTATTTATACACACACGGACGGAAAAACAATTGTGACGCTTCCCTCCCCCCGTGAAAATTCTAAAAGTTTATCAAACTATATAAAGGGATGGAATGTTTTACCTATTCGCATAGGTAGGTACGAGAAAAAATCCATCCCTATAGTTAACGACATGTCACTACTCAGATTGCTAAGCGACGTGCAATTCTTCCTTACATTTTTCCTTTATTTCTTCGCGAAAATTAAAAAAATATATACATTTTATTAGATTACGCCACCCGCTAACCCGATGAACCCGCTGAATTATGATAACCTGAGCGAAACCGACGTCAACGACGGTGACGGACTGCTAATATGAAATAAAAACTTAATTTATTTTTCAGCCCGTGGGCATTTATCCTGGAAAGTACGAGTGGGCGAACGAGAACAGCCCAGTGGGTGGCGACTGCTCCATCTGGGTGAAAGCGGCTACATTACCCCTGGATGACGGGCAGTGGCAGTGCCAGGTTACCGCCAGCAACTACGATGTGCCGGTACGTGTGTCTTAACATGTATAGTAAGATCGTAGGGGTAATTTCTCCATCGGGATGAAGGCGGCTACTCTACCTCTAAACGATGGGCAGTGGCAGTACCAGGTCGCTGCTAGCAATTACGATGTGCTAGTTACAACACCTTTAGTAAGATCGTGGTGCGACACTGCATCATCAGCCTGATGGTAACTAAAGCTGATGGCTGATGTAACACTGGCATATTGTTGTTGCATCGTAGGCCCGTAGGCCTGGCATCAGCTACGCGATGCGCTGGTAAAATCTCTTTTAGAGTGGGAAGACTGTCTTACCTTCCTAATAGTAAGATCGTTGTAAGTTAATAATACAAATATTTTTGTTAGGAAACAATGAAAAAGGGTTTCGTAGCACTCAAATCGAATCACTATAAAATTGTACGCAGCAATCTTCTTGTTGCAAAGAAACACAGCAGCCACAAAAATCTTCAGTGTGAATATATCACTAAGTATAGTTCTCGATGTAACAAAACTCGACGATACTGTCGCACTCAAAACGATCTCACAAACAGTTAACTCCGGGTGAATAAACACTCGGTGTGCTATAATAGTCACAAAGTTCCGCAGCTCGATATGAAATTTGTAAACGTGCAGGTAATCCTTCCGGTATCCGGCGCAGCGACAGCCTAGTGTGGGAGTCATTACACCCCAACATACATGGGTTTGCGCCCAGTATTTTCCCAGTTTTATGCCCAAAATGTCTCGCGCAAAATGTTCTTGGATGTTTATCTATATATGTATATGTTATAAAATATAGTATCATTGAGTTAGTATCCCATACACAAGTCTCGAACTTACTTTGGGGCCAACTCAATCTGTGTGATTTGTCTATACATATTTATTTATTATATTTATTATTTATTTATTTCGCCAGGACTCCCTTTCTAGCCCGCCAGCCACGCTAGCAGTTCGCGAGCCGCCCCACAACCCTCGCATCTGGTTCAACGGTTCCCAAGTCATGAACGGCCAGAACATCACCATCCCCGCTGGCTCCAGGGCCTCCGTCACCTGCGAGGCGAGGTTCGGCAACCCCCCGGCTTATATCGAGTGGTATTTGGGTAAGTGCTTCATTTTATTTATTTTATATCGAAAATTACATCTGTATTTACAGGATAATAACGATAAATGCAATAATTTTAAATATATTTATTGTATAATTATATAAGTACTCTATAAAATTTAAATTAAATCACAACAAAAAGGACAACCAGTTTATGGTGGCAATTGCATATTAGTAAAAATTTTGAACATTTTTAGAATAATTTCGATAAATATGCACCTTCTCGAGTTAGGCTAATCCTAGCTAACACCATCATCTGTGAAATCTATCGCAAAGAATCATTTTAGGGTTTATCCATCGACTAGGGATTTGTAAGGTTTCAAAACTTTAGACGAAGAAAGTTTGAATAGAAACATAGAAAGTAGTAGAAATGGGTTTACATTTTATGTTAAAACTTTGCTCACTAGAGAATGCTAGTATTTGTGTCAAGTACATAGATCTTCATTCAGTTTGCTGCAATAAGTTGTTTTGGCAATATTTTCAGATTCTTTCGATGCTAGTTCTTTCTGATCATGAGTTGATCACGAGTTGTGTATATTAATGGTTTTAGGGGTCCTATTCTCACGCACATGGTTCATTTGATCAATTTTCTCAAATGTTCACAATCGAAACAGTTCGATCCATCGAACTGTGTACCTAATATAAATGAAGAAAATTATTAATTAGAAGTTCAGCGCGGTAATGCTTCCCGTCTGCATGATGGGCACCCTGCCTAGCTTTAGATATCTATATTAAATTTTGAAAGTTAATATTGATAGTTTCAGTACTTAGTCTCAGTTAGTTTTATTTTACCTATTTATTTTTAAATAACTTATAATTAATAAAAATAAACGAAACATTTCCAGAAAAAGAGCGGCTGACAGCGTGGAGCCAGACCAACACGACCGAGATGGAGAAGCCACGGCGCTGGGCTGCGCGCTCCACCCTGGAGCTGGGCGCCACCCGGTCCGCCCATGGTCGGCAGCTGGAGTGCCGGGCCCACCACCCGTCCTACAAGCCTCCCTATTACAAGAACTCCTTTGCTCTGCTTGATGTCACTTGTAAGTACCCTACACAAAAAGTGCTTTGCGCGCATAATAAATACAATACAAATGGACAAATCATACAGTCAATCTGTGTGTATTGCGGCTTGTGTTATAGGATAAAAACTCAACGATAGCATACAATTGAATATTCAAGTTTATAACTGTATTTTTCCTTAATGTGAAATAATATATATATTGTAATCTTTATTGTGTTATAGAAAACTGTCATATTTGATGTAAGAATTATTTGTGAAGTTAATACTTACTGACTAATCAGCCTGACCAACCACTGGTCAGCACGAGGTGGTAGAGTCGAGCAGAGAAATGATAAAGTAAATATTCTCACATAGATGTGACATGATCTAAGTTTCTTATAATCGCTAGAAGAACTTATTCATTTTAAGACACAAAATACGGTTTTGTGATGAATCTGTCTCGATCCATTTCTTATTGTTTTAATGTTTTTCATTGCAGTCATTCCCGTGGTGTCCATCAACGGCGCAGACCCGAGCATTCTAGCCAATCTAGAAGAGGGCTCGAGTGCATTGACCCTGGAGTGCCGAGCTGAAGGGAACCCGAAGCCCTACGTCTGGTGGACCAGGAACGGGCAGGTCATAGCCACAAATGGACCAAAACTTTATCTAGCACCGGTGTCAAGAAACCATACTGGTGAGTCCCCTATGATTTTTCGTATATTTTTGTATTGTAGACTATCGAATTCATTTATCTTATTACTAGCGACACGGAAAGATGTACTAAGTATACGATTCGCCTACACATATTGAGTTTTACTGTACTTTTATTTTATTATATTCTTTTTTTTATCAATATGGTTAAAGAATTTCCTATTCAACTGTGTAAACTGCATCAAACATATAATGACATTGGCGAAAAACAACTTAAATTTATATTTAGCACTTGAAGCAAAGAGTTACGTTGCGCGTTGCCATAAAATACAACTACTTATCATTTATCGATAGATATAATTCTTTGAAAAAATTAAATTAATATTCGGTGCCAAATATCTAACAGCATCAGCACAGCACTTCGTTCTATAAATGCAATTAAAATGCGTTTAGCTAGGCACCAAATTGAGTTTCCTTCGATCGATCTCTGCAGTGTTAGTGCTCATTCAGAATTTATGGCTGCTTCTAAGTGAGAATACTTTTGCATAAAAGAAAAAGAAAAAAGACGTGAAAATCTATTCGTTGTTTGCATCTTTACAACGAATTGGCCATTGCTTGTTTTTGTCAGGTATCAATGCATAACTCACATGAGAATACGCAATGTACTTTCATCGTCACATAAACGATAATGAAAACTATAGAATAGCTCATAAAGGTGAATTTCAAGACTGTTTGAACGCGGCGTGTAGCGTTTCATTAGTTTCGCACATTTTTTAAATAAAGATTTATTTTAAAACTAAACCAGTACCAGTACTATACTTATTTATAAAATATGATATTTAAATTGATAACTGTGTATGGTACAACAAAATTTAATTAAATTTAATTTAATTTAAACACTTATACACAGCACACGGCGGCGTTCAAAACGCTCGTGAAATTCACCCATAATTGTTCAGTTAATTTCCTACACAATACATACTAAGTTATTTCTTCTTTTTTCGGGTCTACAAATAGTATTACACTTTGGAATGACAATTAATGAACATGAAATAAATCTGAAATCAGTAATATGAACCATATACGAACACTATCTATCCGTGAAAAGTTTAGAGCTAACCAACATTATAATTGTTTTTATAATTAAGAGGTACATCAATGTCTATGATCTTGTCACTAAGTAACCTTTTATTGGTACCAATACGTGGAGAATATGTGGAGAATAAATATTTTAACTCCCGACGCAAAAAGAGGTGTGTTATTTGTTTAACGTGTCTATCTGTCTGTGGCATCGTGCACCCAAACGGATGAACCGATTTTCGTTTAGTATTTTTTGTATCATAGATAATTTTATCCCGAGTGTTCTTAGCCATATTTCATGAAAATCGGTTCAGCCGTCCAAAAGTTGTAGCAAAATGAATATTGAAAGTCGGGGGCTTTTTAATTTGTCTAAATAAAAAACTTGTCAAATATTTTTCAGGAATTTACGGCTGTCAAGCAAGGAATACTTTAGGAACATCGGACCCTGTTAAAATCGAAATTGACATCAAATGTAAGTTCTCCCCTATTAAACTAACTTAATTCCCCTATTAACTTACATCACACGTTAATCTTTGTCATATGAAGTGAGAAAATAACTAAGAGCAGGGTAGTTTGAACCAACTTGAAACTCTAGTCGTCTGGAACATGAAAACTTTGCGCAAGAAACAAATAGTGGAATATTGTTCTTAGTTCTCTTAGCTTACGGATTGTTCTCATGGAGACAAAGCGGCTCGATGCGACGCGATGCGAATGTATCAAATGTATTCGCGTTCACGTATTTTCGCGTTGGGATGGACACACGTCCGAAATTTCGCAATAATAACGTAATTACATAGGTAGGTATGTTATATACGCGTATCTTAGCGTGTGCATGCCATTCCAAATCTTTTTAAATTCTGTTCTTCAATCGATATAGAATTGTCATACACACAGTATCACGCCTTTATGCCTTATGGTGTAATCAGAGCCAAGAGTTATATGAGAAGAATCTCAAATTAGAAGCCATATCTCTTGATCGATTTTTACAATCTGCGCTGGAAGAGAAGTGAATCTGACTTTGCTTTGACTACATAATATATTTGCACTACAACTGCAAAGCAATTTGGCAAACTTTAAACAATATAATAATCTTGGTGTTGATTAATCCTACTATCCTAGTAATATTATAAATGCGAAGGTTTGTGAGGATGTGTATATGTATATTTGTTTGTTACTCTTTCACGCAAAATCTACTGGATCGATTGTTATGAAATTTGGTACACAGCTAGAATATAACCTGGAATAACACTTAATACCTACTTTTTATCCTGAAATTCCCGCGAGAGCGAAGCCCCGGGGCCATACTAGTAAATTAATAAATGGAAACCTCCATGGTTTACAGACCCTCCTCGTGTGACGTGGGTGGGCCCGGACACAGCGGTGGAAGCCAACCTGTTCTCGCAGGTCACGCTCGAGTGCAAGGCGGACGGCAACCCCGAGCCCTCCTATCATTGGTACCACAAGTGAGTATACCTCGGGTTTCTACATGACTCTTCTCCTAACGTGCGCTTACAGATTTAACCAAAAACATTATTTAATTTTCCTATTGATTTTTAATTTCTCATAACAGGATATCGGATCCAATAGTAATAGATATTTAATCCTTTGATTTAGCAATAATTTAGTCTAAATTAAAAGTGGGATTACAAAATAAAGCAGACATCAAAAAGAAAATCAGAAATGAACAATTTAAGTACCTAGTCAAGCTACTATTCACTCTGAAGAACTATTGTAAATAAACCCTTTATTTACTGTATTCACATGTATTTCATCAAATTTCTCAGCCCGTCTCCATCCGGCTACATGTCGTCGCTCGATGACGACCGCTACCCGATCTCCACCACGTCGCAGTTGCAACTTCACAACATCTCCTACACTCAACACGGGCAGTACACCTGCGTCGCCATCAACCACATTGGAACTGAGGAGAGGTGAACTTGTTCCCTTTTTTAATTTAATTTGATTAATTAAATCCTTTTACAGCATCATCATCTGCCTATTTAGGTTTAAAGAACTTTATTCTCATAAAGAAATTACATTCCACTTAAAATGAGATGAGTAGGGTACATTAAAAATATTTACAAATCACAAATTAATTATATGGTACTGGTCGCGATGTGTAGTCTAAGTTTTTTCTTAAATACATTTATGCTCATACTTGTTCTAAGTTCATTAGGCAACTTGTTGTATAGCTGTGCTCCCTCAAATAGTATCGTCTTTTTTCCGTAGTTAGTTCTGGGGATTATTAAATTAAGTTTGTTTTTTACTCTAAGATTGTGTGTGTATTTTTTGGGCTTTAGTTTTTTTTAATTTTTTAATTTAATTTTTGTTTTTAATTTAACTGTCCTCATTTCACTTAATGTGAAGACGATACAGCATGCCAGATTTCTTCGTTTTCTCTTGTCTAATGTATTAAATTCTTCTTAGCCATATCCTGCCGAACGCACTCCATCCATCTCTTCTTCTTTTTTCAATTCACATCCTGTACCTTTCTTAAAACATTGTTATCCTATCTTCTCATAACTTGCCCATTCCATCGAAGCCTATTGCTTACCATTACGTGGCTTTATCATTGAAGGCATGTGGTAGATGAAGTGTTGCCTACGCTGGAAATGTCACTTCTTGTTCATCAAACTGTACAGCGTCAGGCCTTTTTCTAGCTGGTTCTTGCAGAATATAATAATACAAAAAGATTCATTAAAGATATTCGTGTCAATATTCGGACAAGAATACCGAAGACAATACGTACTTAGTGGGCAATTAGCCCTGGTTTCGACGCTTCTAAGTTGAAGATGATTTTTAAATTTCAATTTAGAGGGTCGCCCCGACCATACTCGTAATAAAAAGCCTATGTCACTCGTGAAGGTTTCGTCTGTCTCTGCCAAATTTCATCAAAATTGGTCAAGTAGATTATGAGTTTATTCATTACAAACAAATATAAAAATATTTTCTCTTTATTGTGATGGATTTGCTGACATGAAACTTGTTGAGCAGGAAATACGTATCCGAGCCCATCAGGCTGAACGTGCTGGGCCCGCCGGTGGGCGCGGAGTCGTTCTCGTCGCACGCGTGGAGCGGACACGAGGCGCGCGTGCGCGCCAGCGTGTGCGCCGACCCCGCGCCGCGCCGCGCCTGCTGGCTGTGGGGCAGTCTGCGGCTCGACGTGCCTTCGCAGATTGGTACGGTTATATCTTCTCATTTCCCTGAAATAAGGGGAGGAATGCCCAGGAACTTTTAAGATAGAGAAAAAAAAACCTTTCATGTTAATTGCTCCCAGTTTGTGGTTTCGCTCCATGAATTTTGGGATAAAAAGTACATTATGTGTTGTTCCAGGTTATATTCTATCTGTGTACGAAATTTCATAACAATTCGTCCAGTAGATTTTGCATGAAAAAGTAACAAATTCCTTAAAAACTTTCGCATTTCTAATATTAGTAGCATTATACACAGCGACGGTTGTTCCTACATCTACAGTTAAAGACCTCCATTCAAACACACATTATTATTTTTTTCAAAAATCAACACCGAAATAAGTGTAAATTGGGGGGCGAAAATTCACATGTGGGCGAAGGCGCGTACAAAAGGCTAGTGAAATAATAACTTCGATAACTAAGCTACTAAAGTACTAGTCGTATGCGACATCAATTAAGCTAAACGGAATTTATTTTGTTTATTTTACCATGCTTTGTTTTCTGTTGCTAGTTTTACAAAACGACGCTCACTTTTCTTATAACTAACTAATGCTACTTAATATTCCAGGTCGTTTCCGAGCTGTGGAACCATCAGAAGCCAACGGCTGCTATCGCTACACACTATTGATCTCCAACTCCGGGGAAGCTGATGCCAGAATGTACGTGCTGGAAGTGGAAAACGAACGAGGGATATCTTCTCACGCCGTCACCTTGACTATACACGGTGGGATGCTTTTCTTTAGTAGTTTTTCGTACTTCTACTTTATGTCGTGTGAAGTGTCGATGCCATTCCCACTGTTTAGAGGGAGGTAATAAAAACAGGCAAGGGTCAGTGCTAACCTAATCATACTATGTCTCTGATTTCAAGTTTTCTGTTCTGATGTAGGTTCGGTATGATATTTTCCTAAATAGTATTTGGCGTGCGGTCCCGCCTTGCGATATTATCACTGTATACTGTATATCTTCCCGATGATGGCGTTTGTGAACAAACATACACCATGTTTGTTACTCTTTCACGCAAAATCTATTGAACGGATTGTTGTGAAATTTTGTACACGGGTAGAATATAATAAATAGAACGGATAGAAAATCCCACAGCAGCGAAGTCTCGAGTCACAATTAGTTTGATAATATATAACTTATACAACAGAGACGGCGTACGTGGCGCCAATCATAGCGGCCGCGCTCGTGATCGCCGCGCTGCTCGTCATCCTGCTCTGCCTCATCATCAAGTGCCGGCGGCGGAGAGGTAATCATATCAATTAGATCCATGCCCCATTGCTCCTTTGGGCTCCGTTGTTCTCCGTCACGTTGACCGTCCGTCGACGGATCAACGCAGTCGTTGTGTCATAATGACGCGCTGTGATTGGTTAGCCGAGTTTCAATGCGAATCGACTTGATGGTGAGATATAAAAAGCAAAGTTTTTTTTGTCGTTTCGACCCTTTTAATAGCAATGATTCTGAGACATACAATTTATTTATATTTATTTACTAGCTTTTGCCCGCGGCTTCGGCGTGAATTTCATAGCAAAATCTCAGTAATTTTTTCGCGTACTCTGTAAGACTGGTCAATATATGATTCAAATTCGCATTTTTTCTCATCTTTACTTCAATTTTCTGTTTCCCGCTGCATGTCTCGTCCCGCAAACTTGTCCAATCCCGCTTCCTGCTATGTAATGTAAAGTAGATATCCCGTACCGCTTCCTACATATTGTGCCATCATATTTTTTGCAATGTATCCCGTTCTGTTTCCCACTACGTGTCTCCTTCCCATTTCCCGCTCCGACTCCCACTCCCGCTTTCTGCAACGCGTGCCGTCCCATTTTCCATGACGTTATACGTCCCGGTTTTTTATTAACCACAAACGTAAATTAAACATTTTTTGAATTTACTATTACTGTTATTTGTTACAAAAAGTAAGTCTGCCAATTTTCAGCTTTTTATGTTGAAAATTGTATTAAGTCCCATACAATCTGTCACCCCTTATGAAGGGGATATTTTATTAAGTACCTAAATATGTTTTATTCATCAATGTCTTTTTTTTTTCATTTACAGAAAGCGTAGAATACAAGACTGATGATTTAGATAGGTGAGTTTATTTTTTTATAAAACATAAAATTTGATTATTTATTTATAAAAATGTATCTATTAAAATAATTCGGTTTCAACACTAACGCATTGCCAGTAATAAAAATTTAAAAAAAAACATTAACAGCCTATTTCACCGCTTCATGGGAAAGCATATGATAGTATATAAGTAACATAAGGAAAAGATTTAAAATTTTACAGACTTATCATATCAGACACATCTAGCAATATTTTGTCAGAAAATTGTGAAACATAGCATAAAAGTTGTAAATATCTTTCTAGTGAAAAGACAGTGCTGCCAGCGGACGCGGTGTACTCCCCCCGCGAGCAGCCGCGCGCGCCTCCCCCCCGCGCGCTGCTGTCGTGCAGCGTGGCGGGCGTGGCGGGGGGCGCTGGGGGCGCCGGGGGCGCCGGGGGCGCGGGGGGCGCCGCCAGCGCGCGCTACTCGCCCGGCGCGCTGCAGGTGCGGCGCGCGGCCGTGGTGCTGCAGCCCCCCACCACCGTGTGATGCACAGGTGTGACGCACCACTAACTACACTGAACTCTTAGCCTTTTTATACCTTGCCGGGAAAATAATTGTATTAATAAATAATTACATTAATTAGAAAACACTCAACGGCCCCCTAACAAGTTGAAACGATTCTATAATGGTCGAAAAAGCTCTTATTAGTCGCTTGTTTGAGATACTGTAGTTGAGTAGGTACTGTAGATACTGTAGCAGTGCCAACCCTGTTTATCAAATCTTTAAACAGGCATTTAAGCCCATTGCCAATTCTCTTACAGACTTAATTTCTGTAGAAAGATGTGGCTGTTCCTAATAGTACTTTGTCATCATGCGTTTCTTTTATCTGAAAAATATTGTTATCTACTTTTAACATATCATATCAAAACCTTCACTGTTGTTTTACACTTATTTTCTTAATCTGGTTGTAGTTTAGTAATAATCCCTACTACTTACTTGACAAATATATTTACTGAGTACCTACCTAAGATAGACCACGATCCTCCGAAAATAATTTAAAAAAAGTTTCCTAAAATATTTTTTCATAATACAAGTCAACCAAATCACGCATTTACTCAATAAAAAAATACTATGACATGCGGGCAGACGGACAGAAGGACATGACAAAACTATAAGGGTTCCGTTTTTGTCATTTGCCTACGGAATCCTAAAAAGTAACTTATCAGACTAATAGGTAACTAACTGCAAAATGAGTTATCTTGAACACCCTAAATGCACTAATTTCGTACTAATGAGTAGATTTTACACGGCATGTAACATTATTCAATTTGAGAATTCTTATAAGATTCAGGCATTTGATGAAATTATAAATTTTGATTTAAATTGCATTTCACTTCTCACTATCGAGTCGATTCGAACCAATAGCATTGTAGTGTGGTTGTCCACGCGTTTCAATGGACACTGTGATTGGTTACCTGATTCTCACTGCGTATTATGGCAAGTCTCGAATCGATAATGAGAAGTTAAACGCAAACCCGCACGGCAAATTCAACAAATGGCGATACACGAAGCACAGGTGAAGCATCATTGGAAGAAAAAAAGAGTGAGGTCTTTGCCCAATACTAAGACATAAACGCCCTATGAAATAATCATTAATTAATTGTCCAAGTTAAATCGTTACAGATTAATAACTACAAAAAAAACTTCACCCTTCTTCTATATAGTTCGATAACGTGGACACACCCCCTTAATTACTTACTTCTAATCGATAGAATGTGACATCAATAACTCTTAATAGTCCTAATAAAAACATCCCATAAAGTTTGGGAAATATTACACAAAGTTAGGTGTATCTTCGAAGCTATATTAACTTTAAGCTATATTTGTTTTCGTTAATTTTCTCGAGAATCATACTGATCAATAATATAAATAAAATGCTTACAGTGGTTTCTAGAAATCTTTACCCACAAACACCGCTTGAAAAAATACAACTTAAAAAAATATTCGATCAAGATTCCATCTAGATAATAGCGTGACTGTCACCACTACTCACCTGACATTTAATTACTCTAAGTGCTCGGCCATGAGATTAACATGAAAGCTCACTGCCTACTGTTGATTTATTGCCGACTGATTAAAATAGTTGTATTTTTCTAGGATGCGCTCACATCGCTGGAAAAAGAAGCCAAAGAGAATGTCTACGCGGTCCTAGACCCGCACATTCAGTATGAATTAACAATAAATAAGCACGGGGAGCCGCCTAAGTATTTGTCGCTGTCTAAGCCCCTAACACACCAAAGAACGCACGCTTTTGACCCGCTGAGCATATCAGCTAATAACGAAATTAATAATAATGTAGATCACAATGAAAATAGATTCACCACATTCAAATCAGGGCCACCAAAAGCCAGGCGGTCCTACAAAACCAAAAATAATGATGTCAGGCAAAGTTTCATTTGTAAATCCAATAATGATATAGAATATTGCAAAGATCCCAATTTTGGATACAAAGAACCAGTAGATATGTATACGCAAAATATAAGAAACAACGAAAAAAGAAGTTCAAAAAACTATTCCCGCATGTATGAGAGAAATAATTCAGACAGAAAAGATAAATATAATAAGAACAATCGCCACAGAGAAGAGGATTATAGGAACGACAATAAGAGAATATCTAACCGTAGCCGAAGAAATGATAATTTCAAACATCAAAAAGATTTTGTAGCTGATGAGACCGAAAGGTCTTTTGAAGAATATAGAGATGGAAGCAATACGAAGCATGAAAATAATGATTATAATGACAGGCCCAAACCAGGCAAGGTCAGAGAGATTGCTTTGCGATTCGATAGGAATTGTTCTGAAGAGAAATCGTTTAAGTCCAAAAAAGGTAGACCAAAGCCTTTGCAAAGTTATGGTAACCAATCATATTTAGATCATGTTTTTCCTGATGCTATTGAAATATGAAAGTCTCAATGAATATATGGCGAAGGATGCTTGTACAAATATACTTTAGTTTTACTCATGGTTAGTCCAAAAATTTTTAGGAATTCCTGTTTTACCCGTATTATAATGTACTTCTAATATTTATTGTAATGTTACGCCATATTGATGTAAGATTTAGAAGTCATTTTTGCATAATTATACACTATTGCAAATTGCGGTCACTACCTGATATTATTAATATAAAAATGATCGTGTCTCTCTAAATAATATATCTAATTTAATAAATTATAGTTAGTTTTTAAGGATGTCATAGATAATAAAAGATCGAATGTTGATCAAAATTCTTAACTGTATGTGTATATTTTATTGGCATAAGAAGCTTGAGCATGAATTGAGCTTAATGGAGCTTGCACAATGTTAGAATGTATTTACAAAGCCAGTCGTTTTGTTACGATTTTGTACTTAATGTATGCATTTATTTACTTTTGTATAGTATGGCATGGTGTGGCAGTGGATAAATGTGATCAAAAACAATAAAGACTGTTTTTGTTGTTTATATTTTTTTTTTGTCGACGTTTTATGAAAGACAATTTATGTAGTGTAGATCGAAACAAAACATGTAACTACATCATGTCGTACTAAACTTGGTTCATCTTCCTTTTACAAATAGTAGAATTATTCGTTATTGTTTACACCTGTCTTCTGTGTACAGACTCTATTTCTTATGTTTTATATTGTTGAATTTTAACAGCATTAAAATGATTACAATTTGGAGCAGTGTTTGATTTTTTAGCAACATCAACCTAACACACTCGCTTAGACATATACACAATAAATTATTGACATTAACATCTTAAATGTGCACTACGTATATTCACATTACAGTTGTACTCCATAAATTTCAGAATACATGCGGTGATGTCTAGCGATACTAACATAAGTTGTGCATTAATATATTTAACTAATCTGTGGTCTGGCGTTAATAGAAAATATTTAAATTAATAAACTTAAAGTTTATTATCTTCAAAAATAAGTTAAAAAGCATGTGTGACATGTATAACAAATCCATTTAAAAATTGAAGTATTTATCGATTCCATATAATACATTATATAGAGATATATATATAAACCCAGTCTTTAAGTAACTGCTTGTCCTTTTGTAATAATATAAATTCAGATGGTAACTTTTATAAATTCGTCTAGCTAACATATTGCCGATCTGTGCCTAAATAGTCATTTGGGAAATTATACAAAACTCAATTTGGACTAATTGACATGAAAAAATTGTATATGCACAGGGGACACTTGTGACAAATTCCCCTCCGTTCACTAGGATCCACATATGGATCGAGGGATATTTTTCTCCTCTAGGTGAGTAGTTCGTATCTTATCGAGACGCTAACGAAAAGTGTTCACTACACCTAAAATATGCGTCAATGATAAAAAAAAAATATTACATAAAACACAGATAACATTCTTTATGCATCGTCATTTGTTTATTTACATTATCATCAGCCTACCTTTATTCGACTTTCTGTGAGGTCGGCACAACTAAACACATCACCATTCTGTAAAAGTTTTGGCTTATATTTTACGACCGACCGCTCTCAGACGGCAACGCTGTTGTTGCACGGTATGTAATTGCCCTTTTCCCTTAGTCGTCTAGTACGACGTCACGGGAGAACATGGAGTGGTCTATTCTAGGGCGGAACCTCATGCCACTTACATGAACAAAGGATGAAAATTATTATTTTTTGAGTTATGCAGTTATAGTTTGAGTTATGCAGACTGCGGCGGAAGTTCAGTCAAGGAGTTGTGCAAAAATAAATTGCACAACTCCTTGACTGTACTCACTGAACTCTTTTTAGGCAACTATCTAAGTATTATAAATCCTGGCAATAAAAATAATCCAAAGTCGATTACAGATTTCGATAAAAGGAATCCAAAGTTGATTACAGATTTTTACGAGTTTTGGGAAACTCTTTCCGTTCTATAATGACATCCTCAGCGACGATTAATTTATTACAACAATAACGCGCGACCTTATGTATTTAAACTTTATCGAGTTTCCTGTACATCCAGATTTGATTGTAAACCTACATGAAACTGAGCTCGATACTCCGCGACACGCTGCACTGAGTGTATCGGCGGCACTCGAGTAGATGCCAGTGCCTCGCGCAATTAAAAAAGAAAAAATAATTCCGCTGTCATTCAAAAAACAGTTCGATCGAACCAACGAAACATTTCTTTTTATTTTAGTATTGGCGCGAAACCAAGAAATAATCGTGAAGATGTTTAAAGTTTTATTTATATTTTTTATTTTATTTTCGTCTGGTCTTGGAGAACCCTGTAATGATAGTCTCACTGTTGACATAACAAATAATAGTGTCTTTTTCGGCGATGGATCAGTATTTCACAAAGAGATTTCTGATGAGCTTCGTAATCTTATAGGAGTGGCTTACCCCAAAAATTTGATATTTGAAAAAAATATAAACGATGAAACGCGAATATTGGGATGTGTTTGTGAATTGAAACCATGTTTTAGAAAATGTTGCCCGTTGGGTTGGGTTGTGTATAAAAAACAATGTATCGAAGATTTCGGACAAGATTTAATATTGAATAAAGGACTTGATGTATTCTATCTGAACAATTTTGAGAAGAATGTTGATATTAGAACCGGCGCGTTCGCTTTGCTTCGGACACAACAAAACGGAAAGCCTTTTTATTGTGACGTCTTCAAAGAAAATAGGCCATGGTTTATGCAAAAGGTGAGTTTGTAATTAAAATTTTTTTAAATCACTATACTTGAGACTTGTTGTTTCATCACCCGATACTTTTCCCGCCAATTTGTAAACACAACCAAAAAATAAAATAATCTGACTCAAACTCTAAACTCAAAAATACAATAACTTTGCTATTGGCATTCTGTACCAGTTAATTAACTATTATACCAAGATGACATTATGCAAATTTTAAGTTCGGTCACTAACATTATATTGACTGGATAGTTATGGAAAAGCTATCCAATATAGGCTTTCCGATGATCATTGCTGCCGTGAAGAGAGGCGTTATATATAAAAATGTAAGTAAGTCTAATATAATATATATAATATAATAATATTCCAGCCTGATAATATATCATAATCTTCGCGAATTCGTATAAGGCTTCGTTGGTGTGCCTTCAAATGGATAATACTTATCCTATTTTTACTCTAAATATTCAAATAAGTATTCTAGTGCAATGAGACGGGTTATCTATTTTTAATTTTTTCCCTTTTCCTGTATATTTTTCTGTAAGCACCAATCGTCTCTTATAATATAAAAGTATAATAATCTCTAGGCGGGCGCCAAGATGTGTTTTATATGTAAATTTTCTTGTTAGATAAAAATAACTGGTCACCTGTTTATCAAACCAGTTTCCAAGAAGAAGCGTGCTGAGGTCTGTCGCATGACGTATCACGATATTAAATGGAAATTACGTATGCCAAGGTCATGCAAAGCTCTCCGTAGGAGTAGTATACTTGACTAAGTACTTTTAATTTTAATTTTATGATGAGTTGTAGTGGATAAAATCCTAAAACCATTATCTAGGAAAACAGGAAATTAGATAGGACTGTGGATGGAAGGACGTTTCACATGCTGTCCTAACTAATGTTAAAAACGCGAAAGTAACTGTCAAGTTTGGTTATTTATTTTTGGTTCTTCAACTTCAACCAATTTTCTTGGATTTTTGCATACCTGGTAGTTTAAAGTGGTGGTGGTGTAATGGTTAAGACGCCTGTGGAGCGAAAGGTCCTAGGTTCGAATCTTACTCGTGCCACATGTGTTTGGATACCAATCTGACTCAAGTATAGTAGTTTTCATCGTCCGCTGGTTGATTCTTATTAACTTGTGTCTGAAATAGAAAAGGCAATGGCAAACCACTCCATTAATAATGCCAAGAAAGTTCTTGTGTGTGTTTCATTCCACGTAATAACCACGACCTACAGCCATGAGCAATACGACTATGAAGAAGAAGAGAAGTTTAAAGTAACGAGAAGCACATAGGACACATTTATCCCGGATAAATTACTGCCCCCTGAGAAATTCAATACACTGGGAACCTACTCATATCGGGGTCGGTCTAAACGGGGCCTTCGAGTCTCGAGATCCTTGTGAGATAAAGATGTGAAACCTTCTCTCCGTTTCTCGTCTCATCATCATGTCTCCTTGAAGACTTCTCATCCAAATGTACTATCAGTGGGTATAGCATTATCGATGTGAATTTTGTTCATGGATCTGAGGCCAAGTCAAACAAGCTATTTTACGTGTATGTGTGTATGTCCCTGTTGTCCTGATTCGAACAACAAAAATACTGAAACACAAGATCTTCGTGTGTTGCTACACCACCCTTTATCACTGACATTATAAAGTTCTCAGTATTTGCATTTAAATATTTTCTTTTAATTATAACAACGAATGAGTTAGATACAAGAATTTTACTACCAATTAACTAGGGTGTCACTTTTAATTAATTAAATATTCAATTCCCGATCGAATCATATAATATTTATGTATGTTTTACTAAAATATTTACAAAAGTACATACATATACTGAAATATTTACAAAAGTAAGCCATATTGTCCAAGCGACCGGCGGCGCGTAGGTTAAGGTCAACGTCAAAATTGACTGGTGCAACTCACCCCATGTGATAATTAATACGCGCCTCTGTGAACATTCCAGATTTCCACTCTATGGTTTCGGTCCCATTAGATGCCTGAAGATATTATTATAGTATGTGTATGGTTTATATAATAGTATGTATAGTTTGTCCAGAGTCGACACGTGTAAGTGAAGATGATCTAAAAGCTAGTTAGGTTTTTTTCTATAGACCTCAACGGCTAAAAACAGAACACTTATAAAATAACTAACATTCTCTTATGCCAGAACGCCGCCATTTAAATATTATCTGTTAATAAAAATATCAACAACAGCCAATAACATTCAAACCGTAACTCGAACTCTGTTGAACTGAATCTCGAATCTGAACTGTTAACGGAGACAAATGATAAAGAAAAATCTAATTGAGGTGTGACTGCACTGCTCAAGCATAAGAAGAAAATTCACATTTGCTAGAATTTAACGATAATAATAATAGTAAAAGTGACGACATTTTCTACGTATAGCAAAGGTTGCCTTCTTACATGTACTGCCACTTTCAAACGATCTTTTCCAACACAAAGTAAAAAAACAAAACCTGTAAAAAAAGTTCAGCTAAAATTTAAATGAGTATTACTAAATAGTCTACCTTTTCAATTGGATGGAAACTTTTACACGATAAACTTAAAACCTTGTTGAGAAAAAAATGCTGAAATCCAGGCTGTTCTTCAAAATCATTTTACAATAAATATCTATTTTTATCATAAAATTATTCACCCCTCCTAGACCGAATACTGGGTACGTCCATTCAATAGTATCAAAAATAAACAAGAGTGAATGCCAGTGAGAGCCATTATCATTTCGCTTCAGATCCTTCACCCACTTAGTAAAGCTATATTTGTATGCTATATGGCTGCTGAATATGTTTAGCAACTCTTGAGAGTAACCTTTCCACATTTTAAAAAAACATATTTTAATTTATAGATATATTGGAATAAGCGACACTATTGGAAGTATTATACCTATAAATCTGTGGCTACGTCTTATTTTTTGACCAATTTCTATGATCGTAATAAATAAAACAAAGTGTATTGGAACCCAACAATACAATTAAAAGTCCACAACAAAACAATCGGCAGCAATTTTTTGACTGCGAAAAAATATTTAAAATTAGAACGACATTTCTAACTTATTTGTTTACTATAATATTGGTGGAGAGTGCAGTTTAATATACATTCTGGACATTCTACCCACCATCTTTGTCTTTCGATCGCTTTGTTTCAATTTGAGTTTCATAAGCAATGTTCCCCGATTGGCTACGATCATAGCCGATACGTGGAGGACACCCCTCGTCCGTATCGAGGGTAGAAGTATTAAACAGCGCCATCCATCGTCAGCGCACTCTAACCAACCGTACCAGATATGTCTATCAACAAGCCTAACTTATACTTGCAAACATATGACTTACGAATTGTTTTGTATATAGACCAGATGGCGCTAGTATACTGAAACATTCTCCAAACTTATGCATTGACTCCAGACTTCCCCACTGATATTATAATTGTGGTTACCTTCAGTTTAATAATTAAATAGCCAAAAATTTCAGATAAAATAGAAACGAAACATATTTATTTGTAAAATTAAGCAGGTACATAAAATATTTACAAATATGCCCCTCGTCATGGCACATAGCTGATTACTTGATAAACTCGGCGTGTGGCATGTCGCGGGGCGGGACCATGACGTTGATTATCAATTGATTGTGAATAAGTATTAGATTTCGAATCATCATGTATTTAGTTATTTAGTCACGTTTTATAGAAACAAGATTAAATTACTTGATCCATTGTACTTATTACACAGATATGAGAATATCGATGCAGTTTATATATATATATCTATATCATTTTATTAGAAATCCTACTTATATTAATGATGAACCTCCTAGCGAAAAAAATACTAATTTTGTAAATGGAACTTTAAATTTTATTTCTAGGTAGGTACCTATATTCTCTAGGGAAGCTAGGGAATAATTCAGTTCACGCTGTGCTTTGCATGTCACTGGCCAATTTTAGAAATTAAAATAAATAATTTATAAAGAACGTACAGTACCTATATGAGAGAAGCACAATTAACGTTAATTCGAAATGACAGGAAGAATAATGCTTCAGTTCAAAAATAAAAATTAATCTAGATAGTTCTCTTTTCTGAAGATAGAATAATTACTCTTATAAGATTTTTCACAAGCTTTTATTTTCGAGTGTAACCTTATAGCAATCCACTGGTTATTTATAATATTTTTACAACCTTTTATTTAACTTGCAATGTAACTACGCATGTCCTATGTCTCGGGTGGAATATTGCAATTCAAGTTTGAAGCCAGCTTGTGTCAAAAATCATATTTTTGTGAAAAACGTATTATTTTATAGGAAGATCAATAGCTCACAAGTCCTGTAACTAAGAAGTGGAATATTTTTGACATTTTCAATGATTAAAACAATAAATAAGTGGTAGATAGAGAACTAAAGTTAGAAATGCACATTAAGTATATTATTCTTAAGGTATTTAAACTTACAATATAAGATAAAAAAATAAGTATAATATTTAATTAATTAATTACACTGGTATTCAATAACTAAATTATAAGTTAATCACTAACCTAATGAGACTCGCGTCGCTAATGGAGCAAGTTGATCGGTCTACCTCGTCTACCTGGTCGAGACGAGACAACGTGGTCAGCCTCAACCAGTTTTAGTGGCTCCGCGAATTTCACACTCAGTACACGTTCGTGAAGAGTCTGATGGCTCGCGTTGTGCTTGATAAACAATAACAGAGATGGGTTTTATCACGGAACTGTGATTTGGAATCGGTACTGTCATTTTTGAAACCTGTTTTTGAAATAATTTGCTGTCTTGTTTATTATATTTGACAGTTTTGTTCAGTGTTTCATATTTATTTTCGTGATTTTTATCAGCAGATAAATAACATAATATTAGTTTTTTTTTATTTACCTAAGAATTATAATGTTAATAATTTGCTGTTATGTATATATTAAATATTAATAAAATAAAAAGAAGACTAAAATTGGAATGACAAACACTTTCTTTTATCATAAATTTAAAATAAAAGAAACACTGTTAATACGTACTTCCCGATTAGTCAATCATTATTTTGTTCAGTGAATCATTCTTAAAAATAAACGAATAGTGTCTGTATTTATACACAATATAACAAAAAATTCAACTGTAATCATAATTAGATACGTGTCAAAAAACAAGCTAACGGAACCAAACAGACCATTCTTCTTGTCCATATTTAAATCTAAATTTAAATTATATCAGCTATATTTCCTTAAGCATACCTATGATTTGACATGACATGATAGACATCCAAGTATTGTTTATCTGTAGATAAATATTCGTAAGGAATGATTATGTGATTCCCATAACAACATGACTCAAATACCTGTTTAGATAAGACAAGATTTACAAACTGCATTATTTCAAGTCCGCGCGGAAACTTGTAATTAACTTGAAGTTATACTATAAACAATAAACAAAAATTCAAATTACCCATTGAGTAATGTTATGTAAACAGCAAAATTTCCAATGGTGCAAGAACGACAGTCGATTCTATTTGAGGTAAAATATTTACAGTTATTAAGATCAACAATAAAAAAACAGCAGAGCGAAACGGTGAATTAAGTATATAAAAAAACATGCAAATTACGGTGAATTTGGTGTTAGTGCTCATAGCGAGAACAATAGCAAGTGATTTCAAAGTTTGTGATGAAAACAGTTCAACAGACATCAGTGAAGGGATAAAAAATAACGATGACTCCATATCTTACAACGGCATAACTTATTTAAAAAGCGAATATTACTTCGATGAATATGCAAAGATTGAAAGAGGATGTATTTGTAAGAAAGAGACGTGTATACAAAAATGTTGTCCCATCGGAGAATCAATTTATAAAAAGAAGGGGTCAAAGAGGACTTGTGTAATTGATAGAAGTGCATTTGACCCCCCTGTTTGGGATCAGTACCACGAAATCAAAGACTTCCATGTGATAGACTTGTTTCACATTGTTTCGAGAATACCAATCTGCACTGATGTGGACGAGTACAGAGTGCAAGTTTCGCAGTTTACAAACAACACACACATGACTACAGTGAGTATAATATGCTGCATATGTTAGGAACAAAACAAGATAGTCCGGAAAACACTTTTCTTTTTGTTTTGTGGTTCATTATAATTCTCCTATCTATAATAACTTTATGCTGTTCTGAATTTGTTGGTTGAACTTTGCGATGGCTGACCCGTGCATCAACTCGTGAACGGATGGTTCAGGCGGTACTTGTCAGCTCAATTATCATACTTATACGTATTTTGCTCGGCCAATCATATTTTATGTATGTAGGTAAATCAATTTTATTGTCATTCTAACGTAACGGAGGGGAGAAAATAGATTTAATTAATATCGTATAAAGATTGATTGATTGAAATTGACTTATTTCATTTACTTGTAAATAGGTGGTTTTTTTACCTACTATTAAAGTGTATTTAAATTATTTTAAAAAACATTAATTAGCTAGAATATGCGAGGATATTCCTACGTATAAGTTCTGTTTTAAAACACGCGTGTGGTAGACATAAGTCTGTGATTACAGGGATATTACTGTTATGTAATTGCCTAACAACATGCACTGGACTAATTACCTAAGTAATTACATCAATGTATCCATGCACTAAGTTTAGATATTAAAACGCTATGATTAGGGAAATAAAATATTTTTGTTTGTTTGTAATTATCTTTATTTTACAAAGAACACAATGTTATAAGTACATACATAGCAAGATGATAAATATTCAATTATTTCGTGGTACTTTTTTCTTTCTTATTAGTATCAGATTTTATTCAAGTCACCAAAAGGCATATGACATTATTTTGCAACTAGGTACCACCATATTGGCAATTAGTCGCATAATAATCAACCAGTGAGCAGGTTTCCTCACGCTATGCATCAACGGAAGCAAACGGTGGCCTATAAAAACCACTATATATGAGTGAGCTTGCTACACAATCATATGTGGTACGAGTACCTAGGTGTTCTTTTAATTTCAGGTTATTAAATAATTAGTTACATCATATCTTGATTATATAACTATTTTAAAGACAACGTCAGTCATCAGGTAACGCGATTTCACCCTTAATCGTCCATTACAGAACGGCCTTTAATTGAGTATAATAGGATGTTATTTAATTGTTTTTTGCTAAGTATATGTGTCATTAATAACCACGATTAGTACTAGGTACCTACATACCAACGTCACTATAATAGATTTACATATCTATAATAATTTCCTTTGTACAGATGTTAAGTGGTAGATTGGAGTACTTGGTAAAAAACTGGATAAATAAATGTCACTTTAATAATTTTGTTGTTCCCATTAAATTAGGAATGCTTGACTCCAAAATCGTGCCGTCACACGTAGCATATTCACAGTCAATAAGTCAAACCAAAATCTACATATTTATTTTTATTTTATTTTATTAGTATTGTATTTGTTATTGTTTATATTTGTTTTTCTACATATTTGATATTGAAAAATGTATCTGAGTTGACTAGTCGGAAAGTAGCATTGTTCAATCATTCACTACTTATATTCCATTGGTTATACATCCTACATAACCTTTTCCTATGATCCATAAATGCCCTTTTTAACCCCCGACAACAAAGGTTATAAGTTTGTGTATGTGTATGTCTGATCGTAGTATCTAAGCAGCCAATCGGCTGAACCGATTATGATTTATTTTTTATCTATGTATTTTTTTTAGTTCTTACCTATGTTTAGAAAATGTGCGTTCAACCATTTAGAAACCCAGCTTTTTTCTAGCAGATGAGATGGTGCCAGCAACTTCAAATTCGTGGGTTTTTTAATGTTTATTATTCTTTCTTCTTTTCCTCTTCGAGCTTCATTATTTCTTTCAGTTCACAGAACTCAACCTAAAGGTATTGAGAAGATGTGGTGACGAATCTGTAGACACTAATAATTATTCATAGATCAAGCACACAATTGATCATTCAATGACGTGAATAACCTTCTGTCTACAGTACAAGGACCACAGTTCCCGCCCTAGAACTTAAAATCATCCATGTTCTTCGGTTGATGTCATACGTGGCGTGGAAGGGATTTGCAGTTATTTCCCAAACAAACTGTTATGTATGTAAATAATCACTTTTCCAGGACGGTCAGCTATGGGTGGACATGCCCCACCAAAACCCGCCATGGCAGTTACTGCGGCCGGAGAAATACTGTATCGACACCTTCATCACGGAAGATGAAGACGGAATGAAGACGTCTAAATTAGACGCCTTAGTCTGCTTCCAGGAGGACCAAGGCGAACACCATTTTGTCCAAAATATCACTTGTGAGTTTTTGTTTCCACTTGTGAAACCTGTATATGCGCAGGATCATTTATCTATGAATATATCATCAATAACTATTAGGTACATTATTAATTAAACTTTTGATAATTTCGTTACATTTTGTTTACTTTCAAACAGACGTAGGTACGAAGTCAGTGTCTGACAAACAAAAAATAAAACCTTGAGTAGGGTACGGCCACCAGTAGTCAGCCCCGCACCAGTGGTCAGCCTTTTCCGGCTAATATCCTATAAGAATAGCGTTCTATTGCAAATAATCCAATCAGGTCACTTTTGAAAAAGGCCTTGGCTTCTTATTGGTCAGTTCGGAAGATCAGAATGACGCCACGCGGTTGCAAGAAATAGTATTCGGGTTCCATTTCATCGTTGTCACTTGGCGAGTGAAGAGGCGGCGTGCGCGCCAAAATTTTCTTAGTGGGAGGTGTCCGAGAAGAAGGTGAGTTATTGTGATTTATTATTAACTTTTATATCATGTCTTATTAAAATATACTCGATGTACATTTTTCACGTCAAAATCAAATAAGTAATATAACAGTTTCTTTATAGTTATTTAAATAATGAGGTGGCTGACTACTGGGTATGCGTTTCTTTTACCTTATCCAGTGTTCAGCCACCCCCGGCTGAGTACTGGAATTTACGCATATTTTTAAATTAAAGTCTTATTGGTATCATTTTAAAGTCTGAAATTCACATTTTAATTTAGTATAAACATGCCATACAACATTTCATCAAAAATCCAGTAGTCGGCCGCCTAACTAGTTTTGTTTAAGCCACGGCCGAGTACTGGGAAGGGTGAATCCAGTGTTCAGCCATCCGTAACTCACGCTGCTTAATTTATCGATTTATTTAATAAGCCCTTAAATACTAAGTATTTCCTTAATTTGTTGGTATTGTTTATTTTTTACAGTTCCATATGTCTCTTTCGAGACCCATATTACAATACCCCGAAGAGAAACTTACTCAAGCTTTAGACGCTATTAGAAATGGCATGTCTATTAGAGAAGCTAGTAGAAACTATGGGGTTCCTCGAGGCACAATTCAAGATAGACTTCATCTACGAGTTCCTGAAGGGCCTAGAAAAATGGGTCCAGACTCCTTCCTTAACAAATTAGAAGAAGCAGAAATTGCAACGTGGTTGAAAGAGATTGCAACTTGTGGTTTCGGGATGAAACCTGACAACCTACTTAATACTGTCCAGGATATGATGATAGAAGACGGCAGGCCTAACCCGTTTGTAAATGGAAGACCAGGCAAGAAGTGGATGAATTCTTTTTTCAGACGTAACAATATGTTTTCAATGAGAACACCTGAAGCTATTTCAAAGGGAAGGGCAGTAATCACTGAAGAGAGTATAAGAAAGTGGTTTGAGAAACTCACAGATTATCTAAGGGAAAATCAAGCACTCGACGTGTTAGAGGACTCTAAAAGAATACTAAACGGTGACGAAACAAGCTTCATGCTATGCCCAAAAACTGGAAAAGTGATAGCACCCCGAGGATATAAAAATGTATACCAAATAGTAAAGGGCAAAGAAAAGGAAGCAGTCACGGTTTTAGCTTTTTTTTCCGCTATGGGCGATATTTTACCTCCCTGTGTAGTTTTCCCGTACATCAGACCCCCCAAAGATGTTATAAATAGTATGCCTGATGGTTGGTTTCTCGGTAAATCTGACACTGGTTGGATGAAGGCAGACATTTTCTTCGATTATATTTCTAAATGTCTATCCAAGTGGATAGATGAAAACAAAGTGAAAAAACCAGTGCTGGTTTTTGTCGACGGTCACAAAACTCACATGACAATGAAGCTCAGTAAATACTGTCATGAAAATAACATCATTTTGTACGCACTACCACCTAATACAACACATATGATGCAACCAGCAGATGTTAGCGTTTTTAAACCACTGAAATCTGAATGGGCAAAAACGGTTCATGAGTGGTGTTCACAGCCACAAAACGCTAACACTGTGTTGACAAAATCTTCATTCTGTCCATTATTGGAAAAAGTATTAAGCAAAGAATCTCTGAATCAAGCCATCAAAAATGGATTCCGTAAGTGTGGCCTTTTTCCATTCGATCCAAATGCAGTCGACTACTCAAAATGCGTGCAAAATATTTTAGAGAAAATTCATGCACCTGCCAGCCAGATAACTTCATCAAGGCAGTTCAAAAAAAGAGATTTCGACATCGCATCAAAAATTATAAAGCATTTGGGAAATGATTTGACTGCAAGAGGAGTTGATGTGAATATTGTACTCGAAATCGTTGAAAATGCGAAACAGGTTGAAGCATTAAATAATTCAGTAAGTAGTAATACTACAGAGAGAACAGTTGGAGATAATGAACAAAGCGTAATATTTGAGGAAAGAACAGAACCTGGATTGACAGTAACGAATGCCAGACCTATTATCAATGAAACTGAAATAAATGGAGCCAAAGAAGAATTACACGTAATAAACACTGAAGAAGAAAATAAAAACAAAAAAAAGACTGAAATAAAAAGTGATATAACTAGGATATATAATAAAGAAGTAGATAAACGTAGAATAAGTACATCACCGTCCGAAGTACTAGATACTAATAGTTTAAATAATATGACACTTGGCGATCTTACTTTTATCAACAATAATTTACTGGACGATGCTATTCATGTAAGCACATTCGAGGTCAATGATAATGCAATATTAGTACCCATTGGAGACAACTCACCGATGTCAAGAAGTGAACCGACGTATTACCAAAAACCTAAGACTGATTCTGTGATACTCATTCGATCACCGAAAGTATCACCTTTTGTTCGAAAGCATCTCATTATTCCGTCACCTATAAAGAAAACCGCATCTCCTAGAGTAATGAACAGAATTGGAGCAATATCGTCTGAAGAATGGAGGCAATTTGAAATTATGAAAGAGGATGAGAAACAAAAAAAGAAACATGCCATTGAAGAAAGAAAGTTACAGAGAAAGAAAAATAAAGAAGAAAAGCAAAAGCAGAAAAATGAAACCAAGAAAAATAAAGCTGTGAATTCTACCAAACGTAAAGTGAAAGGACTTAATACAAAAAAGAAAATTGATGACTCTGATCCAGAATTCATTATGAAAAGTATTAAAAAAAGAAAATTAAATGATATGAAAGAAAGAAAAGGAGAAGAAGCAGAAGAAGCAGAGCAGACTAACTGTGATCCAGAGAAAGCTAAACCAAATAAGATTAAAATCCTCAGTGATATAGTCATAACACCTGGAACTCCTGTGAAACAAACTAATAAAGAAAATATAGTTCTGAAAAAAATGCTTAATCGTAGAGAAACCTTTAGAAATGAAGAAGAACTTCAGAATTTTTTAAATAGTGATTTTAATGATGAATAAGTTGATAATGTTTCTTGTGATATTAGAGTACCTACTAAGGTCTTATTATTTAATTAATTTGATTAAGTTCCTACATAATTAAGCTTAAAACAATCGATCTCAGGAGAGGCTGACTACTGGTAGCTACATGGCCGAGTGCTGGCTTGTGCCGGCTGAGTACTGGGGAAAAGTGCCTTATTTTGATAAATATTTTATTTTCCATACTTATTAAGTAAAATTATGTTATTTGTTAATTGCTTATCAAAGTTTAATAAATGATTAAGTATATAAGTACAAAAGGTTTTTTATTACTATTTTCAATAATTTTCTATACATATTTAAATTTACACTTTTCGCTAAAAGGCTGACTACTGGTACCCGTACCCTATTTAATGTTATGATAATGGTTAAGTAAAAGCTCGTAAAATCAAACGTTGTCGTTTACGATGTAATAATTTCGGAGTGTTCTCTCCGCAATAACAGAGACTTTCGGTTGGCCCTTTGACTATAGGAACTAGCAAACACTCGTCGTAAATCTATCTCTGATAAACCCAATCGAGTTCCTTCTTCCAGGCATGCTGATCTCCTCCGTGTTCATCCTAGCCACGTGCGCAGTGTACGCATGGCTGCCCGAGCTACGCAACCTGCACGGCAGGGTCCTCATGGCGTACCTGATCTGTCTGTTCGTGGCCTTCGCATTCATGGCTACCATGCAGATCCTCATTGCTCTGGACAACACTGATACCTCCTTGTGCGTTGTCCTGTGTAAGTCTTTCATGCTTTTTCTCACTGTTAACACAAAATACTAAATCACGTTCACAATTTTCAGTTAAATTGATGACTCAATTGTGAAATCAAAAGCTCAATAGGCACTAAGCGAAGCGGTGGTGGTCCAGTGGTTAAGACCGCCTGTGATCGAAAGGTCCCAGCTTCGAATCCTACTGCCACGTGAGTTTTTATAGCAATCTGACTCATGTGTAGTAGTTTTCATAGACCAACATTTGCTTCCGGTGAAGAAAAACATCGTGAGGAAACCTGCAAACTGTTTGACAGTTTGCTTTACTTGTGTATGTAACTATAAATATTGAGAGTTATCTGTTGGGTTGTGGTTGGGCTAGTTATTATCTTTGTACAACATGTCTTACGTGATCATATCAACAAGATAACACTTACATTTTCCGCCGATTAACTCCCGCGACACCATCCATCTTGCCTCATTACACCACAAATATACATCTGAATTAAAAATAAACCTCGGTGAAAAAAGGTTCAATTTACGAATGCATGACGTGTTTCCTGTATTGAACAATGGGAAAAAAATATGACGCTTCGGATTTTCTAAATTAAATTTAAATTACACGCACGCGTATAAAACTCCCATTTATACAGTTTTTCTAAAGTTAGCACAAGGCCATCACATCATCTTTGGTCAAACAAATCTTGTTAAATCTTCTTATTTATCAAGTAAGAAATTTTGGATATCTACATCTTTCGTATGATCTTTTTCCCGATTTCTTCCGCAGCCGTTGAGCGTCGAACCCCGGTCTACAAGACGTCTTACAGAAATTTTATCAGTAGCTATTTATTGTATATCTGCGCTATACAAATAAACTTTTGTTATGGCCCTGACGGTGCCCAAACCCAGTGGGCCTGGAACTCGATCAGAACCATTTCTCATAATTTCATATAGTAACAAATTATTTAATTTTGATTTTAATTTTCATAAATGAATGACTTCAGATGGGGTTGAAGATCTTTTGTACATTGATGTTGATTACCTAGCTACGCCTTTGGAAATTCCATCTCCCTAATTGATTGTTACCCAATTATTAATTGATAGATAAATCTATTATAACTCCATATCTATCACCCTCACGCCTGACATAGATAATAGAACTTAAACATATGATGTTACTATATTTGACAGTTCTCAGGTAGATGATAATGGGCCATTAACTTCTATGACTCATCGATGTGCTAATGGATAAATGGGACATTTTCAACAATGACCTCAAGGATAAATAAAACTGAGTTACTAGTATATATTAATGTATGTATTTAATGGAGAGAATACGTGACAAACCACGGTTGTATGTTTTTAGAATGACCATGGATTTAGTAAGTACTTCTAATTCCATGAGAAAGACATAAAAATGTTCATTTTAGGTTATAATTGTAACTAATTGGCACCAAAGGCAGAAAAGTTAAAACTTGAAAATGATTGCGCTGACCAGGTACACGTGTCGTTTATGTTATAATGAAAATTATATGGGAACAAGACATTTTTCACTACGGATCGTCTAATCCTGGCCGACGAAGAAGTCGTATAAAGTTATTTTTTTTAAGAAAAAAATTATATTCGGTTCGTATTGTGAGTATATAACTAAGGACAGTAGCTTCCGCCCTAAATCTATTCATGATCTATCATATCAAGTTTGTTAAATATGATAACTAATATAAAACGGAATCGTTTTCATTTCTTATAATATTTCGATCGAAATCAGTCAGCAGCAACTTCGGGCTCATAGGCTCCGGTCATTATTTAACCACAAGAGGCCATGAGACATTCAATTATATGAAGCAGACAGCGTTAAAACGGACAAGCCTTTTCAACCTTGTGTAAACTTATTGGTGTATTAAGAAATAAAAAAGTTTATCTTGTCCATGTAACTTCCCAAATAGTCCAATAATATGTTTGCATCAAACCTTTTGGGAACTAAAAGTCTAGTTATCCAGTTAAAACAAAATATATAAATATATTTTTTTATTACTAACTTTGCGTGACTGTGCCTATAAGCCTTTTATTTCACAAATTACCGAAATTCTGTAGTTCATGGTACAATTCTCTTGACAATACAGCCAAAATGCGGCCAAATTACTTATTTTTGCTGCTGGCAGTAGGTATATAAATACCTACTTATTTCTCTTTCATGTGTCCGTAATCCTTTAAAAGGAAATTAGTAAGTGCCTAGATACTTTCATACGCGGAATTGACTTCATAAACCTATGTACAATTAAAAGCTAATTCATATAAAATACGTTATGATATATGAGTAATGGTACGTTAAACAAGTCTACTCTTTGAGAAGAAGTTATATGATATAAATTTCTATCGTAAAAAGTAAGCACTAAAGTCCAAGTCCAAATTGCTAAATCAACACATGTTAAAATTCTAACAAAACGACCGTCATAATATAAAACAGACACACAGTAATGTGACAAAAATAGCCCTCTTCAACTCTGAAATATGCTGGACAGATGGCTCGAGTATTAAAAGATTCGATTGGGCCAAGTGAGACACTCTACCTTGACATTTTATTAAGAAATGTTGACTCCGTCTATACAATACACACAACATTAAAATAGCAATTTCGTGAAATTGCAAGTCTCGGCGCATGTGACAAAGAACCGGACATTGTAGCTTAAAATTGGTAATGATCAGCGAAGTACTAATTACTAAATTAAGTAGTTATTTACACTCTCTTTTTACTTTTTCTCCTCAATTTCTCACGGCCTTTGGCGTCTTTAGATATCACACCATTGCCACGCATATCATCCTCGACGATATGCATTCTAGATATAACTTCTTGAAATTATTTCTTCTTAAAATACTTCTTAGTTTTGCCCCTTCTGCGGAAGCGGCTGAGCCAGATATTTATGTTCGTGTAGTTTTTGCGCGTGCATTTAATAAACGGGCTAGCTAAATGACTGCAACGTGTACATCCAAATACGTCCACCAACTTTCACTGTTATAAAATGAAAACAACAGAATACAATAATAACATTTCCTTCTCCAGCTATCATAATTTACTTCCCGTTCGAGGCTGCGTTCTTCTGGCTCAACGTGATGTGCTTCGATATATGGTGGACTTTTAGGTAAGTTTATCGTTTTTTACTGAATTTTCATCTATTTTCACTGCCTTATTTTCTGTACTGATAGCTTTTCTTTAATTCTTTCCTGAGTTGTAACTAACTTTATAACCATTTTATAACTAACTTCACAAATCTAGCCAAAGGGACTAAAACGTCAGAATAGACCCTATGGTAAGTGGAAAATCTTAGGATTTAGTTTAGTTATTGTGTCTTGTCGAATATTTGTGTATTTTAATTGTGGAGGCTTGTATAATCACTAATGGTCGCTAGTTTTCATCCATCGTGAGAATTTGACCTATTTAAAATAAATATTTTTTTTTTGCTTGAAACAAAATTAAACGATCGACATTACCATTAAAACTTTACCTACTCAATTAGCGATAGTTCTCGTGTCTGTTTTATAATCAACTATATATTTCTAAGAGCCATTTTGTGAATTCCCTAGTAATTAAGTTGCCGAGTTGGTAACCCAATTATCGTAATGGTGTGAAATGTACAAAAAGGTGCTAACAATAATTTGTACCACAAACAAATTAAATTGGAACATTATCTATCTACGTATAGTTATCGAATTAATTAATTTATTTGAGTAACCCAACTTTCCACAACGTAGACAATTTAATATCTAACAAGCTCTTTTATTGACGAAAAAACGCACTTAAAAATTAAATCATATAATAAACGATGAAATTCAATATAATTTATATAACACAATAAGTATTAGATTCTATAAACAAATCAACATAAGCTCTACAACGTATAGATGATTAACTGACATAAAATCAATCTTGATTGATGGATATGATCAGGAGAAACCCACGTGAGAAAAAGAAACATCACAATGAACATTCTGGCATAAGGAAGCGCTTGGTTTTTCTAAACTCATGGGAGTATATTTCCCGACGAAATAAAAACATCAAAATTAACAGCTTTTCACAGCGGTATCGCCTAAGATTCAATTTTTCATCACCTTAGGGATGGAATCCAAAAATTCCATTCCTGCTTGCGCTACATAAAAACCTTTCTGTTAAATTTTAAAGTTTCTAGGTTCAGACGTTTCACTCATACAGCGTTGTTACGTGTAATAAAGTAGCGAGCGTACGCCAGTTTTACTTTATATTTCTTTACTTACATTCATTTGGTATTGATAATTAAACATTTATACGGAGCACAAAATTACAAATCAATTCCAAGTTACAACTTACAACTGGTAGCGGTCACGTACTAGATTGCAAACCGGTTTAGAAATGCATGGATTTCCCACGGTTTTCCTTATTTTAGCTAAACATGCCTTGTTGTTGTGTGGATGAACTACATAATTTATATTATAATAAGATACTTTGGATGACCAATTTTGTTACAAAGAAATAACTTATTTTGCATTCATAATATAGTTAGTTACGATTACCACAAATAAATTTCACATATATAAATCTTTGGCTTTTACTTTCTATCCATTAGATCATATAAATAAATAGAAATATACCTAGAAATTTTTGTTTCTTTTGTTTCTCATAGAATTACTTTGTCATTTTATTTCAAAACCATGAGTTTACATTATTTACAATGCGATGTTAAAAAAATTCATCCTACATTTATTTTCAATATAAGTACAACTTAATCGAATGGTATGGACTAAAATAATAAATATAGAATAACAAATTTCTCAAATTTTTCTTTTCTTTTTTCAAACAATTTCTCATAGAATAACAGTTAAAATTGAAAATAATTTCAATGGAAAAGAATGAACTTATATTAGAAGAATATTTGACTTGATCTTGGTGAGTTGGTATATAAACCAGATAGATGTTATTCTTGAAGAAACAAAAGAAACAAAAATCTAGGTAGGTACCTATACTTACCCTACCACTTATACATATTAGTCCGTAAATTTCGATGCACTCCTTAGTGGTTTTGTCAGTGGTAGAGCCGTGAAGTTTATGTCATGCAGTCATTCGTATACTTAATGTGAAAACTTGTCATGTTGCACCACACAGTCAGTCAATATTTACCTAGCTTGACAAATTTCTGGAATTTCACACGAGCCCAAAATATCCAGCGAGCAGAGATATGTCTTTTACGGTGTTACAAAAAAGGTTGTATGACTTGGTTTTACTCATTGCTTCACTGAAGTTATTTCGTGTATAAAAATATAATCTCAGAGTTTTCCCGGTTTCGGTACATTAGTAAAAAGCGTTCATTAAAATTGATAATAAACTTAGATTTCTTTAGGAATCTTGAAAGAAAATCCGACACCAGTGTTAGTAAGAACTCAGTCGAAAAGTTAAAGAAGAAGAACATAGATTCCTACTAAAATAATTTAGAATATATACATCGAATATATAAAAATGTGTAAAACGTGTTGTTTCACTGTCTTGGATACGTGACATGAGTCACAAGGTTGTGTATTGGGAAACTCCCAGCGGCAATGCTCAAACAAATAAATATTGAACGTTTTTCTTGTGTGGGTAAATATAAATCTCAATTATTGGTAACAAATATAAATGTTTGAGTTTCTTTATATGAATCTATAAAGTAAACAGCAATATATTTGGCTTTTTTAGAAGTATAAGTATTCAATCTTTTTTGGGTTTGAATGAATCGTAAAATGTCTGTAACCTCTACAAACAAGGCAGACAATGTCACCATAACTTCAAATAGGTGCATAAATATAACTAATCACTCACTAATTTTTAAATTACGTTCCTAACAGCCTATTTGATGCAAATTTTAACGATAATTTCACCATTAAAATTAACATAAATAGATCATTCATGTTCGTCTAAATGATCATATGATTTTTATTTTATTATTAAATTTCGACCAGAGACCCAGACAGAGATAATTATATTTTCGTCACTGAATATTTATCATGAAGACAATGCCCTAACGTTTTAAACTACGATTTTAAAATATTCTTATCGTAACTACTCACTACCTAACAATACCCACATATTCAGTTCCTTCACGCTTTATCTACTCTAGCTATCTTTTCTATACTTATTACCTATCAAATGTTGTATGCTATGCACATGCGGATAAACACATAAGGTATTCATCCCAGGAAAAGAACTGTTCTTTGGGAAATAAACGCGGGCGGAACTGCGGCAAAAGCATAATCAACTTTGTAAATTGATGTAGGGGTTGTGAGTATTTCCATGGATGGATGTCATTTTGGTTCAGACAACGACCAGTTGTGTTTTTTGTGAATGGGGTCAAAACAATTTATTCAATTCCTTTCCCTTCACTCCCCAGTGGCAAACGAGGTCTATCCCTGGAGCGGTTGTCATCGCGCGCCAGATTCAACGCGTACGCAGCATATGCCTTCGGCTTCGCCACAGCATTGACCATCCTCGTCACCGGGTTGGAGTTCTCCGGGATGCCCCCGAGCCCCTGGACGCCGAATTTGAGACGACAGGGCTGCTTCTTTTACGGTAATATTCTTCTGTTTTCCAAATGATACCCGTTGAAGTTTCTAGACCAATGTATCCTACATTGGTAAGCTCGTAACTTACGTAACTCATGTTTTTGCCAATAAATAATCTTTGTCTTTGTTTTTTTTGGTAACTTTTATTGTCCCACTGCTGTTATTAGAATATAAATATATAAAAGTATTTTTGTTTTATTTAAAAAATACTATTTCCATTTAAACAAATATCACGAGGTTCCTTCATTGATAAAGCATGAATCTAACAATCATTTCTAGTTTCTATCAATTCATTCAGGATCATCACTATACGTTTTAGGGCGCGCTCGCATGATCTACTTGTACGGGCCGGTGGTGATCCTGTGCTTCATAAACCTGATATTCTTCATCCTGACCGCGGTGAAAATAGTGCAGATCAAGAAACAGACGGCAGTGCTCAAATCAAAGGAGAGCTCCACTCACGACAGTCAACGCAATGATAAACAGAGGTAGATATTTATCTATCCTTAGTTTGACTTAAATGGTTTTAGCTCTTGCAATATTTTTGTCAAAACTGTTTGCTGTATCGTCGTAGAAAATTAAAAAAAATTTTTTTTTACTTTTTACCAATGAAATGTGAGCAAATTGCTTAACTTTTCACGTATCTGATTTGGCACATGTATGATTTTTTTTCTTTCCAAGGCGAAATAGGAAAATGTAAGTAGGAGCTACTTATTCTTCGCGTCACCAAGCATATTGAAGCATCGTTAGATGCAAGTTTCGAAGAGGAGGACCAATGTAAAACTTAGTTTCTTATGAATTTACTGTCTTTAAACTAAGTAAACAGTTGGCTAAAAATTAACAACCCGAAATTTCTTCTCAGCAGTGGTCGTTCCGAAATGTTAGTAGTTTGTAGCTTTGGTAAATATCATTTAATTTAGAATATGACGTGAAAAAGTGCCTGTGAAGACCTAATTTCTAAATAAATGATTTGATTTTCATTTTAAAACCCTACAATCTGAACTCTTTCAATGAACAAGATTACACTTAAGCACAAATTTGATCAAATTTCAGCTAATATTATACCATCACTACTTCTATTAAAAAAAAACATTTAAGCAGTAGCGTTTGTCTTGTGCTGTTTAAATAATCACTTAATTTTATGATCCCAATATTGTAAGTAGATTTGATACGAAAAGCATTATATTTTAATCAATGAATGTTTTAGGCTCCTCCTGTACGTCAAACTATATATGGTGATGGGCGTCAACTGGATCCTGGAGGTGATCAGCGTGCTGTATCCTGAGCTGGAGAACTTCTGGAAAATCACAGATGCCTACAACGTCCTCGTGGGGGTCACCATCTTCATTATCTTCGTCTGTAAAAGGAAAATCTTCAGATTGATCAAAAAGAGGTACGCTTTTAAGTAATTTGTATATATATTGTTACATTTTATTTATTTTACAACGTGTGTGTAGATTAACACACTTCATTTTTGTGACTTATTCAGATTTATTCCATGCAATTGGCTTGATCGAAAACTGATATTTTCACAAGATATTGAAATTAATGCGCGAAGAATAAATTGAAAAACTATACCGAAATTTAAAATATTATGATTGGCTTAACAGAGTATATCTAGATACACAGCCACAGATATGAAGTATATAAAGAAATGGCAACACCTAATTAACAAAGTAATGTTACTTCTGTACCCAGGATTAAAGACAGAATTGAAGATAGGAATGAGAATGACAATTACGATATGAATACGCCAGATAACAAACAGCTTTCGCATCGGAGGCGACGAATCAAAGATCAGAGGAGAAGCATTGATACCGTACGATCTTACTATCTTGATACTGATAGTGTAAAAACGCACCAAACTGTGCATTTGTAAATACATCCTGTTTCATAGATCTCATATAAAGAAGTAAAAAGACCAGAATTTTTAAGACAATGAAATACCTATTTAAACGAATTTAGTAAAGAATTACAAATTATTAATATTTAAAAAAAAAACATAACTACTTCTTACCAATTCTTTATCCTTATTGACGACCTGATAATTTGTATAAATAATTTGATAATGATACGATTGATGAATATAAATCTACATAATTTTAATTTGACGACAATCCTATATTACAAGATAATATGAAGAATAATGAATGAACAAACATAAAATGAAGAAACACAGGAGCTTCAAAAGGTACAGAAATCTAAGTGATAATAGTGTGGATTGGAGAGTTTAAACACTGAATTAACCAGGTCGCACACTAACGTAACCAGTAATCTACAAGAGTTGCAATAGAGTTGGTCACGGAATGCTTGTTGGTTTTAAGAGTGTAAATAGATACATAATATAAGATAATCTGCACTAGTTATAGGAAGATTATTATTACTTTAGTTATAGTCGAAGTGTTATACTTATACTATTGCACTAATTTCTAATTCTCTAACTATTAGATGCCAAACGTTTTCTGAATATTCGTCGTGTATTCTCAGAGTTAACAATGTAAGAGGAATGTTCTTTGATACTCATATCTATTGAGATTTCTACTTCTTCTATCGTCTTCTAGGCAAATCTTTTTAAACACATAGTTAAAGCACTAACGGTATTTTTTAGAATTATTTAGATTCTTCCCACTTCACCATAGCTTTAATATATATAACTTGAGCAGGATTATCATCATAACCAAATATAAGAGCAATTTATTTGCTATGGACTTGTTGGGAATAAATCATTTTGATCATTCTAGACTTGGGTTGGTTCCTCAAAAGCAAAGTTGGGATCTGCATGCACAACGTCAACTTATCACATCAGATCATGTCAGGTGAACGAGTATGTACCGATGCGCTTATGTTTTGTCCCTTAAAAATGTATCATAACATTTCTATGTTTTTCTACTTCATTACAAATAGTTGTAAAAAAAAAATTAAGAAAGTTGAAGTTTCTTTCACAAGGTTTGTTGTTGAATTAATTCGAAGTGAACAAACAAATTCTAATAAAAATAAGAAATTGTAATAAAAATTGGACGCTTCTATCAGTAAATAATCTAATTAATTTTATTTTGTGTTATGTGTTGCAAAAAAAGTAATATCAAATATTTTTTTATTAGAGGATTGGTTGGAATCAGCCTGCATTTTTCTATATACTATAACTGCTTTGTGTAATTAACACATATCAACATACTAAGGCAAGTCACCAAGTCGTATCTAATGATGTCATGCTTTATTAACTAATAACTCGACATGAGAATCATTATTGAGATTTCTCTCTCTTTCTCTCTCATCTTAGCGCTTTGCCGGTTTCTTTCTCAGTCGTTGAGCGTCGGACCCAGGGTCTGCTTTCTCTCTATCATAATCTAAATTTTAACTAAAACGTTTATCAAAATTATTAAAATATTTCACGTACACGTTACATTAATCAAAATATCAACCACCTTATTCGTTAAAAATTCAAAATTTTGTATTGTCCCATCTCTCAAACATCATAATGTAACTAAATAGGTCTTAATTATTTATAACTAAGTTGTTTTACAAAAATAACATGTCAATTCTATGTGTAGATACAAACAGGTGAAAGGCGACCCCATGTCAAGAACACAGACCACCATTTCATCACGCACCCCTTCTACCAAAGAAGATATCCAGATGGGTTCAGTAAAGGTTCACTGCAAATAAATCGAAGAAAATCGTTTTGAAGAGATAATATGATGGATAAATGAATTTATAACAGGAATTCTTTAAAATTCGAAAATCAAATTGTATAGTCCAAATTAACCATTTTGATATCGCATATCTCATGAAAAATGTGACAGAAATTCTTTTTTAAATTCTAAATTCAAATTGTATTTCGTCGTCGTCGTTGCTTAATTGCAATGTATGTGGCCAGAACTTCCTACTAACTGTAAGGAAATTTTGCTATCTCTTTCTTAGTTTGTTTCGTTTTGAATTAAAAAGCATTGCTAGGATTGCTTGTAGTGCACAATCTGACTGCGTTTTCTGATTGCCTCTTTAATGTGATTAATGTATGAATGGTATGTGTAAAATAGCTGTTTTGCTATAAGCATGTAAGTAGTCTTAACAGATCGGTGTTAAAATCAAAATCTTCATTATTTAAGTGTGTCTTTCAAGTATTGGTTTTATTTTTATACTACTTATTCATATAAATATAAGTCAGAAAATTCTATTTGTAAATAGTAAAATACTCGAAATAAGTACAAAAATTGGTTACAACTTAAAAATCAGAAGGTAGAGTGAGTATGCCATACAAATTTAAAAAAATGATATGTGTAAAGTTGATTTCTTTACTACATGCTTAATTTTATTTATCGAATTCTTACCTCATTAATATTAATTTGTAATCATAGGATACCTAAGTACCTAGTAATAAAAAAAATCATGTTTTCAATGTATCCATGGATGTTATGTGTCAATGCAGTGTCACAACTCTGGCATAGAAAAGTCTTCAAAAAATGTTGGCGATTTTTAAACAACAATTATTTTTTATTGCTTTTGTTTTTATTCTATTGTAGGTAGAATTAGAAATGGAAGTCTAACACATGCTACATTATAAGTAAGTGAATGTTGATAATGGAAGCACATGTCACGAATTTTGTATCTTGCAATTCAATATGTACGATGAAAATATTATAATCCTCTCAGATGGCATAGATAGTGACATTCACGTCTATTGTATATTGAAAAATATGAAGCACTTAAGTAACCGGGACCATTTATTAAAGTTCTAGTCGTTTAGGTTAAGAATATGTGTATGCATTTGACTTATACCTAGGTAAGTAGCAATTAAAAGTATTTACTAAATTAAAATGTTTTTTTATTCTTTGATAATAATGACAGTGAGCAATTTTATTTGGTCATCAATCTATTTTTAACAACATCCTTTGGTCGATCCTACAACTGGAGCGATGTGTTTGATATAAAAAAAACAATCGCTGTTATATTCAAGCTTCTTCACACGTTAACGTATTTAAACAATAATCTTACAAAATCGATGTAAATTATTCGGAATTGAAAGTAATTTAATATTATGGTAGCTTAGGTACGTACCTAGTTATAGTTGTTAGTCATTTAAATCTGGAAGTAAATACTATTCTTGCGTGTTATTGTATTTTACTGTACATTCTTCGGAACATTGCGCATACGCACTACGTCGCTTAACCAGATTTTTTGTTTAGCTTATGGCGCTTACTTATTTACACATTACATCTTGCAAAATGTAATAGCAATTATTCCTTATGATACAAGCTACGCCACACCATTTGGATTGAAAGAAATTCGCGTGGCATCAGGGCTGAACACCGAACAAGACGAATGGTTGATGAAGTGACGGCGGCTGCAATCGCGACATCTCTGCAACCTATAAAATAGACGGGAAGTCTTGACTAGACTCATTACACAAAAAAAAACATTAAAGTAATTATTGTATGGGAGTCACAGTATTGATCAAAAATGTCGTGTTGCAATTGGTTGTGACTAACATTATATACCACTATTAGAAATTTCATACCTATTAATTTTCATGAATAAATTGATTATTAATAATATTACTTTCCAGTACCAGAGTCCGCTTTCCTACTCCACTTCGCACCTTCCTTGATTGTTAATTTGTCTTTGATGATAATCAATCCAGCACTTTATCGGTATGCTAATTCCGTCAGAACCAGTGGTATATATGCCAGTTTACAGATGAAACTAGCTAGCTTTAATATAAATAAACACTAACTCCTCAATAAGTCTCCTGAAGATCTTCTTCTTGCAGACGAAGATGAGGAAGATGGAGAGGCCGATGAGCATATTGTAGGTGTCGGTGATGTACCACACGCGGAGCTGCGGCTTGAACGAGCTCACCACTTCCAGCACCCAGTTTAGGCCCATCAGGATTGACAGCTTTAGGTACACCATCAGTCTGAATAATATATTAGCATGATTATGGAGCTTGTATTAACCAGTGTTCAGTTAATACAACTTCCTACAATACTTAGCTATTAACAAAACATAATATCATAATAATATAGAGGCTGATATGTCCAGTCAAGGCAAGTCAGTGGGTCAAACCATTGCAGTTAACACAAGCATTTCCATTACATAATTACATAGGTATTGCATACCTCTGACGCTGCGAGAGGTAAGCAGCAGTGGTGGCAGCCGCAGAAGAGTTCAGAATCGCACTGTCACGATTCAGTCGCCAGATGTTGAGGGCAGTCATCACGAAGAATATCCAGTTGAACAGATTCATTATCAGAAGCGGCACGTACAGATAGACTAGTTTTTGGCCTCCTGTTGAATTAATCATGTATGATTAGAATTTGTTCATCTCATTATTATTTTCAAAAATAAGTTATAAAGCATGTGTGACATGTATAACAAATCCATTTAAAAATGATTAGAATGATGAATTATGATGTAATCGTACAAATATTTGTTGTTACAAGGCGGGATTTTCGCTCGACGTGTAGCGGAGCGGATTAAAGCCGAGTATGTATGTGATCAAAGCACAACGCAAAGTCATACAACGTTTTTCAACTCAACAAAGTCAGTAACAGTGACGGAACACTAAACCGAAGTTCTGGAACCTCAGCAGGTTATAATATTGTTTTGACCACTCACCTGAAAGGAAACACCCAGATTCAGGTATGTTGGGAGTAACGAACCAAGGTATGTGCCTGAGGTCGAGACTGTTGATTACTCCCATGAGAATAGTCATGCCCAACGGTACTCCGAAACCATACATGCAATACATACAGAATTTATAGTTCTCTCCGCGACGATGTATAGGACGAACTTTGTCATAACCTCTGAAAAAAAATGATTTATTTATTTGATGATTTATTTTTTAGTATATCAAATTCGCATTTTTTATACTTATGGTTCAGAACCAATAATGAACTCGAGAGAAATACCAACATTTATCTAAAATTACTACCAATATGACAACAAAATTATTAGTGTTTTACCTGAACGTCCACCAGATATCGTACGACATTATGTTCATCCAACAAAAAGTCGTGATAAAAAAGAAATACCCTATAAACGCTGGAAAAAACTCATGATGTCTGGAAATTTTGCCAATTCTTTATCGATTGTAATTTATAATCGATAAAGAATTGGCAAAAGTTAAATTTCATAACGCATTTGTGAATGTAAAAAATATACATTTAAGATTTGAACAGAAAAATAACAGATCCTGAATATGAAAACATTCAGGATCTGCTGTTTTTCTGTTTGTGTGTTTGTAACAGTCGAATAAACTATCTGTCTGTCAGGCAAAAGTGATGATAATGTGCGGTTTTGAAAAACAGGTTTTTCGTTTGATTGCTGTTATCGAGATCGAGGGATATTTTTGCCCAAGAAAAAACTTGAAATTCAACACTTGTGTTTTTTGGCTATGATGTGATACTGAATGTGGAATATGGTGTGTGTGTCCACCCTAGACCACTTCCATATCCTATGGATGTCGTACGAGGCGACTAAGAGACTTCAGATCAGGCTTTATTTTGCAACTGGCTGCCTCAGACGGCGGGTTGTGAAATCACAGCTGAATCTTCAAAAGTTTAACGCCGAACGTAATCCGGAACATGCAGAGATGAGAGAAAGAGAGGGAGAGAGGGAGAGTGGATATATACCGAATGCTATACACGATTTGAGATCTAAATCGTTCGCCAGTATGACGGCGAGCGACAGGAAGCTCATGAGGAGACAGAACACGTACGCCATGAGCACCTTCCCGCACAGGTTGCGCAACTCCCGCAGCAGGGAGTACACCACCAGCACCAGGACCAGGAACACGCACGATATTATCATTCCTGTAATAAACCGATGTGTCTACATGATTATAATTATCTGCAGTCCTCCGGGGTCCACTGCTGAGTGTCCCACTAATATTATAAAGTTTTTTGAGTATATATGTTACTACTACAATTCTAACCAACAGTTATGTAAACGGTGTCTTCCATCTCATCTGTCTCGAGTTGAGCCCAAACCTGGACATCTTTCCCGGGATATATGAAGTCCAGACAATAGTTAGCCGGCTTCACTTGCATCCACCTATCGAAAGCATTCGGCTTCTCCAAAAACACGGATCGGTTCTGAAATAATTGTCATCATTAAAAAAATACTTTTTTGTTAACTTACGTTAGTTATGCTTTAAATAGGTATGCGTAATAATGTTATGTTGAATCATTATGTCATATTTATATCTATATTTAAATTTTTATCCATACTAATATTATAAAGAGGAATGATTTGTATTTTGGTTTGTAATTAATAAACTTCAAAATTACTAGGCCCATTTTCATGGAATTTGACACATAGATAGGCGAAACCTTCAGGAGTGACATTGGCTACTATTTATTGTGGTTTTACCCGAGCGAAGGCGGGGCGAGACGCTAGTGCTTATATGTGCGTGTTGTAAACCACAGATTTATCATTGTCTGCTGACCACAATTCAATTAACATAGAAATATGAGTAATGATTTTAATTAGTATTAAACATGAATCTTTCGGGTCAGAAGCTTTATGACATCTCATTAAGACTAGTTAGACAAATACACTAGACCACGACAGGACTAGATACCTGTTAATATATACCATACAACATTTCAATAAATCTAAGAATTAATAGCACTGCATGCTCATATTAATTTTATTTCACCATTTGTTTTCTTTGGGGGTTAAAAAGGAATCTGTTAATGAAGAAAAGCGCTCCTCTCGTAGCACGCTACAAAGTCATACCATATGCTTCACGCAGCAATCGATTGTCGCGTAGCAGGTTCTACGACTTTGGAATTGAAATAAAATATTCACTGGCATGTGACGTGAAATCTTCAAACTCGAAAATTTTATTTATTTATTACGCGTACCCTGGCTTCGAGGAGAAGCAGCCGCGAATAAAACAGAATCTTACCTCAGTTAAGTAGACATTAAAACCAACACCGTTCACGTTATACACTTCGCGTCTAAAATTTTCATCTGAAAACTTCCTGGGCGCAAGTTTGAAATAATCTTTCAATTTTTTCCCCGTTGCATGAATAGTGTCAGTAAAAACTGGAAAACTTGATATATCTGAAACCATCGCCTTTTCTCGAGCAACACACTTATTTTTCTTGTAAACTATTTGATTTTCCGGACAACATTTCGGTATACAAGCATCACAAAGGTTGTCAAACGCATTTGTACTATAAATATTGTAGGCCAAAATTAAAACTAGTACACTTAACATCATGAAGCGAGTCATATGAGAGACTGCGATGAAATAAGTATTCGTGCAGTATTTGTGGATGACGTTTACAGGTAGGTACATAAGTGATAAATAAATTCCTGTTCATATTAAGCATGTATTTTCCCCAATTGAAGCAATGGCAGAAGGGGGCGATGACATGGCGGCAAATAAGTAGTATCGACGTCTAGCTGGCTTACTTATAATCACTAGCGATGAACCAAGACAGATGCTGACGCGAATCAACGTACATTTCGTTGTTTGTGTGTGACCTTTTTTAATACAACTAAAAACCGGCAATGCACGTCACAGCCGTCAATTTTGGCGAACTGATAGTGTACAGCCGGCATAGTTATTTGGTTTAGCTATCATGATAGCTCTAAATAAAACTTGTCGCAGACACAAGCAATGTATTTTGTGCATGTTTTATATGGCATGTATATTTATGGCAGAATGTTGTCTCACTCATGGTCTCACTGTATAGAATCGTAGGCCATTTAAGAACAAGATACTTTTTTGCACAATGTAATCTTAACAAATTTGATTTCAAATAAACTCAGTATATTTTTAAATTTATTTTATTTATCATTATTTAATACAAAGTAGTTATCTAAAGTTTTAAATTTAATTACAAAGTCAAAACAAAAATACAAATCTTTTCTTATTACAAACTTAGTAAAAAAGACCGCCCCGTGACGCACCTGGTGCAAATGTGCCCATAACGCTGGCGGCATTCCCTCGCTGTATTGCGAGAGTAATTCGTTGCGCCATGTACGACTATGACGTTATCTTAATATATGAATAAGGGGTTTTGACTGTATGGAGTTTAACAATTATCTTACTTTACATAAAAATAGTAGTTATAGCACTAAAAAATAACTGTAAACGACAGTCTACAAACAGCACATGTCGATATTTATCTTTCACGCTGCAAACAGTACACATACTTATACACAATTGCATTGTACACGCGAACGCAAACATTTTATTTTCACGAATTATTTGCCTTCTAACCATTCACAGTTCATCCCGGTCCCCTTCACATGGAAGTCAATTTAAATTACTTCCTTTTGGATTAAAAGAAATTTGTGGAACATCCTGGCTGCTGTTGGACACTGTGGTGGAAGTGGAGCGACTCTTGGAGTACGGTGACCACTGGCGGCGGCGACAGCACTGCATCCTTCGAAACAGGAGGAAATGTTAGAACTATATCTGTTATATATTCAACTGCTATCACTTAGCTCTATGTTAAATATAGAGGTAAGTAAAGGAAAGAACGATTGGTTGTAATGGATTTGATTAAATTTATAATTCATCATCACGAATTTAGTGTTAAGTGTGACACAACACGGACTGGCACTAATTAGTGCGAGTCCAAGTACCCCTACTTGGACTCGCACTAATTAGTGCCAGTTAAAAATGCTAAAAAAACATCACGTCATTAATAGACGGAGACCCCAACCAGATTCCAGATTTGACATCACTTCCTTCCAATGTATGGAATTTTGGAAACCTGATAATACATGTCTTTGAACAAATTAATTACTACTTACTAATTACCCCTTAATTATTAATAACAGGTATTAAACTCCCACTTCTTTCAATCAAAATATGACGTGCATAGGTATTTGTTAATTTGTGTCTTATAAACGTATGAGAGTGATGGTTGACTTTACAATTTATTTTTACAACTGTTATTTAAAGTCTGCAAATAACTAACTCTTCTGCAAGTCTCCTGAAGATCTTCTTCTTGCAGACGAAGATGAGGAAGATGGAGAGGCCGATGAGCATGTTGTAGGTGTCGGTGATGTACCACACGCGGAGCTGCGGCTTGAACGAGCTCACCACTTCCAGCACCCAGTTCAGGCCCATCAGGATTGACAGCTTTAGGTACACCATCAGCCTGAATAACATTTTTTTTTACTTCTTATGCTTGTAATGTTGACATTATAATTATTCCGCCTAAAACGAGATTTTAAGCAATATGAGCATAAAATCTTATACAAAAGTTTAATGCTTTAGAGCATAATAAAAGTAAAATCTTCGTTTATTTAGCTAGCCATATAAAGTTAATCAAGATAAACAGACGCGTACCTATATACACGAATATTAGAAATTGTTGTACTTATTAGAATCAATTTCCTCGCAATCGAAGTGGAAAGCAAAGTATTCACCTCGATATTAAAATAAAACGTCAAGAAAGACGTACAAGATAATTATTACCTATTTTATGAGTTGCTAGCGGCTCGTCCCAGTTACAAAATGTAATACAACAATAAAACACCTAAACCTTCCTCTGTAATCACACTAAGTAATGATAAAAACCACTTGACAATCCGCGTGCAGTGGTTTTTGAGTTTATCGCGAACAGACGCAACAGAGGACATTTTTTATAACATGTAAGAATTACTATCACACATAGAACCTAGTGACATCATTAAAACTTTTAAACAGCTAAATCTTAAAAATTCTGAAGATCATTGGGGTATGTCTGTTAGTTTGATTCAAAATATAATCAATGTCATAGCTTAATTAATGTGTTGTACTTTTCCAGATTTAATGAAATATAGTATAGTATATAGTATAGTATAGTAAATTAATTCCATTATTCAAAAAAGGTGAAAAATCTGAGCCTGGCAATTACAGACCAATTTCCATATTACCCGTATTAAGCAAGGTATTTGAAAAGATAATGCTCAATCAAATGCTACATCATTTTAAGACCCATAATCTTTTCCACGGCCATCAATATGGCTTCACTGCTGGAAAAAGTACAACTGACGCGGGGGTGGCTCTTGTCAGTCATATTTACAACGCGTGGGAGAATTCACAGGATGCCATCGGAGTATTTTGTGATTTTTCTAAAGCATTTGATTGTGTAGATCATGAAACACTTTTGCGAAAGCTTAGTCAGTACGGTTTTGATTCTAAATCAATTGAGCTAATAGCTTCTTACTTAAAAGATAGGTTACAAACTGTTGATATTAATAACGTTAAATCAAATGGTTGTAATGTAAAAATTGGCGTACCACAAGGCTCAATTCTAGGACCATTTCTCTTCTTAGTTTACGTCAATGATCATGGTAGAAAAGCGGGCTGACATCGTGCTGTTTGCTGATGATACGTCATTAATCTTTAAAGTAGACCGCCATAGCGAAGACGTTGATGATGTAAATCGTATTTTGTCTACCATTTCGAATTGGTTTTCTGCTAATAACTTATTGCTGAATGCAAATAAAACCCAATGCATTAAATTTACACTTCCCAATGTTAGACAGGCTCACGTCGACGTGACTCTGAATGGAGAAAGCTTACGTTTGTACTAAACACCAAATTCTTAGGAATTACCCTTGATTCCAAATTGCAATGGGACGCTCATATTAATGGCCTATCTAAAAAGCTTAGTTCCGCGGCATTCGCAGTTTGGAGAATCAGACAACTGACGGACGTGGCGACTGCTAGATTATTTTACTTTAGTTATTTTCATAGCTTAATGTCCTATGGGATACTACTTTGGGGGAGTGCTAGCACCATTAACACTATTTTCATTTTACAAAAAAGAGCAATACGTGCTATATATGGTTTGAGGAGAAGGGATTCCCTTAGAGATTTTTTTTAAGATATTAATATTTTAACTTTACCCTCTCAATACATATTTGACAACATTATGCATGTCCGGAAAAATTTAAACTTATTTAAAAAAGTTGGTGATTACACTGATAGAGCCTTACGTATTAAAGATAAATTGTCTGTCCCCGGGCATCGGTTGGCCAAAGTTAGAACGTCTTTTGTTGGGAACTGTATCCGTTTTTATAACAAATTGCCTAAATGGATTGTTGATTTGCCGGACAAAAAATTTAGAAATTATATAAAAGAAGTACTTTGTAAAAAGGCATATTACAAGTCTGACGATTATGTGGATGACAATAATGTTTGGCCCAAGCATGGTGCAGTATCCTCATAACATATGTAATTGGTTTATGATATTATTACGTACGTGTTGTACATTTAGCTTTTTATTTATAAATATATATATATATTGTGTGACAATTTTCAATAGTTTTATTGGAAATTCAACTTTTATTTTATTTATTCATTCAAATTTTGACATTTTTAATAATGATGTACATTCGTCCTCCTAATTTTTAATATATGTATAAGACCTATATTTGTTAATTAACGTCCTTGGAAAAAAGGCTGCGGTGAAGTTTGTTGCGCCGCTTCTTCTTCACCTGCGCTTTGGATGCCGGCAGTAGACTTAGTTTAAGTAATTTTTGACGTCAATAAGTGATGTATATCATCCTAAATTGAATAAAGAATTTTGAATTTGAATTTGAATTTGGATTTGGATTTGGATTTGGATTTGGATTTGGATTTGGATTTGGATTTGGATTTGGATTTGGATTTGGATTTGGATTTGGATTTGGATTTGGATTTGGATTTGGATTTGGATTTGGATTTGGATTTGGATTTGGATTTGGATTTGGATTTGGATTTGGATTTGGATTTGGATTTGGATTTGGATTTGGATTTGGATTTGGATTTGGATTTGGATTTGGATTTGGATTTGGATTTGGATTTGGATTTGGATTTGGATTTGGATTTGGATGTGGATGTGGATTTGGATTTGGATTTGGATTTGGATTTGGATTTGGATTTGGATTTGGATTTGGATTTGGATTTGGATTTGGATTTGGATTTGGATTTGGATTTGGATTTGGATTTGGATTTGGATTTGGATTTGGATTTGGATTTGGATTTGGATTTGGATTTGGATTTGGATTTGGATTTGGATTTGGATTTGGATTTGGATTTGGATTTGGATTTGGATTTGGATTTGGATTTGGATTTGGATTTGGATTTGGATTTGGATTTGGATTTGGATTTGGATTTGGATTTGGATTTGGATTTGGATTTGGATTTGGATTTGGATTTGGATTTGGATTTGGATTTGGATTTGGATTTGGATTTGGATTTGGATTTGGATTTGGATTTGGATTTGGATTTGGATTTGGATTTGGATTTGGATTTGGATTTGGATTTGGATTTGGATTTGGATTTGGATTTGGATTTGGATTTGGATTTGGATTTGGATTTGGATTTGGATTTGGATTTGGATTTGGATTTGGATTTGGATTTGGATTTGGATTTGGATTTGGATTTGGATTTGGATTTGGATTTGGATTTGGATTTGGATTTGGATTTGGATTTGGATTTGGATTTGGATTTGGATTTGGATTTGGATTTGGATTTGGATTTGGATTTGGATTTGGATTTGGATTTGGATTTGGATTTGGATTTGGATTTGGATTTGGATTTGGATTTGGATTTGGATTTGGATTTGGATTTGGATTTGGATTTGGATTTGGATTTGGATTTGGATTTGGATTTGGATTTGGATTTGGATTTGGATTTGGATTTGGATTTGGATTTGGATTTGGATTTGGATTTGGATTTGGATTTGGATTTGAATTTGAATTTGAATTTGAATTTATCACAGGATTTGAAGCGCAATACGAAGTTTACCCAGCTTGATGTTACATTACCTGTGGCGCTGCGAGCGATGCGCGGCGGGAGTGCCGGCGGCGGCGGAGTCCAGCACAGCCGTGCCCCTGCTCAGCCGCCAGATGTTGAAGGCAGTCATCAGGAAGAACACCCAGTTGAACAGATTCATTATCAGCATTGGCACGTACATGTACAGAAGTTTTTGCCCATCTGTTGAATGGAAATGCTTTTGCTGTGACAACTGCCCCATGCCCTTCATTGGAACTGCATCAATGGGTATGAGTTGTGACCTTATGACCTTGATTGACTGTGTGAGTAATTACCCATATGTTTTTCGATAAGCGAATAACTTTTTGAAAACTTATTTAGCGGAGTGGTGCACTTTTTGTGATGGGTAAAAATATTAAACTCGCGTCAGGACACGTAACCTGGTTGAAAATTCGTAAGACGTCGAAAATGCACAACGTAAATATTCCAGTTTTAACTTCTGCTGTGGAGACACTTTTAAATGACGTCTTACCTTCAAGGAAGCATCCTCTCTCAGGAATTTTGGGAGTGACGAACCAAGGTATGTGCCTGAGGTCGACACTGTTGATTACTCCCAAGAAAATGGTCATGCCCAATGGTACTCCAAAGCCATACAAAGAATACATGCAGAACTTGAAGTTCTCCCCGCGACGATGTATGGGTCGAGCTTTGGCGTAGCCTCTGAAAGAATTTTCAATCAATCAATCAATTTAAGAACGAGGTTCTTGCCGATGGAGCATTTTCCATGACATACGACACGACGACTTTATAAAAATTTATGATCAAAGAAGGGCATGAAGGGCATTCATGGATGAAATAAAAGACAAGGTAAAATCTATGGTCCGATAGGTAGGAGAAAGGCAGTCGAACCACATTGCTAGAGGGAGTTTGAGTTCTATACAAATATGTATCTCAAAAACTAAATGCCTAGGTGCAAATGATAAATAGACCGTTATTATATATATATAAAAGTCCTTAGCCGCGTCTGTCTGTCTGTTCGCGATAAACTCAAAAATTATCGCTAGTGTGATAATAAAATATGTATTTTACCTGAACGTCCACCAGATATCGTACGACATAATGTTCATCCAGCAAAAGGTCGCGATGAAGAAGAAATACACTGCGAATGCTGAAAAATAAATTTATAGATATACCTCAAGTTTGTACGATTAGTTTTGTTTCTGTGTTATTTAATTTTAAGGCTAACGCATACCGCCTGCGTAACACTGTGTGAATGTGAGCGCGATTTTTGTACGAAATTGTAACAAACGCGCACGCTGATCTTGCAATTACTAACCGGCCAAGTGCGTGTCGGGCCATTAACAACAAAACCCTAAAAACACAAACCCCAACAATTTGTTTTCAAGATTTTATTTAACCACTTTGTCGGCGTGATTGTTTATACTCATACTAAATTACATCATTCTAGTAGTAATAATACTTTTTTATCTAGATCGCGGACAGACAGACGGACATGGCGAAACTATAAGGGTTCCTTGTCTGTAGGACTACGGAACCCTAAAAGTTAAGTCGTTCCAAAAACACAACTTACAGAATCCCAAGCATTGTGCGACATCCAGGTCGCGCTCTTGCATAACGATGAGAAGAGCGAAGCTCATGAGGAGACAGAACACGTACGCCATGAGCACCTTCCCGCACAGGTTGCGCAACTCCCGCAGCAGGGAGTACACCACCAGCACCAGGACCAGGAACACGCACGATATTATCATTCCTGTGATTCAACATTTGTGGTTTATTATTACAACAATTTTATTTGTTAGACAAATTAAAAAACCCCCGACTTTCAATATTCATATCGCTACAACTTTTGGACGGCTGAACCGATTTTCATGAAACATAAGCTAAGAACGCTCGGGATAAAATTATCTATGACACAAAAAAAAACTAAACGAAAATAGTTTTATCCGTTTGAGAGCTACGATGCCACAGATAGACACGTCAAACTTATAACACCCCTCTTTTTGCGTCGGGGGTTGAAAATACTCATAGCGATAATCATACGGTTCCGAGTTGACGCTCCGCAGTTAGGTAATCCTGCGTCGCTTCAGTTTTCAAAACCCGCTTCGCCGATGCCGCTAGTCGCGGCCACACGCGGCGGTGTGTGTGAACCTTTTGTATTGTTATGTTCTTTAACAAAATGCTGCATCAGCCGTCATTATATTATGATTAAAATGAAAATAAAAATCGGTGCTGTAGTTTTTTAGATTATCGCAAACAGACAGACGCGGCCGAGGATTTTGTTTTATAATAGGTATGTAAGGATTACCAGTAGTCAAGTAAACGCTCGCTTCAAGCATCTCGTCCGTACTCTCAATACGAGCCCAAACATGGATATCTTTCCCGGGATATATGAAGTCCAGGCAATAGTTAGCTGGCTTCGCCTGCATCCACCTTTTGAATGCATTGGGCATCTCCAGGAACACAGAGCGGTCCTGGAACAAACGTTGCCATCATATTTAAGTAACTATAGCTTTTGCCTGCGGAATTGTATTCTACTTATTGTATTGCCCTCAATCTTAACTAAGTATATGTGGCCGTCCAAATCAAAAGGGAGCACAGACCATTTAGAAGGGGACTTTATGGCACCCGGCACACGACGCGCCAAATAATCTTGCAAAATTACAGAAAGATTGATCGTATTTAATTTTAATTTACATTTTAGTATGTAATCTAATTCATGATTACATTTTGTGTACATTTTGTGTGAGCGAAAAAAATCCTTATGAAAACTGGACTAAATCGGACCGTATCTGAACCTTACCATACCTAGGTTAAGGCGTTACCACCCCGGCCAATCTAGCCGGAATGATAACGGCTAAATCTAAGAACAGCCTGACATAACCAGGTGTAGCCAACTGAGGCCAGCTACACCTGGGTCTATCTGGCTAAACTTGGGTGTAACCGCACCATATATATACTTGTATACACAAGTATATAAGTCACTTATAGGCATCAATAACTATAAATTACACAATAATAATAATGTACGCAAACTGTGGTCGCTTATCATTATTAGCTTTAATTATATGAATCAGCCTACAGTTTCTAGAAGCTTTTGCGTATAAGTACTCTTTGCGTTGGCAAATTTCAGCTTTGCACTCATACATATAAAGCTTAAAATTGTAGAGCGAAGTTTTTCGTAAATAAAATTCTAAAGGTCCGTGCACGTTGCAGCATGATTGTATGAAATATTAATGCACGTAACGATTAATTTCACACAATCGTGCAGCAAAAATGCAAGGATCGTGTCCCAGCTTTTGCTAAGTAAATTCCCCTCATTTAGTTGGATTGCGACTCTTGATATAATATTTTATCCTGTTTACAGAGTTATTCATTTTAAGTATAACACGTATATGTATAAATTGTAATTGTGTACACGTATATGTATAAATTAAGAGGAAAACTGAAGACTTAACGGACTATTCCGAGAAGACTTCCTTCTCGGAATATCCCGTTAATTATATTTCCAATACAACATTAATTAATGCTTGACCTGTTTAATACACAGTCGGGTACTATGAGTAAACCTGATTTTGACAATGAAAACCCTTGAATAAACACATCTGTAACCATTGTTCTCATGAACGTAAAAAAACTCGGACAATGAATTTTATACAAAAGTAAATTGACACTTCGCGTGTATCTGTATGTATGTATATGTATGTTGTGATTGATCACCAATGCAACTTTTTTATGTCTCGTTTAAGGCCGGTGCGCACTATGTATGGTGTGCATCAGCCTATAAAAGTTACGTTAGGTGTAGGTATGTACGGTATATCGTAATGTCCGCCAAGTAGAATACATAAGTAACTTTATATTATATTCATTATTGTCATCCAATCTCGTAGCATATGTACTACGAAGTCGTAGCATATGGACTACGAAATTGCGTAGCATTAGCTACAAAACTGTTGTAATTAATGCTACGAAATTAGAAAGTAATATTGCGCAAAATATTTACATTTTGTTGTATTAATTAACTCTCCCGTGTTCCCGTTTTTATTTAGGAACACATAAAAAATAAACCTGAATACATTTTAAAGCTGGTTTTGAAACTTCCATTTTTCAACGGTCAACCCACCTTTGTAATAAATAATAAATACTATTGATTATATATTTTAATAAGCCTTACCTCCGTTAAATAAGGAAGGATCCCAACACGCTTCACATTCAGCGCGTCAGTCATAAACAAAGCATCAGAAAACTTTCCGGGTGAAACTTTAAAATAATCCCCCAATTTTTTTCCCGTATTACGAATATTCTGAGTAAAAACAGGATAACTAGAAATATTTAAATCCATTAGTTTTTTAGGAGCAACACAGCTTTTTCTTTTGTAGACAAACTGATTTTCTGGACAACATTTCGGTATACAATCATCACACAATTTGTCAAACGCATTTGTATTATAAATACCAAATACCAAAATCAAAAATGTTAAACTATACATTTCGGTGCGTTTCAGTCGAGAGACTTATGTAAAATAAATAAATTAAGTTCCCATACATAGAACAGTAGGACAGGATCAGTGACAGGGTTGTCACCTTTTGGTAAATAGGTAATCATCGATCAGCTTATTGCAGTTCTAAATCTCTAATTGCGTTATATAATAGAAAAGCGTTTATTTAAAATAACGTTCATTTAAAATAACGTTTATTTAAAATAATGTTTATTTAAAATAATATTTATTTAAAATAACGTTTATTTAAAATTTTAAATAAACAATACTGCGTCAATGTAAAAAATCGGAGTAAATTATTTCAAAGTCTTTGTAGATCGGACTATATGGATAATAAGACTATCAACCCTGGTGACGCGTTGTGTTTATTTTAAAACTAATGAACACCTACTTACTTACTGTTAATTATTACGAATTATTTTTCAGTTATGGAAGCTGTAGTTAACATTGAAGTACCTACATTACGTTATAATACAATATAATTATACAGGGATATCGGGACTGTCAACCCTGGTGACGCGTTGAGTTATTAATAAAACTGATAAACACCTACTTACTGTAAATAATTACTTACGCATTATTTTTCCGTTGTGGAAGCTGTTGTTAACTTAAGGGCATTGTGTTTTAATACAATATAATATTAGCAAACTTTGTCAACCAACTTGCTCATAATATTAAAATCAACTCAAAAATATAACTTTTCATCGATAATAATATCAATAAGGTAAATAGTGGAAATTTGTGGTTACACAACAGTTCTGGCATTATGTCATTTGCTAAAAATAGTTACATTCATAAAAATATATTCATAATAAAAAACAATTTCGTGTTATAAATTAAAGCGAAAATCTCAGATTTTTAATAGCGAAGTCCATCAAGATCCTCTACTCATAGATTACTCTACTTACGTTTACGTACGTGTAGTTAGAACGTTTACGTTCTAACCACATACTTACTCGTAATTCTAAAGAATGAAATGAGCATAGAGCCTTTGATTTTGATCAACGTAAATAGACCTACGCGACGAGATTACCGCGATAGTTCCAGGACACCATACTTACCTCGGTTTTCTTTAAATACATTGTACAAAGGGCACGAAAGTGAGATCATGAAAAAAATTCCTGATTCTTTAAAATTTGCGCCATAATTTGCAACCGGATACGGAATTACGGATACAAAAGAACTTGAGTCATATCGCGCTTACACTTTAAGGCCTGTCTTCACTTTGATTAGTGTGAGTGCAGGTGTTTAGTAAGTGAGGGTGATGAGTCTGTAGTGCAGGTCTGTAGTGCGAGTTCAGTAGTAGCTCTGTTTAGTAAATTTCGTTCTTAGCCGAGAGTGTAGACAAACAATGAGAAGCGCAGTTGCAATTGAAAGAAGTAAGTCCTGAAGGAAAACATCACATCGAAACGGAAGAACTTTTGGTAGCTATTATAAGACCAAGAAAATTATGGGTTGGAAGATGTATTTTAATAGAAGGCTCATTCGTAGCGCAAGTTATCTCTTGTCTTCACTCCAATTTTTTGAACAATAGGTGTCCAGAGGTGTTTACTGGCTTGCACGCTGAGAGTGAGGAGGAAGAAGGGCCGCGGGACTTGGCTACTCACAGTCCACTGTAAAAAAAATAAAACACGCTCCTAATCACGTTTCTACGGAGCCAACTAATCACTTCACTAATCAGTCACTGTTCACACGTCTTTTTCTTGTAATTACTAAAAACTTGCACTAATCAAAGGGAATACCTACCAATAAGGCCTTTAATCGTTGTAGAAGATGATTATTGCCATTCAAAATACCGGTTAGGCCCGAAAAGTACGATATCCGCATGAACAGGACAATCATGAATGGCGCTTTACAAAAAAATCATGTTGACAGAAACATAAAAATTGTCTATGGTCAGTTGTTTATGGTCAAAAATTGTCTATTACTATCAGTTGTCTGTGGTCTTATCATGATTGATTTTTGTTGAGAGTTTTGTCTGAAATCCCAGCTGTTTAGCTGCAGCATCTGCATTGCGCCTGCCTGAACTGGATGCACTTCTGGGAAAAATCGTTTAAGTACCTCAGTCACCATGTCGGCCCCGGTAGATGAAAGGTGTGTAAATTGGTGTCTGAAGCTATAAAATTCTGTTTTATCAAATATATATTACATTTCTCAATTTACCTTGTTTTTCAGGATTTCGGACGAAATAGAGGCTTTGGAAGCTATATTATTGGATGATGTCGTTATCAAGAAAGTCGACGGTATTCCTAAAATAATAGAAACAGTGGTCCATCCATCTACAGGAGATGATGTAGACCAACAGTATGTTTGCGTGACGCTGGAGGTCAAGTTAACACCGAAATACCCTGAAGACAGTCCTGATGTGGCCCTCAGGAATCCGAGGGGCTTAGACGATGAAACACTGGCCACTATTAATTCACAAATAACGAAAAGATTGAAGGAATGTGCAGGGCAATCTATCGTCTTTGAACTCATTGAGGTGAGGTTTCCCAGTTATTTGAAATCAATTTTTAAAAGACAATACAAAATTTTCAATATTTATGTATGAATTGCTTCTCTTTTAACTTCTAAACATCATTTTCACATATGTTAATAAATCAAGCTATTTACACAGAAATGGGCAACCATAATCAGGTTCATATTAAATAACATTACAAACCCTACCTGTTATGCATTATATCATTTTTTACATACAAAATTATTTTGGGCATTGCACACAATGAAATTGCAAAGTGTCTACAAAAAACATTGTAAAATTGATGAACAAAATATTTTTCTTCCAGTTGATACGGGAAAACTTGACAGAAAGCAACTTGCCGAGTGGACAATGTGTAATTTGCCTGTATGGCTTTGTAGAGGGTGATATTTTCATTAAAACTAAATGTTACCACTACTTTCATAGCCACTGCCTTGCCAGCCACCTGATTGCTGGTGAGAAATATTACCAGGAAGAGCTTGATAAGTTACCTAATTGGCAACAAGTGCAGGCACCACCTTATAAGGTATATAACCTATTATGGCCAGAACAGGTAGTTCAAGTACAATTTTCATGTTTAATATTTTTTTAGCATTCAGTTAACCTCAAGAGCCGTTAAGACAGAAGTAGAGTGAAAATATCAAATATGAAAATTTTGTTGACAATTGATGTATGATTTAAAGTATTATAAATGCTAGGGGCATTTTATTAAAATCTACCCCTTGCACTGAAGCCTTGTCAAAAATTTAGAAAGAATGAAAAAAATATATGTACCCCTGTTTAAAATCTACTACTGAGGCTAAATTTTGTGTACATTTTGAGCAGGTGAAGCTGTATGCAACTATCAAAAGTTGTTTCTTTTATTGATTAAATTTAATATTTTAGCAAACATGCCCAGTGTGCCGCTGCCATGTTTCTTGCGACGTGGAAGCCCTTAAGAGGGCGCCACACCCTGTTGAATCAACAACAGCTCCTCCGTTCAGCTTGACTGCAGAGCTAAAGGTTGGTTGAAAAGATCTTTTTAAGCCTTTATGGATACCAAATGAAACAAAGTTCTTGAAATTTAAAGGTTTATTGTTATTACATCTATACATGTCAGGTGGATAAAGAATAAATGCTAATGATCAAGATCTATCTGACACCAAAATAGGAATTTTCATTAACCACTATAATATGAATTACCTCTCCCAAAATACTTTTTTAATTATGTACATATTGTTACTACTATCAGAGTACAGAAAAATTTATCAGCTGGCTAGCCAATTAACTTTGAGTATTTTAAAACACAAAAATATAAGCATGTGAATATTTATTAAATTACTTGTAAATTCATAAAGTTTTATGAATTGACTGACACAACTTCGCATATTAATTTCCGTGTCACATAAAATTACCCAGGAAAATTGTGACTTCATTTCAACAGGCCCTGCAGAAGCACATGGCGGCACTGCTGGCGCGCCAGATTGCCAGGGGCGGTGTGGTGGGGATGGGAGACACGGGGCCGCCACCACTCACCATCACCACGGCTTCTGACAATGAGGATGTAAGTATTGTGCACACCCAGATCTTAGATTATTTTGAAAAATAAATATTGAATTAACCATAGGACTAGAATTATTATGGTATTTAAAAACAAAAATTTTGACGTTTGATTTTTTTTACAAACATTCACATGGTTGTTCGTGATTGTGACTAACTGAAGCAGGAAGTTCTTTTAAAAAATAAACATTAACTTTCTGAAGATCTGGGCTGTTGTATTGGCTTTTTCTTCAGGATTTATTATTTTGTTTTTAAATTCAAAAGTAGTGCTTGGAAACTTGTAGCTTTATTTCTTTTTTTTTATTATCATACTGTATATTTGCTCAGCGAAGGCTTACGTTAAAATTAAGTTTACTATCAGAGTAGCAAATTTTTTTTTCCAGTAAATCATGAGAAATGAGACTATGAACAGATTATAGTATTTTTTTTAACTTTGTTTACTTCCTTGGATTTTTCAATTTCTTACCTTTAAACCATGGATTTTGACGCTGTTTTCACTGATATTTAGACAATTTACATACCAAACAAGCTATTAGACTGCAAAGCCCGGCCAAGTAGTTTATATTTATTTTGTTACTTAGCTCGTCTTTCTACATAGTATTATAACAATTGAAGGAGAACAATAATAGGGTGTGTGTGTATATATGTATACATGCTTTCACATAGTGAAACGCATTAATCAAAATGTCACTTTAATAGTAATATTTAATATCTTTTTGTTTTCAATAAAGTATACATAAAAGGCTTTTTGACTTCAACATTTGTGACGTCACTTGTGCCCACTGTCATACCCCATTGTCAAGCCCTATATTCCATATATTTTTTTGTCTGTGACACATGGAAAAAGGTATCTGATTTAACTTTACGTTATCAGGAGGCCACAAATGGTGCAACCTGCAGCACGGCGCCGCCGCCGAAGCCCCCGGCCGCGCGCCCCGCGGTGAAGGACAGCAGCTCGGAGCGGGACTCCGCCCCCGGATCGCCGCAAGCGCGCGCCCCCTACAAGGGACCTTACAGGTAGATATTCTTTTCTGTGTTCGACTATAATGTGTAGCAGCAGACGATTGGATCTACAAACGCAAATCCAATCATTTGCTGCTACTCCACACTAGATGGCGCTAGTAGTAATAAAAATAAAATTACTCAATGCTTTCCATTTATCATAATAATATACTTTTAATATAGTGAGAGAGTTGTTAAAAACAGTGAAAGTGAGATTTGACTTTATTTTTCTTCGCTCATTGTAAATTTATCATTAAAACTATTGTTTTTCCCAGGGGCTTCAACCGCCGCGGCAAGCCGGGGCGGAGGCCCCGCGGCGCTCCGCGGTGACCATCTACGGCCCCAGTAACAGACCCCGTACCCTCCCACACTTCCCCTTACTTGAAAGAATTACAACCCTCGTACTATTCCCGAAATATCCCTCCTATACCCATCTTCTAACACCATGTTAATTTATACTAGTTTACGGTACTTGATCTCATTGCCCCAACCGTAACTACCTTCTAATTTATGTATAAAAAAAAAGAAAAAGTAAAAAAAAAGTCCCGTTAAGTTTGCAATTTCTGTGAAAAAAAAAATAAAAACAAAAAAAAAATTCCTAATTAAGTATAGATCAATGTTACCCGGGATTTTAATAAAACCCAAACATCTGTATCTGTTAGGCTTTAAAAGTTAAAAAAACTTATATTCATAAACTCTAATATATATTACATTGGTACACTTTTTGGACAGTCATGTTGAGAAACACAAAATTTTAATATTTATATTGGCACAAATAGTTTTGAAAGCTAGTTGCCAAATAAGTAAATTTCTGAGTGCCCTTACAGACTAACGGCATTCATTGAAAAAATAAAAAATAATTTAAGAAAATACTTATGTAAATAATTAATATATACTAGAAATATTTTTTTTTGCCTGCATGCAAATCGAATACATGATATTTATTTAACGTTCAAATTATTTGAATTGATTTATTGATTAAACTAATTTCGGAATTCTTTTGCTTGATAAAATTAGATGTTTTTTTTTCTGAATTGTCAGCGTTTAATTTTTTATATCACCCAACAATTTTGAAACGTGAAGAATCAAAGTATACTTGTAGTTCAAACATGCCGTTCGTCTTTAAGTCAGTAGAATCTCCTTTTATCACTCGTGTGTAAGGTGAGGCGGCACAAAATATTAATAGTCGTTCCATGTACGTACGTGTATTAAATGTTCTCTTAGCGTAAGACACATTTCTGTGACGATTCCTAGTCAAACCCATCACTTAACTTGTATTTAAATAAACTATTGATTGTACGTGTCAAATGTATCTTGTATTTGGTCAACTCGATTATATTTTGTAATGGCCGCGGAGCGAGTGTATTGATACGCGCCATAAGTCTGTTAAGTGCATTAGTTATATTATACTTTATTACATATTATTTCCATTACACCGTTGCTGATCCTCTTCATTCCATATTTTAATTTATTTGGGGTTGGCTTGTCAAGCGGTTTTGCCTTTAGATCTATTATACAAGAGATTTGGGGCACATACAAGATGGCGCCTACCTTTGGATTTCGTGATATCAGGGTTTGTTGTTGTGTTTATATATATAATGAATCGATCGTTTATAAAAACGTCTTTGTATATTTAAGAAACTATGTATTTTTTGACGTTATATTAATTTATAATGTTTTATCAACTATTCTAAAAACTATGTTACAAACAAATATTGTGGCAAATGTAACGAGTTGACCAAACACCTTTTCTGTAGAATTTAACTCACAATGATATTATAAATGTATTTTAGAGATAATTCAAACGTATTTCTAATGTTTGACATACTTTTTCTCTTATTTTTTTGATATTTTATTATTCTATATAGTTTTGAATTTGTGTAATATTTAAGATATTTAACTATCTGAAACTTTTGGATGAAATTGTACCTAAATGTATTTATAATATAGGTCAGAATTTTATAATCAACAATTTTTGAAAACATTCCCTTAACCAACAACGTTGTGCAAACCATCACGTGACTTCAAAATTAAACAGTTCGATAAATAAAAACTGCCATTTCATGTAAAGTAGACTGCACAGTGCACATCGAATAACTCAAATTTATCGCAAAATTCCTTATTAGCGACGCATAGATATATGCTATGTGCATCAATTGGACGATAATATCGCAATTTTTTTTATAATAGTTTTTCTCGCGTACTGACCAATCGCTTCGTCGCTTTGTTTTTTATTATAATTTATTATAGGTATATACAATGGTATATGGATGTGTCCATGTTAATCGCAAAATGAGTAATTAAATATTTATAAAATACAAAAAAAAAACTAGTATGTATGCGCTTAAAACTAGAATAGGCAATTAGAAATAAATTTACGATAAACGATAAAGTGTTTTTATTTCAATTTAGATTTAATATAATAGCTGTAACATCAGAATTATAACATCAGAAAAATATATCATAACTTGTTATTAGAAATACTTATTCAAAATCTTATTTCAATACAATAGGACAGACTTAATGTTATCAGAATTGTCACTTCTATAAAACATTACTAACGGGGTGTAACAAAAATACCCATATACATACGAAGTGTTAGATACGTAGAGGTCAACCGCGCTCACTGGAAAGAATACTAAAATGTTTAAAGGATCTACCCAAGGTGCCGTAACTTACCTATTTTATTAATTATTCACCCTGTATACGATTTTACAATTACATGTTATCAAAAATATATGTATAATATTTGTTGCTGTTGCTAGCCTATGTCTCTCTAGCTCTCCGAAACTATCTGCGCGCCGAAAATTATCTCAATCCAATGCTACGTTTTGACGTGAAAGAAGGACCAATACTTTCACATTGATAATATTAGCACGGATTATGTACATAGTTATTAGCTAGCCATACATCTATTTTTCCTGCATTCCTGATTGCTCATATATGTCCGCATGATTGTCACTTCAACAAAAGTTGTTATATTGTACAGTGGTATACGTGTCACATTTAGCTATTTTAATAATAATATCGATGGCTATTACAAATATATTTTTCATTTTTTTAGTCATAAAACTAAGTTCAGGGCAATGTTCGAATGAAAAAATGAAGTGGTGTATAGACAGTGACTATATTTCTTCGGATGGTCGCGTTTTGGACAAAAAGAATTGCAAGACACGACCCTGCGTAATAAGTAACTGCGAATCTGGTCACATGTTTATCCAAAGACAAAAGAGATGTGTGCGAATGGATAGAGAAACGATCGATTTTACTGAACATCTTCCATTATACAAAATTTTGATGCCAGGAGTGACCATGAAGACCGACAAGAAATTCAATGAGACATTTCAGATTGTGACATATCAAAATAGAACTACTGACATCACTAATGACTGCACGAATCCATATTTTTCGATCGGCGCCGTTAATGCTACGTTTGATGGATATTTTTTAGACGTAAGTTTTTCGTCTATACTATTATTATAAAGAGGTAAGCGTTTGTGAGTTTGTATGTTTGAGGTGGGTAATCTCCAAAACTACCGTACCTATTTCAAAAATTCTTTCAGCATTAAAAAGGTATATTATTCAAAATTGCTATAGGCTATATTATATCTCATTATTCCTACGGGAGCGAAGCTCCGGGCAATATCTAGTTATACATATACTTACATATAGTATTTTGTATTTATCTCTTACGGGGTAGACATGGCCATGAGTCGTCAGACCCTGAATTCGTTCTTAGTTCTGTGTGAAAGAATCAACTATTTTCCTTGATTGCCTTTTACAATCTGCACGGGAAAAAGCAGCTGGCGCATTCTGTGTATTTAATATTATCTATATGGTATATGAAATCATTACAAATAAGTTCTTGTTTGCATTTGAGGGTGAGTAGAGTAGTTCTTACAAAGAAATAGCCATCTTCAATTTGGCTTTCATCCATACTCCATACTAATATTATAAATGCGAAAATCTGCTGTCTGTCTGTGCCGCTTTCACGGCTAAACCGCGGGACCGATTTTTATTAAATTTAGTTACTTTTTTTATCTACAACCAAATGAGTATAATGCGGGGGACGAATGTTTGTATGAAAATTGTGTCTATTTCGCTTTCACAGATAAATTCACGCGGGCCAAGCCGCGGTCAAAAGCTAGTGCAAATAAATGTTTTTTTTTCAAGTCGTTACAGTAATTACAGAGATTCAAACATGCACACGCTATAGTTACGTGAAAGATATTTAACCATAGGATCATTTTCCTGTACTATATTGGAGTTAATTTTGTACTGTGATAAGGAAACAATATATTATTTAAATTTCATACCCCGGCTCTGCGGTAAAGTGTCTTATTTATTTACTAGCTATTGCCCGCCATTCCGCTCGCAGCAATGTTTCCTATATATTTATCTTAGAAATTCAACCCCAAGGGAGCCCTGCCACCCTGCGATAGTTTTTCTATAAACATGAATTTTGTAACTTTCTCTTTTAATTTTCGAACGCAAGTAGTGTAGAGGCGAAAATAAACATGCCAGCTTTTCCTACTGTTAACTCGATCAATTCATCTCGCAGGTAGGATAGGCTCGCAATTTGTCTGTCTCTATTTGATCCCAATTCCACCAATAAGATAGTGGCCTTTGAGTTTCACAGTTACCGTTTCTGTCTACCCCTCAAAAGATCCCAAGTATATCAGATGTTGCCCATGGCTATGTCCACGTCAAACAATATCTTGTGTTGTACATACAAACCCAATGTTAGATACGTTATTAGTTTCCTATTTTGGATTATGCAAGATGCCGCCGTTTCGGTCTAACGCCAATTTTTCCACTTACACTATTGTCATAAAACGTGTTTATAATTTTCTTAACACACTATTATGTCGACAGCAGGTACTTAAGTACCTACTCGAGGCCGCATCATACGCGGAAAGAAGGATTTTTCAAATCAGACCTGTATTTCTAGAAATTTGCATGAGCAACGTTCAAACAAGCATACATAAACTTCAATTTTATTATGACGTGTATTATTAGTAAGTCTTTCAATATGGACGCGTGTAATGTACTTAATACTTAATGACCACGAGCTGTTGCCGGTGGCATCATCAAAACATGTCATTGGAATTGTAATTATTTCTTATTAATTCTTCTTACTTCTAGGATGGATCATTCTTTCTAAAACCGAATACAACTATACCACGCGAAGAGTATATAGTGATGTTCACCTTCTTCAAAGACAAAGTTGATGGTTTGTTAAAACCACGTATCAAAATAAAATTTGCCAAAGATAAAGAACCAAGTCCCTTTGAAAGATCGATAGAAAAAGTTTTCATATATGGTAAGACTCGAAATGATAACTAAAGGCATCAAATTCCCATACGAGGTGTTTTGTTTAAACTATGAAATCCTAAGGAATACTATTTTATTCACCGAATTTGAAGTACTAAACTATAGCTAAATGTATATATAGATAGATATTACCTATATGGGAATTGATTATTTTCGAATTCTCAAGTCCTAATCAACCGTACTAATTAGGCTGTTATAAACGGAAAAGGCACTAAAGAAGAAGGAGAAACATTCATTTATTTCTTCTTTCGTGCCGTTTCCTTTTATCAGCTTTATCCAGATTGATAAAAAAAATGAAAACGAGCGCCATTGTCACATTTTTATTAATATACTTAGGTATACCTAATATATATATATTATGAAATAAGGCGTCATAAATAGCATACCTTCGGTCAGATCTTTTAATCGTCTGCTCAAAGAGTTTTGACTGCGCTGTACACTGCTTGTTAAAAGGTACCTACCTATTTTTTTCAGCCATGTTAGTATCAGTTTTCTTCATGATTCTAGTGATAGTTGTGTACACACTTTGCAAAGAATTACGCACAAACGCAGGATTAAATTTTATGACCTATGTGTCTACTCTGGCGACTGCTTTCTTCTTGATCACCGTCCGAAGCTTTGCCATGGAGTTATCGATAATGGGTGTCGTTGGCTGCTATATAATAAGTGAGTTTTATATTAATCCTAATAAGTATTAAGTATGTTTGCGAAATTAAGCTTGTTTGTTACTTCACGACATCAACTCGACCAATATGAAATTTTGCATAAGTAGGTACCTACATGCAGTTTGAAGTATGAAGGACATAGGGCACCTTTCATATCGGAAAAATAACTGTTCCCGTGAGAAATTTACACGGGCAAGGCCTTGGACATAATTTAGATAGCTTAAAAACCGTATTATTATTGTAAATTAGATTTTATCCGCGACTTCAGGTATCCGTACCTGTAGGAATTTTGGGAATTTCCTACATTCCCTATATAAGGTTGTACATAGGTAAGTATAAATTGTAGTTTTTATCAATCAGTAGTTTCGGCTTTATATATTTTATAATTATTATATTTTGGTTTCATTCTACCTGGTCGATTCTCACGCAATCGAAGTTTAATTTTATAATTTTTCTCAAATATTTTTTGTAAGCAAATTGACTATGGCAAAAATATCTGAGTATAACTGAATAATCTGTCTATTAGTTTTTTACTTGAAAAGAATACCTAGGAACAATTATTATATGTAGGTAAGTAATTTATTTATTTTTGATTAATTTTCAGGTCCTTCAATTCACTTGTTCACATTTAGCAGTTTTATGTGGATGAATATTATGGGATTTGATATATGGTGGACATTAAGGTAAGTACAGTCGGGGACAGACAAACCTAACCCCTCAACTAACGTCTGTAAATAGGTACATAACTACTTACATAACATTCTCTGTTTGACCCAAAGCTGACTGTTAGATAATGCTTTGAGCATTAAGTCAACCTACGATTGTACTTCTATTAATTTTATTGGTTTGCAATATATCTTAAATAAATCAATGCATTAGAACAATTTATTCTTTCTTTAGCCAAGCTACGCCACCGAGGTATTTTTGAAGTAAAAACTTCTTTAGCAGCGTTGTGCTCTTGTTGTAATGGGTAAAAAATGTAAAAAATGTTAACGACCATAAATTCGTAAGACATCAAAAATGCACAATGATAATATTCAAGTTTTCACTTCTACTGGCACTACCGGAGTGCAATCCGTTTTTTTAAATACAGCTATATAAATAGTACACCCAAATTAGACATGGCGATGGTTAAGCAAAGGAGTCGACTAAAGGATCTCAATAAATAGAAATAAAAGCAGAATAAAATAAAAATAAAGTTGAGCACCGAAACACACTGTTCTGAATTTTAATAGCGGAAATACCCAGTTGTTACAATAAGGACTTAAAATCAATAGACAATCTTGAGACAATCAGTACCTAATTATCAATCATACTACTCATGTTCGTACCTGCACCTACCTACTCGTATTAATAAAGGCTACAACTGAAAACCAGTGAGTCCTCTGAGTAATAAAATCACTGAGTTGTGGGCTAAATGGTCTGTGGTTGTGGCCTATTTGAGTTACTGCAGCACACACGTTCACTGGAATATCTGTGTATTTTATGATATTCAGATATACAAGGTGTTTGTTCAATGGTATATAAAGCCGTGACAAGGCCATACCCCGAGGGTCATATAAGTTGTATGGTGATGAAAAAAAAATATCGGCTTTATATACTATTGTATATTTTTTATATTATGTGTGTTTCTGTAGCGTTAACATATTTCTATTCTATAAATATGGATTGGTACATTTAACATACTTCACGTGATTAAACCGTTATTTTTCTTGCAGGAACATGTTCTACCGACGTCGTCTCGACCACATGAAATCCGTAAACTATCGAAAATACAAGTGGCACTGCACGATTGCCTTTGGACCTCCTCTCGTGTACGTTATCATAGAAATTTGTATCGACGAACTGGCCGAATTTGAAGGTCCAATGTTTAACATATGTACTGGTAAGCTTTTTGGCTTTTAATTACTCTCTCCCTCTCTCTTTTCCTCTTATGAGCGCGCTCCCGATTTAAAGGTATAACACTACACAAAAATATATATATATATATAATGTTGGCTGTGACGCCACATAGCCCAGGATCAGTTTTAAAATTTACCTTTGAATATTGCGCAGTGGTTTAACGACCATCTTTGGAAATACTGCTGTGGCCTAACAAAACGAAAACTGGAGTGAGAGAGGCTTTTGATGGCTTGCCTGAAATGATATCTCACAAGATAAGTCCCTCGGAAATATATGGAACTAATGGCAACATCGGCACAACACTCCGTCGAATGACTATACTGCGGGACAGTCCTGAGACAGACTCTGAAGTCCCCATACCTCACATACCTATACTCTATTTTTGGGTGAAACTTATTTTTATCTGAGCCTAAATTAATAAATACTTAAGCATAAGATTACCACCATGGCATGATGGTCCCCACGCTCGTCCGCATCCTTGGTCGTGGGTTCGATTCCCAGTGCGAGAAAATATTTGAACCTGTGACGACAAATATTTGTCTGCGGTTCCCATGCGTGTTGTTCCCGTTTCTGTGTTTTACGGACCCCAGATACAAGCTTAGTGCTTAATGTGGGCCCTATGAGTCTTATCTGAGTGAGTCTTATCTTATCAATTTATGTAATTAGTTAGGTATTTGTTATTTCTTTACATCACTTTTTTACAAGATTGGATTTAGTTGGATTTGACGACCTCGGTGGCGAAGTGGTAAAGTGCTTGCCTTTGAACCGAGAGGTCCCGGGTTCGATCCCCGGTCGGGTCATGATGGAAAATGATCTCTTTCTGATTGGCCCGGGTTTTGGATGTTTGTATATATATGTATATGTTATAAAATATAGTATCGTTGAGTTTGTATCCCATAACACAAGTACAGAACTTACTTTGGGGCTAGCTCAATCTGTGTGACTTGTCCTAATATATTTATTTAGTTATAATCTATTTCTATGTTTTCCTACGTACTTGGCTAGGATTACAAAACAAATTATATAAGGAAAGAATATATCGTTGAGTTTGGCAAGTTTATATTTTCAAGCGAATGAATTATATACTTATTAAGTACTTAAGTAGGTACTTTCAAAATGTATCTTAGTCGACTTATTTTTCAGCTTGTAACAATGGCTGGTATCTATTAGGACCAAAGTTAGCACTGCAGACGATAAACTTCATTCCATTTGGACTTCTCATATTCAATTTATTGCGGCTACAAAATAGCAACATGAAGCAGTTGAATAGCATTGACTCTAATAACACCAGCACAAAGCAGAATGCGTAAGTTGTTTAAAAAAGTTGCATTACGTCTACACTTATCTTGAGTAAAATAAATATCTCCTCGCAAACTATCGCTGGTTGACTGGAAGAGTCCGCCATTGTATAATCATTTAATACATTATTTTTATTAATGTAGGTACCCTTAACATGTGTTATTTGTATATACAATACAGATAATACAAACAAATAAAAAGTAAATTAGTACTGGCCGCTAAACTTCTGTAGGTACCTACTACCGATTTAAAAAAAAAAGAACTGTCATTGATTTTATATTTTTTTTTGTTGCTCGTTTAAACGATTACAGTAATATTTTTATTTCACAATCTCAAAGTTCCTTTTTATTCAATCCCGGCATTAACCCTTTATAAGTACATAAGTTATACAGATTCAAAGATTCTCATAGTGTAACAATTTATAGATAGTGTACCACGAAAGAAGTCCCGCAGACTTGGCGCTACTGTCACTGTGTGATGTGTTATTGATAGTTTCTCACATTGCCACGGGACTTCTTTCATGGTACGGATTCTAATTGCCTTTTATCATACTTAAATCAACAAAATGTAAAAAAACCTTTGATACATCGCGAAACAGTTCTGTAAAACTATGCAATGTTCGTGCATAGTAAATACACAAACTACAAAAAAGATTACCTACATTAGTTTTGTATGTGCCTCTAGTTACATTCATATTTCTGTATGATATAAGTTTATTATTTAATTATTCATTTTTTACATTCCAGACTTTTATGTATAAAAATATCGGTTATGCTTGGCACCAATTGGTTTATGGACATCATGCTGTCGTTTTTTTACAACGAACTACCAGCCTGGTTCAAATATACAGTCAAAGCTTATAATTCTCTATTCGGACTAATCCTGTTCCTAGTTTACATTTTCAAAGCTGATGTCTTATTGAAACTTTTCAAAAGGTGTGTACTGTGTAACTGTGTACTTAGGTATTAGGTTTTTTTTAAAGAGATTGTTGCTTTGCTCTAACGCCGAGAACACAAATACACTATCTGCTGTGTTCGTTCAGCCGACAGATAACAAGACCTAGGTTCCATTGTCTATGGTTCAGCGGTTTCTCTCTCAGTATTCCAGACCACTACTACTGGAACTGGCTATTGGAAACACGCTCAAATAGAGAGAGCAGTGGTCGTTCCGAAATACCAGTAGTTTGTAGCTTTTTGAGAAACTATTATATATTTTAAAATAGATTTTATTTGAGAATATTATCTAGATATGTTTACCTATCTACTACTTAATCAGTGCTTTATTTTTAGGTTATCAATAAACAATAAAATCACAGAAGATCTCGAGATGAGAGTATCAAGAAAGTATAGCAATTCAAGGAAATTCGGTCAAACCGATAGTAACAGCAGCACTGTATGGCAAATGAAATAGAGGTACCTAACTAAAAGCCAAAAGTTAAGTTTGACGAAACGCCCGCGATGCGAAATATGCAAAATCATGCATGTGTAAACTTTGATAGGAACCTCCACGGAATACTAACGTTTTTAAATTCTAGGTGTTCAGCCTAGTAGCGAAAGAGCGTGAGCTCTAGTCAATTTGTAGACTTGACTGGGCCAAACCGTATACTCACCCATCACATTACTACACTTGTAATAAAAGTACTGTGGTATTTACTTAGAAATTATACAACACTAGTTATAGGATTTTATTAGAAAGTATTACAGTTTTACAGCCACCGAAATCCTTATCATATAATGGGACTATTATTTTCTAATGGAAAATTATAATAGATATCTATTTACTATCTAATAAAATCCTATAACTAATGTAGGTATGTAGATTGTAGCATAATCTCTTGTGGTAAAAAAATTGATACAACAACTTTGACGACAACTTTGCCACCACACATGATCTCCGAATTTTTATTTTACTGGTTTTTATTATTTTATTCATAATTTTTATTTTTGTTATAATAATTCATATATTGTGAAATTTGTATTTAGTAAGTATATCCGCAAACTAAGTAGGTAGGTAGGTACCTACTCAATGGTACTAGTAATTAATAAGTTACTTATAATAGTACTTGTAATATATGTATGTATACTAAAATGCTTAATTTTTTATATTATATAAATTAAAGAATTTCTTACTTTCTTTTTATTATTTACCGTAATCCAGAACCATTTACCTCAATGATCAGATTTATATATTAATCCCTTTTCTTAAAAAATGCTCACATCGAGTTGTTTGAAATAAATTGGGCAGGAGCACTAACTATGTAATAGACCTACCATGGAACGGGTAGTTGTACGGAGTACTTACAAATTCCATGGTTTATATACTCTGTGTAAAATGTCAACGTCACATATAAAACAGTCAATGAAAGTGACATTCATTCCTGTAAATACATTTTGATTGTAGTGTCTAGGTGTAATTGCATTCATCCTCTTCTTTCGATGAATGTATTTCTTACATATATAATTTCAACAAAAACAGTGCATAGGTAGCAATAATATCATATTTATATTTATTGACTTAATAGATTCAAAGAAAAAGACATTAAGTGGTTGGATAGGTATGAATACAAAATTATTCTTATTGTGATATTCAGTTTTGTGTGATTGTGATTGAGACTTGGTAACAACAGCTTGATGAATGACGATTAATCGGCTACATACACCACAATATATTAAAGAACAATACACCAGTATGACAAACATTTTTATGAAGTCCTATGTGGCCGGCACTCGGCAGACATAACCTCTGCCTCGCCTACCTCGTAGAATCGTAGGCAAACGACAAACTAATATATCAAGGAAAATATAATTGCATTTCATGTTACATTTTAGTTTCCAAAAAATATAATCCATGTTTTATAGGCTTGAACAAGATAACAAATAACCTTTGGACTTTGATAGCAGATCTGTAATGAATGCCTTTGGGATATCATTTACAGCTGCTTTTGTGTCTATATGTTTGTCATATTTACTTTTAGTTTATAATAAAGAAACAGGTAAGCATTATATAAAGCAGCAACATAAGTATATATATATATATATAAAATTTCATTTTATGTTCTTTGTGATAGCAATTAACTAGGTACCTACATAAAAATCTTTTTAAAACAATAATTGGGTCTAAAAGCAATTTTAATTCCAAAATCAAGTCATGAGTTCATGTCTGACAGAAATAAAATGAATCATGAATTATGATTTAAACAAAATTGAGAGTGTTGCCAACTTTATGCAATAAAAAAAATAGTATAATTCATCCAACTTTTCAAACTTGTACAACTTACAGTCACAATGGCTAAAAACGGTCTACTATTTGTGTCTTCGGCTGCAAAAGCTAGTGCATGCTTGAAGTCCTCAAAGTATGTGAATAAAATGCTTTATATCAAAGTGAAGGGGACAAGTCAGAGTTTATTACCAGTTATGAGTAAACAAATTATAGAAGTTTATTCTAAGGTTAGTAAATATTTTTTCTTCTTGACCTTTTTTCCACTCACATGCGGTTGGCACATTAATATGTAACTTTTTATTTAATGAATAATAGAGACAGTGGTATATTTTTGCTGTTAATGCACCTAAATCAATTTTGAAAGTTCTACTTTTTCCTATCTAATGTTAACCAATCTTACCAAATTCTTCTGAATGTGATCCATATGTCTCTTCTTCAGCCATTTTCTACATCTTTCCATTAAAATTTAACATATGTACCCTTCTCACTTCATACAAATCATTTTACATTACAATTAAATAAAATAAATGTTTTTGATTGCAGGCATCATCACAATGTAGTAAAATAGATGTAAGACTTATACTAAAACCACTGGAAACACAATCAGCGGTGAAAACCAATCATCCTATAGATCTAGTATTGTATGACAATGAATTATCGAAAGAAGTGGAAGTCCTGAAAAAATCAGTGGCGGCATTAAAAACAGATCAAATTCCTAAAGGCATAGGTGATGGATATGATTTTTTTAACTTTTTCATTATTGACTAGACAGGTTCACAAGTAAAAATTGTCCGTAATATGCAAGGCAGCTTTTCTCTCTCTCTGCCTAGCCTATCCTATTTCATTTGCACTGAACTCTCATTGGAACATGACAATGTTGCATTTTTATATATATTCAAATCTCACTAGGTATAAAATACATTAGTAAAATACATAAAGTGTGGTAGGTGGGCTAGGCTAGGTATATCATACACATTTAATTAAATTTTAATGAATTAAAAATGAAAAAGAATATTAACTATTTTTTTTCTTTTACAGATGTGTCAAATAGTATAGATAGCCAAGTAAGTGATGAACCGGTAAAGAGGTATGAATATGTGGCACTCGGAGGCACATTTGACCGATTGCACAACGGCCACAAGATTCTCCTGTCCGAAGCTGCTCTGCGTACCACCAAGCATCTCACGGTGGGAGTAACTGATGTTAATATGATTCAGTGTAAGGAAATTTGAAAATGCTCTTCGAAATTGATGTGAAAAATATATTTTACATTTTTTAAAATATTTACAATAAAAAAAGTATTTAAAGACGCATTGAATGTACTTTTACTTTAAAAAGCGTTTAAGTGCGAATTGAACTCGCCTGAAGATGGTTACGTACAATTTATAGAATTCCTATTGGTATTTCTTAATCTAGGTACAAGCAATGAACTTATATTTTGTACAAGTTGGATTTTGGAGTTGTATATCACTCATATTTATTTTATTTATAGCAAAAAAGCTATGGGAGTTGATAGAGCCCGTGGAAAAGCGGATAAAAGCAGTTTTGGACTTTCTGACTGACATAAACCCTGGTTTAGAGTACCATGTGGTCCCCATACAAGATATTTATGGACCAACCAAAGATGATCCCAGGTTTGAGGTATTATTTATCTATATGGTTATAAATAATGTTAATTGGTGTTAATAATAAATAAAAACAGATCACGTATTGTCAGCGAATGTTTTGATCAGTTGGGCTTCTTTTGGGATACGGACTGTGCTTTTACTATGCCTATTATTTTGTTTAAAAATATAATGTGTTCCAGTCTTGGTCGATATATGTAACTTAATATTATAAAACAAAGTCCAAAACTCCTGCACAGATTTTCATGCGGTTTATAAGGAAGGTTTAGGTGTATAAATTATCATGTGTTAACCCTAGCGAAGCCGGGACGGGCCACTTGTTTATATATATACTATGAATGCGGCTGGCTTGATGTCGTCAAGGATGATATGCGTGCCAATGGCCTGACAGCTAGGGACCGGCGACCTTGTGAAGTGGAGACGAAATTGTAGGAAAGCTGTGGATTCTAGGCTCACACTCTCAACAGCTAAGGAAGAAACCATGAAAAGGCTTTGATGAGAGATAGTGTATGAATGCAGCAAAAGTTAATTTCGCATTTTTTTTTTCAATAAATGTTTATAGATGCTAGTAGTAAGCGAGGAGACAGTCCGAGGCGGTGTTATGGTGAACGAGAAACGGAGAGAGAACGGCCTGCCGCCTTTAGATACTCACGTGATCTCCTTGGCCCCGGACTCCAATCCGAACCGTGCTCAGGATGAGGAGGAGAAACTCAGCTCGTCCAATCAGAGGATGCGGTTACTTGGGACCATGCTAAAACCGCCTTCGGTAAGTACTTTGTGCGGATGATAATATAGAACTAAATACTATTTAAATAGGATTAGTACTTCATTATCACTACATATCACTTCACTATCACTACATAGTATAAAACAAAGTCGCTTTCTCTGTCCCTATATCCCTATGTATGCTAAAAATAAATCAAAATCTTTAAAACTACGCAACGGAATTTGATGCGGGTTTTATTTATATATAGTTTGATTCCTGAGGAAGGTTTAGGTGTATAATTTATTAAGGTTTTACCCGAGCGAAGCAGGGACGGGCCGCTAGTAATATTATAAATGGAAAACTTTGTGAGGATGTGATGTGTATGTTTGTCACTCTTTCACGCAAAATTTACTGGACACATTAGAACATAACATGGACGCAACGCATAGGATACTTCTCACGAGCGTAGCCCCGGGGCGCAGCTAGTAAGAGATAATAATATTGTCTAATATTATTGTATATCCAGAGCCAGATTTATTTACCACGATAATTATTTCTAATTCTTTGATTTAAATCCTGTTTCCGGAAACAGTGTATGTACATGGTAAGACCTAAAATTTATTGTTTTTTCATTGAATTTTTACAGCCAAACCCCAACATTCCCACCTGGCCGTACGTCATCGGTCTGGCGGGAGGGATCGCCAGCGGAAAGAGCAACATTGCAGAAAAACTTAAGTGAGACATTATTTTTACACTAGCTGTTGCCCGCGGCTTCGCCCGCCTGAAAGTATCCTAAGTCCTTCTCCGTATTTCAAACTACATATATGCAAAATTTCAAGAAGTTGGAGTGGATAAAGCGTGAAGATGTTGTTACCTCTTCACGCATCAAATATACTGTATATTAATTTCCTAATTAATATCATAGATATTTTCTTATGGAACTCATCCCAAACTTTAATTATCGCCAACCAAAATCCAAATATTCAAAGACCACTCCAAACAAAATGTATGTAATGCTGGCTACACACTACACACTGTCGGCAAACAGTTCGCCAAACTTTGTCGGATTCAACGTACATTGCTGGATTTTCTAGTGGTGAAAAGCTCATGTCTTTTAAAGTTTCAGTGATAGTACTATCTGGTCCGATGCAATATTTTTTCTTTGGTCAGGGCTAAAGGAGCGGCGATAGTGAACTGTGACGTCATAGCGCACGAACTGTACAAGCCGGGGCTCCCCCTCAACTCGACGCTGGCGCATACGTTCGGGAAACACATCATCACAGAGACAGGAGAGGTCGATAGGAAGAAACTGGGGTCCATTGTGTTTGGAGACCAGGTGATAAGAAAATGTAACCCCTTAACGTTGCCTACGTTAGGCCTATAATGATACAAGTTTATTTCTTAGACAGATAAAAAAAAACCCGACTTTCAATATTCATTTCGCTACAACTTCTGAACGGCTGAACCGATTTTAAACATATCTAAGAACCACCGCATAAAATTAGCTATCAATTTAAAAACCGCATCCAAATCTGATTCACCCGTTGATGAGCTACGGTGCCATGTACACAAGACAGACAGACACACTTAGCGATCAAACTTATAATACCCCTCTTCTTGCGTCGGGGGTTAGCAACATAACCTAATAACATAAATAAGCATGTAGGTACCTACATGATAATAGCTTTATTAGTTTAGTTATTAGCTCACATCGCATTTTAAAACAAATAAAAAACATGATACTTTCTGATTTGCAGACGCAACTAGAGAAACTCAACTCGATAATCTGGCCGGCGATAATCGCCGAGGCCGAGAATCGAATCCGGGCGCTCGGACAAGATGGGTACAAGGTGGTGGTGATGGAAGCGGCCGTGATGGTGCGGGCCAAGTGGTACTCGCGCTGCCACCAACTATGGGCCGTCATTATACCGCCGGCTGAGGTAACATTATATTTATCTTCTGTACTAACTGTAATTTGGAGTGTACAATGTGGTGGTCATCATCATCATCATATCGAGAGTGCTAACACTTTTGTCAGATTTTATAAAATATAGTGGTGCAAGCGGTCGATATAGTGTGGCATCCGCGCTGCCACCAACTGGCCACAACGTGGGCCATTATTATGCCGCCGGCAGAGGTAATATTTCCTCATGAAAATACGATAAATCTCTGAGAGTTTTCCCGGTTATCTCCTAAGCCGTCCCAGGTTCAGCTTGGATATGTCCGATAATAATATCGGTGATGTATAGTATTAATATACTACCTGGCCATGCCGTTACCAGTCTAACAGAAGGGGAAAACCCAAAAACTGCTGGCTTGGTGTTGTCAATGGTCTGTCTACTGAGGATGCCGAAGACCTTGCGAAGCTCCGACGCTTTTTGACTGAGAAAGTAACCGGAAAAATGATCTCATATAATATATCTCAGATTGAATTTTATAGAAAGACTAATATCACGGAAGATATACAGATCACAAAAATTAACACATTTATTTAAAAAAAATCACATTTAAATTTTAGTGAGACATATTTATTTTAAAAAAATCACATTTGAATTTTATATTAGTATAGATTTTCTCCAAACTACACGTGTGTCATATTTTTTCAACGGCCATTCTTTGTTGCAGGCTGTGAAAAGGCTACAAAAGCGTAACGCCCTCACTGAAGAGGAAGCGAAGCAACGCATTGCGTCCCAACCATCAAACGCCGAACAGATAGAACACGCCAATATTGTATTCAGTCCGTTTTGGAGCTACGAATACACTCAAGCGCAGATAGACCGGGCATGGGATTCTTTGGAAGAGCTCCTGCGTCACAGGAAATGAAAAATAGTCTGTATTGCTATTACGCTATTGGTCAATTTCCTATTAAGTAAAGATTTAGATGGAAACTATATTAAACCCGTCGCCTATTGACCGATACCAGACTACCGGTTCACGTATCTCCGCGATCGAGGGATTAATATGCAATTTAAATAAGTTTGAAGCAAAGTATTCCGATTTAAAAAAAATTCATTCTATTTTAGAAAAAAAATCTGTCATATTATTTTCTGTTATTGCCATGTCGATATTCGTAGCTGGTAATGAGGAATTTTAGCACAGATATTTTAGTTGATTATGCTTTCGAGATCCGGACGACATCACATTGTACTTGAAATGTCATAAAAATGCAACCATAACAATAATCGAAACGTATTTCAGACAATAAAAAATAAATATCTTCGTAGGTACCTTAAAATAGACTCAAATGTAATTACCTTAGAATTCTAATTTGTTTGACTTTATCGGATGCGGTATATATTAATTTTAAAAGGCTATAGAATAAAAAAAAAAAAAAAAGTGTATTTTATCCTGTCCTATATAAATTTTGCAATCGACTTTTGGAAAGGAGACATTAGACTTATTTACATATTAGGTTTGTAGATAGCTATCTCTCTCGCACAGTACCCATTGTGACGTTTACAGCCTATGCCTTAGGTGCGTAAAAAGACAAATAAGTGTCAATAGTGTCGGTGAATTTTTATATTGAATTATAAACTTAAAATCGAAATCTTTACATGCCTATTACAAATTATTTAAAAAATCTACAATATGATATAATGTGTTTTTCAATAAAATATGAAACAACATTAAAATACAAACAAACGGAGTAAGTATATCACACGTTTTGTTATTAGGTAAGTATAAGATTTGAATATAACTGTATATTAAACAGACTGATCAAAGCCGTATAACGGATATGTATATATAATAAGATACATGTTGATATAATTATGTTGGTACAAATAAAAATATATTTATCATAAATATTTACTTTCATTTGAAACATATTAATTAAAAGAAACTGTTACTTTGAAATTAAATTTAAATTAGATGAGTTTCTTTCGGTATTTCTTCTCAGTAGTAGTCGTTCTGAAATGCCAGTAGTTTGTAGCTTTTTGAGAAATCACTAGTCTTCCATGAAAGAAGAAAACGGATTATTAACGAACTAATTTTTTTGCCATTGCAATACCGAATGGAATGATCAAGATTGGTTGATAAACACCCAGTGTTGCCGGCCAACAGGAGACAACGCCTTCATTTACTTTTTCACTGTATGGGCACGGTACAGGCTGTATTTATGATAAAATTTGACGTGAAAAAGTGCATGTGAAGGTCTAATTTCGGAATAAATGATTTAGAGTACATACGCATGTTTGATACATAATGTAATTGTATGTGGTATCAGTAATAACTCCAATCCTATTACGAAACCATTCCAATCCAATCACATAATCATTTGTGTTACATTAACTGTATCTCTAGATGTTGCATAAATAATGTAATAACGTTATGTTATACATTACAATCACGGTATTATTATTATAATACATCTAATGATGATTATTAGGTAGATAAATGTAAATAAAAATATATTCAGAGCTTGTTTATTTCTTTTCAGGCGTTTTAGATGCTAACACTGAACCTGGTGTCAGATTTTATTATTATTTCAGAGCAGTATGTGGCTAACGACATACTTTCTTATAATGTTAACACTTCCACTTTTGATACGTTGCAATGATCTATTACTGGATTATGACGACAATAAAAAAATACAAACTATTGTAAGTTGAAACTGTTCTTAAAATGTATATACTTAAATAACTTTTAAAATGTTGATAGTTAACAGTTAAAATTGATAAATGATTGAATGAAGGTAATTATATAATAGCATATTACGAAAAGCTCGGCACAGATGGCAGCACCTACATGAATGAGATGATTTAGGTACCTAAGCGCTGCTGCTTGTTGCCATGGTGGACATGTAGATAAGTTAGACCATGGATTTAGTAAGCGGAGTACTTATTCCTTGGGTTGGACATTGCATGAAAAGTTATATTTCTTTCGGTTACACCTGCTCGTTGTTCACTAAAAACAAGTATTTCATAAAACTAATCTTTCAGGTTGATATTGTTAAAATTGGAAGAGAAAGAACTGACTGGAAAAATATTATCTGCGCGGGAAAATTGTCAGACCCATTATATAAACAGTTGGGAGAACTTTCATCGACCTTTGCTGTGATCACAGATGACTACGGAGTAGAATTCGAAGACGCTGTACCATACGCGCCTCACACTTTCTTATTCGGATGTACAGATTTTGATACATTTGAAGATTTGTTCATGACAGTCCTTGGTTCGCCATATTGGCATCCTTTAACAAATGTTATCATGTTCTATGAAAGTCCTCTAACGAATGACTTGATAGCAAAGATATTTTTCATACTATTGTATTACAAAGTATACAATGTTATCATCGTACAGTTCGACGATACAGAGCAGGCGCTGCGTTTGATACACTATAATCCTTACGTAAGTGGAGAAGATCATAACAATTACGGCTGTTGGACCGCGAGGAATATCGGCATTCCTCCGATTAATTTTGACGAAGGTTTTGTCTGTGTTGAAGGATGCCAAAACATCACACAGCAATCAAAATTTCGTGCTAACAATCTAGGCACGTGTGTTGCATTTCAAACAAACATTGTATCATATGGAGATGAGGAGTTACTGCGTCATTTAAATTTATTCGAGGAATTGGCAAAAAATTTACATGGCTTTCCTTTAAGGGCATATGCTACTGAAGTAAAACCTTTCTTAATTGTGAATGTCCAAGGTAACGGAACTTACACTATTGGTTCTAGAGATGGAAATGTCTGGAACACGATTTCAAAAGCGATGAATTTTACCATCGATTTATATCCAGTGGCAAGGACAATAAAAAGCAAATTTAATTTCGAACTTAACATACAACAGATATTTGGATTGTCTCGTAGAAAGGCAGACTTATATCTTATACCGATCTACGAATTTGACTTAATTGTTGTGGATCTCGATTACACGTTTCCAGTAAAAGAAAGTGGTCTTTGCTTGATAGCGCACCGAGCGGGATTCGAGACCAATTTGTTCGACGCTAAATTGCTGGAGGAAAATTATGAGCTTGTTATCGAGTTTGTTTTCTGTATAATTTGCATGTGGTTTTTATTTTTCGCATACAGCGCCGTGGAGAGAAACAATCTCAGTCTGGACCAAATGGGAAAGGATCTTATCAACGTTTTCAGGAGCGTTATGTCCATTGGCCTCTATAAAGCGCCAAGACGCAGATCGTTCCGCATTTTCTTAGGCACATCTATTTGGTGTTTCTTCGTCCTGAACTTCTTTATGCAAGCCGCCATTATATCATTCTTCAGCTCAATACGTCGCGGAAAAGACGTGAATACATTTGAAGATGTCATAGCAAAGGAATACCCAATCGAAGGTGTTGCGTCTCCTGATGCGATACTCCCCGATACTGAGGACCGATTCAATAAAATTAATTCGAAGCTAGTGAGCGTTCAAGATTTATTCGAGTGCACTGAACGAATGATCAACGACAGCCGTCGCTTTTGTCTTGTAGATTGCGCTGTCGGCCGGTATTTAGAAAGAAACAAGCTAAATGACAAAGGCCAGCAATATCTTCATGTTGTTGAAAAAGACAGATTTCATAGTCTTTATCTTAATATGATATTTTCAAAGAATTCCCCACTAACTAAAGTGTACAATGGATTAGTGTTACGGCTATTTGAAGCGGGACTTGTAAAGAAATGGGAGGAATACAGGTTTACGGAGATAAAGGAGGAGGCAGAAGTTAAGCCGCTGGGCATGGATGACTTAATGGGAATATTCAAATGCTACGGGTTGCTCGTATGCCTGTGTCTATTTGTGTTTCTCGTGGAAATCATTTTAGGATTTATAAAATATCTAACAGCGATAATGAAGCGATATTTGTATAAAAAAGATTACAAAATGGAAGAGAACAAGAATCGCCAAAAAACAAGTAGAGTGGGAGACTCAAACTTAAAATGTCACACTGCTGGAGTTACCATCTATTAGCAGTAGTTCGGTTGACAGGGCAACTTTTGGGTAGCAGTACTTAGTCCGGTGGATAAAAATCACACAACTTTTGAAACCCTAGATGGTACAAAGGGTATCATATCATCATCGATTTATATTCTGCACGATTTAACGGTTTGAAGAAACTAATGATTTCTGCACGTGAAATTTAGAGAATACTTACCTATAACAGGAGCTATTACATCATGCGTGATATATTTGCAAGTTTAGTATCTTCTATAGGACTGTATGTACTAGTGGACAGCTAAAGGGTGAATTTCACAAGTGTTTGAACGCGGCGTGTAGCGTTTCATTCGTGTCCGAAACTTTTTTGAATATTTTTTTATTATTAAACATTTATAAAATTAACATTGTACCAGTACTTTACTTATTTATAAAATAGAATAATTAAATCGATTACTGTGTATGATACAATTTAATAAACACTAATGACAGCCCACGGCGGCGTTCAAAACGCTCGTGAAATTCATCTTAAAGCTAACTGCAGATTTTTATATACCTACTTTAAGTAGATATTATGATACAATAAACCTAAATGTAAAGTGTTAATACAATCACCTTTAATACTTATATTTTCGTTAATTTCAATTTCAAACTCCCACACTTACAAATCAGAATCTGTCGGCCTGTCTCATCTGTCACATTTTCATTTCATGGCTATACCGCTTGGCCAATTTTAGTGATGAATTGATATAGTGAATGATCCATGATAAAACAGGACTGATGGACTGCAAGCGATAGCTTTCTAAATAAAACAATGTACTTAGTTAGTACATAACTAACACTGAATATAATTTATTATTATTCAACACGTCTTGTCAGCATCATCTAAGACCATATCAGACGGCGGGCCTGGTTGGCTGGGTGGTCTTATGTTGAGAAAGAAACTCCCAGAATACACCATAAATCCAAATGAGAACACGAACCTGTGTGGTAACGAAAACATTCTTATTTAAAAAGTGCAGTTAAATAGTGAACCGCCCTCGGCTCCTTCCTCAATAAGTTACATCCAAAATTCTCCAACATAAAATAAGTAACACGTCATTACGTCCACAGGTTCTCTTTTTTTACACGATATGGGAAAAAGAAACAGCATAAGGACGCTAGTAACGAGTTACGTATTTGTTTCGTGGTAGGACTTGGATGTCTGCTAAACTTTTAAACTATTTCACTACCTCGTGTAGATCGATCCTCTGCATCGAAGATCTTCCCCCGTAAGTCGTATCGTTCAAACAAAATAACATAACCAAACGGCAAACCTTTTTGAGTTTTTAGGTATATTTAAAATACACATACTTACCACAGTATCCCACCAACAAAAACTTTATTGTAGAAAGACTGACAATCTGAGTAGTAAAGGTCAAAATCGCCACACGGGATTGGCAGCTCGTTCATGTGTGCGTCACAAAAGTCTGTGAATGAAATATAGAAACACAATAATGATCCATTTTCATAAGAAACAGCCTGACTATGCCAAGCGTGACGTTGCCCATCCTCAATATATGGGTACCATTAGGTACAACTTAAAGTGGGTACCTACTTAAGTACTTACTTATTTCAGGGGATCTTTTGAGCATAAATTCCCAGCTCCCAACTTATATGACCACTTTTAAACTTTCGCTTTCGCGTTGCATAATGTTTGGGAAATAAAAAAGTATGTGTGCGTTTAATAACTGTCATTTAGTATATACTTACCTAACCCCAACTAATAAGTATTATAAATGCGAAAGTAAGTTTGTTTATTTGTTACCTCTGCTCGCTTCAACTACTCAACCAATCATCTTAGAAGCATAGTATACCTACACGCAAAAGTATGGAAAAGGACATACTTAGATGTACCTTCATCCTGGAACACAAAATTGTTCCCGCGGAAAATTCACGCAGCTGGCAAAAGCTAGTTAGGTACGGTAGAGGTACATTGGATACGAGTGAAGCTGGAGTGGAGGAAGTTTTTGGCTCAATGACGCCAGAACTGCTGATTGATTAGATTAAATTTAAACACAGTTTAAGACACAGAATGTTTTTCCCCAGAAAATATATGGTTCCCGTGGGATATTTGTCGTGGATAACAGCGTAAAATTGATTGTGATACATTTTACCCTTATGTGTAATAACTAATGTACCTATAGTCTGTGACTTATGTATGTACACTATGTACCTAACTCATTTGTAGGTACATAACTACCAGTTAGATTGAGAAAACTCTCACTCCAATTCTGTGCTACTACTATTCTTACCCGATTTCGAAGCATACTGCCTGGACTTTATTATAGGTATATTTGGCAAGCATCTGGGTTGAAGCAAGCTTGCAATAGTTTTCCGAAGAGGTGGTAATCTTGATCTCCCGATCATTATCTAAGTATATGTCGAAATATCAAATAAGTTTAAAAAAAATCCTTAATCTTATGATTCTCTTAACTCACAGTTTTTGAGACTCTCCAAGTTAGAACTTTCATGAAGTTGTTATGACGACAAATATTTTTTTTTCCTCGGAGTTTTTCTTAATGAAAGCCAGGTATTTAATTTACCTACCTTCCATAGATGTATGAAATAGTTCCTGCTTCATATAGATACTAGTAATTCCATGACCTAACTACATACCTACATATAAATAAATAAATATATTAGTACAAATCACACAGATTGAGCTAGCCCCAAAGTAAGTTCGAGACTTGTGTTATGGGATACTAACTCAACGATACTATATTTTATAACATATACATATATAGATAAACATCCAAGACCCGGGCCAATCAGAAAAAGATCATTTTCCATCATGACCCGACCGGGGTTCGAACCCGGGACCTCTCGGTTCAGAGGCAAGGACTTTACCACTGCGCCACCGATGTCGTCTATATAAAAATGTATAAACCATGAAACCGTCACAGAAAATGAAAGTCACAGATTTTTTCTCAAAAATATTTTTCTATGTGAATATTACACAGTTATAAGAATATTAGGTACGTAATGTTCTTAAATCTGTGGCGAGGCGAATATCCTGTTTTTGTTTAAAATATTCTTTCCCTTGGTCCCTATTTACCCCAAACAAAGCGGTCACAGCCACATCCGGCATGTTAGCCAACGTAACAATAAAAAAAATGAACATAGAGAATGAATATGAATGAGAATAAATGAATGAACTGCCTGACTGACAGATGGTTTCATAGAGAAAAAAAAGTATAAGTATAAATTGAGTTGTCTTTGGTCTGGAAGAAAAATTACTACACACCATAATAATCGTACCGTATTGTTAAAAAGAAAATAGATCGATAGCAGCCAATAATCAAATAAAAACTTAGTTTAATGGGCAACTCGTATAACAAAAATAGTCAGTACAGAAACTCTTCCCAATCTATACCTTCACAACGTGATAAACAAGCCTTCGCCAGCCAGGTAATTGCGATGAAGAGACCAAACCAAAACTTGCAAATGTCATCCCCAGCTGAACACACGTAATAAATATTTTCATGCATAACAAAAACGTAATATACGTTGCCTTTGTCTAGTTTGGTTTGAAACTGCGTTGAGTGTTCCAAGTTTATTTTTTGGTGAATTCAATGATGAGTTTACATCATTTTGACAGTTCTTTGTTAAGTTCCGATTTATAGTGATTATTTTTTGTGTGCAGTTTAGTTTGTCGCATTTCGTCGGTAACCTTAGCGGGCGGTCGTTCCTGAGTGTTACAAGCAATCAGTCCGTGTACAGCGCATCTCGACCTTGGTCTCGAGTATCCCGACGAAGGTTTGTATTCATTGTTATTACTATTGTATGGAAGGTACATCTCTGCCTTGAGTAAGTACTTTATGTAGAAACTGGTCTGCGATACATAGGGCCTATGATTCGTTGTGGTATTGATTACTTCTAATTTAGCATATTCCTCTATGATAAATTTGATTTAAATGTTGACTATCAAATGACTTTTAACTCTCGTACTGCATTAACCACAATTCTTTTTAACTATTACATTTATACATTTCCAACATTATACATTTCCAAGCAATAAAAAAATTTCTGGTGAAATTCATCGACTTCTCTGTTTGTCAAATTTCATCAAAGCTTGTCCATCTTAAAATTCTTCTGATGTATTAAGAACAATCTGGTGTGATTGCTTCTTAATTTCATAATCAATGAAATGTTTAATAGGTAGTATCAATGCTGCAAGATTTTCAAGTTAATATCAGCGAAGTATAATTGTTATCATATAAGCTTATATAGTTAATATAATAAAATGATTTCAGATGGAATGATTCCACTTTAAAAAATCCACTTGAAGCCAGTAAGACTGCCTGGCCAGTGGCCCATAAAGAATCAATTTTCCTGCCTGAATTCCCCATTTCAACCGAGCTACAACAGAGCGACTTTCACATTGACAAAACCATAGCCAAGGGAGCCTTTGGAGAAGTGTACAAAGTGAAAAAAGTTAGCGAAAACAAAGAATATGCTTTGAAAGTACTGAGTAAAGGACAGGTAAGCATATTTTAATTTTTGCTATTGTCTTATTTGCTTGTGTAGGTATATAGGTCTAAAGAGTTCACTAACATTTGATCATAAACCTATTGTGTTATTGCTAACACTGGTGTCAGCTTTTGTTCAAGTCACCTAAAGACATCTGAACATGGCTTTTACGACTTCAATGCCCTGCATTTTTCTAATTGGTCTGGTTCTATTGTGGATAAACACAACTGATGTCTATTAATAGCAAACAATTCCTCATTAGTACTAACAAAAGTTAGCCTGATTAGTTGACATAATGATATACTATTCGGTCATCAACTGATGCTAATGATAGTCATTAATATAATTAACCATTATTTACTTTTACACAGTCAATAAGTCATAATATATTGTTAACTAAACTCAATTTTTTTATATATGTTTGTCCAAATCAAAAGGGACCTTATGGCGGCTAGCACTTAAATTGCCATTGTTCCAATACAAAACAACGCCAATAAAGACCTAAGTGCTAGCCGCCATAAGGTCCCTTTTGATTTGGACGACCGCATATTGTTAACTAAACTCTTTTGTCTATCTTCCTGCACAAATTTTTTATAACTTAATAGAAAATTAGTGGCCGTCCCTGCTTTGCTAAATTATCATAATAAATTATTCACCTAAACAACCTAAAGCTTTTGGTGAAAAGCACATGCAAATCTGTTTATTGCAAACAGACAGAGAGACATAGCGGAGGACATTTTTATATCAATATGTAAGGATATAGTATCAGTATATGAACTTTAAGTAGGTTAAGATCTATTTAGAATAATCCTCTTATCAATGACAGAGCGTCAACTTACAACATGCACTTTTATGTCGCAGGTCTCATATGTGGCTTGGCTTTAGTAATTTTTTTTGTGCTTTTCAGTGATCAGCTATGTATATTTGCTAATGACAAAAAAGGGGGGTACTTTGCGTCACATAGTCGGCTAAAATGTAATAACTTACAGTCTGTTACTGCATCTAGAATTCCTCTTGTACAAACAAACAGATATACCAAATTCAGGCACTATATAGGCCGATATAGAGAAGGATAAAGTGCAGTCGAAAGCACATCAATTCGTTACACTAATTTACTAACACAATTAATTGCAAATTTGCCCTTTTCACCTTCTGATCTTTATCAGAAGCGGTGGTGGTGTGTGGTGGTGGTGATCGACAGGTCTCAGGTTCGAATCCTACTCGGACCACATGAGTTTGTATACCAATCTGACTCATGTATAGTAGTTTTCATCGACCACCACTTGCTTCCGGTGAAAGAAAACATCGTGAGGAAACCTGCACACTGGTTGATTATTAACTTGTGTGTGAAATGGAGAAGGCAATGTCAAACCACTCCATTATTAATGAAGTTGTTGTGTGTGTTTAATTCCACGTTATGACCACGACCCTCAGCCATGAGGAATACGACTATGAATCTACGGTACTAATCTATCCAAAAATAGTTGTGTTCCCATGGGAAAGTCACTACGGGCAATATTCAGTATTTTGTATAAGTCGTGCAGAGTGCATGGTAAAATAAAATCCTTAATACACTAGGAAATGTTGCTCAGTATTTTGTGCCCTTATCACCGAGCTTATCTTGCTGACCTATTTACCTAATTTGTTATTGATTCAAGACCGAATGAGATTTTATGTGAAATGATAAGAGTTAATTGAATTTTATTGTAATGCATTTTTATTCACTCCAGATGACTGATGTCTTCTCTATATTCGCTCACATATCTTCTTCAACTATGAATATGCTTTTAATATATGTGCAATGAATTTAATATAAATGAGAAAAATAGACAAAAGCGGAATGACAGTGTTTAAAAAATATTGTATACCTAGGCGTCATTCCTTTCCTATGAATTTGAACCCAATGGTGAAATAGTGCTGGCCTAGTGGTTAAAACGCCTATTTGTGAACTGAAAGGTCCCACTTTCGAATTATAGCCATGTCCCATGTGTTTGTTTGTATACCAATCTTGATTCATGAACATATAAATAAGTCAGATTTTTTTAAAACTACCATTTTGTAGTTTTCGAGAGGAAATCATACTCTTGTCTCTCTTGTCTTACTATTTAACAGTAAATGTAGATGTTGTAGATGAAACGTAGATGGCAAGGGCAAACTGCTATATTTATCACGTAATATCGCCAAGAAAATAGTTGTTTCATCTCAACCACGACCCTCTGAAAAATCTTCTGTAAAAGAGAATCATTGATCGTCATAAGCAGGTTTTCATTCCAATTTTTTTAATATTCAGATAATTATATTAGTAAGAATTTCCTGTCTATTTATTGACGAAGCATGTTGCGAATTTTCCTTTTTGTATTATTACTATTATTTTTTGTAATGAAATAAATCTTTCATATGCATTAGTAACATCTCGTTTGAATTATAGATCGTGAGTGAGAACGCGATACGACAAGTGAAAGAAGAGGCTCGTATACAGACGGCGTGTGGCCACCATTCCTTCATTGCGGGCGCCGTGTCTCGGTGGCAGACGAAGAAAAGGCTTTATATTGGTACGACATCTTGTATATTCATCGCTGCCCATTATAAGATACATCATGAGGAAACCAGTGCGTCGGTTTAAATGTTTATTTATTTATTTTTAAAACTTATAAAACTTTATTGTTCTAAGTAAAATCATACTTATAAACAAATGGCGAACTTAATGCTATAAGCATTCTCTCCCAGCTAACCATTAGGAGGAACAGAGAAAAGTTGTGCGGGGCAAAAAATGTTGACTGCTGAAAAACAAGCATCGGTGTTTTTTTCGAAATATGTAGCGATGTGGCGTGTGGTTCTGCCCTAGAATAGGACCATTACATATCCTCCCGTAGATGACGTAAGAGGCGACACATAGTCCAAGCAGCAACAAAAGCATTACTAAGTTAACGTCAAGTAGGCGGCCGGTTGTAAAATCACAGCCGAATTTTCAATATTTTAAGGTAATTTTTTACGCTGACCCAGACTAATTGGAGTACTAATATGAAAAGGAGCACTGGTTGCAGCGTTGCTTGTGATGTTTGGGTGTATGTTTATCAGTTCTGTGCCGTTATGGCGATAGTCATTGAAACATGTCACATTCCCTTAGGCGACTTGAGAAAAATCGGATATCAGTATTCGTATTATGTATTCGCAGCTATAATTATGTCTTGCTAACGCCATACAGCATTTTTAAGCTCAATTCGAGATAAACTTGTCGTTGCAAATAGGGCAGTCAAAACTCAAGAACTTGTAAGATCCAGTTTCAAACAGACCTAAAAGATGGAAGAGTGAGTTGCATTGTGAATGACTTGCACCATTTAAACTTACACCAATTAATTAGATATGTAAAGATAAATAAAAGCAGAGTAATGACCCCTAGGTAGATGTATGTCAGTCACGTCAGTTTTATCAGACATTAGCACTGGAGCTGACTGTCAGTTGAACCGTGGCTGACCGTTATCGTTACTCTAATTATAGCAGTTCGTAGGATCAGGGACGTGTACTCTCGAATATAGAACGCATCTACATTTTACTTATATCATTGCCTTGGTTATCTAGCTAGCATGGGCACCAATTCTCCATTAACCCTTTATAAAATGTATTATGCCTCAGCTGTTGAACTGTAATTCAAGTGATTTTGGATAAATATCAAATAAATATTTAAATTTATATTGCGAAATTTCATACATACATCTTCTATACGTAGGACGGGCGTGTACTCATGAATATAGAACGCATCTACGTTTTGCTAATATCATTGCGAAATTTCATACATGTATGAAAGTTGACGTCAAATAGGCGGCCGGTTGTAAAATTACAGACGACTTTTTAAAATTTTAAAGTTATTTTTCACGCTGTACTCTGGCTTCACGGCGTCATAGCCTCAAACTAAACAGGAGACATTGAAAGACACCCCCAGTGACAGATGACGCGCGCAGCTTGTGACCGTGAACAAAAATCCCCCCAAAAATATTAAAATGTGAATGAAATAAACGTATGAAATATTTTATACACGGCTACACAGACACAACGTAAACCTCGAAATCCATGTTAGCTGTATAACGAGCTTGCTTATGGATTTGAGATTTGATAGTGATATTGCTAGCATATCGCCTATGAGAAGAATCTCCTGTTTAAAGCCCTTTTCCTTGATTGGCTTTTACAATCTGCGCAGGAGGAGAAGAACCTGACACATTCAGTGTTTTTTTCGCTACCAAAATTTTAAATTGTATACCAAAATACTGTTTTTTACCTATGTACGGTATATAGGTAAATAAAGTGAAAACAGATAAGGCATTTCAAATTTAAATTAATTACACTAAATTCATATCAATCTTTTTATTACTTCATCGTGGCCGTTTCATAGCTATTTTGGCGTTTGTTGATAAACTGTCTTATGTATATTAGTTTTCATCGGCCAGCACTTGCTTCCGATGAAGGAAAACATCGTGAGGAAACACCGGCACAGTGGTTGATTATTAACTTTGTGTGAAATGGAGCGGGCAATAGCAAATCACTCCATTAATAATGCAAATAAAGCTGTGTGCTTTTCATTCCAACTATGACCACGAACCTCAGCCATGAGCAAATACTACTATGAAAAGAAGCAAACAAACAACTTATTAGACTCATTACGTGTTGATTTTAGTGTACTAGTGATTACTAGAATCATAATGAGAAGGCAAACTACTTGATAAACAAAACACGCCTTGTGTTATCTTTGCTATCTCGGTGTCGCGTCGTCTCGATGAAACGGGGTCATTTGGCTTCAATGGTGCTGCCGAATTAAAGTTCATTGCCATAGTTGTGTACAACTCGTTTGCTGTTAATAAAACACCACACGAGCAGTGTCCGCCATTTTTGGATTAAAATGAAACGTTTTTTTATAACGTGATAAAATAAAAATAATCAGTGCCTGCCGGGATGCCGGGAAATTTAGATTTTTATCAAAGTGTCGGTTCGTTTTGTGTATTATGTAAGTATCTCGCATTTTTATCTCATTTGTTGTCATGAACCGCCATTCACCTTTACCCAAACTTCTATAAATAACAAAACGATAGTACGAAGTGCGATAACATGTTTATTCGACCGTCTACCTTTTTACAGTTTATCAGATTCAGTGATCAATGATCACACATCCAAATAAATAATATAGGTGCTGTGTGTTTTCGAAAATATATTTCTTTTAGGAAATAGAATAAAAAAATCTATTTCCATTATTCAGAAATGAAACAACAGACATTCTTTTTCTTAAATTGTGCCCGTGTCTAATTTGTGAACAATTGCGCTAATTATCATTTTATAAGGAAAACAAGTTTATCTGAAAAACACCTTTTCTCTATAATAAGTAGTACGTGTTGTTTTTTTTTGTTATGTATGTATAGTATGTAATTTTATCCTTAAAATATAGCTTTGTCATTGCATTTGTGCCACGATATTCATCTATATATGTTATCGAAGATTGATACAAGTTTAGAATTTTTAAGCTGTCTCATACTTTGAGATTTATCCCTATTTATTTTATTTGTGAGGTGATTTGAGTAGCTAGAAAGATCATTATACTACTTGCAGGTAAAACGTGACGATGGCAATCCATCTGCGTACCAGGTAGTGTGACTTCATAGTTAATGAGGAAGAAAAACTCTGGCTATAAAAAAAATATGGGGTACAAGCCGCTTAAGACTGGTCCAAGAGTAAAATTTGAAAAATATAATTGTATATTATTGAGTACACAGATTATATGATCTTGACTAGCGGCCATATAAAAAAAATCTTTTTTCTTAACCCTCGCTTTGAATCTGGTAAAAGATATTCAGAAAAAAAATCATTCAGTGATAAAAAAATGTTACCTGATAACTTACATTAGCCAGCCTAGAAAAAAGTATACACGCTGAAATTCGAAACTAATTTTGATCCCTTTGCTACAAAAAACTTTTTTTTGCGCTATTTACATTCGACCCATGCCCAAATCTTACCCTCGCTTTGAATGCGGCCAAAGGACATGCAGAAAAAAAATTTACCTGATAGATTTTGCATTAGCCAACCCAGAAAAAAGTATACAAGCTGAATTCAAAACAATTGTTGTTGAACCCTATGCTACAAAAAAAATTTTTTTTGCTCTACTTTGCACCCGTCCCGAAACAGCTGTTGCATAGTCGCCATGTTGTACGCTGTAAAATCTCTCTCAGTTTGTAAATAACAGCGCTTGGTGTAGGTCGTGTCCAAATAGTCGTGTCTAAAATTACTGAAAATATTTTTGACGATTCGAAGATTTTGAAGTAAGTATCGTCCTTAGATCGAAGATTTCGTTCTTAGTTAGGACGATTTTAATTTTTAATCAACTGGGATTCGAGATCAATTTGAAGGTATAACCTGGAATTATAAACCTATTAATAGTATGGATACTAAACTTGTCATTGTTTTAGTTTCAGAATACATTCCTGGAGGAGAACTTCTAGCACTACTTGACAAGTTTGGCAAGTTACCTGAGGAAATAGTGAAGATATTTGTGGCCGAGATCGCTATTGCTCTTGGTAAGATTTCAATTTGTATTCAAATATACTAATCTCGCACGAGTCCAAAATTGTTTTATATCATTTAAACACACACATATGCATATATATTTTAAGCTAATGAATAATGTGGATTGCTAACCTCGGTAAAAAAAGTTCATATACATTTTAAAATTGCATTGGTAAATAAACATTTCTGTCTTTTGGCCAGTCAATTTTATAGAATGAAGGCTAAAGTGGTACAACGTTAGGTTATCTACCCAAGCATTCTTTAGGATATCTATAACATTCTCATGAATGAAGTAAGTTAATAAACCTTGTGTTGAACTTGAAAACTTGTAAATATTCATAAATGCAGCTGTGATGTAACCGATAATGGTAATAAAATTATTTGCTTTATACATACATTAGGAAATTAGAAAATATGTATAATAATAATTAATTCAATTTCTTCCCAATAAGATCCGCGCCAACGTTTTAGCAAATAAACTGGAATAATATTGGGCGTAAAGTGAACCCATCTCTGATTCAAAAGACCCATACTCGCATCACATTGATGTGTGGTCGTCGTCGCGTCACAATGGCGCACTGTGATTGGTTAGCTGCGTCTCACTGCGAATCGACTCGATAATGAGATTTGAGTTGCGAACACACTAAAATCTCAGTTCTTAAGTTGCATCGGTTTTTTATGTAAATCTTACAATTCATAGTCGATTATTCTTCTTAGATTTCCTCCACAACGCGGGCGTAATATACCGAGATTTGAAGCCAGAAAACATTCTCCTGGACTCGGACTGCCACATACGACTGATTGACTTCGGGCTCTCCAAGTGGCTGTCCATTGGCTCCCGGACTACCACGCTCTGCGGCACTCTCAAATATATGGGTAAGTTAATTATTACACAAAACACAACATTATCCTACATATAAATATTTATTTCAAAACTACTTGACTTAACGCCATATGGCATTATCTACTAGAAATAATTATATTACACTAATGGCATAAAAAATTCAGGATCATTAACTTTAAGGAATGATCCAAATGCAGCGTAGTTCAATTTAGGAACATGATATGAATCAGTTTGGTATTAAAAAATTACATGAGAATTTGCGATGCTGATAGCTTAGGTCCTAAACTGGATCGCATTAAGAGATGAACCTTTAAAATTGTTGTACTAATAATGTTATAGTTGATATGTTACGATCAGCTAAACTGGAGGAACAAATATATGAAAAACTAATTCAAGTTTAGAATAAAAAAAATGTTCTATTGTTCTACAAAATCACATACTGATTGCAAATAATTACAGAAAGTTATCATATAAATAAAAAATGAATGTAAACAATTGAAAAACGTATTTGCGCGCTTCTTTTTCTGCCAGAGTTCAATGGCTTTGTTTGTATGTTTATTGACGTTGTTATTAATCATGGAAATTTTAAGTGATAGGTGCGTGTTTTATTTAACGGTGAATTTGTGTAGTTCTTAAAAACAAAAACATGAGAAAATAAATATCATAACAATCATTATGAAATATCACTGTGACGTGTAAGTTTTAGATATCTCATCGATATCGTACAATATATTTTTAGGCAGAGTTTTCAGAGTTTCCGGCCAGTAACTATTAAATTAATTATTCTTAATTATAAAAAAAATATATTTTAAAGTGGAAAATAGGCCAGTAAGTAATTTGTTTATTATTACCTACCTAAAAGGATATGATTCACATTTATTGTATGATACATAGCATACAGTCATCACAATAAATTAGAAATTCTGTAGATGAAATGTATGTTTGAATATATATTTTTTTGTGTAAAGAACCTTCAACGTCGACAGGACGGCTAGATTGGACTATGACATGCGTCGATATCTCTGATTCATTGTGACGAAATAAGTCGTATATAAACAGATATATTTTATCAGTTGTTACGACGTTACACCACATTAATTGCACCACGTAACGTAAATGCACTTATTTTAACTCGTTTGACAGCTATTTGTTGTACAATTGTAATATATAATATTTAATTTTCTATTTAAGGTATTGTGTTAGTGCAAAAGGAACTAACCGATATGCAGTTTCCTTAATTAGTGAAATCGGTTAAGACAATATTGACAAGCGATATCTCAAACGTATATATTATTTGATTAGATACCATTTATCAATAACGACGCATGCTATTACTAAAGCGGTCATTTTCCATTTCAGTTTGGGACTTGACTCGTGTGTTTTAGATAGAAATGGGTCGATCCGGCGCCGGGCGGAATAGTGCGCGTGTGAGTTCGTACGGGCGCTCGTAACGCGGGGACTGTGAGTGATTATGTCAGTATCGTGCGCCCGCGCCGGCCACTGAGCCGCCATGAACGCGCGCAGCATCGCCTTCGAGCTGGCGATGGAGGGCCGCCAGGTGGACGAGGTCGTCGCCGGCATCTTCCACACCGTCCTCTTCCACCGCTCCAGCGGGAAATTCACTTACAACAACGAGGAGAGCTACTCCATCCGCACCGTCAGCTACGTGGACGTCGACTGCGACTTCATAGACTTCACATACGTCTGCTGCGAGTCTGAGCTCCTCGGGAGGAATGTGAAGCGCGAGATATCGGAGTTCTCAGCTTTGCTGCGAGGTGTGGACGGCACGTCGGCGCCCCCCCGCGGCTCCATCAGCCTCGAGTTCTTCCAGAAGCGCCGCGCCCGCTGGCCCTTCCAGCCCGAGTGCGTCCCGTGGGAAGTGTGGACCGTGTACTGTGAGCTCACGGAGTCCAGGAACGACCACGATATGCACAGCAAACACGAGAGCGTTGTCGAAATGCTGCAGGACAAGATTGTGTTCATTACGGAGATAATAAACAGACACGAGTACGTGCCAAAGATGCCGAGCCGCTCGGACGCCGATCTCATATTCGACACTACGTACACCGACATCCAGCCGTATTTGTTCAAGATACACTATAGTCTGTCCGGAGCCCCCCCCACCTCCGTCGGGAATACGGTCCGGAAGCTGATCCGTGATACTCTGTCCTTGTGATGCTATTATCGTTTGATTACCACTTTTATTTAACACTTGAGAATGTGAATTTGTATGTTTTTGTCGGCGATAATAACTCTTGTTCTGATATACCAAATTATTAAACACTCTCTGTGTATTCATGAAAATAATTAGTAACCTGCTTAGTCATCCATCGAGCAATATTCCTTATGTGCAATAAGGCATCCATTAAGCTCTTAATTTTGATATACACAGCAAGTTTTCAATATTATTTACTTTTTTTATTTACAATGATTTTAATTTATGACAGTTGTAAATAATTCTTATATATTAATTGTTTGTTGTGATTAATTATATGTGTTATTTTACAATTTGATGAATTAATATAATATTATTCAAAATTTTTTAGTTGCTTTTGTACTTACGAATGCTTTGTTTGTGCACAAAATTTCGTGTGTAAAAGTGTTTCCAGTATCACGCCAGCTAATTATGACTGTATGTTAGTTTTGTGCGTCATGTCTCTTCTACACGTAAGCCAATACATCAGACTGAACTACATCAGGCTTTAGATTTTGGTTCAGAATCACACAGATATAGTTAGGTCCAAAGTAAGTTCGAGACTTCTTGTATTATGGGATACTAACTCAACGATACTATATTTATAACATACCTATATAGATAAAAATCCAAGACCTAGGAATCTGAAAAAAGAATCCATCTTGACCTGACGGGGTCGAACCTGCGACATCAATTGTATAGCAGTCCGGCATGATGACCATTATTCTACATAGGTCGAGGTGTATGTCAGGTTACATATGTATATGTATGTATAAATATAAAATCTTCTATTCTAAATCTTGCGCTTTACGCTTGTCTATTGGATTTTTATGTAGTGAAGTTTTTAATAATTTATTTCATTAGTCTAAAAAAAATCTTATAAACGAATAGCGAACTTAATACTGAAAGTATTTGGCTCACGTCTAGAAGAGGCATAATTTCAATGTATGCATGATTAACAGTTTCGCCTGTTGTAACTTTAATAGTTCTAGTTTAGTTGTAATGTTTTCTGAGCTACGACTCGCAAGGCTGGTTGATGTGTCCACTCATTCATATGTTTTATTAAGATTATTCGTGTTTCTCTATTTAAGTTAACATGTAATCTTAAATTAAGATATTAATGCACACTGTAAAGATATTTTCTAGAATTAAAGTTACCTAGCATGTCAGACTTCCGTGATTGCAATTCGGTTTAACGTCTGGCTTTTGTAAGTTGTCACCGACTAATAATATTTTTTTTAATGGCGATCGGTGGCGCTAATTATTATTAATACTATAGTTTTAATTACTTTAGGATTTTGGAACAATTTCTATTTGAAGGAATATGAACGGTTGATGCTCGGTGTAAAATATTATAGTCATGTGACTAATGTGTGTTTTTATATTTAAAATTAATGATTGCTTTGTGATAATTGCCGGAAAAGTGTAAAAAATATTTTGATTCATGAATTTAAGTGTAGGTATAATGATGATATGGAGCCATCGACGATATGTCTAGATTTTGAACGAGTTAGTGTTAGGAAATTTGTATAATAACAATGTACAGTACGGTTATAGATTTTCTCATTTTTAATTCTTCGAATAACGCATTATCGGATAACTTGAGAGCTTTATCGAAGTACGCTAAATTGTAATCAATTTTTAACATTAATGTCGCTCTCAGTGTTGCCACATTTTTCTATAAAACACAGGGTAATGAAGTGTCATTAATATTTAAAATATCTACAGCAATTGAGCGTAATTCAGCTATGTATAAGCGGTGAGGCCGCGTAATATGTAATAATTGTTAGTTTAGCGATGGTGCATGAAAAGTCTCATAGAGTAAGAGGATGCTAGATTAAGAAGCCAGATTTTATTGTATAGTCCTTTCGATTTAATTATATTACGAGACTAAAATACTGGTATTGATACATTTGGTGTTTCGTCGCAGATGATGTCTGACAACCAAACACTTCTCACTTGGAATAGGACGTGTACATTTCGTCGTATATTATTTTTTATGCATGAAAAAAATAATTAGTAGTTTCAAATATGTATTCCATTTTTACGTGAAAATTTTGTTTTTTTTTTTCTACGCTAATGTGATATTTGTTGGAGAACATTAATTAATATTGTCTTTGAAGGACTTCATATTCATTTGCGTAGACCTTTGGCTAAACATATTTCTTTAAACTTTAAATTTTTTAAAAAGTGATTAGTCCTCGAAATTTCGGATGCCCTGATTGTATGTATTGTAAGGTGAAAAATAACCTCAGAGACATTACATTTTAAGTTGACGCGATAAGAACAGATTAAAAATGTACTTACGTGTTTGGAATTTCGAAAACTTTTAAAACTTTCGACTCTTAAGTCTGTATATAATTGAAACGCTTTTAGGTTTATTTTTAGGACATTGTAATAAGTCCATCCATCTTATACTACTGATTTAACCCCTACCTCAGTTGTCTCTAGCTTAAGTATGTCATCTCGACCGGAGGATAGTTTCTTATGCACTCGTACCTTGCAGCGTGTTGAATCAAAAATAATATGAATTAATTGACTAATGTTCCTTTTTGATTCCTCATGCGTTGTCAGAAATGTTGGCGACCAAAGATGTGGCTGTTTTCGGTCTTGTAGATTTTATCAAGCGGCATTTTACTATACTATTTATATTGTGTCGTCTCTCTCACATCATGGCGTCGGACGCTATTGTGAGTGCAACGGCAATATTAACTTTTGATGTTACTGCAGTGATTTAATTAAAATATTGACGTTCAAAGGCAAAACAAAAATGTCCACCACATTAATTGAAATGGTAGTAAAATGTCGCATGAATTAATCGTTTTATACTCTTAAAACAATATATTGTTCAATTCATTTAATATTGTTTATTTACATTTGCACGCTTCATATCAGCGAGTATCTTATCGTATATTTTTTCAAAAGTCTAAAAAATCTGGTGATAAGACAATATATTTTTATTCTATTCTAAAATACCTTGATTGTGTGCCTCTTTTTTCATTGTAGTTCGAGCACAATGTATATATATATATATATATATATATATATATCTATCTACACATACATTAATGTATCCGGAGCTAAGTATTACACGTGTGGTTTTAAAAGGAGTTTTATTAAATCGTTTATTTAGTATTCATACAGCGAACTTGAATTTGACGATTTTCCCTTTAGCCAATCACAAGGAATCTATGATAACCCTGATTGGTTACAGAATTGTCAAAGCGAATAGTCAGTTTGGGGCTGTTGAGTACTTCTCTCTCTCTCTCTCTTTTTCATTTGTCATATTGATATGTGTAATACGTAGTGCCGTACATACTATACTTGCTATGGCCTTATTTTGACAGATGATTTTTAAAAAGATGATTAATGTCGTGCGTGAATGATAACGGCTGTTATATTAGAGTTTATGGTAAATGAAAATGTATATGTTGTGATGTATAAGTTCAAAAATACAAAAAACTTTAGTCTTGTGATAACTTATATGATTAAAATGTGAATAAATAATGAAGTATTATTTTGGTTTTAATTTATATTTTTCCTTTAAGTCAGACTAAAGCTCATATTTATGATTACATGATTACTGGATGGATAGCTTAAGACACTTTTTAGTTTAGAATTTCTAATTTGAACTCGATATAGTATAGTACAAATCAATTGAGAAACACATATAGCTTAACAGCAATAAATTGTATCAGCATGTCCCGTTACTTTTACAAAAAAATATATTATGATTTTATAGGATAAGTTCCATATCGAGAAACATTTGCGTCTTTAAATAATTTTAATTCATATTTCTGAAAACCAAAAAGTTATCAATGACCAATATGTAATAGGTACAGGTGTATATGAGGTGTATATCAGAAAATATATGTTTTATTACACTTGTTTGTGAAGAATTTTTAAAACAATTTTAGTTAAAATAAGTTTTGTCCCTATGACACTAAGTACACAATATTTGACAGAACGAAATAAAATAAGTAACAAAAATGAATTTATTCCAAAAAAAAGAAAATGCATACTGAAACCTAAAAACAAGTACATACATAAATTTAAATTACTATAATTGTGAAGTGTCAGTGAAGAAGACTTCGTGTGCTACACGACATCAAGATGTTCCTTCAATCGGAGAGTACATACATTTTATTTTATAATTTAAATACATTTATTAATAATTTAATTGTATGAATGGAGGAATGCTAGGTGCGTAGAGCACAAGAAGTGTGAATGTAATGGAGGGCGGTAACGATTGATTTTTTTTTCAAATCTGTTTGGTCTCAGTGCTGTATTAGGTTTTAATTGCATGTACTAAATATTGCCCATACATCTTAATAAGGGGAAATATACATTATATAATAAAATATATGCGTATAAAAATGGAAATAATTGTACAAATGGTGGACTTAAAATCAAATGGCATAATATATCTATTAATGATTCTTCATATAATATTCAGGCTTCATATAATAATACATCATTATATGAAGACTAAAAATCTCGCCAGTTCAATTCTTACAAAATATATTAATTAGTTTTTGAATAACTTGAATTGGTTTGAAATGTAAAAATAAAAATCATAAACGACGTCAATAATTTCCTCCTGTCCGAATAATATACATGCTATTGATAACCTGCCACTCAAAAGTGTTGCTAAGTATATTGAAGCGGAGTTATACTTGTGATTTGTTACCGCAGCTAATTATCTCATTGCCATTCTTGTTTTGATGCAATTTTCCACTTCTTTGACGTATTACAGTATTACAGTTGTTCAATGATGGTGGCATTAACGTCTAATTTGGGAATGTGAAACACGTTATACGTACGTAGACAAGTCGAGAGGAAATGTAGGTACTTATATGTTTTTTGTTGTTTTTATATGTCTTGTCGATCGCATCAGTGATGTGACGTTATAAGACTTATATAACATTTAGTTTGTTATATAGATACTCAACATTTACATTTAGTTATATAGATATTCAATTACACATGCAGATGATTTAATTTTCCTCGAATGTGCTGTTAATCTGACCATACATAAGATCATTCGTTTCGTTAGCCCTACCTAGCTGCACACTAGCGCCATAATCATATTATTGTCAATTTATTTTGTTTATTAGCGAAAATATGAAAATGATTTTGATAGATCATGTTACATTACATAAAGGATTTTATAGTGGCGCTAGTGTGCGCGTATGTAGCCCCTCTGAAGAAAAAGGTACTTTTTTCATTTGTGTTCATAATAATAGTAATATGTATTCTCAATGTACTACTGATACTTGACATCTGAATGATTCGTGGTAATTTCTTATGCCAAAATAAAAGCTAATCTGCTATAATTAGTTAAATTACTTGTAATAAGTGCAGTTTTTTTAATGAATTGAATGTATTTGTCGACAGCTCCAGAAGTTCTTAGTCGGGAGCCCTATGGACATGCTGTAGACTGGTGGTCACTCGGGGTCCTCACCTGCCGCATGCTGACCAACAAGGTAAGTCTTTCAGCTGATTTACACTAGCTTTTTCTTTCGGTCTTACTCGCTTGGGCCTCATAGCAAAATAATATATATAATATAGTAAAATTGACGTGAAAAAGTGCCTGTGAAGGTCTAATTTCTGAATAAATTATTTGAATTTGAATTATATGAAACCCCAAAGTATGAAGAATGTTGTTATCGGCTGTGACTGATTTCAATCAGTCTAGCCGCATATATGTTTTCCTAATTAGTATTTTAAAAACAGCCACTACTGGCCGAAATTCCATAATTTCGTTATTCAATTACGAATCATATACCGATTTCGGTAACGGACTTCCATTGGTTATTTACTTCTCTTTCCTTAGGCAGAAATATTTAAAAAATCTTAATCGAAGTGAACTTATAAATGTCAATCAGTGGGTTTCTTCACGATGTTTTCCTTCAAAGAAAGTGGTAGTCCATACAAACTAATGTGACACGAGTAGATTCGAACCTGGGCCATTCCTTTTAGACTCCAAAAAACCTTATTCAAATTTTTACGATATGGTCAGAAACATCAATCATCCTTGCGTGTTCTCGATGTCATTCGCGGCTTTAACGCCTCGAATCCCGTTGTACAGATTTTGAAAATTCAGCTGTTAGCGGTCGCTTGCCTGACATCGACCTTCTTTTCTTCGAGAATGTTGTTGTGTCAAGGCTTTCAGGCTGTAGTCGTAATAAAACCACAAAATTATAAAAAAACATATTTATTACTTATTATTACCTAACGGAAATTCGATAATTTACTTTGAGACATTAATTACAACGCAGGTAATTTCGATTCGGCTATTTGTTAAGTCTCTAGGTATTACACGCGGGCGAGCCACGGCTCCCTCACTCACTCTCACGGAGCATGCGCACATACACTAGAGGGCGCGGGCGAAGCGCGCGGGGGGCGCGTGTCGAGGGTCGTCGACACAGGCCCGCCGCTCCGCGCCCCACACTAACTTATCTAAGACTTGGCAGCAGGCTCGCTGTCTTTCTTGTCTGTGGTTTCTGAACTCTCCGAAGAGTTGCTTTCGTCACTGCTCTCCTCTGAACTCTCTTTGGATTCTTTAGGCTTCTCTTTTTCCTCAGATTTTGCGTCTGCTTTAGGCTCGTCCGCCTGTTCCGCGGCGGAGTCTACTTTGGCAGGAGCATCTTTCACGGGCTCTACCGCTTTAGCTGCTACCTCACTAGATTTCTCTTCGGGTATATCACTGGGGGTTGAATCACTTGCTTTAGCGTCTTTTGCTGATTCTTCTGATTTGGCTTCTGGCTTTTCAGCTTCTTTAGAAGCATCTGACTTTAGGGCTTCTTTGGAAGCATCTGACTGTAGGGCTTCTTTGGGAGCATCTGACTTTGCGGCTTCTTTGGGAGCATCGGTATTTTCGGCTTCCTTGGGCACATCTGATTTTTCAGCTTCTTTGGGTGCATCTGACTTTTCCTTCTTTTCAGCTTCTTTTTTAGGCTCCTCTTCTTTGGGTTTCTCGTCGACGGTATCACGAATAACTCGCAGACTATCATCATCCGTTAATGGCACATTGGCTGACTTTGGTTGTATAGGCACTTCGGGTACAGGTTCAACAGATTTTTCCTCTGGTTTCTCAGATTTTCCCTTTACTTTCTCTTCGCTTTCGGCCTGTTTGGGGGCTGAGCTCTCTACTTTCTTTTCACTAGAAATAGCAATAGGTTCGGCACTTTTGGGAGCCAAGTCTATTTTCTTTTCTGGTGTAGGGATGATTGAAGCTGGGTCCAAGACGTCATCAGGAGAACTCGATGGTTCAGCAATGGCGGCGTCTGATTTTGCAGCACTAACAACATCAATTGTTTCGGGTTTGGGTTCAGCGTCTTTTTTTACTTCTTGTACTATGGCAGGTGTCTCTTCAGATAATTTCGGTTCTGGTTCTTCACGTTTCTCCTGAGGCTTAGGTTTATCAGCTTCAGGCTTGACATCAGCTTCAGCTGATTTTCCTTCAGGTGCTTTTCCTTCAGGTGCTTTTTCGGCTGGTTTTGCTGGTGCCGCCTCTGCTTTAGGTTCTTCTTTCTGAGATTCTTCTGATACGCTCTTTGGTTGAGCCTCCTTTTGTTCATCTTTTTTCTCAACTTCGCCGCTTTTTTTCGCTTCTTCAATTGCGGGTGCTACAGCTTTCACTTGTGATTCTTCAAGTTTAGGGTCAGCGACTACCGCAGGTGCTTTTGGATTTTCCTCAGCCACAGGCATCGCCATACTCACGGCCGCAAACGCCAAACATAATATCAAGACCTTCATCCTGTAAAGAAAGAAAAATATGCAATTAGTGGTTTGTTGAAATAGTAATTGCGAAAATTATTATGGATCTCGAATTCTCGATGCACGTTTACAAGTCGTGAGTATGGTAAGGCCAATGTTACGCGCCGACCGGCTTCAACGTTTCACAGCAATTTTCCAATTAAGACTGAATCATCTAAGGGTCTGATACATTGTGGGGGATAAGTACCTATGTACTATTCGATTTAAATTGTCGGTAAATAGGATGTAAACTATTTGTGAAAGTGGGTTATATAAAATGGCTTTCTATTGAGAACATACATAGCAATGTACATGCATGCATGAGTATAACTAAAGATGTATTTGTAGATGATGTGTTGTTGAAAATAGTCATGTTGCCGCCGGGATGTAGTTAGTATTTTTTCTTGGCGGTTCACAATCTCATCTATTTCCATCGTTAGCAAGTTCGTGTACCTGTAGAGAGTTCTATTTATAGGCTGGACTAGGTAGGGCATTAAGTCCATATCCCAGGTCCTGTTGGAATGCGGTCTGGCGCCGCTCTACTAATAGACACTGCCTTCGGCGATGGTAATGATCTTAAAATAACTTCTGTGCAGACTGGTGATTACGTGTTATAAACATTAATGGATCGTGATTTCTTGAGAATACTGAAAGTAGTTTTCTGATCCTGTTTAGTTAATTTCAAGCCCTTTTCTATTTTTACTTTACAACAAAAAATAAGATGAATATACACGCTATGCTGTTCAAAAATTAAGGTTTGATCAGAGGCTAGTAGCGAAACTGAAATGCATATTCAAGTTGGATTATTTTTTCTTTCTAATTCTGAATATAAAATTGGGTATAATATTTGTCTATTCGACGATGTTTTGTATTTAAGGACGTTCGAAGACCAACCTTGCTGTCAACACCTCGGTCGTTCCGCCTCCTATTGTGTTGTAACATTTCGAATGATTTATCGATCATAGCCAATTCAATTAGCAAAATATTTTCTTTGGAATTTAGCATTGCCATTCTATTTGTGAATTCGTTTATGATAGCTAGACTTCCTAACGTGTGGAGCAGGATGCCCCCTTAGCAGTATATGAATAATCCGGTCTCCTGTGTGAATATCAATATGCTCTTTGAATTCAATTGGCGACCACTGCAGTGCGTCTGCCTGTGATTCATTCTCACGCGGCTTGTTTATAAATCGTTAATACTCTTATTGTCGACTTTATTTTGTTGCAAATAATAAACGTTTGATACCAGTGACAATAAGTCAATGAAAATTACAACTAAATAGTACCTATAACATAATGACTATACTTTTTATGTTTTTCTGTTAAGTTTTCGGCATTACTTTGTCTATATCTACATGTTATTTTTGTTGTAAAATATTTTTTATAATGACTGTTTGTGCCAAAATAAAATTAAAAAAAAAAAAAAACAAAATTTCAATACACAATAATGCGAGGAAATCTTATACTTACAAGATTCTGATGATTGATTTATTTGGAGTTGGATGTATTTAGTCTTTTATTACATTCTGTTATTCTGAAACGTTATTTGTATAACTATAAAAATGTTAAAGGCTCGTGAGAAGAGCTCTTCAGCTAGTCGGGAAACCTTCAAGTAAATCTGCATAACATGATAAATGGTAATCATAAACATTAAAAGCAAACAAGCATTTATTAGAGCACTGAACCCACCGTCAGGTCAAGCGCATCACATCACATTTGTGATATTCGTTATAAAAACTCGGAGCCTCTCTGCGGGGTTTTTATCATCCGTAATAGGATGTTTCAGTGCAGCTTTATTTTTATGCTGTCGAGACGTGTAATGTAACATAATGGGCACTGGGAGCCGGTTTCATAACCTGCGCTCTTCGTTACCAGTTGTTACGTCCTGTTCTTACTTCATATTATTGATGGGCTTTTGTTTTTCATTTATTTCAGCCCTGACTCGCTGTGCTGTGATGTATTTAGTACAACATCGTAATAATACGAAAAAATACAAGCGAGTCGACTTTTTAAATTGAATATTTTCTTTCTTAGTTCTCCAGTGTCTATATATAGTATAAGAGCATCTATTGCAAGTACAATAAAGAGAACCAGCAAAGAGATTTTAGATTGATTGCATCGATAATTATTACATAGTCATAAGCAATTACTATTAAAAGTTTTGTAATATAATTGCAGATCCCTGTTTTTGTATTATTGAAATCGAAAGTACCTGAGGCAAAAAGGAATTCATCTTTAGCAAAACTGGTTCCTTCCTCTGTAGGTCGTTGCCTTGCAACCGATTTAATTTTTGATTGCTGTTTTCATTTTATATTTGTTTATTCTCTTTTTTTACAAGATCTTAATCTGCAACATTCTCTGCTGAGAAATTCCATCGTATCTTCTTTGCTTGGCTAATTTTATATCGAATACAGAAATATAATGGTAACCTTAAAGAGTAAGTAGAAAGTTTATTTTGAAATTAAAATTTAGAATTATATTATTTTTACTCTCTTTGGATAGATATTCGTCTACAGATGAATAAATATAAAGAGTATTATCTATAAAACATCAGAGCCTAGCGGCCGCTTTTGTTCATTTTATTTTCTACTTCTCACGGACTTTGGCATACTTATGGTCAGGCCTCATGGTAAGACCAATGGCACGCAAATTATCCTTCACTACATCATGTCATGCATCAATCAGCACGCCATTTTTTTTTTGTATATCGTCATCAATTCCAAATTGCGTTGTTTTTCGTCTCGCTCATTTATTTTACCTCATTTGCGCGATTGTTCTCCAGCTATTTTCTGGAAGGATATCCTCGCGGAGGGCAAGGATTGTATCTTCCCACACCGGGGGCAATTTTCCAATTGAATCAGCGCATGGCTCATTGCGTCAATGAAAAAATTTGCCCGCAGCCGGTCCTCATACGTGTATACTTTGTGTGCATTCTTACACAATATGATTGGATCGTAAACTGAGCATGTATAAATAATTGTTACTCTACTGACATTTTGATATTGACATATCAAAATGTCAGTAAACTAACTATTATTATTATAACATTATTTTTGTAATTTTTGATGTTGTTAAATCATACATCGTTTTCATTCATCCAACATTTAAGAACAAGGTTCTTTTCAGTGGAGTTGTTTCCATCTCTCTCTATCTTCAACCATCGTTTTGGCCTCCCTGCACGATACCACTCTTACTCGTATAAGAGGATAAAAAATATGTACAGAAGAATGTTGATGATGAGATGATAGTTGAATGCAACAGTGTACATGCTCCAATTTCGACACAATTTCAGAGGCAATAAGACGACATTATTATTCTGGAAACATGTCATTTATTTAGCTCACTTTGGAAAACGGTTGGGACCTTGTCATTTAGGTTTATCTATTATTCTCATTGAATTGCAACACAGTTCAATCCCAAACTATCGGTGTTACGGTTGACCGAACGTTTTTACGAAACACACAGTTTCTCGTGTGTGTCACCCCTACTCGAGCGTGTCGACATAAATTAAGGAATTCACATGAATGACATTGTATGTTTTCTCTTTTTAGACAAAATGCAGCAGTTTTAGTTAGCTTCGAGTTTAGACCTTACTGATCGAACGAGATGGTTTGAATTAGTTTAATCGTTGCAAATGTCATCTTCCTTCTTATAGGGCATATTCGTAGTAAGGGCTTTCTCATAAAAAAATACTATGCGACACTTCACTCTCTATTCTCTTCTATATATATATATATATATAGAATATATATATATATATATATATATATATATATATATATATATATATATATATATATATATAGAAGAGAATAGAGAGTGAAGTGTCGCATAGTATTTTTTTATGAGAAAGCCCTTACTACGAATATATATATATATATATATATATATATATATATATATATATATATATATACATATACATATAAAACTCTTCCGTTACTGAGTGACTTACTGACTGACAGACAACGTACAGCCGAAACTACTGGGCGTAGGAAGCTGAAAGTTTGGGGAGTGTAGGTGAGCACTAAGAAAGGATTTTTAGTAATTCTACTCCGAAGGGAGTGGAAGGGGTAAAAACCTTTTATATGAAACTTCTACACCGTTGAAATTAGTGACTCGAAAATTTTTATTATAGTTGTATACAATAAATTATTGAATACGTAATTCAGATTTTTCTGAAAATTAACCCTTAACCCCTTCAAAAGGGGGTGAAAGATTATATGGAACTTAATACAAATATCAAAATAAAAAGCTGAAAATTGGTAATAAACATACTCTTCTTCATTTAAATGACCGAGATTTTACTATGAAATCATGCGGGCGAAGCCGCGGGGAAAAGCTAGTAAAATATAAAATATCCAATTGTATCCAATATAAAAATATGATAACTTAAACTTGAATACGCGCTCAAGAAATGCGAGTGCGGCCACGGCCACAGGCCATTCACACGACACCAGTAAAACTAGTTGGGTTTCGATGATGCAGTTTTTATTATGTAAGAGTATCAGGTTTGGGTCATTAAGTTTTAACTGCTGGCACGGAAGAATCTCCAAGAAAATATATTTAACACCCAATTATTTATCGCACACTTAAATATAAAACAAATGAACCTATATATATATATATATATATACATATATAGGCACTTCCTATGTTTCTTGTGGTTATGACGACGAAAATATTTAAATTCAACCTCTATAAAAGAAATTGACGGTTCAGAAAATATTTCTAACAAGGAATCTTGAATAATGGCTAAAATATGAAAAATAGTTATACTTCTGTAATCTCGTTATTCGGTGTAATCTGTAAAGATCACTATTAGTTTTGATAACTTTGCCTATCCATTAATTACTGACTATTTTTGAGTAATGAGTCGCTACTCAAATGCAATAGCTAATTTCATGTACATTGCATGTTTATTATGTAAGTCTATTTGTAACTTAACGATTCGTCGTGTTGTAAAAAGTTTGATGTTTTTTGTTCAATCACTTCTCGACATTACATAACGACTACTATAGAATATAATATTTAATGAATTTATGTGTTGACCAAAAGGCTACCTAGTTTCAGTAACTTAGAATCCGAGAAGAATATATTTATTAGCTTGCATTGCATACTATATTATAGGTATATTGTTAGGCTTATAGCTTACTTAATTTATTCACTACGTTGTGGTTGAAAAGAATTAGATTCCCACGTGCTCACTACAATACGTTACAAGGATCTTTTGATATGCCCATTATATGCGAACACCATAACATTATAATAACCTAATTTAACATTATCTATATATTTATCTAAGTACTGCGCTGAACACTATATACAGTCGACATGCCAAGTAACCTTTCTTGAACCTTTATGTGGTTGTACTAGGGATGATTTCACAAGGATTGAGCTGGTAATGTGGTTGACTGTACTGGTTGTATGTAAAATGAGGTGTTTTATTGTAAATGTATTCCTGTAAGTGTGTTTTGTGATTAAAATAATGAGGAGGTTGAGTCTTATTGTTTTTGCTAAGTTTTTTTTATGATCATGATTACAATAATAAATTTTACAAAATTTTGTATGACTTAAATGTTTTTGTAATTTTCCAAAATTTCAGTGTTAGTAAAATTTTCTTTTTTCTTCAAAGTCGGCCCAGTATTTTAGGCGTGAATGCTTACAAGAAATACAGACAAATAGAAATTTTGTCTGTTTTCTGGTAAGCATTACCTTAATTTTTATTTATTTAAACTTTATTGCACAAAAATATAATTTGTAAAAGTGCCTACAATAGGCAATCTTAATGCTAAAAGCATTATCTAGTCTTGAGTCATACAGAGAATGCTATGTCGATGAAAATATATACTAACTACAAGGGGCATATACAAAATCAATTAGATATCTATACTGTATGCGGTGAACAAAATTATAATTACTGATACGATAAATGTAACAATTGCGTGGTAATTACTCAAAGCGTTTGTACAGATATTGTAACTTTTATGTAAATGAGCTGGAACCGTATTGCTGTCTAGATTGCCAACCTGTCTGTCGTGATAACATTCTACGAATAAGGTCGATAAACAATTTGCATATTTATTACAATGGTTTTATTGCTAAATTATATATCATTTATTTTCAATCGTGCTATGCTTTCTAATAGTTCTGTTTGTATAATTTTGTATTTGCCAGCGTAAGTACAAGGTTATAATCCATAATTGTGCATTCAGAAGTTCAGCTAGAACCAAGCCTGTGCATCATATTCCTAGACATGTCATCTTTGTCTTTACTTCCATAATATTTTTTTAGTATTTATTTTTCATAAGCAGGCATCGAGGTAGACCACGAACTAGATGGCGGGATGATTTATACAGGTTTTCGGCGTGGTTGGCAACAAATCGCTCAGTATAGATGACCTTTGGAAGACAGAAGGGGGAGGCCTTTGCCCAGCAGTGGGCCACAAAATACAGTCTATATATTTTTTTTTTTATACTACCAAACAAACATACTACAATATAGTAAGTGTTCACCGCAGCCTGTGGACGCATGTTGTCACATGCGCGTTGCCAACTTCGTGGTCTAGTCTAGGTAGCCCTGTAATAACACTTTTCACCCTTCAAACTGTTCGAACTATAAGGTAAAGCTAATGCTTGTCATCGTAAGGGTGAATTTCACGACCGTTTGATTTTTAAAAAATTAAACATAAAATTAACATTGTACCAGTACTTTACTTATTTATAAAATAGGATAATTAAAATGATTACTGTATATGGTACAATTTAATAAACACTAATGATAGCCCACGGCGGCGTTCAAAACGAAATTCTAATTAAACTGGTAAGTTTTTAGAGTCAAACCATCTTGTTTCCGCCATCCCGTCGTTCTAAACCACCGGACAATTTCAAAATTCCCAAACTTGTTTAGCTTTCTCCAGCAGAATGCAACGTTTCTTGGGAAACTTATAAAATTCATTAACATTCACATGCGCTTGCGACACTATTGGTCGTATAATAGTGGACGTTATCCGCTGTCAATTTGGAGACATTTATATGGAAAGTATTGGCTCATGTCGTCATAGAAACGAGCTCGAAATTCTTTTTATACTAGAACTTAATGGATCCATTTATGTTGATACATAAAAACCAAGATTAATTTTAAAATTATAAACACGGTGCACAGGCGTCTATGGTCACATGTATGGACTCGATCATTGTAGGGATGGGCAAATAATATTGATATATATCCTATCGATATTATTCAAATGTATCGATAAAAATTGACTAAAAATATCTGCACAATAAGCGATTCTCTATAAACATTGTCAAAATATTCGAAATTTAAAGAGACTAAACCCATAAAGCTTACTGCCTACCTACTCTTTTACTAAATTTAAGAAATCGGATTGGTCAAATACATGATGTGATGCATGAGCAGACAGCAGAGCTTTAAAAATATATCTATTTTGATACGAATTTGATATCTGAAAATAAATATCGAAAGTCCATATATCGTGTGAAAAAATATCGCTGATTTATATCGATTTTTTTTGTGAAAATATATCGATATTTTGATTTATCGATTTTTTTTGCCCATCCCTAGATCATTGGACAGGATAGTTTATAATCCAGCTATTTTCTTTCTTTCCATTGATCTATGCTTATAGTTAAAACTTAATTTGCTTGATTTACATGAATATTATCTTCTCCACGTGGATAAGTTAAGTATTAGTTAGAAGTACTATTAATTCTATGGTGGGTGATTCTTTCTGAATCTAATGAGAGTTCCTAAACGTAATATAGAATTTACAACAAACTATGACGTCTCCTTCGGCATAGACTATCGTATCGCAACGGCCATAGCATCTTGTTAACTTATAAATATAAAATATAAAGATAAATTTAATGGACCTCTTGATCTACGATCTTACGTGTTGTTTAAGTGCTCACAGCGCTTTCACTATAGAACATAGTAAAAAGTGACCTAGCTAGGTTTTTGCTTAGGTTACCTACTTTCTAATAAATTTTGTTAGAATTTCAAGAGCCTCCAAGGCTAATAGTAAATTCATCTGTATTTGGAATTCTTTTGCATCCACGTTTAGATAAACTTCAACACAAAATATGTATGTGCCAATTTTATACAGGCTCTTTGAATAGGTACCATCCACAGTGAGTTTTAATAACTGCAAATATAGCCGGGAACGGCTTAACGTCTTCTGAAGAATAGATGACATAACTTTTGGTCACCATCTCGTGACTGACCATTACAACGGCATCACTGTCGCAGCACCTTTGAGCTTCTCGAAATCTCTGGGCGGATAAGTATGGGTTATCGTTGTCAATTCGGGTTGTATGCTCTTGCATTTATGTTGAAACCCGTTATTCGAGCTGTGGGCCGATTGCACAACGTCCGACCCACAGTTGACTGTCGACACATTGGGAGTATTGGGATCACGAACGATCCTATTGTGCTGGATTGATTCTGCGTGGCCAGCTGTCTAACTTTGAAATCTGTGTCGATCATCGCTATTGGCATCGTTTATATGAGAATTCATTAAAGTCTTTACGATGGGTCAGTGACCCAAAAGAGAAAAATGTTTGATCAAATAACTATAAAATAAAAATAATAATTTGCCCATATATGATTCATTTCCAATTGCTTTAAATAAATATTCAGATAGGGGGAAATATAAAATAGGTCACTTTCAATAAACATTGCAGCCGACTTCGGTCGTTCAATATCTATTATTTTACCTAATTTGCTATATTAAATTTCAGATTCATTGCACAATTCGCCGTTGTTAATAATATCAGAAAATTAAGAAAAAAAAACTTGTATACTTGATAAGTAAAACTATACACCTGCCAATATTTATAGTTCCCGTGTCCATTACGACACAATAACGGTTATTAATCATTGTTCACTCGGACATCCGTCTAATTATATGGTTAGCAAGCTGTTACTCCTATATTAGTACATTGCATATAGATCGGTGAGAAAAAGGATCAATCATATTGGTCTGTAGGTCTAAATTGAATAACTTAGCGTCACTGCTGTTGAAAACAAGAAAAACTGTCTAAGGAAGAGTTGCAGTGATTGCCAATATGTAGCAATTATAACATTTTTTACTCAAATATTCTTCCAAAATATTGCTTCCTTTCGATAATTCGCAAGAAGTGATTGTGGTTGTTAAAACTGTTCAGATTAGTCACATTCAACGAATTATATTCGAATCTGTCACCATGCTTTGTTCTCTTAAGGGGACAAATCAATATTTCCGAACTGTCCCCCTAAGGGTACAAAGAAAGGATAACCGGAGTAATTCCATTCAACGATACACAACACAGGAGAACCATATTGTTACAAGTACCCAATCATATATATTTCAATTTATTTAACTCTGGATGTAGAAACGCATGGAATATTAAATAAATAACAGATTACTCCATGGGCATAGACAAGAGTCAAGATCTTTAGCTCTTTAATTAAAGAAGTTATAGGACAACTTGATACGAGAAAAGGTTGGGAAACCTTCGACAGGTAAAGGATGTATTCGATTTAAATAATTACAATCGGCATTCCTGAGAAGATAAGCAAATTACATATTTGTCATTATCAAGCAACTATTTGCAACGTACAAAGTCTGTAGGTAAGTTTCGAAATTCAGATAACTTTGCGATTTTTATAAAGAAAATGTTGGTGTTTTTGTCATGACTTAGGTTTTTTATTGTGAGTTTAACATACTGTTAGTTTCGTTTAAATTTCTCTTAAAATAAGAATTGCATTAAGCAGTAATTTGTTTATTTAGGGGAACTATTAATAAATTAGGTTGTGAAGGTCAATGCCAGACACAGTAAGTGGACTAACGGTTTAACTCGGCTTCGTCGGTGAAATATTAACAAATCTGTTTGATTTACCGACTTGTTTCCTGTCTATTCTAAAATCTTGTACTGATATCTAAGAATTTTATTATTTTGGTTGTCATATGAGTCATATAAATATAGTCACCAAAATGGAATTCAAAACGTAATGATACTCAAAATTGCGTGTATGGACGAAATTACACATTTGAATACGGGAATTAATGAAAACATCGCCAACCAAAACAAAGAAAAAAAAATTATGACTACTTCATTGGTAATAATTAAAGTTTAATATTTTTTTATACTAGCGATTAACTATTATATATAATATAACTGACTTTTAACTAACGCTATTAGGAACCCAATCATCACTAAATGGAAGTTCATATCAACAATTTTTTCTCTCCAATTTGTTTTCGAAGGTTCTTAGCAAATTCACAATCAATAAAGTACGATCGATCGATGCGTTCGATTCACCTTTTTCGATTGTGATTTTCTGTAAATGCTCATTATCATCATTCATTATTTATCATCACTACAATATCATTACATCATCATACTAGGCTTGATAAGCCTTCATTGTCACCCTTCAAGAAAATGAGTATAGGACCCTCGGATACCTTTATCAGTCGAGCGGAAGACGAAGAATAATATAATAACCTTAAAAAACATTGAAGAAAAATGATTATTTAAACTTCACTTCCCAGTTGACCCTAGAACAATTCTTGTGAGTTCTTGTAACAATGCCGTTTTTTCCTGTTTACTCCCAGAAAATCCTTGAAAATTCGAGTGTTTCCATTGAGACCCTCGCGCGCGACTAATCCGTGTTTAATCAATTCGCTGATCGACTTGGTATGTACACAGTACAGTCGACTGCATATCAAGTTGCTCATTATGGATCACTTTGTCGCGGTCATACCGGCGAAACTGCACTCCGTTTAGGTAGGTTCATATGCTAAGACTGTATGAATGGCGTTCATACTCTAGATGTTAAAAGACTACAAGATTTTCAATCAACTGAAAATGTTACATTCAGTTCTAACATATTTTTTTTTGTTTAAATAGCAGCGTCATTGATAGTTTTCATTCGATGTAGCCTCAATTGAACAATTATACAATATTTTTACACATCTATTATATGACGGTTGATATTATCAGATTGTTTTCTTTTAAAACTACTGCAACTGTTCTAGTTGACTGCAGTTGTAATTATTTTATTTCGGTACGATTGACAATGACGAACGATACACTACCTAGTATCAAAAAGTCGTGGAAACTTTTTAATTCAATGGGAAATCTTGACTGTCGAGATGTTTGTAAAATACTATATAATTGTATGGTAATAAATATATAAAAACAGGTGTTACAAGCAGCAGAACACCTAACGACCCCGATGGGTGACTGAAGCGAAACTAAACTGCGATAAAAAATTAAAATCACTCAGTCGTAGTCATACTGCTTTTGAATCGTGATAACGAAAAACTGTGACTCAACCCTGAAGTATCCACCACTAAAAATAGTAAAATACAAAGACACGCAACGAAGTGGAAAATTTTTAATGATCACATGAATAATTAAGAAAACTTTAAACAAATAATACTTTAAAAATAATTTTTGATTGAGCTATTTATAACTATTATGCATTTGGCAGATGCAATGTAAGATGGGTTTATTTTCTTTTCTTGTGTTATGTCTCCATCGTTCATCAAAATTGTTATTTTGTTATACATTTTTGATTGAGCTATTTGAATGAGACGTCAACAGTCGATACCTTAATAGCACTTATATAAAATGCATCAAGATTCTAACGTAAATATTTTTCCAAATGCATGTTTGTTTGGAACGCTACAAAAAATTGAATCCACTTTACATTTTGTGCGCTGTTCCTCTGTTCCTTTCGTAATTGATGCAATTAAATGACGTCATTCTTCTATTATGTCAACATAACAATAGAGAAATGATCAATAGTTTCATTGTCTACTACAATAAACTAATCACATTCGATAGTAGTTAACAATCTCACTGGCGCATGAATGAACCCTATGAAAATTTGCACATATCACTTATTGATTTTTATGACGTAAATACAAAAATTATTACGCAGAACATTTCTGAGACACGTGACAACAACCATTAACACGTTGAGTAGAATTTTAATCGATAAATTATTATAAACGAAATATGGTATATCGATCCTGCATTGTCGCCTTCCTTCTTCAAGCAATTGAGAAGTCCCTCACAGATACTTTTGTCAGTCAAGCGGAAAACTAAAGAAAAATGTACTGTTTTTTTGTCTAAAATTAACTGCCATCTAAAAACTGCAAATTAACAGAATCATGAAGTGCCGACCAACAAAGGATCTGACTCAAACATTAAGAATATCTTATTATTACCAGATTAACTTTAATGATCGATAAATTAGGGGGATTTACAACGGATCTGAAAATTCCACGTACTTAGGTAAACAATTAGACTACACCGGAATCCGTCTAGTTTTTTGGCGACAACGCAATACATTTCAGACAGGCAAATGACTTCTCTTTAAAAATCACTGATACGTATAAAAAAGCTTGAAACGCGCCAAGAAGCCTAATCCAAGGTGACTTGCCGCGTCCATTATCCAACATAATGATAACGATTTCCACGGATCATGGATGTTTAGCCAACAATAGTCTAAAGACGCATACGTAATTTTTGGAGAAGCAAGGCCATGGACGGTCTCGATGTAATGTTACAAATGTAAATGACCACTGATGGGAATTTGTTAAAGATTTTTCGTAAACACTTAGTGGACTATGTTGATGTCTGAAAAAAATTATGCATTAGGCAATTGCAATGCTAGATGGGCTGATTTTCTTTTCTTGTGTTATGCCTCCATCGTTCATCAAAATTATTATTTTGTTACACATGGTGGCATTTTCCAAGCACCTACCTATTGATAATCTATTCCCGTTTACTGTTGGCAGTGTAGAAAATTCATAAATAACTAAGGTTTATTTTTGACTGTGCTGAATAATTTTAGCCACTTTTCGGTCTACTGCACACATGCGTTACATCCGAATAATGATCGCGAAGATACTCAACAAGTTTTACTATTGTGAGCTGTGCACTGATGGATCACTAACATCCATTTATTAGTTTGTTGCTTTTTGAGAAATTACTATTTGATTTCGAACCTAGGATCGATGGAATGATCTGATGATGCGATTGCTGTTTCATCGTGATCAAATCCATTGTTGACATGGTTATGTAGTGACAATTTAGGTCACTGAAAACAATTTTACTACCTATTGTTAGTATGAAGTAGTTCATGTTTTATATTGACCGATCGATAAATCTCAGGACAAACCATTTTCCTCTTGTTTGAATATGTTATAGTACACCTTCCTTAATCATTTACTTTGATATATATATTTGAGATACATTATAATTTATTCGTTTCTTTTCACCCATTGTGTTTGGTGACTGTGGTTGTTACTGACTAACTCTTCTCAATATCATCTATTAGATGTCGTACGAAGGACTGGGGTTTGGCAGTTGATACGCAATATGTAATTCCCTAAAAGGTTTGGTGTCTGGCAGGCGGCGGGTTATAAAACTATGTTTATTCTCTAATGTACCTGACTTGCCGACTTGGAAAACTATTTTTTGATAATTTGATGCGATGATAGTAGGTTGACTTCAAGTTTAGAATTTATTATAATTAATTGCATATTTGATAAAGTAAGTAAATTAATGATTATTCACAAAAGAATGCCGAAATGTTGCAACATTTAAAATTTTATTGAATATTGATACAACTTGCAAGGTTCTGTCTCATAAGCATATGTAGCTGATTGCAATAATCTTCCAGTGACAATATTCTTCATTCTATATCTATCGTATACATAATTAGGTATTTTTTTCTATTTGTACATATTACTTAATTTTAAATAAAGAATTTATATTCTCACTTGCTCCCTCTATGTTCATTACTCTCTTTATACATGCTCGCGGATACTAGTATTAACAGATAGGGGCTCGATTCTGACACACTCGAAAAGTACAGATCATAATATTGTTTCACAAAATAAAATCATAAACCAATAAGTTGAATCAAATGCGTCGATCGATCGAACATTTCTATTGGAAATTTACTTGAAATCTTCGAAAGGGTTTAGAGAAAATTTATGAAGTGAAATTTGATTTGTGATGAAATGATTGCGTGAGGATCGGGTCCTAGATCGGATCTTATATTTAAATTTACTTATTATTTGCAAACATCACGAGGTAGCCAAGGGGAGCTAACAGTATTTGACGCCTATTCTCCATTGAACCGTGTGTCAGATCATCCAACCGAGAAATCCTGTTTATACGAAGCAAAAATGCCTACATAACTAAATAATCTTGTTATTTCGCCAATGTCAATGCTAATCCAGTTAACTTCAAGATTACTCGCAAAAACAAACTCACGTGTGGTTACATGCACTAGATATCGTTAACAATAACTATAATATATGAGAACACTAAAAAAAAAAACAATCTTTGAAGCAAAATATGGGATAACGATATTCTTATAATAACCAATTAATTTTAACTGACACTCTCAAGGCTTTATTAGATTTGCTTTGAAGGTTCTAATCTTGAAACTTTTTAGTAATGTGTATCAAAAGGAAATTTTATAAATTTAAAAATCGATTGCCCTTTTTTTGTTCGGACCAGGTGCAGGTGGGACCATTTCACACGATGAAAGCTTTCCCCAAAAACAATTACCTAGTGTTTATTTTTTAAAAGAGATTAGAATCTTAGTTTATTTTTTAAAAGAGATTATTTATATGTTATTCATTTGTCATTTAATAAAATATAAATTGCATTAAATTTCTTAAGTCACTAATATTATTTTATATTTTTGCGAGCTTCTTGATTATATATATAAGGAAAGTATAGTCAAATACAGATTACAAAATAAGTAACTATTCATCAACTCTTTTGAAAATAATTACAATGTTATTATTCTGATTAGTTCGTAATTTATCAGTAACGCAGTAGTTTAGTACACGAATATTTAATTACGATATATATTATTCATATTATTGAACAAAATACTCACTTGGAAATTCAGGTCCTGTAACGATAGAAGGCACTGACACAAAATTTAAAATTTTGAAAATGCAAATTTCTTGTGGTAAGTGCGCACGTGTCGACTGTCGGCTTTGTATTGGTCGGGCCCTGACAAACTGCCGGTTTTTATACACGGACCACTCTGCCCTGCGTATGACCATCTTGGACACGCCAGTTCGCATCTTCTGTATCTTTTTGTGATAATTTAAAACAAATTCTTGTCTATGGTTTATTAGCTTAACCTGCGTTCAGCTCCCGTTGGAATTTGGCTGTCTTATTCACTTGTCGTTGGCTCGAGCTTCCAAATTTATTTCCCTATAAAATGCGGTTTGGGGATTCGCTGTCGTGGGAGTTTTGTAATGTTTTTTATCAATAGGCTCGAAAATTTCTTAATCTACCTATCTTCTACGCTCGTCCGAGAGCGTAAGATAATATAGGATGTATTGGCTACTCCTGCAGATTGTAAAAGTCAATCAAGGAAAAACTATAACTGGAGATAGTTCGGCGATAGGCTAGCAACATATTACTATTTCAGAATTTTCATTCCACCAATCCAATCAAATTAAATTGCTTTGTACCCGAACTCGATGTTTCACCGTATCGGATAAATATGTGGTCTCTCTCATGAAAGCTGAGATAAATAAGCGTCGACTTTGGTTAACACTGTTCAAAGTAAACATAAGTTAGTTTCCTGATGTTGGCGAGTGAAAAAAAATCTGTTTTCAAAATTTTGGAAAACAACTTCCTACCTTTTGTCTGCGGCTTCATCCGCGTGAAATTCCGACGAAAATATATGTATACTAAATTATGTTTTTTACGAGTGGAATATTTCGTGGGGGTTCCAATAAAGATCAGGTAGATTTTTGTAATATTTATTATCATCGTATCGTCAACTGTTATGTAAATAATTGCTGTTGTGTATGGGACAATAAGTATTATTGTTATCAATTTATATGGTAACCGATTACGAATGAATGATGAGATCGATACAGTGTTAATTCGTATGAGTAAAGAATATAATGTTCAATATGGAGAATAAAAATATTATAAATATTATAAAGGCGAACGTTTTTTAGTACATTTGTTAATTCTTAAACGTCGAGCCAGTTTGGTATCAAGGCAGCTGTTCAAAAAGCCTGATAGTCAATGTCGTTTTTTAAAGTAGATGTCGCTAATGTGCATAAAATTAAAAACGTAAGTATTTTCAAAAAATATGTAATTAGAACGAATGCATTATTCACATTCACACATATCTAGTATGCATTCACAGCTATGAGGCGCCGAAGTCCAGGCTTGCTCTTGATGTTTTTGCCCATCAGCTGTCAAGGCTGTATCCACATAGAAGACAAATTACTATTAGCTATTTCATATTATTGAGAAAACTCAATGTGATTTTTGGTCATTTTAAATGGAAAACAAAAATATAGTTTTCTAAATTCACGTGTTTTTTTCAAATTTATCATGTAGATAGTCATAAAAATGTTTTGTGTATTGCATAAAATATAGCCAATAATGGTCATATATTACTCGCATAATGTAAATGTCACACAAATACACCGATCGTTTTTCATTCTAAGTAATTGTATATATAGTTTTTATAGTCGTTTGGACCCTATAGAACCATAAAATGCCACCCATCGCTTATCCCAATATAAAATGTGTTTACATTAAAATATCAAATTGTTTATCATTGTGTCTCCCTCTCTCTCTTTCTCTCAACTTCGCATATTCCCAGTTTCATTCGGGGCTGAGACGCCACGAAGCCCAGGTTCTGTGTAAAAACAGAAGATGTGGCTGTGATTTTAGAACCGACCGTCTGCGTGGAAATGATATTGTTGCTCATCAGCTGCCTAAGCTACGTGTCCCTTAGTCAAAACTCGTACGAAAACCACGCGATAATTAGTTGTCATATTCTAGGGCGGAAACGCACGCCACATTTAGTCATTGTATCTCTCTAATATAACCATATCTAAAACCCAATATTCCTTACGCCATTGCATAATTTAGTTCGACAATAATTTGATCATCAAGTTTGTATTTAATTATTAGAATTCATTGACTTGTTGCTTTTGTGTTGTTTTTTAGTATTTGTAATTAATGTTTGCCTAAAGTAGCAGACACACGGAAATACACGTTGAAATCTTATCTATGAGTTGTCTATATATAATTTATAGTACTTAATTCATTTTGCATTATTCTGACACTAGCATAATGCACTTTAAATTACCTACCAATTTTTGTACACCATGTAATTAATTGTAACGAAAAATATGGAAACCGGAAATAAGAACGTCCTTATGTCCGGTTTCCGGTCATCAATCTTCAGTAACTTAATGAAAAACTGGAATAAGAAAACACCACCAAATGTGTAGATGTTAATTTCTATGTTTGTATTTGACCCATACCTCCTTACTAATATTTTAAATTATATATTTTTTATTCTCTTAGCCAGTATCGCTTCACCCAGCCAGCATCACTATATTACGATCTCCGACGTATGAATGTGTTTGTCCTTCTTTCACGTAAAAACGGGACATTGGATTGAGATGATTTTTGGTGTGGAGATGGAAGTGTGGACTGACAGCCTATTTTTAGTGCACTTTTACATGATATAGATTTATCAAAAAAATGCATGTGAAGGTCTAATTTCTGAATAAATTATTTATATATTACTAGCTTCGCCATGGGGCTTCGCTCCCGTAGAAATTTCGAAATAAAAGCATCCGTGTACCGATTTTTTTCGTAAAAGTAACAAATAAATAAATATAAATATATTGGGACAAATCACACAGATTGAGCTAGTCCCAAAGTAAGTTCGAGACTTGTGTTATGGGATACTAACTCAACGATACTATATTCTATAATAAATACATATATAAATAAACATCCAAGCCCGGGCCAATCAGAAAAAGATCATTTTGTATCATGACCCGACCAGGGATCGAACCCGGGACTTCTCGGTTCAGTGGCAAAAACCTTACCATTGCGCCACCGAGGTTGTCAACAAACATCCACACATACATCCCCACAAACTTTCGCTTTTATAATATTAGTTATGTTATAAAATAAGTAATTGTTGTTTTTGCTAACAGAAAAGTAGCATACAAGGCCGAAACATACCGTACCGAAATACCGAAAATAGCGGAAAAATGGGAGACTATGCTCAGCCCCTCTCCTACTTCTTCAGTCGTATTCCTTATGGCTGATTAACTGAAGCACACACAACGACTCTTGGCAATATTAATGTAGTGGTTTGCCATTGCCTTCTCTATTTCACAAACTGGATGATAAATTAACATCTAGAGTGCAGGTTTCCTCACCATGTTTTCCTTCACCGGAAATAAACCTTACTTACCCCTGTTCAAACTAATACAAAAATAGGATAACCTCAAATTGTCATTTACGAAACTCGCAAGATTAGTATAGATTTGTGTAAAAGTTGGCGCATGTTTAAAAAATGACCCAATATATCGACGACCTCGACGACGACGACTGAGAGGGTTCTGGGTTCGATCCCCGGTCGGGTCATGATGTAAAATGATCTTTTTCTGATTGACCTGGGTCTTGGATGTTTATCTATATATGTATTTGTTATAAAATATAGTATCGTTGAGTTAGTATCCCAAGTCTCGAACTTACTTTGGGACTAGCTCAATCTGTGTGATTTGTCCTAATATTTTTATTTATTTATATAGAAGTTAACCAAAGACTATGTTGTGATGTGAAACAATAGTTGTTCTTATGATCTTGTCCTATGCATAATAATATACTTAAATGTCAATGCCATAAGCCGCTAAATTGCGCAAAACCACACCAATAAATGATATCTTTACACAACGGAGAGAAAATAGATTGCCATTGGACATATTTAAGTACAGAGCTATTTTGAACTTTTTCATTTGCAGATGTGATTAAAATTACAAAATTGCACTGAAGTTACGATCGAACCACTATTTATGCTCTTTCGCGCGTGGCTATGTTTGCTATTTGCATCCTATGTATACTAATGGGAAAGTCTGTCTATCTGTCTTTATTGGCTATTGGGGGAGTGAAGCTGCAAACAAGAGTAAAAACATTATTTTAAAATTAATATATAATATATTACTATTAGTATGGACTTACTTCGTTTACATATGAAAATGATCTAAATTCAACGAAGTTGTTTTGTTTCAGTCGTCCTTTTGTCTTTTCAATCATTACAGCTTACAGCTCTCGTGGAAAAATTTTCGGCCATTTGTTTACGCTTTACGCCGCCGGTCTTTTGTAGTGTTGTTTACCAAACCAATTCGCGCTAAGTATAACATTTCCTATTGCCATTACCTGGCAATTTAGTATGCTATTGCTTTCGCCGCTGACTTCACCTACATGAACTCAAACTGGAATTGGATAAAAATAACATTATTTGCGTCAATTTTTTGTTGGTTTCGATTTATTTTCTTTGTTTGTCCTCGACATCTAAGATTCCACGACTGCGCTAGTTAGGTAAATCATTTCAAGTGTGTTGTTTTCTAACAAACAAACATTATTTGGTATCAAAGAAAAAAATGTAATATTTTTTTTTATTGTGTCTTATGATAATTTAGTAATTTTCTGTCCAGGACAGCTTTGTCGCGCTATTTTGGATTTGCTGTCCAAAGAAGAAAAAAACACGATATCAGCATTGTTTTGTACAAAGGGTAAATCATCATCATAATTCAATAATACATCAGCTCTCAAAATCCCGCTTTGCCTAAAAAAATCTGGCAACGCTGATCTTGGTGCACCAGCCGTTAAATAAGATTTTAAACATAAATAAGTAGTAAATAGATTTGTAATGAACGTACAAACACCACTACAACATAATTATGTGGAGGTAACTAAATAAATAAATACACAAAGGCATATTGCATACAGTTCAATTACAGTTCTACTATTACCCAACGCACTGACTTTCAGTTGAAATCAAACTATGCCTTTTTCAGGTACATACGTTTGCTTTAGCGCATCCTAATTATCATTATAAATTATAAAATACATAGTTTTACACAGATCGTGCGAGAATATTCAATAAAAGATCATATAAGCTTCATGGTCGTTATTAGCACACTTAAAACGGCCAAAAGTATATGTCTGTCTCGTTTGAATAACAATTCTGACTCACCCATGTCAAATTGGCATGAAGAACACGCTCATATTCCGATGCACACATAAAATACACCAATCAAGTGTAATCGGAGGTACGGTGGGTATTAATCTTTGGTCGACCTTCGAGAAAGGGTCAAGGTTATGAGACAATGATTTACAAGCATTATACATAGTAAGTTTTAAGATCCATACAGAATGTGTATGCAGCAATTTGTTGTATTGAGTTGTAGCTGTGCAATGTCACGCACAATTCCATACATCTTTGTTACATACGCATTAGGTGATCCGGCCTTTTTTCTTTATCTAGTTCGCTCGGGTAATACCATAATAAAATTAACACCTAAAGCTTCCTCAGGAATCACACTATCTATTGTTGAAAATCGCACAAAAATCCGTCCGGTAGATTTTGAGTTTGTCGCGTGTTATTTAAAAACGATCAATTTTTGGGTAATCCCCATATTACTATCTGGCTCATAACTAGATTATATTCATCGTAATATCTCTCAAGTTACAAACTACTGGCAAACTACTGGCAAACTACTTAAAATGATCTTTTTCTGATTGGCCCGGGTCTTGGATGTTTATCTATATGTTTTAAAATATAGTATCGTTGAGTTAGTATCCCATAACACAAGTCTCGAACTTACTTTGGGGCTAGCTCAATCTGTTTGATTTGTCCTAATATATTTATTTATTTATTTTATTTACTGGCATAGTAAAAATTACTTTGAACCTTATTGATGTCATAATTTATCCGAAATAACAACAATTGCAGTAAGTACAGGACAGAACAATAATTTGCAACTTATGCGTATGCATTTACATGAAAATAGGCTTACTTGTCGTCACGCCACTACTACAATGGTAAGACTCTTTCAATAATACTCCATTAGTGACGTTTTTCCTTTGACAGATAAACATCTAAAATAAAAAGGATACAAAACGTGTTGAACCTATTACATAATAGTAAGTATCATCGCGTTCATATAGAAGCGACAAGCCACTTCTTTTTGCCCGACTGCAAAGGAAGGGTATTGTTTTGCGCACGTATCTTGTATTTAGTATTATTTATAACCTCATATCTTGATCCAAAACCGCCGCACGGATTTACATCGTTACACTCGTCTTAGCTGCCCGAGTGTTCTTTATAATATGTAATGAATACGTTTCAGATTTAATAAAACATTTAGCGATACAGAATTTTGTACGTAAGCAGGATGTAATTGATTAGTTCCTTGGCTTTAAATATGAATGTCGAATAAAAATAAACGTTATTTTGTAAAAAATACCTGTTCGTGAATTCATGCTTTGTGAATTTATACATTTGTGACGTAAAATAAAATACACACTCCGATTTATTGATGAGTCGCAATTTATGTAGGAATTTACAAACCATTTCTATACCGTAGGCAAACATGTCCGTTATATTAATATCATGTCGTCTCTGATAACATCATCTGAGCTATTTCCCTGTTGCTTCCTAGTCTTTACGAAACGCCCGGGAACCGCTTTTCTATACTTTCTGTTCGCCATTTAGCATTGGTTTTTGGCCTCCTTAATTCTCAGACCATTGGCAATATTGTCCTAATAACCTTAAGCCAGATATTTATGAATTTTTGTCTCTTCAGCCAAGCCCAGGTGGAAGCAGCAAGAGTAAAATCAATATTCATATCGTACTAGGTTCGCCCGCGGCTTCGCCCGTTGAAATTTTCCACGGGAACAGTTATTTTTCCGGGATGAAAGGGCACACTATATGTCCTTCTCCACACTTCAATCTATATGTATGCAAAATTTCAAGAAGATTGGTTGAGTATATAGAGCGTGAAGATGTAACAAACAAACATACTTGCTTACGCATTTATAAAAGGTATTAGTAAAGAAGTAAGGATATCAAGAAGGCAACACATTTATTTTCCTGTCGAAATATTCCTTACTGTATGTCATAAACAATTTACATAAAATATAAAATAATACAGTAAATATTTAACGTACACCCGACCTGACCTTTACAACCGTAGACGTTCCATATATTAGTATTAATGTGCAAACAATAAATGTGAGGTAATGTAAACTTGATTACATTTAAGGTCGGCCAGGAAATAGCCGGTGTCATCAATTTCACCCTTAATGATCAGCACCTGCTTTAAAGGGCCTGATACACTGGAGGAAGAGGAAGGTTTTATGTAAAACATATACCTACTCTGTGTATTTGTGTTCTTGATCTTCGCTTTGGGTTCATTTGTATAACGCCTCCGCGGAAATGCGTTTTCCGATGGAACATTTTCAAAAATATAACGATAAAACTGTGAGAGAATGCTTTTACTTATTCGTTTTTGTTGTTTGTCATTACTTGTAACAATAAAGTTTAATACTCAATATTTATGGACATTTTATTCACTATACGTCCAAAATCCAAATCCAAAAGCGCCTTGATCCTTGATTCTGCCATCCTCTTTGAGTGGTATTAAAATACATTATTTTTTTCTATTCAACCTCTTCCGGACGTCATGACCAAATATGTTGACACTGAAATGAATTTAGTGGAAGATCATTTTCAGAAACACGATGTCCTGAAAACCAAGTATGCGGTAATACCGGTCAAGCCATATTTTTTACATAATTTTCCAAAATTCCCGCGGTAGCAATCGAGTAAAATTTCTACAATTGAAAGCACTTCGTAAGTAAATTTCACTAGCTTGGTACTCGTACTTTTTCAAAATCATGGATTTCATAAATTTGTACAGTATAAGTGTGAAACACGTCTTACTGTTGGCAAGCAATTATATTACCGTAAGCTGGATGAGGACTTCAGTAAAACATGAATTAAAGGTGCTTGGAACAAGGAGGATATTAACGTCAGCGTCTGAAGCTATAGATATACATAAAATAGATCTCGCAAGTGTATACGGTCCACATTTATAAATATATTATTTCCGAATTACTATGTATAACAGAAGAGTTCAAATGTTTGGGAAGTATCTTCAATAAAATTCCTCATAGATCGGTTGGAAGTGGCCTTCGTTTAGAATCAATTTTCTACTGCTTACCGCTACGCAATCTCAACTCTAGAACTTTTGTACCTCATAGTTAATCGCTTCTGTACCAATGTTACTTCAGGTAAATGGTGGCACCAACACATTAGGTAAACAAAGACTAAATTTGAACCACATTAAAACATTATGTTTTAAATCTGTGGGCTAAACCACCCGTTACTCGATGTTGTAGAAGTCAATGCCTTTGTCAAACCTGGGAAGACTTGTCAATGTCAAAATATGCTGTTTACGTCTTATTTTTGTGCTGCACTCTAGCGTGATAACGCCACAATAATTTTCCCTGTTGTCTATTTGACTATCCAGTCTTTGAAAATAATAATAGTGTTAGTCTAGGTACATATATAGGTATATAGCGTTTCGCCTTACCGTTTTTGAATCGTTAAACATATTACTTAATCGTTTTGACTAAGCCGTAGTATTGAGTCCGACTGTGTATTAATCAGGAAAAGACATAAATACAGTGCTTCGTAGTAGGCCGCCTTTAATTACCTTTCAACGACTGCCATAAACTTGGTTGTGTTAACGGGAAAATAAATATTTACAATCTAAAAGGAAATAGCAAAATGTTAAATAAGTGCTTTGATTATTTTTGTTACAGAATATTGTGGCTGCCAATAGATTTGTTCATATCATATTCCCCAGATTATAGACCATTCGCAACCATTTGCAAGACGCATTCGCTAGCAGGGAAATTAAGTAAAAATAAGGGACGTCAATTGAATAATTTCTCTGTTTTCATTTTGATTTCGATTTTTCATAGGCATAGTGTCATTTTCGTAATTTGCCACACAATTCAGAAATTTAAAAGGGAAACGGTTATTGTTTATGTCTTTATCCTAGTATTTTAGTATTGAAGAATATCTTAGTTTTTGTTACCGCCTTAGTCGATGAATCGTTTATTATTGTTGATTTTTTTTAAGTTTACCGGAGTTTGAATGACTTTAGTCAGGTCAGTCAGCGTATTACCGGCAATGTCACAGAATTTACAATGTCGCTTTATTCGCCTGCATTTTAATGGAACATGTAATGTACGTAACTGCTGACTCAATCTGTAGGACAAATCACACAAACTTAGTTCCGAATATGATTCTTAAAAATTACATAAAAAATATGGCTCGATTGGGGATCGAACCAATGTTCCATGCCATTTTAGAAAATAAGCTCTGGATCAGTACCAACTGAGCTGTTGAAATTTTTTAATAAGTCATAGTTAGGACTCGATTGTGGAATGAACAAAGAGATTTCGACAAGTGACTGATGGAAAAGACCAAAGACTGAATCAAAGTCATTCCCGTGGGAATTTTTAGATTTTTATTAAGTATATTTTACTCTTCCTCTTGCCAGAGTGATAGGCACCTTGCCTAGGGGGTGCTTCCTAGATATTTTTAATTTGTAGGTTATTTTGTAAGGTTACTTAAATGTATTATTTAATTATAGTAGAGACTTTATGTTTATGAACTTTCATAGCGCGTTAAAAAACTCTTCAGCTTTATAAAAGGTTTGACTGGCAGAGAATGCCTTATGGCATTAAGTCTAATTATTATTAACTCGTTATGTTGTGCAACAAACTTTAAATAAATAAATAGAAACACCTAATGCCAGCTCCACACACTAACGCGGAAAAATTCGCCAAACTTTGACAGATTCGGCATACATTTCTGGTTATTATTGCGGTAAATAAAAGCACTCATACAAACTTCGCAATTCTCATTCATTCACGTTCATATGGAGCCGGCATAATAGATGTTTGTTTAGGTTTTTGTTGGAGAACTACGAGTTCATTACTTAATTTTTGATATCTAATTATGAAGTCATAAAAACATTAATTATCCGTTGTAAATTAACATATTAAAATATATGAAGTTTTTTTTTCTTGTCTAACAAGATCGCTTTGAAGACTAATAATATTACCTAGAGTCTTGGCTTAGCCTCACATAGAATAGACAAACATTATTGTAATAGGTACCTAAGCATAGTTTACGTCAATTTATTGCCATACTTAATCATAATCTATATCTTCTACTAAGTAGGTAGGAAGTACTTCGTTGTTTTCATATCATACTTACCTAGATACCTGATCCTAAAAATTCAAACACCTTCATAAGATTGGCTGTTGCGTTAGTGTAAATTCGAAAATTCATCCATCTGTGTTTACCGCACCAAAAGTTTCTATTACCCCTTTTTTCATAAAAAAAAGTTAAGCACTTATGTTTTGTCTCTTTCTGTTAATGTCAATTATTGTAAATTGCGATAGTGACAAAACATATTTTTATTTTTTTTTATCAATAAGGGTTAGTATTCTATTTTTCATACTTCTCAGTTATTTTTTTTTTCAATGCTGTCTAAAGTAATAAGTATGATGATAAGGTTGCCCACGACAATACGTTTGTCCCTCTATTTTCGTGGCCTAATAGGTCATCATGCCGGACTGCTACACTGGTCCCGGGTTCGATCTCCGGACATGTCAACATGGAAAATTATATTTTTCAGATTGACCTGGGTCTTGGATAGTATTGTTGAGTTAGTATCCCTTAACACAAGTTTCGAACTTACTGTGGGGCTAACTCAATCTTTGTGATTTGTCCGTATATATTTATTTTTATTTCATAAACTTGCTTATAACCATACTTATTATTAAACCTTGCGCTGCTGCTTCTATATTAAGAGATAAAAACTTGAACTTGAAAATAGATCGTGTATTACAGCATGTCCAGTAAACACCGTAATTTGCTTCGCCTTGCGCAGGCGCCGGTAATGGCGGCGAATTAGCAGACTGATGACCGCTGCCAACGGCACAGATTGGCATGAAACTATAGGTACTTAAGCCAACGACGAAGAACAGGAAACAATCTTAGTTCAAATAGATAAATAGCATCAATATCCATAAATATGGATTAGATACGACAGTATAATTTGATCTACTAGGTTTTCTGCGGCTTTGCACAAGATAATAATAAAAATTCATGATACTTAGTCGGGAAGTAAGTTATCCATCCACCCATAAGAATGCCCAGTGTCCCAGCTGTGAGGAGTCTTAAAAAATAGTACTAAAGTAATACTGAAAAATAAAAAAACATTGTAAGAAACAATAATGGTAAGCCGATCTGGCATGATAGGGACCAACATTGTTCAAATGAGTTTCTTTCGGCATTTCTTCTCAGCAGTGGTCGTTCCGAAATGCCAGTAGTTTGTAGCTTGTGAGAAATAACTATAAATATAAAAATTGACGAGAAAAAGTGCCTGTGAAGGTCTAATTTCTGAATAAATGATTTGAATTTGAATTTACTGAGACAAAGGCTCTCAATGATTCTTATTATCTTTTCGAAGGAACTTCCGTAACTAAAAGTATCAGTTGTTCCTTTAAAATAACTGAGAGCAAGCGCTTTTACACTACTTCGTTATTAAAGTTGCTTGATTAAATGGACAACACTCAACGGTCTACACTAATCACTAAGCTTGTATCGCGGGTCCTATAGACAAACACGAAAACTGACAGAACGGCAGACAAACATCTGTTGTTACAATTACAAGTATTCGCCTACGCTGAGAATCGAACCCGTTTTAATTTTCGTCGTCATTAAATTCAAAATAAATCTAGCTGCCCAAGTATTTATTCATATACAAGAAATAATACCTACAAGTTTGTATTTTGATCTATTTATTAGGAGTTTCGATACCAATTTAGACATACAATTATCACAACTGTGCAAAGACAAAATCGTAGGTATTTATAACGTCATTTGACATTTATAGTTTCAGTTACCTTGATGACAAGGAATAACTGGAAAATTGAATTATGACAAACTCACTAATTCCACCATAAAAGGTAAGTAAACATTAAATTGTTTTGCTATACATTTTAATAAAATTATAGAACAATGTATGATGGCTACGAAATATACTTACGTAGTAACTACATACCTTTATGACCCTTATATAATAAAGAAATACATTATAAATTAAATAACATTTTCAGTAAGATTGCATTCGTAATTATCAGGAAATTGTTCAAATCTCCGCGATCATCTCAAGACCTTCGCAACTAAATGTCTAGAACAATTTACTTTTAAAACTAATGCCGTGCAATTAAAATGTATCGTGCAACTTGGTTTATGACAAGCAGATTCGCCACTTTTGTTTCGACTTAGTGTTTCCGGATTCACATTATCGCGGTGCAGTTTTCCGAACTTTACAAATTCGGTATAGGTACATTGCTGGTTTTTCATTGCGGTAAATAAAAGCTTTCATACGAATTACACAATGTTCGTGCATTAGCGTTGGCATCTGTCCGAGTTTGGCGTTAGTGTGTAGCCGGCATAAGGATTTACAAATTTATCAAATCGAACATTTCATTTTTAATGACACCGATAAAGTGAAATAAGCATCAATGTTGTTAAGAGGAATTATGAGAAGTCATCGTTGGATCGAAGAAGAAGAAAGAATACCTGTCATAGAATCCTAAATGTAGGATCCAAGAGTGGAATTGGAAGAAGGGATTGTCTGTCCATATGAACGCAAGAAACTCAAAAACTACCGGACGGATTCATATCATAAAACATAAAGAATATCGTCAGCCATTCGTATGAGAATAAATGCCAATATAGGCATTAGTTTCTTCCTTCCTTGAACCAAACATGTTACGAAGATCTTGCCAGTGAACAAATTTCCTGAATGTTATTTAGAATATTTATTTCCCTTTACTTAATACTGTCTTCAAGGTTAATATTTCGATGGAAATTAATTTACAGAACTACATAACTCAAATAAATTATTACAGATATCCGACAAAAAGCTAATTAGAAGATTCAAGTATTGGGAAAAACTAAAATTAGTTTTTTAGGGCTACTGTGATGATCTTGTCATCTTACTCAATCGACTGATTTAAAATAACTTGTCCGGCGACACTGCCCCGCTTTTAATAATGATATGATATATTTAAGAATACAAATAATCTGTAATAATGTGTAAACAAGTAAAGAAAACAGGTATATAGGTGCAATGTCAAGGCCGTTGACCGGTGAACCGATGGAGCTGGCGCGCTGGACTTGCGTCGACAACATATTGAAAATATAGAATAATCCATTGATTCCGTATGAATCAATATACAGAAGTAACAGTTCCGGATGTCTCTCTCCCACCTGTCCCAATGTACACTACTGTCTCAGAACGAATTTCCGTTTTCTTTTCGGCTACGAAGCCCCAAAGTCCGTGATACGCCTAAAACATCTTTAATTTGAATATTCGCTTGTATTTTTGTGATATTACATTCTTTGGGAAAGCTGTTATCGCTTATCAGTTGTTAAGGTTTTAGTTAGAATGGACCCCAAACAACGTGAAAAGGTAGACGAAAAAGAGGAGCCATAGATTTTAAAAAAATCTACCTTTTTGTACGTTGATTGAAAAGTTCATTGTTCTGTGTTATTTATATTTTATGTTTTTAGTTCGTAGGTATATATCCCGTAACCCAAGTCATATTTCATTTTATTTTTTATCTCCTTAAATTAAAAATTAATTTAAGTAATAAGTATGACTTTTGACATTGAAATTCTTATGATGTTATTTACTTTGGTAGGATTATTTATTAGGTGCAAAGTGTTTACGAACTTCAATTGCATAATAAATTTTGTCTAAAAAACGCATAACAATGAATTCTCGAATTATCATTTTCTCACATGAAATCCCTAAACAATATTTTCAATTGAATTAATGGTTATATATTATTTATATTCAGCTGTAACAGAAGATATATCTAACACTAATTAAGTAGATATATTCACCGCAATAATAAAAATACTTAACATTTTATCTAAGTAGTCATTTTTGCATACAAGATAAAATCTAGCGTCTATTTAGTTAGTAGCCCGTGACAATAAAATTATGATTTACGATGCAGTTTCAAGTTTAATATCTAGCAGTTTCTCTATACATTTCCTATTAGCTTGTTTATTACAATTTATTTAGTTTTAACACTCAAAATATTTTAATTTCCGTTTAATGATTATCTACTGTCTCATGTGGTTACAGGTGTTAGAGTATGACGGTATCATATAGATATATTCCATGATATATGTTTATATTCGGTATACGCAACAGAATATCGTCAATGCCAAGAGATACCTGCCATACTGCCATATAAAATGGCATAAGTGCTATTAAATTTTTTATAGACTAATATATTTCAAAAATACTGAATCTGTGTAAGTATTTAGATTTGCATAGATAGTAGGTATGCTAGATAGGAATTTAATGAAGGCGCCTCTCCTTTTGGAATGTGTTAATTTGATGTCTTTCAGATCAGAGGCGCCACTGTGACACATCATTTCACATCCAACCAGTTTCGTATAGAACCAAGAATTTGTATCGTAGCAACAGCATTTATCAATAAAATCTCGTTAGCTCCTAGCGGTACCTAAATGCATATTAAAACTATAAACATTAATTAATTATGTAAAACCAGTTGTTTTTAGAGCATGCTGGTCCATTGACTCACTCGGACAAAGACAAGAAAAGCGATTTCCGTTGTAGATATCAGTTGAAAAACATAACCTACTTTGTCATAAGACAAAATTCGGCACATGATCAGGGTAGATTTATGATAATATAAACACGATTTATTAGGAATATATATCTTAAAAAAAAATTACTTGCATTAACTACTAATAAAATTGCATTCACTCAAATGTGATTCCATATTGCGCGCGTGTTTTTTTTTCATTTATAAAAATCTGGGATCAACCTTATTCTATGGTGATTTTGGATGATTCTTTACATTACATGAGCCAGCATGAAGTAGACATTATTTAGATATTTATAAATACGTACTGTTTGCATATATCATCGCAAAACACCATAAACAAATCCATACATAGCAATTGATATTCATTTCTAAGAGTAAACTTCTGTTCGTATAGTTTCATAGTTCAGTTCTATTAGTATGACTAAACGGAGAAAATAATCTATTTTAGATACCTTCTAGGTACCTACCGATGCACAATTTTTTTTTAACCTGTTCCTTCCCACTGCCGGGCAATGGTCTCCCCCAAGTCTTTCCAAGCCGCTCTATTCGTTCGCTCCAATAGATTTCAGAAATAAACCTGTTAAAAATTAAGGAAAAGGGGGAAATGGGTAGTAAATGAAAAGTGAATTTTAATGAACCTGAAGTCTTGGAACATGCATCAGTATTTATATGCTAATGCATCTAGTACAGGATACACATCTATACTTGATGTAATTAAGCCCGTCCTTCTTCTAAGGTGATTTGTTGTAAATTGCAATAGGGTGATAATGAATGCCCACCGATCTCATGAGCGAATTTCGTATCAAGTTCAATTATACTTTACAATGTTGCAAATGGCTGCCAATGACTTACTACGCTACTTTTTTTACAATCTTTTATTTAACTTGCAATATGTCGTTATGTCCCTATGTCTCTGGTGGAATCTTGCAACTTAATTTTCAAGCAGACATCTTCAACCGATTGAACTGAAGTTTTGTACACACGTTTAGTTTGGATGACAATGCATTATTATGATAGGCATGACCAGATGGTGCACCCAGGAACAGGCTCCAGACGTGGGTTCTCCTAAACGGTTTACTGAACGAACATGATTTTACATTAAATGCAATAAGATCTCTCTGACGCCAAAAATGTCATTTACATAGGTGTATAAGTATGTAAAACTAAGAAAATATTTTATTTTCAGTCTAGTCAGAAACAGACGTTATAATGCCAATAATAGAGGCCCGATTTTCACGGAATTAAAACGGTTCACATTCTTAAAAAAATGTTTTTTTTTTTTCGTAAATCGGACGTCAACCACCATTATCATATACAAGTTTCATGTAGGTACCTAAAGTAATTTTGGTTGTTATAAATTTGGGTATATACCTATATCTCTTAACTATGCATAGAAATCACTTTGACCTTAAGGAACAAACCAAGATCCGTACAAACATCCGAAGATCACTTTTAACAGAAAGTGTCGTAATTCTTAACAATAACGGTTAATTAAAACGCTATTTGACGTGTTGCATGTCAGTTTATTTCGTTACTATATGTCAATGCTATTGTCTCATCCCAACCTTGACTGGCTTTATATGATCGATGCATACAAGAATTATTGAGTAATTTTCACGCCATATTCATTTTCATCAATTTTCGAACGCCTCTTTGTTTGAAGCGTTCGCTTTTTGAATATTGTGCATCGGCCTAATTAATAATGGCAACCTAGAAATGTCACAGCAAAAAGAACGACTTCGTTAAACTATAACGTTAAACTTATAATGGCACCTTCGAATTTTAAAAGAGCATTGAGATTTTTTTTTTTGAAGATTGCTTTGCATTGATGCTTTAACAGTGCAAATTTGTAAATGCTGTGATGTATTGCGCACGTATAATTGTTTATTTGCAAGTTCAATTTTTTTTTTCATCTGAACCTGTTTTTGTACCTAATCAATTATTAATGAAGAATGCTTCAGTAGCGAACTTAAATGATGTGCCTATACTTGTGGTCGGTTTCGTTGAATTATACATTATATTTTCGGTCAAGTTTAAATTGGCTAACATTACATATAACCATGGACCAAATATAACAATGCGCATAAAATCAGCACACTCGCTTTTTATTTTGCCAGTCGGCAACATAATCTGGCTGCGATTGCCCATCTTAAATGATAATAGCAAGGGTCCCCAAGTGGCGTAGCACCGCGTGGCGGCGCCGTGCACCGGGGCCCTAAGATCAAGAGGCCTTTAGACACCGACTATAGCTGAGCAAGATTTTTTTCCAGTCGCACTCTGATCAGCATCTGCTAAGTAGGGACCTAATATAAGATTATCTTTATTCAATGGCCCTGGTTATTTATTCATATACACTGCGGTGCTGTCTTTGCCGAAACGGATCAACGCACATAGTGTATGCAATAACCCCTGAACCAGTGACGAAAGCAAACGAATGTATTTTTATTTATGGGGTGAACCTAGAGATCCTATTTTAACGCAATCGATGATAATTAAATTTATCGATATAATTACTCTATGTACATACTTCCTCATTATGAATTATTTTTAAACAATTTCGGAAACATTTCGAACTTATTCCATTGTAATTTTCAGTGAATGCAGATACTATGTTAAACCTTGACGAAACGTACTTCGATTGCGTGAGAATCGGGCCCCGGATCTTGTTTTGCACCAGGCCCTGTGGTTATTTAGCTACGCCACTGGTCCCCAAGTCCGGTTGTGCAACGTGAGGTGAACGCTCTTCAGACCATCCATCATGGATGCAATCATCTTCAAGTAATCACTAGCTTCATACGAGACGCGAGCGAAGTCTCAGTTAAAAATATATCTGGCATAGTATAGTCCTAAAAGGATAATTTACAAGAATATGCTGGTAAGGTTATATCCTGTTTTGTTAGTACAATAAGAAGGTATAGGAATTATTATTGACAAAATTGTCTGACTCGACATAAGTATCTTTATTTATTAATCTCCGATAACAGGAGGGGTTATAAGTTTAACGTGTTGGTGTTTCTGTACGTCTGTCCGTAGCATCGTAGAAGTTAAGGACGAACATGGGCTAAACCGATTTTTATTTAGGTTTTTTTTTTATTTTAAAAGAGAATTTCTCTTAAAATCGACGAGATCTTTGGAAAAAGACTTCAAGGGGAACCCCCCTTCTTCAATTTTTAATTTAGTTTTGTATAATATAGTTAGGTAATATTTATTTGTTTGATTGCAGACTTTTCCGTTCCTTATTTACCTTAGCAACTAGTTTAAAAATAGTAATCTTAAAATTATTTACTGAGATAATTAAGCCACCTTTACAAACAAAAATAAAATAATTGCTAATCATTAAAATACGGCATTTTAACTGATTGTTTCCCACTTCAGAAATGGCTGACAAGTCTAGACGCCATATTCAATGGAAATTGTTGTTTTGTGCCAATTATGTTGTTAGTCTCAATTAGTTAGACGAGTACTTTGCTGGCCTAGAGAATATCTATATAAATAGCTAAGGTTTATTCAAATCTGAGAAAGATAGGGTGTCTGAAAATCAGTATTATCTCCAACCATTATTGTTGGGGATAACAGAACACCTTATTTATTATTACAAAGTATATGAAACTATAAATAAATATTGTAATTTGTATTACGTTAAACTATGTAATTTTAAGTTTGGCTATAAAGTGATTTTATAGGCTTATTACACAACAACTTTTGACAATGTTATAAAATGAAGTCTGCTGCTGTCATTGTCTGTTTTATGAACGCGCTTTAATTTAAACTCAAAAACTACCGGACGGATTTTTGTATGGGTTTCACCAATAGATAGTTGATTCCTGAGAAAGGCTTAGATGTATAATTTATAATGGTTTTGGTGGGACGGGCTATTAATCCTTTGTCTCTGTCATCTGAGCGTGTTCCCGGTTCCTTTCTCAGCCGTTTAGCATAGGGGGCCTAGCGTTCCCTTCCCTAGTTTTTAGTTTCCACTTCGCGTGATCGGCGGCATCGCTGTCAGCGTCTTGGCGCAAAATGTCCTTTTCTCACAATGTCCTTTCTCATAATGTCTTTTTCTCGAAATGTCCTTTCTCAAAATGTCCTTTTCTCATAATTTAGAGAAATGGACATTATGAAAAAGGACATTGTAAGAAAAGGACATTTTGACTGTCAGACCGTCGGAACGCTTGACGACATCAAGCCAGTACTGCTTGGGTTTTCTCCTTCTGCCAGAGCTAGGCTGTGGTATGAAATCTTGCATCATTTGTGTGTATGATGTGAATGAATAGAGCACAATTCTCTAACGCAAATAAAAGTACAATCAACCGCATATCAAGTTGCATGGATCTTTGTGCCACGATAATTTGGTGTGAATTTACAATTAATTTGGGTAGGTTGATGAGCTGCTCACTGAACGAGGAAATTCGACACCAAGTGAAATTTATCAAAGTATAAAGAAGAAGAACAAAACGGAGTCATAATAACTGATAACATCCGTCACAATTTTTACTTTCTAACACATCATCTGAAATATAGTTTGCGAAAATTTTTGTACAATCTCTGCGTTTATTCTCATCAGGCCCTTCGAGCTCGAAAGTTAATTCGGCATGATCAAATAAGGCATCAGAAAGTAGTAATCTTCACAGACAATTAATTTTCTTGTCTATTAATAGAACCAGCGGAGCTACCGTAGAATAACCTGATCAAATACATTAGGCCGGACCCACACGGTGACAGTTGACAAATGCTTCTGATCTGGTACGATCAGAACTGGTATACCGTTTAATTCCAAGCGCCGTTACTCAGCTTTTGTTTTTTGGGTCACTTCATTACCGCTCGTTAATGTGGTTATAGTTTTATTTATACACTAGCTGCGCCCCGGTTGTTCACTCCCGTGAGAATTTCGGGATAAAAATGTGTTATTCTAAGTTATATTATACCCGTGCACGTAACAATTGATCCAGTAGATTGTGCTTTCACGCACAATCTACTATCTAGAGTAACAAACACTCATACACACATATCCTCATAAAGTTTCGCATTTATAATATTAGTAGGAAGTAGAATAATTATCAATTGTACAAATATAGGTACCAAATTAAATCTTCTATGGTATTGCTTAGGTCTTTAGGTATATTCGTCATTAATATTTAGATTCTCAGTAATCAAATTGTTGGCATGCAAATCATCACCGACGATATCAAGCCAACATCTAAAAAAAATGTTATATTGTCATGTACCTAATTTCTATTTTTTTAACCAAATAAACAGTTGTTCTTACTTTCTTTTTCTTTCATCTTTGATTCGCAATCTTGGACGTTTTCAACAAATCCGAGGCCTTCGGAGCCATCAATTTCACTATGCAAACTGCACATACAAAGACGTGACCTTCATTCCAAGTCTTATAATAGTGATAACGTATTAAAGCTATTGTTATTTATAGCAAAATCTGAATAGGTACCAGTACAAAAATGGGGTCGAATCGTGACCAGACGCGAGTTATGGCAATTTTGTAGGGATACCTATGTTCAGTATGCTATATCATTTTAGATTAAATTGATTGTTTTTAACGTAACTTTAATGTCTGTGAAAAAAGTTATATATTTTTCTGTACAGATATCTAGTTTTACTTTACCTAGTACTTGTACTAGATTTTTGAAGAAAAACCATAAATCACATTTTAATATTCTAGTCTACTTCCGCTGCCTACCCTGTCTGTATGTAGACCTTATGTGTGACTTTGATTTAGAAATCTTGGAAAGGTTCTGCCTAGACCTAGCTCTTCATAGATTTCAACATCAAAAGCATTTATTTTAAAAACTGTATTTGCACATACATACAAAGCATGGTAAAGAAATAAGAGTTTTAACAGAGGAGACCTTAGTACGGGTTTGCAATCAATTTTTCACTATCGAATGTTTTCGCAGAGTGAGACGCAGCCAACCAATCATATTGCCGCATTGAGTACCTACGTAGGTACCAGACACGTAGCAAATTTCCAGTACACCTATTCTTATAATATAAATATTAACAAATAGGATAGAAATAGCATTATGTCCGCCACAGATGTCCGCATGTTGGCAATTTTGTAAGGAATCTTGAATCTTGCACTTTAACGCGAAAATAACTACACTCTTCAAGTAATAGCTAAACTAATTACTTGCGTCCAATAGCCGCTACCCCCTCATTAAGTCGCATTTATCTACAAAATAGTTAGAATACAGGATCACAACTGTGTACAACAACAAATAATAATAACATTTAATTTAAAATTTTAAGATCACGGATTTTCATGCGGTTTTCACCAATAGATAGTGTGATTCCTTAGGAGTGTTTAGGTGTATAACTTAATGTTTTTGACCGAGCGAAGTAGGGACGGGGCGCTAGTATTTTATGAGTTAAACAATAATTCAAGCTTATTAGTCATAGATAAAATAAATAAATATATATATTATTAGTTATACCTACACAAGATAGATATTAAAATAATTTCAATAATTCAAGTGTATTCGTTATACACAGGTTCACCTTTTATTTCCTGATAAGGGGCGACAAAACTTGCCAGAAGGCGGCAATTATGTTAATCCGCCATTGCCATGAGTTTTGGTCATTCGTCGGTGCCATAGAAAAGGAAGGATCTCCATACAGACAGCTTTAAAAGTCAGTCCTGTTCGGTCTATATTTTAAGTTTTATCTGAGTAAACTCACAATCATTAAGAATGCAGTAAATTCCTGCGGTGCAATTAAGGAGCTCGCTATTTTTAGCCCCAGCTTTTATGTCTTTTTAAATAATCCCAGGTAACGCCGGGAGACAAAGTATAGCGTTCGACAGGTTCTTCAGGTGTTCAGGTGTCCTGCCACAATAAAATACAAAAATGTTGCCCATCGTAATCACTTTTGAGTAAAATTTTATAAAGAAAATTTTGGTATCATTTTGGCATGATAGGAACCAACACTGATTAGGAATGTATAGTGTTAAATCGTTTTAAATATTTATTATACATATAGCTTTGATGAATACTCATTATTTCATTAACGCACGTGAAAAAGAACCTGCTTGGGGGAACGATAAATTTTCGTCCTTTTTCATGAATAACATCGAATCTGTTTATTTTACAATACTAACAAAACTATATCTTGAGATCCTCTTGTCGAGCCCTTTGATTTGATACAAGACACCATGATGCAAAAAATAGTTTTTAATTTCCTAATTTAGCCCCCGTAAATTAGTACCGTTATTTGAAAAAAATATTTATTTACTCTGCACACAATATGTTGGGTCGTAGGATTACACCATCTTACCAAATTTCACCTGATTTGGTCCAGTAGATTCGGACAAATTGGCTGTGACAGACGGACGGACAGACAGACGCACAAGTGATCATATAAAGTTCCGTTTTTTTATTTATTTTTTTGTACGGATCCCTAAAAAAATCTTAACTTAAGTACTTACGGAAACGTAACGTCGTTAATGTCGTACTTAATCTCTGCGAATAACAGAGAAACGATAGTGACCGTAAAATATGTACGTCAACGGAAAAATACAATAACGCTTATTAAATATAGGTAATTGAAAATAGAGTAGAGAAGACATAGTGATTCGTGCAAAAACAACTATTTATTTAAATAGTTTATTTATCTGTACAATTCACGCAAACGTGGCGCTACTGTCGCTGGAAACATCAACGCGGTCATCTGTTATTGATAGTTCCTCATACTGCCACGGTCTGCTTTCGTGGTACAGTATCTAACAGTTGATTTTTGGGAGCTTTTTATGCATTTTATTAAATTTAAATTTAAAACTTCATAGAGTAAAAATAAATTATTCTTTTATTTGTTTCAGTATCCAACGCCAGCAGTGGGCATAGCAAGAGACAATGTCGTCGTCTCAAGAGCCAAAGAAAATTTTGATAGGTAAAGAAAGTTCACTTGTAATTATTCAAATATACAAGGCTTCGTTGTAGTGGAAACTTTGTTATTACAATTGGCAATAATACGAATATTTGTTCTATCTCCGATAAGACCAAGATAAATAAATAAAATATGAAAAAATGAACTTCGTTACATTGCCCTGTGTCTTGGACGTTTATTTAAACTTGGGTATATTATGTACTAATGTACTAACTAGTAGATACCTGCTGAATTTCTAAAAATGTATAAATAACGACATTCTTTTATTTTAGTGATTATATGTAATCGAAAAACCTTATATTATTAGAATTACCAGTGAAAAAAATACTGTAATAATGACAATTTACATGCTTTCAAAGATATGACAAAAATAATAGCACACATTTTTGCACTCGTTCAAACCCTTACTACTTATAATACTTAATGCTAATAATACTTAATGACACAACTACAATGTGACGTCAAAACATATTTTTGGTTTGAGTTTACTTTTGCCCGCGGCTTCGCCCGCGTGAATTTCATAGCAAAATCTCAGTAATTTTATCGCGTACTCTGTAAGACTGGTAAACATATATGATTCAAATTCGCATTTTTTCTCATCTTTAGTTCAATTTTCTGTTTCCCGCTGCGTGTCTCGTCCTGCAAACTTGTCCAATTCCGCTTCCTGCTATGTAATGTAAAGTAAATATCCCGTATCGTTTCCTACATATTGTGCCATCATGTTTTTTGCAATGTGTCCCGTTCTGTTTCCCACTACGTGTCTCCTTCCCATTTCCCGCTCCGACTCCCACTCCCGCTTTCTGCAACGCGTGCCGTCCCATTTTCCATGACGTTTTACGTCCCGGTTTTTTATTAACCACAAACGTAAATTAAACATTTATTGTATTTACTATTACTGTTATTTGCTACAAAAAGTAAGTCTGCCAATTTTCAGCTTTTTATCTTGAAAATTGTATTAAGTCCCATACAATCTTTTACCTCCCTTATGAAGGGGTTGAGGGTTAATTTTCAGAAAAATCTGAAACACGTATTCAATAATTTGTTGTAAACAACCAAAATCAAAATTTTCAAGTCACTAACTTCAACGGAGTAGAACTTTCATATTTACAGATTTCACCCCTTTCACCCCCTTCGGAGTAGAATTTCCAAAAATCCTCTCTTAGTGCTCACCTACACTCACATGCCAAATTTCAGCCCAGCAGTTTCGGGTGTATGTTGTCTGTCAGTCAGTCAGTCAGTCAGTCAGCCAGTCAGTCAGTAACAGAAGAGTTTTATACTGATATATTGATACATACTGCGCCCATTATATCCATATCAGACTTTAATCGATAAAAACAATTTGTTTATATTCTGTTTACACCTTTCTACAAAATTTTAAAGTAAATCGGCTCCGTGGATTGTTATTTTAATTTTCCTACAGGATCCTCCTCATTTTCCAGGATGAAATATCTATAAGATGTTAACCCGGGATTCCGAGGAATTTTTGATTCATAATTAGTTCTTCAATTATCCTACGGGAACCTGACCATTTACCGGAATGAAATGTATATAAGATGTTAACCCGGTATACATATGAGGCACCTACATACTAAATTTCAAGCAAATCGGGCCAGTAGATTTCGAGTGATGCGCGTTCAGACAGACAGACAGACTGACAAAAATTTCCAAAACTATATTTTCGTCATCTATATCAGTAACTATGTATATTCCATGAATAATTAAAAAAATATATTCAATGTACAAATTTGACCTTTCTTCAATTTTATTATATGTATTGATTATTTTATTAAACTTTAAATCTCCGTATAATATTCCAGCTGTATTGTTACAGTCTATGAATTATCACAATGATTAGCATAAGTAATACTTATTAGATACTATCTAGAGTAACTTACATATTTTTTACCATTTTGTCTAAGTTTGTCATTAGGTACCCTGATTTTGACAAAATATCCAATCTTAACTGTATTGAATTAACATTTACAGTTCTGAAGAGCACAGAATCCATTCCACCCGCCTTCTTCCCGGGACGCTGCCAGCGACAGCGGCGAACCTCCCGAAGGCTGCCCGTGGACTGCTGACCAGGCTCCTGGAGCGTGACCCCAAGGTCCGCATGAGAAGCCTCAGGCAGATGCAACAGTCGGCATACTTCATGGGCTTCAACTTTGAACATGTGAAGGCAAAAAAGGTAATGATAGGTAGTTTTGGCAAAAAAAGGTTAAAAATGTACAGTAGGTACTTTGTCAATATTTATTGCCTAAAGGAGATAGGTACACAATACACATACTAGTAAAACGGGACAGTAGCCTAATTCAGAGTAATGGTGGGTTGCACCAGTCTTTGACGTTAACGGTAATCTGCGCAGTAAAACGTAAAGTACACCATTTTATCTAAATGACGGCGGCGCGCAGTTTAAAGTTAACGTCAACTGGTGACGACTGGTGAGTGAATTTCGGGTGGCAGTATACTTGATCTTATTAATCACCCCATGGGAAACAGGCGTGATATTGCATGCATCTATGTTTGTAAGTATGTATTAATCCTCATATTGAAAATATAAACAAAATACTTACCTACTATATCTAAAAGAACATAGGTAGGTACAATCATACACAAATCTTTACTAGTAAATAATAAATAACTAATTGTCTTATGTTTCAGATGAGCCCACGAACGATATTAAAAAGCTACTTTCCCGAAAACGTGCAAGAAATATCAAGGGAAAGTTTACGCTTACTAAGCCAAGGAGATTTCTCTTCCTTCGAACAAATGTCTTCTCACTAGTTTATGTAGGATATAAAGAGAAGCGGTGGCAACTATAGCAGTGAGAGCAGTGGTTGAAAGCCCGTGTATGATCGCATGGTCAACGGTTCAAATCCTACTTGAGCCACATGAACATGTAGACAAATCTGAGTCATCTTTAGTAGTTTTTATAGATCACCTCTTGCTGTAAAAGAAAATATAGTGAGGAAACCTGCACACAGGTTGACTATATAGCTTTATGGTTGGTGTGCAGGCGACAAGTCAGTCATTAAAGATAAGGTAGTCGTGAAAGTCACACCTTGAATAATATCTAAAATCAAATGTTATTACTACATTCCGGAAGCTATTCCGGAATCGTGTCTTATGTCACTAGCATACATTTAATGTATAATAGCACTGAAATAAGTATTTTACATGTGTGTTGGAAATAAAATAAATACGTACCTAATTAATTAAATAAATAAATGTTTTAACCACGTGTATGTATATTATTTCAAATTTATAGAACCTGAAAAATGTCTTCCGTAGCCTACTAGTCTAGTTCTTCAGATAATGAAAGAAAGAAAGAAAGAAAGAAAGAAAAATCGTTTATTTGGTTACATGGTTAACAGTTTTACAGACACATGTTTAATTTACCGGGCATGAACCAAAACGGCCTTCGCTCAGCATGTGTCGTGAGCCGCTTGACGGCCACGACGCTGATCTTCCGCGAATACCAATCAATAATAAAAAATAAAAAATAAAAAAATAATAAAGTAATAAAAAATAAAATATAGACTCCACAATACTTATACATTTAAATCTTTATACCGGTAACAATATACATACACAACTTATACACAACTACACAACTTATAACCATACTAGACTTAAATTTAAAACAAATCACCTTTTACTCGTAATATCGCAAAATACAGTTAATGCTGCAACTAGTTATTAATTTGCAAATGCAGAATATGCTCCCTTAGCTTGTTCTTAAAACATTTTACAGTTAGAGAGTTTCTAATGGGAGGAGGAATGTTATTCCAACACTTGGTTGCAGCGTATCTAAAACTGCCACGGAAAGCAGCGGTCCTGTGTCTTGGAAAAATAAGGCAATTTCGGTTTCTAGCACGGGCAGAGAAAACCAATTTATGAAATAAATAGGATGGGCACCTGTTCTGAATAATGCCAAACAGAAGAACCGCAAAGTGAAGCGTGCGCCTGGAGTTCATGTTCAGGAGTTCGTTTCTGTTCAGATAGGGGGATATGTGTGTACGACGAGGGATGGTAAAACAAAATCTCGCACATGAATTTTGCACACGTTGGATTAACTTTTTAGTTCGAGCTAGTAAACAGTTTCCAATAACAACATCCGCATAATTCAGCTTAGACAGTACAAGAGCCTCACATAGGTAAATTCGCGTCTCCTTATTTAAATATTCTCGTATTTGATATAATACCTTAATCCTATAGTAACATGTTTTTACAACTTCAATTACATATTTTTCAAATTGAAGTTTGCTATCCATAACTACTCCTAGATTTCTACATTCATCTACTTGTTCGATGTGTACACCTTTTATATTTAAGCTATGGTTATGAATGTGAGTGTTGCTTAGTTGAGTTCTAGTGCCAAGTACGAGAAACTTAGTTTTATTGGGATTCAGTACTAAACCATTTGCATCTGACCATTCGGCTACCGTGTCCAAGTCCTTATTTACTTGCTGAATTGCAAAGCGAGCTTCAGCAGGCTTAAAACACTTATAAATTTGTAAGTCGTCTGCATACAAATGATGTTCACTATTTCTTATAAGATCTGGTAAGTCTGCTGTATACAAAATAAAGAGTATAGGCCCCAGAATAGACCCCTGTGGAACGCCCCTAACCACAGAAGTATACTCAGATGATAGCTTAGTGCCATCATTCCTTGTAACCTCAACTTTTTGATATCGATCAGAAAGGTAGCTACTAAACCATTTTATAGTAGGGCCATCAAAACCATAGAAAACAAGCTTAGCTAGAAGCAACGTGTTGTTTATTGTGTCAAAAGCGCGGGAGTAATCAAGTAATACAAGAATGGAAGCCTCACCCACGTCCCTGCCTGCCAATATGTCGTCAACCACATTGAGAAGTGCCGTTGCTGTGCTTCTACCAGCTCGAAATCCACTCTGTTTAGATGGCAGTATATTATTCGCAATTAGATATTTTGCCATTTGGATACAGACAACTTTTTCCAATACTTTTGACAGATACGGTAAAATACTAATTGGTCTAAGATCTTTCAATTCTTTAGGGTTGCTTACCTTAGGCAATGGTCTAACTATAGCATTTTTCCATAAATTTGGAAATTCACCTAGCTCAATGGACATATTTACTAAAGCTGTTATAACGGAAAGTGTACGTGGTAAAGTAAGTAAAATCATATCTGAGGATATTTCATCGGAACCCTGAGCTTTAGTGGTAATTTGCTTTATGATTCTAAATACGGTCTCTTCATCTACTGGTTCAAGGCTAAAAACAGCTTGTCCAAATCTATTGAAACAGAAGTGCATTAGATGAGACATGTCATTGGATGAATTCCCCGGAACATTAAGAAAATACTTGTTGATGACATCAGGATCACAGATACCATCGGGCAAGTCAGATAACTGTTTTTTGAAATTTACGGTATGATTTATATTTTTCCAAAGCTTACGCGAGTCTTTTATGTTACGATTTATTTTATAACGAAAGTATGCAGTTTTTTCGTTGTGTAATGCTACATTAACCAATTTCTTAAACTCTTTGTACGCCTCTTTATCTTTATCAGAATTTGTATTACGATATTTAGTGTAATGACATATTTAAGTAGTAGGTAGTAAAAAATATGAGTGTTATATATACATTATTTTTTGTTTGATATTTAAATACAATTGCCTAAAGCCTAATCATTTACTTACATAGCTAAATCATGGGTGAGTACTTAATACCTACACTGCTAAAATGAAATATGTTTTGGCACCTTTCCTATTTGATAAGTTTTAAATAGATTAACGAATGTGGTTTGGATGAACCAAAAGATTTTGGTTTTGTTACCTCCCGAATCAACCGCGATATTCACGAGAGCTAAGATTAATACAGACAGAGCATCATGTACCTCTAATCGTGTACCCGGATTTAAAATACTACGCCCATTTTGCAACTTTGATGCCGGGAAGGAAGTGTCCTGATACGATGGCCGGCCACTCTATCTCATCGTTTTAGTTTTCTTTGTCTTTGCCTGGGTAAGTAGATTTGAATTTGGAACCTCAGTGACATTGACAGTTTCACGTCAACGTCAAACTGTATTTCAATTTTGACAATTGGATTTTTTGACGGAGATTGTGTAAAATTTGTGTAGAATCAAATCTGTACAATAACTTTTGCGAGTCAAAAATCTTCAACATGGCTTCAATCCTGCAAAGGGCAGCAATTTCTTACCTCAAAACGAATGCTCGTTCTTCAACCCATGCTGCGACCGCTGGCGGACATGGAGGTTCGTATTTAAATATTTTGTTTTTGGAATTATGTAACTACCATAACCTCATAGGACCTTATCTATCCTTCTTGAAACTCAATATTGTTCCTTGAAGGTTGACTTTAGAATATTTCTTAGTTTCTTATTACCTATGTTATTATGAAAACCTATTTCTTAGTTATGTCGCATATGTAAAAACCATGGAATTAGTAGGTACTCCAAGTACTTACTAAATCCATGGTTAAAACTACTTTGTGGATATGATGGTGGTCTTGTCAAGTTACAATTTAATAAGAAGCCTTTGATTAAATCTAATGGCTTGAAATTTTTTTTTTAATAAAATAGGTAAATCTGTTACAGGAGATGTACAATATAATAGGTATCTTACTTCACATGTAACATTTAATTTCATAAAATGGAAAAGTGACAAAGGATAGTTATACCAGTAAAGCACTTAAATTTACACTCCACAAGGCACAACTTAAAATGCATGCAAAATTACTGAAACTTCCCTCACATGATACAATTTCCCACATTGACACAATTCACCTACACCTACAACTTAATTTCACCTTGACTGCTCATTTATATCAACACTAGCTGCGCCCCAGGGCTTTGCTCCCGTGGGAATTTCGGGATAAAAAGTACCCTATGTGTTGTTATTCCAGGTTATTTTCTACCCACATACCAAATTTCATAACAGTAGATAATGTGTAAGAGGTAACAAACAAACAAACATTATTTAACACCATTATCATTTAAATCACATTTGGTCTCTGAAAACTGGTCTATGCAAATTTATCTTCAAATTTAACACATCAGACAAGAAAACTATCATGATGTACAATGCTCTCCGCCCCTCTCTAATCAGCTACTGTATAAAATCTGGGGTCAGCTTATTGTTCTCCTATCAAACAGCCATAATTTAATTTTAAGATTTTTTTTTCATTTTCTTTTTTTTTTTCATTATTATCTACAGTTTAACAGACACAAAGTCTAAGGTGGCCTACCAGTATTCTGAGAGAGGGGCCTAGTGACCTATAGGATCTGTTTCAGGGATTATATTATTCACAGGGTTTGCAATATCAACCTAATGTGTGCAAATTAGCTATTAGTTTAACCAGAAGTTCTTGTGTAGAGGAAATAAATATTTATGTTATTGCCGCAGGTGGTTGGAAGTTGTGGAAGAACCTGTCATTCTTTGTAGCGCTGCCTGCTGTTGGTCTTGGCATGCTCAATGCATATTTGGCCCACCAGGAAAGTCACCATGAGCGCCCACCGTTTGTACCCTATGAGCATATGCGTATCCGCACTAAGGTAAAATCTTAAACCATTTATAACACTAGCAGGATAAAGCTGAAGCGAGTTTTTAAGTTTGTTAATAGCTAAACCTAGATCTAGCTGAAAATAATCTAGACGTAGGTGTTACTGTGACGGCTGCAATGAGACCTGTGTAGCCATACTTCGGGGTTTAGCCATAACATATATTATGTAGTCCATCAAGCATGTTGTGCTGCGTCGAAGTACCCAAAAGGCTGGAGCTTTGCCAATTTGCACTATAATGATTAGCCTCTGACCAAAAAGCGTCCAGCCCTTTGGTCGCGAGATATCTCGAGACTTCAAGGCTTCCACCCCAAAAGGCAAAAAAATGTATTGAACAATAGACAGGCATTTTTTTACAGCTGATGAATTTATATCAGGTAGCATTGAAAGTTCTATAGTTAATTCATTTTACAGATTCATTTCGCTGATATTAATTTTTAAATGACGCATTCTTCACTTTACCTATGAAATTACCTATTAGTCTTATAATTTTTATAAAATACCTTTTTGTTTTATTTCAGCGTTTCCCATGGGGTGATGGCCAGAAGTCTCTGTTCCACAACCCCCATGTCAATGCTCTGCCCAATGGATATGAAGATTAGAATGTGCATTAATGAATGAATGGGCATGGCAACATTTCCACTATGCTTAAATTAGTGAGTGCTCATGCACACCATTAGACTAAATTTCTATGTGATAAGTAAATAAAACTTGTAATTAAAATGTCTACAAGTCTTTTACTTTACCCTTTATGTTTATTAAGAATAAAATGTGATATAAGTTTGTATGCTATGAATAGATTTAATTCTATTTCTATTTTAAAAAAATATAGATATTTTTAATAGGTATTTTGTTTTGAAATAAGGATAACAAACCTGTGTAGGTTCAGGTAACAAGCCACGAACGTTTTTAAATCCGTTAGGGTATAACCTAACATAAGAATTTGTTGTAATAATATGGCTCACACCAAGGATCGACTCATTATTGGCTTTTATTGGTTGAAACTCCACTCGCTTCGCTTTGTGAAGTCAAGTGTATAATAAGCTTACCTAACACAGATTTAAGAACATTTCATTGTAATGTTCTTATATCTATGTTACCTAGTTTTATTATAACCTACGAAAATGACAAAGCGAAGCAAGTGGAGTTTACACCAAAAAAGTCAAGTAGGTAACTTGAGCCCTCTTGTTGGGAGCCGATTCTGAGTGTGACCCATATATTGACCCAAATTAATAATTAACAACATAAATTCTTACGTTAAAGAAACGGATTATAAAACGTTAAATAACGTTCTTGGCTTCTTACCTACATTGTAATAAAGTCAATTTTTGTGGGCAGAAATCACAGACCATTTAGCCATTAGCCTGAGGCTAAATGGTCTATATACATTTCTGGCACAGACTCTGTGTAGAAATGGATTTTATTATTTGGCTGGATAGATTGGCGGCTGTATGTTTTATTATTTTAGTTCAAAACTCATTTGATGACGTTCCTGTCAATTTTGACGTTAAGAAGGCACGTCACGTCACTTTCCGGCAAAAACTAAAAAAATACCTACATTTGTACCTACACTTACAAGTATTTTACTTCGATTTTCAGCAATTTTTTGCTTGCGTTTTAATTAAACGGATGTAAAAATATTTAATAATTCCAATGATGTAATCGTGCATTTTCTTGACTACATAAATACTTATTTGAAAACTTCATAATGTCGACTTCCGTGAGAGATTTCAGCAAAGCCTGGTGGTCCGAAGTATACAACAGGATCATCGGAGCTGCAGTGTTCCTGGACGACGCCAGTGCTGAATGCTTGCACTGGGACGGTGGGCTTTTCAACCTTCTATTAGGAGGTGCTGTCTCTGTCAAAACGTTGTCGCCTTTTGAGGTAAAGTTACTTCATACTTTTGTCCTTTTGATAGAAAATGCATCTTACAGAAACCCAATGAGTTGAACCCGTAATGAACTACAAATACCTAGTTTCTGAGCTTTTTTGCAATTACCTTACGCTGATTCTGAATGGTCTTCAGACTTCCAAAAAGGAGCACAAGAAAGCAGTTTTCATCACACAAGCCACATCTACCCAATTACAAACGGTGTGTGAAATTATCCGCAATAGTAACTTCATTCATTGCATCCTCATTTCATGTGTGAGTCTGGATGTGGTGTATTTGGAGCTCAATGAGGGCAAAGATGTGAGCGACATTGTGGCAGCAGGTCGGGCTCCGGCTGAGGCGACAAAACTGTTGGAGGGAATGTTGCAGGATGCCATTGGGAAAACAGTAAGTTCAATTCTAAATTGTGCTTACAAATAATCAAATAATGGTTTAATTTATTCGTAGTTCCTTTTTTTGTTAATGTTTGTAAGTCTAAATAGTGATATTTGTAGACTTAATTGCAGTAGTATGTTTAAAAGTTTGTCAAAATTATGTCATAAATCAATAAATAGGATATAAATAAATTTATTTTATTTCAGTAATAATGTAAGTACAGTAGAATACAACAACAGGATTTATTTGTTCTACGTTAAACAAATAAATAATAGGTACCTGATGGCATTGAGTCAGTTGCTCACATTGGTACTATATGTATAATATGTCAATGCTTCTTTCCAGCAATGTATGACAGAAGTCGTGCACATACCAATATTCACTATATCACCAACAAATGTGGTATTCTTAACTCCACCATATCAGAAATTGTACCCGCTTTTTGATGGGAAACTGATGCCGGAGTCAACATCCATGGACTTGTATACTTTGTCAAGCAATGAGAGGTCCCAAGTGAGGAGACTTGCTTCGGGCATCAACAGCATGTTTGATTCCATGAATTTGAAAGAGGATATATTCTATATGGGAGCGTTTAGTTCCTTGGTAGCTGGAGTGTTGGAGAATTCTCCAGTATGCTTGGCAAGAAGAAAGGTACTAATTGAAATTGTGTTATTTTGCACAAGCATTTAGTTATCTTTTCACACTGTTTCACCTGTTCTGATGTTTGTCTGTCTGTAATCAAATCTTGCAAGTTAAATTTCTCCTACATCTACGGGTGTGATACTCCTGGTGTTGCAGCATTCATAGGCTGCTGTGACTATGCACCATCTGATGACATGCCTGCATGGTAATATAAAATAGAGATTCTGATTCTGATATGTATGTACTGTGTACATATAACATACTAGATATTGACCGGGGCTTTGCTCCCGTCAGAATTTTGAGAAAAAATATAGCCTATAGAAATCATGAAAATGTACCTTTGTAATGGTGAGAGAATTTTTGAAATTGGTTTGGTAGTTCCAGAGATTACCTGCCTAAAACATACAAACTCACAAACACTTACCTCTTTATACATAGTATAGATTGAACATTATAGTATCATTAAAAACGTATGTTTAACAGGTATTTGATAGGGCTAGCTGGTAACTTCAGGCAGATTTATTTAATAGTTAGTTAATCTGTCAGATTACAATATAATATTTTATCAGATAGTGATGAAACAGGCCCTTAACTATACAGTTAATTTATTTTCAGAACTGTTCAAGTCCAGCGTCACTTATCATTATCGACCGCACCCTAGATCTATGTGGAGTCACAAGTCATACAATGGAGTCAGTTCTAGATAAAGTCATGGCGGTGCTGCCGAGGTTCCCGGGACATTCAAATGAAGTAGCTGTGGACATGTCAGCACTTTGTCAAGCTAATGTGTAAGCAAAATTTGAAATGCTATCTCTCTCTCACCTGAGCCTGTTAGTTAGATAGATGAATCATTTATTAAACTCTTAAAAACATATAAATAATAACAGCAGATCCTTATAGTTAAGCGATATACTAGCGAGAGTGTAAAATGCAATTTTTTCAGTTATCACCTTGGAAGTAGGTTTGCGCCAGGCAAAGATTTATTATTTTTGCTAAACATTACCACATTTGAAACAGTTATCGAATGAAATCGCATATTTACTTAATACTAAGCAAGCAAATCAACTTTTCAATCAAAAGCTCTAAACATCAGACAACACATACTCCTTAATAACAATGAGTAAGATTTATTATTGCATGTTTCAGCATAAACATATCAGAGGACTTACAACTAGGACCCGGGTGTTTATTCCACGCTGACGACGAAGGCTGCGTCCAAACCTTCGAGCACATGATCAACAAGTCGCAGAAGGAAGTCATGTTCGACTTGTACAACAAACTGTCCAAGATTGATGTGCAGAAGTCGCCCAGTCCCAAGACTTTGATGAAAGTCACCCCGCAGAGTGTGGAAAAAATTGTCAATGCTTCGAAAGGTGTGTTAAAATTATTAATTTTGAATGAAACTGTGAACTCGAGCTGGACTTTTACTATATCTTGTTGAAATATTAGAATTATATTTCTTTAATTCTATATTAGCATTTATCTATGAGTGCTGTTGAAATATATAGGACAATAGTAGGAAAGCGACATGTTGCTTAGATCTTGTTTCAATCTGTTCATTTGTAACCTCTTTTTTCATAAAATGCTACATTGTTGTCATCCTTACATAGTATAAAACAAAGTCCTATGCTGTGTCTGTCTGTTCACAATAAACTCAAAATATATTGCATGGATTTTGTGAGATTGTGTGATTCCTGAAGAAGGTCTTGGCACAGTTGTTTGTCATTGCCATCTCCATTTCACACATAAGTTGATAACCAACCAGAGTGCAGGTTTCTTCACGATGTTTCCCTTCACCGGAAGCAAGTGATGTTCATTTAAAACTACTATACATGAGTCAGATTGGTATATCATGTGTACTACTCAAGGATTCGAACCTGGGTTTTCGGGCCATAGGGCGTCTTAACCACCACCGCTTCCTCAGGCAACTACGAAGTGATATCCCGCCACAGCGGGGTGCTGCAGCAGGCGGCGGCGGTGGTGCACACGCTGAAGTCCCCGCGGCGCTCGCAGATAGAGCTGCTGATGAGCCTGGAGCGGCAGGTGCAGCAGAGCCTCGCCGCCTCCGGGGACTCCACCAGTGTCCTGCACCAGGTCTGTCCTTCTCCTTCTCCATCTCTCGTCTTCGTCTGTTCCCAGTTGCATTGGCCGCTTCTTATTGTGTGTGTTATTACTACAGTGTTAGTAAGATTTTATTTAAGTTTGACTTTAAGACTACCTACCGCCATCTAGTGGCAAAAATTCGTAGCTGTGACGCAGCGAAGACCGCGCAACATTCGTTTCGTTCATTCAAGATACAGGCAGGAACGCTTATTAGAAATACACGAGAAGAAACCGCTAAAATCTTTTGCCTATCTTGCCATTTTGTATGTTAGTTTAGATAGATCGAAAATTGTATACAAATCACATTTGATTACGCCCCGCTAGTTGTCTTTGGTTTTCTATGTCTTTGTTGAACACGATGATTTTTTTAAAATTCGCTTTGCAGATCAGCCAGCTAATAAAGACTCGTAAAGAGAGACAGCTGCCTCTGGACAGTCTCCTGGCACTGACAGTTCATGTGTATTCACTCACAGGCACCGAGGTATGTCGTACTTTTTTTTACATTTATTTGTAAAATTTAATGGTCACAATGGTTATATAATGTTTTTCAGTATTGTTGTTATCAGTTGTGTTATTATCAATAATAGAAGTGGTTGCAAAATGCCAACAAATTTGTATGTGGCTTCGCTGTACAGCATGTCAGCCTCAACCACTTCTCCCTGTCTGATGTTAACCGTTCTGTCACATTTTTCTTTGCCATATCCTATTGAACGCACGATTTTTTTTATATTATTCAATAATAAGCCCTTTTTGTATTTAATCATAACATCACTTTCATAAATAACGTTCGATGTGGAAATAACGGGAAAACGCCCAAATGAGAGAGATATTAAGTAGAAGACCTAATTTTTCAGGTGTCATTCTCGAAGCAACACGAGGATAGCCTGCAGGAGACGCTCAGTGTTGCCATATTCGAGGAGCACAAGAGCTTGTTCCCCGGCGAGGCCGGCTTCGCCTCCCCCGAGGAGTGCGACGACCTCGCCGGGAAACTCGTGGCGCGGCTGAAGGACGTGGCGCAGATGAGGAGCAGCTTGAACAAGTCAGTTATAGTCTTATTACAAAATTATGTTAAACGCAGTTAGAGAAAGCTATAAATAAAATATCTTCCATTTCGCTCGTACAAGAAAGACTCGTGCCCGGCTCCATCTGTATGTATCTGTCATTTTGTATGAGATTAGCCGGATTGGGTTGTGAAGTTGTATGGAAATTTTCTATCTTATGTAGTTACACTCGTCCGTCGTCTATATTTCTTGGTGTTTTAACGTTAAACGTTAAAGCATTAATTCGGAAATCAAGCCTTTCAGACACTTTTTTCAATTAATTTTGAGTAGCACATTACAGAAATGTGCATAACTAAAAATCATCCATAAGGTACCTTTGTCCGTGTAACGTCACAATATTTTTGTGAAATGGTCCGAGTGCGTTCGACCTTGATCGAGTCTTATGAATAAATTAGTCTGAGGTACTGAATCATAAAAATATATATATAACAATAAAAACGGCACAGGTGTATTTTAATCAAAAGGAAGCTCAAAAGGAGACTCCAGTGCCTAGTTTAAAGATCATGTTTGTTTCTTAAAATATTCTCATGTTCGGTAAGTAGGTCCTTATTACCCCCAAATGGGGCTTGTAAGTGATCAATTAGCGCTCTAGAGTAATAATGTAGCTAGAAAAGCTCTAGGGCGGTAAGTAATTAAAAAAAAACACTTCAACTCTTACTACTAATACATCATGCATTCAGCCCAATGACCAAAGAGGTCGCTTCGCTATTCAGCCTTGTCTTCGTTTATATATAATAGTTATCAATTTTAAATAGATATCGAAGCTCAATTTCGTTATTAAAAAATAAAAATTAAAAAGTTCTTTACTTTTTTCTTTTTAATGAAAAATGGCGGAAATAGAAAACTTTTACTTTACATAAATATTGTTTGTTTTTGGGATTTTTTTATAATTACATTTTTATTTACTTACTTCACAATCGAGTTGTAAAGCAGAGTAGTTAGCTCGGGTGTAAGCATCACTTGCACCCTCGAACTATAGGCTAAATATCTCTGGCTGCAATTGATGCCTTACAGCCCTTGGCTACTAATCTCTTTTCTTATCCGGTCAGGTACAGGTCGGTGCTGCAGCCGCGCGAGGGCGGCGGCAGCGGCTGCAGCGGCGTGGCGCAGCAGCTGCTGGAGGATCTGCTGCACCACCAGCGTCCGCCCACCGACCTCCGCGCGCGTCCGCACTCACACCCTCTGCTGCGGACTGGCCTCAAGTCAGTACTATACTTTGCTAGTATAAAAGGCAGTTAAAAAGGCATAACCCACCTGATGATAAGTGGTCACCGCAGCCAAACGACGCCAGAGGTGGCATACGCGCGTTGTCCACTTTCGTGTCCTAGGATCTTTTGTAATATCACTGCCATTTGACGACTGCTAGATGAGAGTGAGGTACCCCCCACGCAGACCTTTGTACCGAGGTCTCTACCTCTTAATTTTTATAGATACGATATTTTCCTTCAACGGAAACAAGTGTCACCACTTGAAACGTGAGGAAACCTGTGTGTGTTTCCTCACGATGATCTTCACTTAGTGAGTTTAAATTCGCTAATGTGTATGCTGATTTTATTTTATTAACATTATCTTTCCAGCTTGTTAACAAGTAAGAAACCTCGCAGCTCGAAGCACCCCTTTGACAACCCAACAGTCATAATGTTCGTGGTCGGCGGAATCACAGCCGAAGAATGCAAGCGATTACATCGCTCTGTGATCACGAGCGGGGTGGACAATACTGTGCTGATAGCTAGCACGAAGTTTGTCACTCCAGTCGAAGCTATGAGAGATGTGCTGGCGTTATAACGCCTTCCACAGCTTGGTTGTTGTAAGGGAAAGTGAAATCGAATTGTTATGGGATCTATAACGGAATGGACAATATTGTGATGATTGCTAGTGCAAAGTTCGTGTCGAATATAATGGAATATGACTTTTGCGTCAAATACTATGTGTTTTAATTTATAATTTTATTGTAAAAAGTTAAGAATATTTTGTTCTATTTTGTAATTTATTCAAATAGATGTAATAATCAGTTTTGAACTAAGTAAGGTCATTTAGCTAAGTAGTCTTATTAGCATATAATGCAATGCAATTACAATGCAAAATGTAATAAATGTTATTTATTAAACGATTTTTATGTTTGACTTTAATACCCGATATGCTAAAATTATACTACCTATATTCTTGCATAACACATAATATTAACGTTATTGTAGCTAACGTATTATCGGTAAAACACAGCTCGTATTACAAATGGTACTCGTCGGCAAAGTGATTCATAAATGTCACGTTGTCACCCCACTTTTGTCTTGGCTATAAAACGATCGTGCGAGGGCTGTAATGGCTGGCGCTGTGCGGTGCGGTCGTGTTTGTAAGTAACTGTCGATGTGTCTGTTGTACGTGGTTATGTGACTTTATAAGCTATAAAGTGGTTGTGTGGCCAGTGAGAGAACACTGGTATTACTTAGTTCAATTGTCACTGGACTGCTATTTAGGGTAAATTGTGGTTGGTTACTAACCAACGGTACGTCGATTAACGGTACGTAAAGAAATGTAGGCGACTTAAATGATAGGCAATATAACGTGTAAAATTTTATTTGTAAAGTCATCTACTTACATAACTACGAGAAATTGGCATTACATACCTTAAATAATACAATCCAATCATAATAATATTAGTTTAGTTCGAGCATACGATTTTTAAGAAAAATATTAGTTTTATGCTACGTCATATTTGCTAAGAAACAAATTGTACACGTCATATTTTTATTATGAAATTGAATAATTTATAAACTATTTGTGACAATATTATGTACCATATAATTACTTTTTTAATTAGAATATTCATATTCTAGTGTTTTTAAATATCAAACATTATTTTGTCGTAGATAGGCGTCAGAACTACTGGATACCACAGAGGATACTAACAGTGTGACGACCAATTTATTTTATTCACTTTGATCGAGTTAAAATATCCGATTTTATTTGTATTATATTTAAAAAAAACAATGTCAAGTTCTACGCAACGTTATGGAATGTTACATAATATTTTCTAACGCTTGTTGTACATGTTTACATACAGAATTTGAAATAGCTGTTGCTACCCTAACCTACTATAAATTCGGTTGAAAGTAACAGTGATTTTATCATATAGATAGAATATTTTATTGTCCTAAATATAATCTAAACAAACTACTTTTATATGATATTGGGCCGTTAAAGCATTGTCTTAATTTCTACACATATGGGCAAAATAAACTTCTTTCAAGCAAATAATTTATATTTATATATTTATATGTATTAATTATTATTTATATTGAAGAATTATTTATAGAAGAAAATGATGTTGACATTCGAGCCAATCGTTAAATGTTATTAGATTTTTGAAATCTATCTAATTTAACTATCACATTTAAATAAGTATTTTATTTCTAGGTACAATTTAAGTATGTTTTTCTTCATGCCATTTATTGCCAATCACGATTCTGAGACGAATAAATATGGGGTTCTTATAGATACTTGTCATTGTCATTTGATTGTATTGAACTATTCTGCTTAAAACGTTGTAGATAATAATTTGCATTTGTTTAAATTTATTTATGCTTACCTTATTACTCAATATTCAAATAAATAGCTATTTTAATGTCTATAGAAACTAAATCTGCTAAATTATTTTTCGTATACAAATTTTAATTTGCAACTTATTAGGAACATGATTAATAAATAAATTGGAATGTACACTTTGTATGTTGATTTACAATGTAGGTACATAAAATATTTTTAATGAGAATGATACCTACCTTTATCTGATGGACTCTCTCATCTAAATTTGTTTTACTAACAAATTTGTTTTATTAACAAATTTAGATGAGAGAGTCCATCAGATATAGGTAGGTACCATCCTCGTTCCGTCTATGAGATCGTGCACATTGGGCTAACGATCGCAAGCAGAGAGTATGAATACAGCAGTTTTATAATGTTGTCTCTTTTTGTTGTTGGATTTCAAAGTATTCTAAAAAAAGAAAGCCAACATTGTCTCGGTGTGGACTCAGCGGAATTCACTTTAAATTGTGACAACAATCAAATCTCTTAAGATCTTAAAACGTAAATAATACTGTAAGTGTTGGGAATTTAACAAGCAACGAGTTATTTTGTGCACGAAGTTGACATGGCCTCATCATATGTACCTAATCATGATTTAGGTCAGAATTATTATATCCATAATGTATTTTATTGTAATATAAACCTTATTCTTTCTTAATCACCTTCAATAGAAATAGACGGCGATCTTGAGGATTCATATTTTAGGATAAACACTTAAAACTTAGAAAAATTATAAAAAGGGCGCGCTTTACATATGAATTCGGCTTTTATATGTCAAATTCGTAGGTGATATTTTATTTCTATGGATTTATTATTTCTATGGGTAGGTTGTCGGGGACAAAGTTGACGATTTTTAGTCGATAACAGAACAGCTATGACCCATGGCAACTTTTCTATCTGTAAATTAATCGGTTCTTCAGTCGATGCCCGCTACATCGCCTCCCTTCCGGAAATCGGCGTTAGAATAAATGCCGGTTTGGTTTCTATAGAGCGCGCAGATTATGGAGCCTCTTCCTCGATAGCGGAGCAGGCCATGGCCTTTCTTCCTCAATCCTTCCAGGATGTCCTGAGAGGAGAAAAAGTTGATTACTACTTTTGGTGACGCCTGTTGTGCGAGCACCAGACGGATGATCAGTCCTCCCATATAGGAACCATTTCACTCAGAAAAAAGTTGATTGTCATTTTCATTTTTCCGAAATGAAGGTACCTGATGTCCTTCTCCATACTTCAAACTACATGTATGCAAAATTTCAAGATGTTTGGTTGAGTAGATAGAGCGTGAAGAGGTAACAAACGAATAAACAAACTTACTTTTATATATACACTTTACACTTCTCTCTCTCATCTGTGCGTGTTCCCAGATTATTTCATTTTGGTTAACGAAATTAGTGCCAAGATAGCAGTAATACTTGAGTAACAGCAAACTCACCTCGATAATACCAAACTCGTACTCTACCACCATTGGGAAGATCTGGTGGTGGATCCTGGCTTCGTCCACAGCCTGTTTAATGTTCTGACCGAACCACAACTTGCGCATTGCCACCTGAAATTAGAACAATCTATGTTATATCTTTACATTATTACGTCTTTATCTACTACGATTCGAAGTGAGACGCAGCGTACCAAACACATTGCCGTGTGGTTGTCGTTGCGTCACAATGGCGCACAATTGGTTAGAGCTGCTTCTCGCTGCGAATCGACTTGTTGGTGAGATGTCGCACTACACACACGGATTAAGACACCACAAGCCTTAACTTACCAAAGCTACAGCTGTCGTGATCTTCGTCCCCCCGGATGCACCTATAACCAATTTGGCGTTGCCATTCCTATCTCTGATGATGCTGGGGCTCATTGAAGAGAGTGGTCGCTTCCCTGGCTTGATGAAGTTAGCGGGGGAAGGCTGCAGGCCGAAGTGGTTGGTGATGCCCGGGGAGGAGAAATCGTCCATCACGTTGTTCATTACGATGCCGGTGTTTAGCGTTGAGAAGCCGGCGCCGAAGCTGAAATCAAAAAGGATTGTGTGAACCGAAGACAACGAGCTACCGTTTCCATACAACACCTCGGCCAAAGACAAAAAAAGTCCACCTACTAAAGACTTGCGTACCCAAATGAGATAGAAAATTACCGGCCTATCACATACCAAGCAGCAAGATTGGCGTTGTAAAACCGGGCACTCCATGACAAAATATTATTATATTATTAAACGAGCCACAAAAGAAGCTTAGTTGTTATAACGTCTGTAGGCGTAAAATGTCCTGCAAAGGATTAATAGCAGTTTTTCCTTGTGTATTTATTTATCTTTATTACATGAATGAATCGAAAGATATACGATGTTTATAGATTTTTGTATCACACAAGTAAATCCAATAAATAAGAAAGTGTATGAGAGAATTGTTTAGATGGATGACGTTTGCTACCTACTCTGTTATGCAAGAACTACTGGGCAGATGGACGATGAAAACTAAACACTCCACTAGTAAAATTAAATATGGAATAATACATCCGTACTTTTATCCCAACATTCGCGAGAGCGGTTGCGCTTGCACATAGGTAATGAAAAAGGTAGGTAGTAGGTATCTATCTACTTCAAATGCAGAACATCCACGCAATTTTTCGCTTTGCATTGCAATTTTTGACATGCATATTAAATTATTTTCGGTCTAGATTTGCACACAATCTACAGATATTTCACGCTGTATTTTTTCCTTTTTTTAAATGATTTCTAGTGTTTTGTGTATTTCTGTTTACATTTATTGGCTTGTAGTGTCCTAATTTGAGCATACTGCGGCAGATAAATGCCAAAGTTTATCGCTTTGCTTTACTGTTTAGATACAACAATGTTTAATGCGACTCATATTTTGACGGCAAAATTAATAAAAATAGATAGTTTGTTATTGTGAATTTCATAAATATAATTTTAATCGTATCATTGTCATGCCTACCTATCACTTTCATTAAAACAGGTCATCGCAGAGAAGTTCAATAACAATGAGATTAATGTTGTCTTACTAGAAGTTGATGGAGCTGGTGACCGACACAGCGTCTCCATTGGTGCCTATGATGGAAATGTGCGCAGTGCCAGCATCAGGTTTGTTGTATTGTTCGGCGCCGTAATAAGCTGTGTCGTTGCTGGTCCAGGAGTCGTTGATGCGGAGACGAATGGATGCGCCGTACGCAGGGTCTGCAGCGTTGGCGATCAGCTGGAAGATAACGTGAGTTTTTGAGGAATCTTAATGGTGTTTCTTTGTAGCCATTTTCATGTTCATGTACTGACTGTCTGATAATAAAAGGACTGACTATATTTTACAAAAAAGGATATACAATCTTCTTGCTATAATTACATTGTCGAAATTGAAGCATTTATTGATAATTAGACCATTAGCGATTCATCGCGAGAAGACGTAAGGTATTTCGGGACAGTCACCACACGTAATTTTATTTCGGTGTTCATAGAATTTAGTGTTGTTTTAGTTACCGTCTGAGATACTTTCGAACTTGTTACAAATATACTTCTTATTCCACCATGGGCAGACAAAATTCTTCTGTCAGATTGATAAATAGCAGTCATGTGGACTTTTACAAGGTAAATAAAGATCGTACCTACCTACTTTCTTTGTTCTACATACTAGTAGGCTAGTTGACGAATTTGTTTTTATTTATTCGAAGGTCCCTAAGGTTAGTGCGGGTTTGCATTTCATTTCTCACCGTCGAATCGATTCGAAATGAGACACAGCGAACCAATCACAGTGCAGTGTGGTTGTTGATGCGTCACAATGGCGAACTGCAAATCTGCAAACCCACACTTCACCTACTTCACTGATATGACAAAAATAAAATGAAGTACAAGTTTGGACTCGTCGTCAAAGTGACATTATTTTCATACTACAATAAACCTACTTCTTTCAAATCCAGAAACTCAGGGTCTCCCAGCTTCGTCCGCGTCGCGTACGCAAACTTGAATGCTTCCAATATCCTGTGGTACGTCAGTATTTTGTCCTCCGTGGTGTTGATACTACTAGCGTTGAACCTGTAGCCCTTGAGGATGTTGAGGATATTGACCAAGATGGCGCCGCTGCTGGGGGGCGAGGGCGCGTAGAGTACGTCCCCATTCCCGAGTTGTACTTCCAGAGGCTGCTCGATTATTGCCCTGAAAATTTATTTTTATTTACTTAAAACTTTATTGAACATAATTTTAAAATTGTATGTACAAATGGTGGACTTAAACGCCAAATAACCGATTGTGGTGTCTGGTCTGGTCCTCCGACAAGTCTTCTCAAACGTCATCATGAGGAAACCTGTACTCATAGTGAGTGGAATGAATACATAAGTGGAAGACAATAAGAAATTTGTATCTCTAGATTATAGGTTAGTATTTATCGTATAGGTTAGGAAGTTATCAGTGTATTGGCATAATTATTCGCGTACTTTGTGAAATACATTGTCGCATAAATAAACAATAAAACCGTGTTATTATTTGGGAAATTGATTGAAATTGTTATTAGGTTGAAAAGTATAAGTACCTATTCATAAACTAATTAGCTTTTCTTAATATTTGGACACAATGTATTTTAAGCATTAAGGCTAAGAGTGGGTTGCTCCAGTTAACTTTTAAGTACGACAATTTTGACCAATCTGCACTAAAAACGCAATTTTGTCAAAAAGTAGGTAAGCGGAGGCGCGCAGGTTAAATTCAAAGTTAATATTGACTGGTGCAACTTATCCTAAAAATTAAATTAAAAATTGACATTTCGACCTCCACGAAGCAATATTTAGGTAAGTATGTCTACAACGTTTATAAATAAACAATAGTGATAAAAAAGTGTAATTATGAGTCCATATCCCTAATTACATTTTTTATCAAACTCGTGAGCTGCACACATATCTGACAGAACTATTTTGGTATATACGTACAAATTCCTAATTTAGATCGTTACAGGAGTCTTTCAGTTTATAGGTAGGTACCAAAGTTGGATACAGTTGGTACAGGAGTCCGACGAACGAGAAAATATCTGAACCTAATATAGTTCTGAACCTGTTATACCTAGTAGGTACTATGGGACCTACCTACCTACTAACCATCACACCTAACAGCATACGAGTATAATTTATTGTCATCCAACAGTTTTGTATCCACATATCATGACAAATACTTCTAGGTATTCACTTTTCCTTTGGCTTTCCTCTTCTGGTCAAAAATTGCGACGAATTTAGAACTTAGTAGGTGGAAGTCATTTCATGAACAGTACGTATACGTATTTCATAAAGCTACTTTTATGGCCGTTTCCGCACAAAATTACAAATGGGTAAATAAATTACTAAAGATTTTTTTTAAATTAATTGTGTTTAGGGGAAGAAGTGTTTGTGTGTAGGGGGTACCTAGGTAATCTTCGGAACTAGTGAACCGATTTGAAAAATTCTTTCACTGGTAGGAAGCTATTCTATTCCTGGGTGACATAGGGTAATTTTTATTCCGATATACTCACGGGAGCGAGGCCCCGGGAAGCAGCTGGTTTACCATATTATTATGTACTTTATTGTTAGTAAACAAAACTGTGGCAAGAGATAAAATTGTCCATATTTTCATTGATAAGAAGTTATTGAGTGTCTGTGATAAAGTTTCAAAATAATGCCAGCTAGATTAAACAATAGCTGTCTTTAGATACCGTCCGATTCGAAGTTTCTAGATAGTAATCTCATCGACCGTTGTTGTGGAAATAAAGATAATATAATAAAAACATCGGCAACCTTGAGGGATACGTATCAAAATTTAAAATAAATTATACTCTAGAAGTTATGACCTTGCCCAATGGAAAAAATTGGTTTCAACGAATATTACATAGCTATTTATTATACTTGCCAACACATCTTTCAATAATTAAGAAATGATTAAAGAGCAATTTAATAATTTCGATCGTTCTTATTCATATTTTCTGTGTGTTTTCTGTCATCGATTTTGTACACTTAAATTTCCTTTTCTAGCCATATTTTTACGTAACTCTACCTATAGTAAAAACTTGCGACAAACAAACAAACCATAAATTTACATAACACAAATATCGGATTACGGAAATATTTATATCTCGTGTTCATACTTATTTAATTAAAATATTTCACATAGAAATTAAAGTTACATACAAGCACAGATTTAAAATGTTTTTATATCTGTGCACACAAGAGCAACTGACTATAGCCTTATTTATTTGAAATTGGAATTAAATAACATATAAGCAGTCCATAGACAATAAAAAATAATCACACCACTTTGTGGACACTACCAAAATACTCCTCATTTATTTTTGTTGAAATTGTAGAATAAATGATGAATTTTACTCCCTTGTAAGTCTTCGTATGACAAACAAACATAACTGACTCAACCGTTATTATATATTGCATCAGAATACATCAATAAGAAATGTGTATATGAAAGATATTGGTTTATTTTGACCTCGATAATTGTAAACTACTGTCATGGGTACTATATTCTATGTTTTTGTTTTTAAACGAAAACAAGGCTCTTATTACAATGACACTAAAGCAGACATTTGGTTACTCTATTCATACACACATAACAAAACAAGTTACTTTGTATCAAGTGAGATATGAATGAATGGTACAAACTTCTGAATAATCATTTCTCAATTTATTGTTATGAAAACTGTGGAAAGAATGAGTCACCGTTATAGTTTTAGCAGGTGTTCAAATATTATTCACGCTTTATTATAACAATGGAATTAAAAATGTGAGGAATGGATATTATTATATGAAGTGCCTACCTATTGAATGATATTTAAAGAAACTGCAGAATTTTGTTCTAGAAATTGAAATTTCTAGAACAAAATTCTTAAAAGTAGCCATTATATTAAATTGATGTGAACATCAATTGAATATAATGGCTACTTTTTCGGATGAAGAAATGCGGTTGATGTTATTAGTGCAATGTTGTCTTAAATTAGGCATCTATGTAGGTACCTGTGGTAAGCAAACTATAAAATGTACAACAAATAGGTAGGTTTACGGTCGTCCATTCAAAACAAAATCGCAGTTACGGCTGAAACTGCTGTGTGACAAATAAAAATAAATAATGTTCTAGGTATACAACGATTATGTCACGTAGGTATCATGCTGTCTTGATATCGACCGCTCAAACTTATAGATAACTTGTGAAATAAACAGCCACATACATGACATAAAATACACACATAAACTTTATGGCACTTGCTTATCTTATAAAAAAATAATTAGTAAAAGTCGATTATTCATAATCGGGTACCTAAGTATTTCTGCTAAGCTCTTTCATTTGGGGCAATCCGAATTTATCTGTTGTCTACGTGACAAATAATATGTTTATTTATTCCAGCTATATACGTTACATGTGTAGTATTTTGTTTAAATAGGCCTTTGCCCGGGCAAAGGCCACTTCAAAAGGGCCAAGGCACTTCTGGAAGTGGGAATAAATAACTCACTCATAATTCCTCAGGTCCTCGGCAGTGATGATGCTCCCGACCCTCTGTAGATCATCAAGGAGGTCCCCAGCCAGGCTGCCATTGTACAGCTCATCTCCCCCTTTCTCGGCTATCCTCTCATAGGTGTTGCAGAGGGCTTCGCTCGGTTTCACCAGCGTCCCTGGCCTGTGGAACTGGCCTTTGTCGGTATTGAAGTACATTTTCCTGGATAAATTAATGAGGGTTAATCTACTTATTTCTATTTAAAAAAATAAAATTTGGAGTGCATTTGACCTCAATCAAGCCTGATAGAAAGCAAAGATGAGGTCTAGGGTTGCCTAAAGTGTGTCTACCTAAGTAAAGGTTGTTTTCTATATCTTTTTGTACTACTAATAATAATCAAGCTGGACAGTTTGTATTGTTGAAACACGCTGATTCCTGAAACTTATTAGGTATATCAAGAGTTTTCTGTGAAGGGTGAGTTCAAAGTTTAATTACAACGTACACTAATTGTAAGTTCTAGATAGGTAGTAAGTATGCTTAGTAATAATTTGTAATGGCTAATAAATTTCTTTTTAAATAAATATTTCATATGAGAACAGTTCCTTCAACCCGCAAGCATGTTGGTTAGCTATTTACTTTGTTTCATCTGGTTCACTTTTCTCTGGTTTTCTAGCTTAGTTATAGTCTAAACCTGTTATTATTCATAAAAAAATTAAACCATATTTTAATCTAAGTACGTTTTGTCTCTTTCTGTGAGTGGCATATATTATAAAGTAGGATAGTGACAAAATTTTTAGCTTAAAATATGCTTTCACTTTTATTTATAAATAGCGGGGTAAATTTGCGCCTGAATAATGTCCACTTTTACCATGCATCACGACCGCGCGACGCAAACGGTTCAAAAAGTCGATAAGAGTAATCAAGGTTGCAAATAAAAATATTTTGCTACGTACCAAATAGGTACTGACTTGTATTTATACTTACACGTTAATTTACTGCGCAGTTTTATTTTTTGTTATGTGAAAACCGATTAAACTTTATCTTTACGCTTGATTATAATCACAAAAAGTTAATCTTATAACATTTTTATGAAACCAGTTTCTTTATATTTATTTATGTCCATGTTTCATGCCTCATCTCGTAAAATAGGTAGCAATATGTTTGTTGCATTTTAAGTAGTAGTATAAAGTAGCAAGTCCACATCTACCAGGCAACGCTTTTGTGAGTAATTTTAAGGTAGATGTCCGCATCCTAAATCCAGATCGCTAGCCAACTACTAACTACCCATACTAGTAAACCCTTTCCCGCCAATAGTTTAGCAGGTGTGGAGGACTGTCCGTTAGTATATTCCAATGGTACATTAACGGACAAATAACGGACAGATACATGTTGAATGAATTAATAATAATATAATATAATAAAAGTTATTTATTTTAGGTAAAAAGCCATACATTTGTACATTTACATATGTAAAATAAATACAATGAATTATCTAAATGAAATAAAGTAAAAATAAAGCCTAAAGAATAGGTAATAATAGATTTCTTCATGTTGGTTTTGACACCATGAATGCCTCAAAAGTCCGGGTTTACACAAGCATCCCTACATAATATATCTATGCTAACCTCAAATGTGATATAAGTATGAATTGGCATAATTTCAGGACCTTTATTTTAAGGCATAATTTAGCTGATTTCTATTATAGTAGCGTTTAAAATTTTCTTATTTTAAAATTGAACAACGAAACCGGATCTTGCTGGATCACGTAAAACACGGATTAAATGTTTACATCCGATATAAAATAAAGGTCAGTAACCTTGCAATTTACCTCAAATGGAGATCGTTCTTGATAAAGGGCGCGCTCTCTAGGCCGTCATATAGAGGCTTGGACATCACGAAGCCATTTCTGCAGATTTCGATGACTGGCTCAACGAGAGTTGCCCACGGGAGTCTGCCCCACCGCTGGTACGCTGCCCACATCCCACGCAGTTCCCCTGGGACAGCTACCGCTAGTGGGCCTGAGGACATAACAATTCAATAAATCAGCGAGCGATTGCTACAGCCAACAGTGTATCAAGCTGTCCAAATTCATTGCAAATTCGTCCCTATAATCGTGGCGTAAAGATACAGGCAGGGTAACTCGTCATGTGGTTGATTGTACTATCATTAGTATTTTATATTTTGTAGAACGGATAATATATGTCTATTACAGTTTATTAATATAAACTAGGCTTCGAAATCAGAGCGGAACAAAAGATTATGCCAAAATTATATTGTGCGAATGTAACGTTATGAAATATGATTTAAATTCAATATTTTTAATTAAACTTATTAAAGCTATTATTAGCTAGTTGCTATTTTTGTATTTATTGAGGAATACGTTATTATACACAATATTACATTCACTGCAGTGTGATGGTTATTTTGTATTCATTTAGGTAATGCATAAAAAATTAAGTGTATGTAAAAAAATATATATTTTTACATACACTTAATTTTTTATGCATTATTAAAAATTAAGTGTATGTAAAAAATATATATTTTTTACATACACTTAATTTTTTATGCATGCAAAATAATTACAGATTATAAAAACAGAATGCCATCTTTTCATCACTCAGGCAACTCGCGACTTTGTAACTTTAAAATGACAAAATTAAACCTGAATTACCAATGTGAAGTAAACAAACTTAGCTTGCATAGCTATGATTCCAGCTACATAAGTACGAGTATAAGCAATGAAAAAACTTCTCGATACGAACTAAGTTTCGTGTAATGTTTAGCTTCCAGCTATTTCGATTTGGCAGTTATGGATTGAACTGAAAAGATGAACGTACATAGATTCCTGCTCAACCGCTAAATACTTGCCTCCGTAGCTTAGCTACATGTGGAACAACACCCTTAGTGTTATCTGAACCAGATATAAGAGAAAGCTCAGTAGAGAAACCGACTACTCAAGAGATTTTAAATTTTGACAAGCTGAATTGTTTGTGTATTAGTATGAAGTATTAATTAAAAACCGGTTAAGTGCGAATTGAACCTATATAAATAAATATAATACCTATGCTATCACATATAGCTCGGCGTCGGGCAAATCACTAGTTATATCTCGTAAAATAATAATTTATTGCTTCGCCTGTCTCAACCATCAAAAGTTTCGCTCTCGTCTATCGGTTACTTCCTTAGTTATCGAACCTCGGTGCTCAAGGAACGCTTTCCTAATTGTTCCTGATTTAATATCAGTTAGGAAGGTACCTGTTGGATATTATTGTACTTTTGTTTCAGAATTCATTGTTAAAGAATTCAATACATACAACCATATGTGCACAATTGTTATGGTCAGACAATACAGCCATAATTACACTGATAAACGCATATACTTCCAACACGCGTCGGTATTTGTATACCTAATCATAAGTATTTTAAACGAGTAAAATATTTAAAACGTTTGGAGTATTTCCATGTAAGTATTATCTTAACTGGGTCACTTGTTATTCGATAGTGTATCAGTTTATACCTATTTAACTAAGCAATTAAGATTAGGTATCGAAATATCTGAAGTACCTATTCGTAGTTGTAAGTATAATTCACTACAGGCATTAGGTATCGTGCATATCTGCAGAAAACAAATGATTCTAAAGATTGTAAATATTTATTATATTATTTTTCAGATTGACCTATAGTTAGGTACAAGAACTTTTCCGAAATTCTCAAGAAAATGCAGAACACTCTCAGAAGTTCCTTAACTTACGCTCGTATCTTATAGGCATATTCTTATAGAAATCGGTTACATCCATCGAAGTTATTACAAAATTACCTGGTAACTCATATTGATTTGCATCCATAAATCACATACAAAAAGTAAATTTTTGACATTTTAATATTATTACCGCTAGAGCTAATGGCGAAAATTTTATTATGCTGCATTTACGTGCAGTGACATACACTCGCAGTCCATGTCCTCCCGTGGATGACGTACGAGGCGACTAAGGGACACATAGCCTAGACAGTTGATATGCAACAATATCATTTCCAAGGAGAGTTGACGTCAGGCAGGCGGCCAGTTGTAGTCACAGTCAATTTTTCCAAATTTCAACGTTTTTTTTTTGACATGCGAATGAGAGAGATTTACTTGAAGTAACTTCACACAGTTTCTTATTTACTGACCTTTAGTCGCCTTATCAGAGCTTCCATGGAACATGTCAGTGGTGGCAGCCATCGGGGCCTTCTCCCTAGCATTGATAGTGTATGCCTTCTCCTCATCCTTGATGTAGACCGTCATGAAGAACCCTCCACCCAGGCCCATGCTCTGCTGGTTCAGAAGCTCGTTGCAGAACATCGCTGCGATGGCTGCGTCCACCGCTGACCCCTTCTTTTGTAAGATGTCCCTGGAAAACGTGGCCAGGTCAGTAATGGCGGGAAAAATATTTGGTTCTGCAAAAATATTTATTTACAGTGGAAATTTGGAATATATTTTTAACCTCCGACGCAAAAAGAGGGGTGTTATAAGATTGAACGCTAAGTGAGTCTGTCTGTGTACGTGGCACTGTAGCTCATCAACGCGTGAACCGATTTGGATGCTTTTTTTTATTTGATAGTTAATTTTTATGCGGTGTATCTTAGATATGTTTGATCAATATATATGATCAGATAGTTCAGCCGTTCAAAAGTTATAGTGAAATGAATATTGAAAGTCCGGGGTTTTTTGTCTAACAAATAAACTTATCTTGTGCTTACTCATATTAGGCAAAAATAAAACTACATGTTGTTTTTTTAAGTATTATATAATTGAAGTCAAATAGAACGTACAAAATTTAGGAGCTGGTGCGGCCACGTCTTGCGTGAATCAGAAAATTACTTAAGGTACAAATATCTGACTATGCTGTTTCCGCCTGGCCCTGACAGAAGGAACAACCCCAAGAAATGCTTGTCTAGGATGATGTTGGAACATAATGTTATCGGCAAGCATAACATTATGCTCTTACAACTGGGTCGTCGAAGACTATGCTAAGTTGCAGAGAAAAAGTAGAAGAGCAGACCCTAGGTTCCAACGCTCAATGACAACAAAACCGGGAAAACGCGCAAAGAAAGAGAATGAGTAGGATTTACTAGCAGTAGATTTAAGTATAAATAAAGTTGATAAATGCATGAATAACTGAGTTAAAGGTCGTAATCGATTATAGTTGTGTTCATGTTCGTAACATTTGCAAGCCTTTACGTAAAAAAATACTTGATTGGCGATTTCTATGCACGGTGCAGGCAACGTGCTGTAGGATAAGTAGGATGTTTGTAATTTTATAGCTATAGACCAAGCCTTCCATCCGCTATTGAGAAATATTCCTATATTTGCGGAGTCAGTTAAGATACCATAAAATTAACTACTCATATAATTTTATTATAACTAGGTACTAAGTTTGAGGTATGAATTTTAGTTCGTGTAATATTTTTGATGAAACCAAAAACGGATTAACCGATTTGGTTGAAATTTAAGATATATATTAATACACATAGAATTCTAACATGAATATAATTTCTGCATTTCCTACAAAAATTACATAATAACATGTAAGTCAATAGCATATCAATATACTTACTTATACTCAAAATAATTGCATATTCACCGCTATTATCGTGGTATAGAGAACCAGCAGGTTAACTTGACTTGTAGCTGACTGTATTATAAAAAGAGATTAGCGAGACCAAAGAAACAAATCTAATTTTATGCAAATTCTTCAGCTTATTCGTGAAGTTAGAAGAATCAGTATGTAACCTTTTTAAAATTCAGATTCAGTTCTTTTGTACTAAGGTAAAGATATTTATTGTTTATATTAGTATAAGGTAAATATATAAACAGGTACTGCACGAACCCAATACTATTGAGGTTTAGTTATTCGTTGCTTCCTTCATCTGCTCACGGTGCATGTTTTATTTGTCTGCCGAGACGAGGCAAAAACTTGTTTTACAAAAAATATCTCCATTGTTTTCGCTTAACAAAGTAAAACATTTTACATTAACTGACTACCTAATAGTACCTACCTAAGTGACTATGGGTGTTCCTCATCACAAATATGTAAAATAGCTGCTTAGGAATGAGTATATGTACTGACTAAGTAACATGGAAAAGTTACAATTTTAGTGATTATATATGTTAGCATAAAAACTGGGAAAGGAGGAAAGAAAAGAATATTTAATCAGGAATTATTTGAATATTTTACCAATAAGCCTATACCTACTATATACATAAAATTGTAATGAAAGTTTGGATGTACAATTGTTACTCAATCATGTAAAATCTACTCAATCGAATCGACCTAATTCTATATAATCTAGTAGCTATATGAGTAGAATATTACCATGCACATAGGGATATTTTGTTGCAAAATTCGCATGTAAGCAGAGCGCCGGTACGTAGCTAGTTCATCAAATAAATACGACGCAGAATAATAACAGGCTGCTACTGATAATAGTCGACAAGGCCGACCACCTCGGCCGGACAGACTCAAGGTTGTCTTTGTATGTAAACACATAGGCGTAGGCGATATGAATACACAAGCTGTTGCCAACAGAGTTCAAGAGACAAAAACAAAAAAGTAAATATAAATTAAATTCTTTATTTAAGTATCTTAAATTATTATAACAGTCCTCGTACCTTGGAGATACAAATTAAACGCATAATAATCTAACTAAGACTTAATAACACAGCAAGTTTGGGCTTTACAACAAGCCCATTAGAGATGAGATCAGTCACATGGAACGATGTTGAATCCAAAATAGATTTCACTGTAAACTTAGGTCAGCTGACGCGGCCTCCTGCGCGTTCTGTGGTTGCAACTGGCGAAGTAATGAGCCGGAGTCAGCAAAAACCGCATCGGATGTTCCATTGATCTCTGAGAGAGGCGGCGACCCGAATCCTCTTCAGGTATCCGCCACAACGACCTCCGTTCGCTCGGCATATCATTTGTCCTTACACTAGCCATAGTCAAATTACTTTAGATTCACATCTAATGTTTGCCACCTTTCTTATTATTCTGTGTGTTGACTAACTTTGTAACGATCTTTCTGGAATGGCCGGACGGGTCGAAGTGGTTCGTGTGCTCGTTCACCTCCTTCTTCGTGCGCTGCTTGCCGCTGTGGCCGGAGAAAATGTGCTTGTCGTGGTCAAAGTTGTAGTAGTCGTACTCGTCGAAGAAAGCCTCGGACATATTTGCTTCTTGTATTTTAAATATTGATTTAAATTTCACTGGAACTGTCCCGGAACGACGTGACTGCTCGGAGTTGGTTATACGAATGGTTTGCGGTGTCGACTGCAGTTTCGCTTTTATATGCTGCTCGAGACACGTCACTGACCGCATGCGCGTCGATAATATTCTCGAAGCGTGATTGGTAGACGCGGAGACCCGGTTACGAGAGGTGGAGGAGGTTTGTTTATTTATAGCTGTGTCTATGTGTGAGAAGCCGGTTAGTGATACCAGCATTGAAAATCGATTTGCCTATGCATTCGTAATACAACGCGCAACGTAACAAGTTATAGAGACAATAGCTAAGCCGATTCTTAATTAGTGGTAGGTATAATTACGTCATGTAAAAGGAACGAAACGTCACCTACGTTTTTGGGTTTCAATATTCGTAGCGCCTCGTAGCACTCATTCGTAGTCATATGCTACGCCGTAGCATATATTAAATAAATCTTAGCAAGAAAAGCAAATCCGTTTTCTTTTCTCTTTTTTACTTTTTATAAATAAATCTTCACCTATGTCGAAAAAAATTATTTCGTATATATTAATATATTATATTAATAGGTATTTTGCTCCACTCTCAAAATCAGATCTAGCTATATCGTGAGCTATAGCGCGTAAACCATAGTTTACCTTAAATATAAGGAAAAGTGCGCGACATGGCAACACAGTAGATATAGAAACAACACCGCGCTATGTGTGTGTAACAACACTGCAACATTACATTGTTTGACAACACAGTTTTACTAAATATTTCCTAAAATTTGTTTTTATGATGTAACACGTTGAAAAATAGCATCTATTATTATTGAACGATGGAAAACATTGATCCAAGCGGAATGTTCCACCTAGACCTTTAATAGATAATGTCTATCTTTGATATTTGAGAGAAACGAATAGGTCTGCAAAATTTGCACTGTAGTAAAAGTTTATGTAGAAGCGGTGGTGTTTACAATGAATTTGGGTAGGGTGATGTGCTGTTGACTGCACGTGCACACAAATTAATGAATCAATGATTGGTATGAATACTGATTCACAAAAGATTTATCAAATAACAAATTTATAGATGCATGTCATGAATATTCTGATTCAGAATGTCCGAATACATCATAATTAGTCATTTAGTCATTTCACAACTTGTTTATATAAATTGTATTCTGGAAAGAGATCGATATGGTATTTGTGATTAACGCGATATCAATGTATCAATTTGATAAAAATAGCGATAGGTGTTATTTATTAACATTTTAGCGGCTTCGCTTGCGTGTATTTTCAGCCCTTGTTATAGTCATTTGGGGGTTAATTTTTGAAAAATAGCCTATATTTGAACGGGGATCTTTAACTAAGTACATACCAAATTTCATCAAAATCGGTCCAGTTTAGCCGTGAAAGCGGAACAGACAGAGAGACTTTTGAATGTATAATTAATTATTATTTATAATTATGATTATAATGTAATATTATTTCGTTAATCACATTTATAGTATGAATTATCATGTGGCGTGTGTTTCCGCCCTAAAATAAGGTCACTCCATATCCTCCTGTTGATGTCGAACAAAGCTAGGATAGCAGCTAATAGGTAATAATAAAAATTGAATTAATCTGACACTAGTGTAGAAGGCAGGCAACAATAACGTTCCCAATGAGGGTTGACTTCGTTAAAATGGACTCATAATACATGTGCGACCTAGACAGTCTCTCTAGTGGAGGTAAATTTGTTAAAATAATCTTTACTTATGAATGTAGTGACAACAGAATTTGATTTAATTATTCTTGTGTATTATCAAAACAAAATGGAAATTAAAACACCGGTTTTCCAAGTCTTTTTCCACAATATGAATGATGATGGTGCCTACCTAATGCAAACAAAATTTTCTTGTTTTATTATCAATTGTCATCGCCGGCCCATGGACATTGCACGGCTTTGTAAAGAAAATTAAATATTTTATTATTATACTCGCAAATAAATAACATTGTATTAAATGAAGAAGGAATCACACTATCTATTTATATCTATTTAAATGCGTAGCTATACATAGGGACACACAGCGGGAAGCGCTTTTGTTTTATACTATGTAGTGACAGTAGGAAATAGTGACTAACCTAGACCCTGATTTCCTGTGGTTCCGCTCCCTTAGGAATTATAGAATTCCTTACACCACTGGCTATTAAATCCTTGCCTTGCCTGAATCAAGCTAATAGTGTATCGTTTTCTGATTTGCTATTAAAATGCTAAGAAAAAGAGGTAAGATTCACTCACCTGCCAATCTCTGAGCACTGAGGCGCATCAGTGCACACCGCTGCCTTCTGGAACACGTGGAGTATCGACGGAGAAGGCGGCAGGGGGTCCACAGGGTCTGGGGGCTCGGAGTTCTTCCAAGCCCTGTAGTCCCCACTACCGATGAGGTATCCACTCAGCGCCGACACGAAGACGAGCACTACCAGTGATATGATTATCATCTTCGTCCGCACTTTGTATGGTCTGTAATGGAAAAAGAAATTGTATAAAAGTGAATTTATAATTCAGGTTACTAACTTGTATTTTATGTGTTGTATTTTTGTAGAGATGAGGGGTGAAATCTATATTTGAGACCCTGTTTTTCTCTCTCTTATCTAACTGTGTTACCGCTACTTCCTTAGCCACAAAGCGTCGGAGATCTATATGCCGAAAATTAATGATAATTCAAGAATAGCTGCAGTGGTTGTATGTTTAAATATGCCACTAGTTGGTCAATATAACAACAGCTATCTAAAAACAATTTTCTTTTTTCTTTGTTTAATTCTCTTGCAACTTTTGCGATAATCAACACCACTGTGCGGTTATTACGAGCTAAAAAGCCAGGTGAGGTTGTTTTATTCTCGCCCTTAAATACAATAGATGTTTGAGAAAATGCGTAGAATAGTTCTAATTGTTTATTTCCATTTCTGCATTCACAGATAACTAAACCACAACAAATAAATCATGATAACAATGAAAATATGTTTTTACTAATATCTATTCTATCCAACATTGTTGCAAGTAGGTATAACTCATGGATGCGCTTTATGTAACTATCGATTAAAGCGCATTTAGAGTTGTGAGAATACATATAGGTACCTATGTAACACTACGTAAGTGGGATGCAGCTACACACAAACACAGGCCAATGTTACATAGTATATTACTCACTTTTCTGGATAATCATCGTCATCACTACTAAAGTTACCCTGAAATATTGCGAACCTATTGATGGGGGACACTAGTCTGATAGTGTCCATGGGTATTTCGTCCACATGAGCGCTTATAAAGGTTCTTCTATGCAAACCGGTTCCCAAAGTGTGCTCCATGGTGTTTACAATGTATTATACGATTTTAAACGCACTATTTTAACAACATAACCTATATTGAGTACGACACTTTTATTCAGCAGTCGGATAACTTCACATCGGTTTGCGGTAGTAATTCACATATAATGTTGTAATCGCACTGTAGAAGGTATTATATGTATTTGATGTTAGTTAGCGACGATATTGCAGGGACCTGTTTGCAGGAATGAGGCTGGGAGGATCGATACGAACAGCTGAGGAGTAACCAGGCATAAGGTAAATGGCGCTGCGTAGGTAGGTATTATTTGTGAGGCGTTACGTCAGCTGTATGCTAGATGGCGCAATCGAAAACTATGAATATTTTCATGGTATTTCATGAAGTATTGTCAAGGAGTACTGAAAAATCATTAGTGAAGCAAATGACCTAAGAAATATTTATTGATCTAAACAATAATAAAATTTTAGCAATATTTCGATTGCCAATATTGCTATAAATAAACATCAGGCGTTTAGCAGAATCTTACAAGGATCAGTCGTTGGTATAGCTGAAAGATAAATTTATCATTATGGGCAACGATGCGGGCAAGGAGAAAGGCCAAATCCTGTGTCAGACTAATTACTTTTGATCTGTTGTAGGCACCCGCTCCATTCAAACCGTACCTACTTGGAATTTATTGGTACACTTGATTGGATGACGTAGAACTCAAAGTCTAAATTCGTCGTTATGGGAATTGATTCCTTTTGAAACTTGTTTAACAATTATGAAAATAATAATGAGATGAAAAAGGCGTAGACAAGGGAGTGGGTTCAATTCCCGGTTGATTAAAAAAATCATATCATTATTATTTTCAATATTACTTAAAAAGCATGTAGGTATGACACACAGGTATGACATGTATAACAAGAACATTGTCTAACAATTTATATTAGAGTACTATTTAGAAACAAATTTCGAATAAAAACAAAAATAAAAAATTTAAACAAAAATAAACAATAAAAAATTGATTTTTGCTGTCGTGAAAAATCGTGCTTTGGGACAAAAAATGGTCCTGAAAAATTTGCATTAGTAAATGATAGGTACTTTACTAAATGTGTCGAGCGAAGGGAAGTAACTTACAAACTTTCTATAATGAGTTAAGTTGCTTATAAGGTTTATGGATGATACATACTGGTTTCTGTTGGAGCTCGGAACATTGATGGAAACATGGCGATTCTTCTTCTTCAAATTCCCTGGTTTCCTCAAGGAACTGTCTCTTAACAATTGGCGATCACTCATTTTATTTCACTACGTTATCAACTGACACAATCTCGCGAAACGACCGTAGTGTGTGTATGTCTGTATGGAAATTAGGAAACGAATCTAATGTTCATACAACTACTGCTGATTTGAAAGGCCTTGGGTGACGCTGATCTAACGGACGTGTTTTTTTACTTTTATTGTATAAGTATGTTATTATTCTTAATTTAAATATTATATACGTCACTTTATTAATATTTTTATCTTAATATTTATTGAAGTTATTATTAAAAGGCACGGTATCATTGTTTTTATTACTCTTAATTCACTTTATCTGTGTAAAACCATCGACATTTCTAATCTACTTGATTGTTATATCAACAAATACTAACCTATCTAATTATTCGAGATCCTACATCACAAAACTCATATATACCTATGTGGTATAGGTTTGGTTTGTGGTCATAATATAGCTACGAAATACATTTTGTTATACTGTAGTCATGGATTTAGTAAGTACTCGGAGTACCTACTAATTCCATGACTGTAGTATAATATGTTTTATTGTATAACCTATAGTAACACATATTAGGCGATTGTTCACGCATGTCACATTGGACACCTCGTGTCAAAGTGATAATTCATCGCTCCTTACACAGTTTGTGAGAAATGGTTCCACAAATATTAACAAATCAGTGTACAAAAGGTTTCCTATGCCCACAATGCGAACATAATCAGTAATTCATCCTTTTAAACACCTCGATTTTTGTAGTTTCCCAGGGATAAACTAAATAATTACGAAGTCGTAAAATACGGTATCTTTTGAATTATTCCACTTAAATTACCTGGCTAATTCACCCAGGTGATTTAACTCCTTAAATCACCTTTTGGTAAAACCTCATAAAAAAATGGAGATAAACTCAATTGTCTCTTGATTTGAGCTGTGGTCGGGGATTACTGGTCTATATCTTATCAGGATGATCTTATCGCGATAAATCTTACATGACGAGACCCTAATTTAGAACTATTTGCAAAGATTAGCAATAATAAAAACGTCTTCTTAATTAAATTGTTGCGATAAACTTTTTTTATTCAATAAAAGTACAAAATTTCAGTTTATCCAGCTGAAAATGGAGATGCAAGATTGCACCCATACAAATATGGTTAGGTACGTTGATATTTTTTTTTAAATTATCGAGTGTCTACTTATTTGAATATACCTATGACGTTACAGTACACTTAAATATTATTTCTGGAATATTATGTGATAAAACGAGTCTTCATCTTATCAATCATTAAATACGTACCCCTAAATTATGGTTACATATTTTCAAAATTGTTAAAAACTTCTACACGTTTCACTCAAAAAATTGAAACAATAAAAATACATAATAAATACATAAGCAATAATAAAATCATAACTGGCTTTGTCCCCAAGATCTTTCTATTCACCACAGATAAGGCACATCCGTTGGACAACACTGGCTTTTATGAAAATTTTATTAAATTTTATTTATAACACAATGATCGCGTGCGCACATTGACACCATAGATTACATAGCTCGACGACTTTACTGCGCTATGGTCAAATCAGAACTGATGTAGTTAGATGACAACCGTGATTTGGCGAATATGCGAAAAAAGAGTTGGTCAGGAGAGAGTCACTAAACGTTGGACCATTCTTGCTACCTCGCGTGATCTTCATTGGGGTTAAATTCTTACGTCGATAGCAGTCCTGTCTAAAAATTGACCCCTACGAAAGATCAACGCTTCAATTGAATTGAAAGAAATTCAAGAAAAGTTTAAATTAAGTTTGAATCGTCAAAGCGCTGTTCTGGTTGCATTCTCAGCCGTAAAACATCGAAGTCTAGGCTATATACTTCTCCACTTTATACCCACGGTCTTCGGCCCTGGTTTGTCAAACTGTGTGACATACAGCACAGCATTGTCCTGTCCACACTGAATGAATGGGTGGTCATGTTATAACAATTTCAATAAATTCGTTACATCATTATCGCTACATATTATAAAATAAAGTCCTCTGCCGCGACTGTCTGTTCGCGATTTTCACCAATATATAGCTTGATTCCTGAGGAAGGTTTATATGATACTAGATGTTGGAATTTTGAGATAAAATATAGTCTATAGAGCAATCTTGGATAATGTACCTTTCTAAACCATTAGAAAGGTACATTAATCAAGATTGCTCTATCACCAGAAAGAACTTTTGAAATCTGTTCGGCAGTTTCGGAGATTACCCGCCTCAAACATACAAACTCACAAACGGTTACCTCTTTATAATAATAGTATAGATAATTGATTTTTGACTCGTCTACCATTTTGTCCCACTGTTATTGTAGATTTTATTATGTTTTATTCGAGCGAAACCAGAAGGGGCCGCTAGTTTAACATGTTTTAATAGTTTCAGTATGTAGTTTAGTAATAGTCGTATATATATAGTCTGGAATGTCTAGAAAATAAGAATAGAATACGAAGGAAAAATCCTTTCTTGCAAACCGGTCAACTGACCTCAAAGATTTTTACTTATATTTCAAAAGGCAATGTAATTATTACCGGTCACATGCATTCGCGATAAGATAACAAGTACTTGATTCTACCGCTGAAGGTTGTTTGTGACACAAAATATTCGATCGGAAATGGGCGTGAGGCGAGGCCTTACATAATAGTTATTCGCGTCATCATACACTATAAGACCTATAAGGTGCACGTCTTTGGAGAAAGGGCTGCGGTGAAGTATGTTGCGCTTCTTCACCTACCTTTTGGAAGTCGGCAGTAGGCTTACAAAGTAATTTTTAGAATAAAAAATTGTGAATTTTACATAAGTATCTTAGGAAAATTCTTTAGTTTTTATTTATCCTAGTAATTTGTTACTTTCTCACGCTTTAGGTAACACGCTTTATGTAGGTGAGAATATAGGGTGGATCCTGAAAAAGTGAAAGATTTTCGTCTTCTTCAATTATGTTGTTAACAATGGTTTTACCCGAGCGAAGCCGGGACGGGCCGCTAGTTAGTTAATAAGTATATGAATTTAATAAGTAAAGTTCTGATTTATTGTAAAGGAAAAAACCAATTGAAATATAAGAGCGGATGTATGTAGTAATGCATATACACGCGTATTGTCTAAAAGACTATCTTTTTAATACAATTACTTAATTAAAGAATCTGAGAAGTTGACTGAAAACTGAAAGGCAAACATAAAAAGAAGAAGCAGTTCCAGACCTGCATATATATTGCCCTACCACACGTCAATATAGTATTTATGATTTAAATCTACATTTTCGTATTAATGGCGAATTTGCAATGAATTTGAGCAATTTGCTGTGATGTTGAACGCGTACGGGTTAGAGAAGGTCTGTTGTATTGAAAGTGCTCATTCACGGACGACTGTGACTAAGCCTGCACAAATCTGACTGTACCTGCGTATAATGTTCCTGTTTGTTACAGACTGATATGCGAATGAAGAACTGATAAAGAATAACGGCAAATTAATAAAGGTGACGTTGAGATAAATAGAGGAATTGATGAATTCGGATAAAAGTGGAGTCCATATAGAAAAACTAGTTGTTGCATCCGCCCGCGATTGTTAATGTTTCACCACGGGTCATCTTATTTACTATACCTAAACCAAGTTTCAAACAAAATGAACCCATTGGCAGTGTGACAGACAGACAGACTTTCACATTTTTTTATTATATTATGTGTTTATGTTAAATAGAAAAAAAAAACCGAAAGGGAGAATATTATTGAGAAGTTAAGACATTAAGCACAGAAACTAGGACATCACACCTAGAACCACAGACAAATATTTTAGTAGCGCCGCGAAATGAACCCAGGACAGCCAAAGAGTTCGACATTGACAATGACAGTCTAGATTTGCGTCATTCCGTTCAGACGGTTATTTATTGGAGGCTAAGATTTAGTATGTCCGTTGTGCGACAATAGTCAGTTATTGTTTATAACTAACAGAAATACCTCAGTCGTCCCCTAAAACACTTTCCCCGGATTGACGAAGAATAATAACACACACTTTGCATACTTTGAAGTACTAGATGTTGAAGGAAATACTTCTAATATTATAAATGCGAAACTTTGTGAGGATGTACGTGTGTATGATGTTTGTCACTCTTTCAAGCAAAATCTACTGGACGGATTATGAAATTAGTTTCACAGGTTGAATATAATCTAGAATAATACATAAGATATGTTTTATTCCGAAATTCCCACGAGAGCGAAGCACCAGAACGCAACTGGTACCTAATTAATAAACAAACGCTTTAACTGGAACTCAACCAGACTTTATAATGTAAATGTATTAATAATAATTCTACTTATTTAATTCCACGAACGTCACAATAACTAAACACAGATCCATCGTTAACTATCTGTCACTATAAATATAAATATACAATACAATACAATACAAATACTCTTTATTGCACCAAAAAGAAAAAATACACAGAAAACAATTTGTAATAAATATAAGAAGGTACAAAGGCGGACTTATCACTAAAGCGATCTCTTCCAGTCAACCTTTAGGTGGAAGGAGACATATATATATAAAAACATTTAGGCGCAGTAAAACAAACTACCAAATATATAATTACATACACTATATATAAATAAATACATTACATACAATATACATACATATATAAGCATACCAAATACACATATACATATACATATAAATACATATATATACATACATAAATATCATTATATAGAAGGAAATACATGTACAATAAAATTAGGATACGTTAGATAGATAGTGAGACTTAACGAGTTGCTTAAATTTGGTCAGAGTCTGGGCATTCCGAATATCTAAAGGAAGAGCATTCCAAAGACGAACAGCCTGAACAGAGAAAGATTTGGAGAAAAATTTAGAATTAGCTACGGGAAATCTGAGTCTCAAGGATACCGTGCTGCGCAAACTACGAGAGGAGCTGCGATCATCACCGACAAATTTGAAACGGTCCTTGAGATAAGGTGGGAAATAGGGATTGAATAAAATTGAAAAAAGCATGGATACAATATGCAAATTACGACGAAGTCTAATGGGAAGCCAGTTTAACTGGGAACGGAACGTGGAAACGTGGTCATATTTACGAAGTCCATAAATGAAACGAATAGCGAGATTCTGCAGGCGTTCGAGTTTGTTCAGCTGTTCTTCTGTAAGGTCAAGAAAGCAGCAATCAGCGTAATCAAGGATAGGGAGAAGAAGAGATTGTGCAAGCGCAATTTTGGTGTTAATGGGCAAGAAATTACGAAGCCGTCTGAGCGAACTAAGTGTAACAAATGTCTTCCGACTAATTTCTTTCATGTGGACTGACCAAGATAAAGTTGTATCAAACACCAAACCCAAATTTCTAACGGACTCGCAAAAGGAAATGGTTTCATTGTTAAAACTTAGGGATGGCAAAGAATTCCAGTCTACGCGTGAAGTAAAATAAGGACTACCGATAATTATAGCTTTAGTTTTTGAAGGATTTACCAAAACACCAAAAGATTTACTCCAGCTAGATAATCGCTCCAAATCGTCGTTCACAATGGCAATTGAAGAAGGTAAGTCAGCTAACGACGAGTGATAATAAATTTGCAAGTCGTCAGCATACAGGTGGTAGGAAGACTGAAGATTATCAGTGATATTATTAATAAAAAGCGCAAATAACAACGGAGAAAGCACGCCACCTTGAGGTACCCCGGCCGAAATCCGGCACCACGAAGACTTTTTGTCCTCAATGCGTACGCATTGTTGACGGCCGCCCAGGTATGAACCGAACCAGTTAATAGCTGATGGAGATATGTTCAGAGTGCGCATCAGACTTAGCAGAACGTCATGATCGACAGTATTAAATGCATTCGTGAAATCTAATAAAGTAAGGATAGTCAACTGCGAATTGTCCATGGCGAGACGAAGGTCGTCAGTTATTGTTAGAAGGGCCGAGGTTGTGCTGTGTCCAGCACGAAACCCCGACTGATACACATTAAGTAGGCTATTTTTATGAAGGAAAGAGTTTAATTGTAACTGAACTAAACGTTCCAGAATTTTAGATAGGAAAGGAAGAATAGAAATAGGACGGAAGTCGGAAAATGAGGAAGGATTAGGTTTTTTAGGAAGTGGAGTAATGAAGGCAGTTTTCCACGTTGAAGGAAAGCAACCAGAGGAGAGGGAGTTGTTAAAGATTTGTATAATAACAGGCAGGATAATATCAAGAATCGGAAGTATCATTTTGCGACTAATATCGTCGGAACCTACTGCATTAGAAGTCACTGCAGAAACACACTCCTGAACATCACATTCAGCCACTGGAGTAAAAGAAAAGGAAGAAAAGTCGGGAGGTGAAAGTGACTCGAGGTGGTTTAATATGGAAACTTTATCATTGCCACCGAAATTACTGGAAGAGGAAAAGTGCCTGTTAAGGCCGTTTATGTCAAGGTTATTTGAGATGTTGTGGTTTTTCTTTCCTACTCCCAGAGACTTTAGAAATTTCCAGACTTTGCCTGGGTCACCGTTTTCTACGGATTTATGAATGTGACGGCGTTGGGCTTCCCTGCACATCCTGTTGCAGACATTGCGAGCCTCGACGTATTTAGAACGATATCTATCAGGATCAGCTTTAAATTTTGACTTTGCACTATGCTTTTTAGCAATGCAAGCTTTTATTTCATCAGTCAGCCAGGGTGCAGGTAAATGCTTGACTTTAACTGGACGAATTGGGGCATGTTTGTCGTACAATGCTAACAACAGAGCGTTAAAAGTCGCAATTTGATCGTCAATTGAAGCAGAGTCGAAAACAGATGCCCAGTTACATTCAGCGGCATCCTCGCGCAAGGACTCAAGGTTTATGGCATCAAAATTACGCTGCAGAAGAATTTTGGACTTAAATTTTGGAGGGCGAATTTTATAGGAAAGATATAACAGATCATGGTAAGAAAATATGTCAGCATTGAATTGGCCATGAATAGAAACAAGATCGGAAGAGGACACTAGAATAAGATCAAGGAGGGAGGGAATACAATTAGGAAAGTGATGGGTGGTATCTAGAGGTAAAATGGCCAAACTACAAGCATCGACAATTGATTTTAAAGTTTTAGCACGACTGTCATCTTTTGCTAAGCATGTATTAAAGTCACCCATAATAATAGTATGTTTATAGGCAGGCACAATGTCTTCCAAGAGAGTCTCTAAAGATGAGAAATAACTAATATTAGACGAAGAACTATAGAAGACACCAAGAAGAACGGGATCATGAGAAAAGGTGACTTCAATAAAGAGATATTCAGCCTCCTTGGAAGAATCGGCCACCTGAGAAGTGTGAATGATTTTAAAAGGGATGTGGGATCTAAGATAAATCGCAACGCCACCTCCACCTTTGTCAGTGCGGTCATTGCGAATTAGCTGGAAGCCAGGTAAAGAGTAAGAAGTAGAGGGGTGGCAGGAATTGAACCAGGACTCTGACACAAATATAGCATGTATGTTTTTGCTATCAAAAGTCGCAAGCAAATCTGGATAATGTGCCGGAATACTTTGTGCGTTGATGTGAACAGCATTAAAGTTTTTGTGCACGTTTGAAAAAACATCATCAAGAATCTCGTTCAAAGGAGGAGTAATAGAATAAAAACTGTCATCACTACTAGTGGAAAATGCAGAGAAAAAGTTATCTTGTACACTACACATAATATATAAAAAATAAAAAAATATACTCAAATATAAAAGATAATAAATAACAAATAATACTAAAGACTACAAATATAATACTATACTAAAGACTACAAATATAATACACCTTACCACCCGCCAGCAAAACCGACAGAAACTATGCCATTGGTAGGATACATATATTTTAAGTCTATGGTAGGATACGATTAAAATAAAATGATCAAAAAAGAGCAAAAAAAAAAAAAAACACAAAGCTGATAATGTGTATGCCAAATTAAGAAAAAAAAAAAAAAACGATTTTAAACAAATGGCATTGACATAACAACATTCAGCTGTCAAAGTCAGGAAGTGACAGTGACAATGTCAAAGGAAAATGTGAAGTGTGGTGTGGTGAAAAGTTTTACGATAAGTTTCGCAAACATAAAAAACAAATTTACAAACACTAAATGGAGGTAGAGGAACCAACCTATTGAAATTTGAGTCACGGACGACTTGTGAACAAAATGGCCAACAAGGACGAGTGGTTACAATATGATTAGGATGTGGAGCACAATCGGATACTATTTTTTGTTGACTCTTCGGACTCGAGACGTCGCTGTCGCAACCGCAGCTTTCGCGGGCGCCGCTGCAGGCTGGGGAGCCGGCGTCGACGCCGATGCCACGCCTGGTTTCGCCGCCTGCGAACTTTCGCCAACGGTTGGGACCTCACGCAATCTGTCTATATCCTCCAAGGCGTAGACCCGATGTTTCTGCCCGTTGTGCCCGATGACGAAGATGCAGCCATCTCGCGTCCAGCATTTAGTAATACCAAAGTGTTGACGAGCGGCCATAAACACTAGATGTCTTGTTTTGGTCAGATACTCCGACAGTGTCAAACCCGTCCCTTTAAGACCGGTCTTAGCATGCCAGAATTTGTCCTTATAACATATGTTTACAAATTCAATAAGAATCGGCCTTGGCTTCTTACCACCCCTGTTTTGTCCTATGCGATAGCAGCGAGCAACATCTGCAATGGAGAAACTATCTAAATTCAGACTGTCTGTAGCCATCACAGCAATTCTTTGCACCAGCTCCTCATTAGGACTCTCAGGCAACCCGTGAAGTAGTAGCATATTACGCCGAGTGGACATCTCGAGGTGATCCTGGTGTTTCATAAGTAGTTCTACTTGACTTTGTAGAGTGCCCATGGCTGTAGATATGAACTGCTGAAATGTGGAGAAGTCAGTGGACAGTGATGTGAGTGTTGGGGAAGGATTGGCCTGTCTTAGGTTTTCTTCAAAATCCGCCATCTTGTTATTGAACAATGTCATTAGATCAGTGATCGATTTTTGAATAGATTCCATAGTGAAGTGGTGAAATGTATGAAGGAAACTAAACTGCTGGCAGGTAGTATGCTTTATATGCAACTGATAAACATATACTTTTACACACAGAACACAATAGAAATAATTATATTTTAAATAAAACTGGAGAGACAAAAAATCACAACTGATAGTTTTAATGCTACCCCACCTGTCCTATATTAGGACAAATCACACAGATTGAGCTAGCCCCAAAGTAAGTTCGAGACTTGTGGGATTATGGGATACTAACTCAACGATACTATATTTTATAACATATACATATATAGATAAACATCCAAGACCCGGGCCAATCAGAAAAAGATCATTTTCCATCATGACCCGACCGGGGATCGAACCCGGGACCTCTCGGTTCAGTGGCAAGAATCTTACCACTGCGCCACCGAGGTCGTCAATAAACTATAACATATGCTACGTTCTCACTGACTACAACATTCAGTAAAGAACACCTTGAACTGCTCCTAACTACAGCTTCGTTCCCTCCAACCTGACCTACATCAATTTAACACTTACTTCAAGGTATTTGACTTCCTCAATAATAATCCTATCTATGTTTAGCTTGAACACCTGGTATCTGGCTTTAACTAGCTGCGCCCCGGGGCTTCGCTTCCGTGGAAATTTCGGGATAAAAAGTACTCTGTGTTATTTCAGGTTATATTCTACGTATGCACCAAATTTCATAACAATACGTCCATTAGATTTTGTTTGAAAGAGTAACAAACATCGTACACACATACATCCTCGCAAAGTTTCGCATTTGTAATATTAGAAGGATTTCCTTCAAAGTATTTTTGCATTTATTATTATTTTAGTACGATATGATAGATAGGATAGATAAAGCCCCAAACGCTAAGTATATTAAGATTAGGTTATGCCATATCCATAAAATATCCATTTAATTACGAAACTGAATTAATAGGAAATTTTTATACTTTCGATACGTGGCCTGTCTAGATTTCCAGGCAGGACTTAGCTCAGAAATTATTTGATTATATTATAGAAAAAAATAAAATAAAATAAAAATAAAATAAAAGCAGCGTAAAAAATAAACCTTTTTTGGACATCAATGCTTGGCGTCAGCCCTTTTTGTTTGCGAATGCTGTAACCAACCAACCATTTTTGATTGTTTAGTCAACTCTTACGACATCCACGGAAGGATATGGTCCTTTTCTACTCAGATACTTTTAAAAAATCTGTATTTTAGTACCTAACATGTATACTTAGGGACAAAATAAATCCCTTTCTGGAATAAGTCCGCTTTTGTATGTTTCTCTATTTTTGGGTTTTATTTGTGCAATAAAGAGAACTGATATAAATATATTTACACACAATACTTACAAAGGCACAATGAGTGAGATGACCCATAGAGTTAGCAGTAAGGTGGTAGATACCGTACAATGCACAAATTTTGCCAAGAAACTCTGTTCGGTTAATTGTAATTAGTAACAAATTTAATTACTGGCAAGTGCGTGTAGAGCACGTGTTTAGTAGTATTCAAAGGATGCTTTTCGAGTCTACATTATTTTATTTTTATTTTTAGAGTGCAGTTAACCAGCAGAGGGCGAAGTGAGGGACGAATCAATCCGAAGTGTACTAGACTCAGTGCGGTGTGGTTGTCTTGTCCTTACGTCACAGTGGCGCACTGCAAGTCGACTGGATGGTGAGATGTAATAGCAAAGTAGCACTACGCCCACAGTTCACTAGAATAAAAAAAATCACTAGATTCTAAACACTGCTGTTTAGAATCAAGTGGTTTTCTTGTCTTCAGGATGAGATCAGAGACAGTCCTTAATATCCTCATATACAGAAATATTATTTTTTATTAGTAATATAACAATGTAAGTACACAATAAAGTACATTTGTTTTTACAAAACTACTAGATAATACAATTTGAAGACTTACCGTTTGAAAATATTTCTGGTAGTTGTTTCTCTACCTTTCGTCATTTTTGGTGTCTTGTTTCTCTCTGTTTAAAACTGAAATAAAAAAATCTGGTGTTAAAAAATATCATAAGGAATGATCGAAATAATATTTAACATTTAGGACTTTTATTTTTAGACGTTTTTTTTGCTGAAATATGTAGGGAAAGTAGATCGCAAGTGGCGTGCCCAGAGATGGGTCACATGCACGTACACGCATTTATTTTAATGTTAAAACTCCATACAATAACGCGAATGCAAACGCATTGCACTGGCCTTTACTCTTGGGAAAAATACTGTAAAAATGGTCTCTGACATGACGTCTCGTTACGAAAGCGTTGTGTCGTCTATACACCATTGGCAAACGGCTTGCCCAACTTTGCAGTTTCGACATACATTGCTGGTTTTTCCTTGCAGTAAAAAAAGCTCTTAAAAGTAATTCCGCAATGTTCGTTTATTTACGTCGAATTAGTGTATAGCCGGCATAAAGGTAATTATTATTTTTGTGAAGGCTCAGTGCGAATGTGTGTATGATTTGTATCTATTTTACAGTTACGATAATTCATTCATAAATAATAAAAACTTATCAACACGAACGTTGAGCTCTAAAATTCTGCATTTAGATTCTTCATATAGCGTAGAACAGTATGCGAGTGAAACATTTTTTCATCACTGCTTTATGAAAATTCTATCGCTGACACAGATATATAAGAACATTACATAATGTTATATCACAGATATAAGAACACTAGATGTTGCCCGGGGCTTCGCTCCCGTGAGAATTTTGAGAAAAAACATAGCTTATAGCAATCTTGGATAATGTATCTTTCTAATACTGAATGATGTTTTGAAATGGGTTCGGTAGTTTTGGAGATTGGGTAATCTCAAACTGAAACATACAAACTAACAAACTCACAAACGCTTACCTCTTTATAATAATAGTATAGGTTACATAATGTGTAATTTGTGATTCCTAACAAGATGGCTATATCTTTTTTCACTCAGCAGGAGTACACTTTACATAATACATTTCAATCTGAGCGTCTCCATCTCTCTCCATTTCTGTTCCATCTTCAGCCGTTTGGCGTCGGAACCCTGGGTCCGCTACTACAATATATTTCGAACAAGACTAAGTAACCTAAAGTTTCACGATATTTTTCGCATTTTCTATTCATTTATACGTATCTGTTTTAGCTCGTAATATTGATAAGTATGATGTATATACGATTAGGTTACAACAGAACGTCGCTTTCTAAGGGAATATGAGACTCAAATAGTTGCTAGTTGCTACCCACGCAAAATGTTTTAGTAATTAATTATATGCACACGTGACTGCAGGTTCAATATGCATATTTTTAGATCAGTTACCGAGAAGTTAAACCAAACATACATAATTAATCATGCATTTCCATGTATAGTTACTGTGATTTGATTAATTTGTTGAATAAAATAAAGGCATAATAAAGAGTTGTCAAAATAGTATTTATCATCATCATAAAGAAAAAAAGCTGCGGTGAAGTTTCTGAGTTTCGCCGCTTCTTCTTCACCTGCGGAGAGGAAGTCGGCAGCAGACTTAGTTTTATGTCATCCTATATATATATATTCTATAACAAATTACACAAATATACTACTATATATACCTAATGTGTATATAATGTGTAATAATGTGTATGTACCTAATATACACAAACGATAATATATATATCTGCCACTTGACCTTTGACTCTGTATAGCCCTTAAATATAACTTATTTTAGTTTTGTACTGCGATTTTTCGAGCGACTACGTCAGTCCTTTCTGGGAATGCTATTGCTGTCTATTGGCTGTACAGGCTTTCGAAGTCTAACGACAGGCTCGTTCTGTCATCTGGGAACAATATTGATTTGTTTATTGACTGTTTATGACGCATTCGAAGCGTTATATAATTTCGAAGATTCTGCCGTGATTTTACGACTAACCGGTTGCTTCACATCAACCCTCTTTGGGAATGCTATTGTTGCTTTTCAGATGTTAATACTAGTTGTATGTATATAATTTTAGTCACTTTTTGCGACATCGGGAAGATGTGGAGTGGTCCTATTCTAGGGTATTCCACACGTCACAGACATACACGTCTATTGACGAAAGCATACAAAACGTAAACACAATGACATTACTATGTGTAATTTAAAACCAAGTCTAAAAACATTATCAAGGATATGATCAAAGTTATTCACGGTTTTCCCAAACAGTATTTTTCCTCAAGCTAGTTCTTTAATGTCGAACTTTGTATTTGCCTTAGTATATGTAAAAAATGCATAAATTATATTGTTATACTTAGTTCGACGTCAAACTTTATTATGATGTAGATACATAGATTTTAACCCCCGACGCATAAAGAGTTTGACCGGTATGTGTGTGTGTCTGTGTACGTGGCGCTGTAGCTTATCAACTGGTGAACCGATTTTTTATATATAATAGCTAAATAGCTAATTTTTATGCGGTGTTTTTTAGATATGTTTGATCAAAATCGGTTTAGCCGTTCGAAATGAATATTAAAAGTCGGCGTTTAACAATTTGTCTTTGTGTTAAAGTGTTTTTAATGGACACCGCTAAGCATTCTACACTAAGCACATAATGTGAATGCAATAATTGATACAGATACCAAAACAACAGACTCAGAGGCACAGACAAATATTTGTAATTAACGCGCTGAAAATCGATCCTTGGAACTCCAGATATCGGTTTGGTGACCACTACGTCACAGAAATTGTCTTTACAATCTTACTTATATTACAATTTTTTTATAAGCAGTACATCATCAGTAATATATAGTAGAGTATGCGCAATAAATACAAACACGTTCATTGATCAAGCAATGCCGATAATTGCAACACACAATCTGATAAAATCGTGGTGAATCTATGTACACTGGTTTTTTCTTGAACACTTATTCAAAACTCACATTAAACTATGTAATGTGCGTCGATCGTATGAAATGGCATAACATTTAAGCATATTCAGTACAGTGCTGCTGCATTTAATTTCAGCCAACCATTTTAATATCACTTACACTTCGGTTCACTGCATTGTAATGGACAAGGTTATCGCCATGAAATTTCAGATTTCTATGGCCATTGTTATAAAAATAGATGATTTCACCTTCAACTATTTAACTAACATTAAACCTATAACTATAAAAAAAAAAAGATACACAAAGGTAAACTTATGAGTGATGCACACTGATTGGGATGGATCTTTGGAAGAGTTCCTAAGATTTTAGAGTTCTTTACCTCAACTTGTAAAAAATGAACCCTTATAGGGTCACTTGTTCTCTCATTCACTATTCATTGTTCATCTGTCTGTTCGTCAGTCAGGATCCCTTTTCCCAAAAACGTTTAGTTATTCAAGTATTTCGGTTTCTTTCAGCTGAAGAGTACAACTCGCACTAGATCGTTTTTTTATAACATTAATTTTATTAAACCCATATTAAAATTTTATTTATACGCTTGTGTACATGTATTTACGAAAAATTAAGATAAGTAATTATAATGTGAAATATTATATAATATTTGTCAAACAATTACATACGTAAAAACATCGTAAATTTCTGATGAAGTTACGTCATAAATTGCGACCATTAAACAAAATGAAACTCACGCAATAATTCACCGACGCAGGCGCAGGTAAAACGAATGATCGATGGCAAGTAATCGATCGATTTGCAACTTTCACTCTGCTGTTGTCACTAGATATAACATCACATATTGCACTGTTTAACTTTTTAAAATCGATTTCTTAGCATAAGTCATTTAACAGGCGGCTTGTTTAAATAAGTAACTAGTTAGTTTTTTAGAATTGGTCGTGACATGAATACTCGTCGGCGCGTCGTGTCCGTGGCGGGACTATGCTGTACTGCCCGTGCTATGGAGTCTTGTACATTTTTTATGCTCTCATCCTTTTTAGGGTTCAGTTGGGAAGAAAAAACGAACCGGATCAAACCAGTTCAGCCAGACAAAAAATATTCGAAACTGTTATGCAATGCATGCGAAAATTGTGTAATAATTTGTTTACTGAGCGATAGGATGTAGTGTTAAAATATCGATATTATTAAAAAATCTAATGTCCATTATCGTGTTTTAACTAAAAGTTATGTTGCAGTTAAATCAAAATAATTGACACGACATTTTTATATCTATTATTTTCATAATTATATCCTTTTTCTACGTCATTATATTAATTACGGAGAGATATTAGGTATGTGTATTTGCCCTCAAATGTTATATAAGTTTTGAAATAATATATAATTTATTACCCATCTCGCTCCACCACGTAGGAAACGTTTACGATATTGGTAAAAAATATTAATGTAATATAAATTATTATGATTTATGAATGTAATATTTCATCTCGAAGCGTGTAATGTTTGGTTTAAAATCTATTGCACCAATTATAATAATGTCTTTATTTTTTACTTGTAATTTTATTATTATTTGAAATTATTTTTACCTTAGTAAAAATAAGACATGGTTCGATCATGGTTAAATTATGTTGGAAATATTTTATAATAATTATTTTTATATTTTATAATAAAAAATAAATTTAAAAATACAAAAAAGAACAAACAAAAATAATAGTAATACGGAATTCGGATGCGCCAATTTTAAGATGGACTTTCTTTTAACCACAATTCTAACTGTAGGACCCAAGTTTCAATGAAAGTCGCACTTACCTACAGACTCATCACACTTTAACGGTTCACGCTTGGCCGATTCTTGTTTGATTCCGCTGCATTGTTCTTATGTTTGTGTACATAGTTACGGGTGAGTAGTTCGCGGAATACAATGATAAAATCCAGTATTTTCTAATTGAAGAATGAAGAACATTGATATGCACTAAAATCACGCATTTTTATTTGATAGTGTTGATGACACAAAACCATAACTTCCTTTTAACAGAAGTAGACCTTGATACAAAGGTCGTCTGTATGGCATCTATTCTGGCGAAGGAAAACATCGTGAAGAAACCTGCACTCTTGATAAATTATCGTCTATATCTGTGGTCTAGTGTCTTAAATGTTTAATTATACGCTTGTGTACATGTATTTACGAAAAATTAAGATAAGTAATTATAATGTGAAATATTATATAATATTTGTCAAACAATTACATACGTAAAAACATCGTAAATTTCTCATGAAGTTACGTCATAAATTGCGACCATTAAACAAAATGAATGGAGAAATGGAGAAGGCAATGGCAAACCACTCCGTTAATTTTGCCAAGGAATTCGTTGTCCCTGCGTCGTAGGTGTACATCAAAACGTGCATTTATTTATAATATTAGTTACTAGGATATTTATTTGTAGTTGCTTTCACCATATACACGTGGTTAGGATCAAGATAATTTCTCACGGAAATCGTTTTTTCGTGATGAAAGGTACTTCGATGTCAAGGAAGGAATGTCCATCCTTCTCCATATGCGAAATTTCATGAAAATTAAAGTAGATAAATCGTGACAAACAATTTTACTTTTTGCATTCATAATTATTGGATAGATATGATTAGGATATTCTGAAATAAGAATTATTATTATTTTGACAAAGAAGTTATCAGTATGGTCGACTCGACGAAAAAGAAGTATCATATTATGATATAATACTTATTTATGCTTTCAATTAAAATGTCAATTCACTGGCCGAATGCGAGGTTTTTTTATCACCAAGCTAAACTCTCAAGGATATCCAATTTGACGTGGCGCTGTGGGTACATACAGATCGATGACTCATCATTTGCCCACGTATTCGTTATTCATTCAAAAAAAATAATACTTAGACGTATGTTTTAAGTTATTACTAAGTACTTTAAATTATTTTTATTAAATGTATTACCTACCTAATCATGTTGCAGTGGGCAAACACAAAAAGTTCTGGCTTGATCCTCAATGTGAATATGCGTGCTAAGATTACCGAAGAAGGAATTTGTGATGAAAAAGTACCTAGGGTTCCGACACTTAACCGTTACTGAAGAAACCGCTCAGATGAGAGCGTTTGTAGATAAGCGAGCGATTATTCTTGGCCTACCCGGCGAATTCTCCAGCCAGCCAAATCAATATTAATTGAAGTACTATGATAAGCGGGACTTCAATTATGATTGTCACACACAAATAGCCTCGTCATGTCCAGACAGCCGAAACATTAAAACTTAACGAGGCGGTGAGATCAAACGCGTTAGAGAATTGACCATCATTAACTGACTTTGGACCAATAAAATTAAAGATAAGACTTTGACAATTTGATTCGTAATCGAAATCTATGTAGTAAGCACTAAACTATGTACATTTATTTTAATTATATCACCGGAAAAACTGGAATAATCAAAATTATTTTCTATCCGCAGTTGTGTGACAAAAAGTTAACCTCGGCTATTGTGAAGTGTATATTGCGAAATGATCAGCTGTTAGCAGAAGTGGGTACACTATTAGTTCACAAAATATTATTGGGAAGTAAATTAAATAAGTGTCAACTTCAAACATATTCATTATATTCCAGCCAATGGTGAACTGCCACACACCAATGAATTTCACCAATCTCATCGAAATCCCTAAATAATTTTCAAGAGATAACGCACATCACCACTTTTGCACAGAATTTTCACTCAAATGTCCATATAAAAATATATTTAAAGTATTCTATTAATTACCTCTCTCTGTCTCACACTTCACAAAGAAAATTACGAAGCGCAATTTGTTGAAATTAATACAGTAACATGGTTAAAAGTCAGGAGTCTAAATTTTAACAACTGGTTTCTCTTTAGATGCTGGTACGAAGGATATCTCTTCACTCAACATGTGGCTGATCTTCAGGATCTTGGAGACAAGTAAACTGGACATCAGTGCTTCATTAATGGATCTGTTCTGACAGGTTTTGTTGAAGCCTGTAACCGGCATGTGCAGAATTTCGAAAGTTGCGTTTGTATTACCTGATGACAAATGCGAGTACGTATGAATCAGTCATAAGTCGGAGCTCGAAAGTTTTCTCTTTCACGCAATATCCACTGGACGGATTGTTATTAATTTTTGTATACGGGTAGAATATAACCTGGAATAACACAGGGTACTTTTAATCCCGAAATTTCCACGGGAGCGAAGCCCGGGGGGAGTATACTAAAAGTATGTTAGCAACTTTCATTTTTCAATAGCGATTTTTTCAATAGCACAACACTAGCTATGAAGCTTAGCTCCATAGATCAACAAAACAGAAATTTAACTCACCCATTCTAACAATGGATCTATGCTCGATGTAGCAGTAAGTATATCCGATTGGGATGCCGATGCCCACAGCCGAAAAGGTGACGATGAGCAAAGAGGCGAGCAGTATGACGCATTGCATCCATCCTGGTTTGCTGCAACCAAATAAAACTTGGTTTTCAATATTGTGTATAAGTGTTTTTTGAGTTTGTGGTTTAGGAGAATAATATAATACTTTGAACAATTGTTTGAGCGCCGCACTTGCGCCAATTCGTAAGGTAAGTTATGGGATTATGTATTTACATTTTACCTAGAGAAGAATATAGGTACTTACTTTCTTATATATTCTGGTATTTGTTCTTTTCCAAGTATCACATAACTTGACATTTTTTCATAAAGTAATAATAAAAATTAATAAAACACGGTAAATAACTCGAATTGAATAAAAATAAATCAAATAATTTCTTTTGCAAATGTTGCGTTGCAAAATGACTGAGTTTTACTCAAGTTTTATGTCGCTGTCAATTTATTAATAAAAAATATGTAGGGATATGATATAATTCTCTTTAAAGAGGTATTTATAGCTCAGACTTATTTTAATATACTCTTTTAAAGAGCAATATTGAATACTTATTTGAAATTAAAAAAAAATGTTTTTTGATTTACTTCTCCGTCTGGGCCACTGCCAAGGATTTAGTAGGTAATTTGCGGAGTACCAACTACTGCTGAATTTTGATAATAAAATTATATTTCAATATGACTTTAGAATGCCGTTTGCCGTTTATTGCCGTTTTTTTTGCATTCGAACAACGGCAATAAAGACCTAAGTGCCAGCCGCCATAAGGCCCCTTTTGATTTGGACGGCCACATATTATTACATATAATATACATAAGTTTACTCCTAACCTTATCCATATAGTCCATCCATAGATCAACAAAAACGAAAAAAATGTCGTTATTAAGTCTTAAATTTAGACAGCTACTGTCACTTATTATACCTTATTGTTTTTATTTCGTTACCCACGATTTGTTATTGTTATTATTTTTTATTTGATCGTCGTTTTTCATAAATCATATTCATTTCAAAATGTGTCGATGTAACATGTTGTTAGATTGGATTGGAAACTTTATGTACGTTTTAGAAAAGTAAGTTATCACGATGCATCTTTATCTGTTGGTTAGGAAATTCCTGGTGTAAAGGATGTACATTATTATTTAACTAACTTACTTAAATTGTCAAGTGCGGATGCGCAGACCTGCGCAAGAATCTATTTATTGTCTGGTGTTCCTGTATACGAGGTATATGCTAGCCTAATAGAACATTAGGCTAGCATCGGACTACCTACTTATTCCATAGCTAGCTTATACGCTAACTTCAGTTGAATCGCAACTGAACCGCGATCATTGTAATGGTATTTAGCTAGGTAGGTAGCTACAAGTCTATCTTCAAAACGTGTTGTATTGACAACGTTGGTTTAATGTTTAGCATTGATCTAAGAATCTGTTAAATCATTTTTACGATACCGAAACGTTAAAATAGCGGAACCATCGAAGTTCAACTGTGATCCAACTGAATTTATTGGGGGGGTAGTTCGCTTGTTTAATAAGTGTATAGTCAGAGGCAGATATATCTGACCCCCTATTATCTATCTGCCCTCGACTTTACGGGATTTATGTTTGTATTGTCTTTTGCAGATTATCGGCCTGTTTCGCATTTACCACGGTTTTGCTCTGTCTAGTTGCCACATTGGTTATAGTTTGGTCATTCGGTGTAGGCCTCGGATATAACCACTGCTACATAGAGTTTAAAACAAGCTCGCATAGTTATTTATACGGATATCTCGCATGGAACAAGACCTCGACAACACCGAAATCACGTTTACTGAGAGAAATGGATAATTACGATACTATAGAACCTATGAGGTTGGGTGAAAGTTTGTTATTAAAAAAATTAGAAGATAATAGTACGGACGAAGCCTTGATAATTAGGCCTACTATATCAGAAGAGGCGAATGTGGCCATGGATTCGTCGGAGTCATATCCATTAAATGTTAGTTTCGATGCATTATACTCGCACGCAACAGAAAGTTCTGAGGCAACATATTCTGACTCAGGTGTCGCAGCTACTTCAGAGGTAATATATTTTAACTCGCGTGCAACAGAAAATTCTGAGGCAATATATACTGACTCAGTTGCAACAGAAAGTTCTGAGCCAGTATATTTCGACTCGCGTGCAACAGAAAATATCGAGGCAATATATCTTGACTCACGTGCAACAGTGAGTGTCACCCCAAACTATGTCTCTTGAGGAAAATAAGCGCATGGCATGACTGGTTAAGCTGCTATTGTATTTTTTATGACAACTAGTTGCAGATAGATCAGGAAAGCATAGAACTAATCTTCGGTTAGTAATGTAATGCATTGTAATGTATCGCATGTTAATGTATAGTTTAACATATCATAACACAAGATAAATCTGTCCCTCCTAGGGATCGGTGTATTTGACTTTAACTGTACGTTATTTGATAGCATGGGATCACAGATATAAAAACATGAAATCTGTGCATGGGATTCATTTTTCTTGACATTTTTTACTATATTATTTCTTACGCGTTAATAGATTTGATTGCAAGGAATCTTCTCCCTGCTAGCACCAGCCCATGGCGCGTCATGTCCTGGACTTATTGTACCTATTTGCTAATTGAAGATAATGTTTTAATAAAATCATGATTACTAAGTAGTATCTTTGAGTTTTAATCACGTTTTTGGGTCCTGACTCCTCAAATGATGCTCAAAAGGTAAAAAACAGACAATGGGACTGGTGGGAGAGACGGAAAAACAACCCTAATACAACAACGACTCAGTCTTTTCTTCAAGACTTTACGAAGTCATCAAGTATACATTTGTATCACACTCGCCGTTGCTCGAAACTCCACCCGCGGTAGCATATGCGTCATCATCAAGATAAGAGAGAGAGATGTACAAATTGAGTGAGAAATCGCGCAGAAACGTGGAGCCTGGACAATTTGATTACTCTTTGCAAGAATCACGATATGTTGACGTGATTCTTTGTTAAGCTTGCTTGCATGTTTTCTTTATTTCATATACATACAGTATTGGCTTTGTCCCTTGCGACCATACGGAGTTGATGGTACCAAGAGTATCGAAATTAGAAGGCCAGATGTGGCATGCTGATCGGTGGAATTGAGATTTATTGATGTCGATAGCCCATCACCTATGGGAAATCAAGTATATAACCTTTTGCCCTAATTGAATTTTGTAATCAGTGCTCTCAGTCCAGTATGGAAGTTCAGTTCTTCATTCATTTTATAAGGCTGATGGTAAAAGTGAATTTCATAAAACCATGAAATTAATAGGTACTACGAAGTACTTACTAAAACCATGCATAAAACATAATTTTTGACTTGCAATAGTGAGGTTGATTAGTACATGGATTTAGTAAGTACTTCGACAGATACCCACTAATTCCATGGATTAGTATGAGTACATGTTATTATATCTGAAATGAGTACCTACTATTCTATAATGAAATTACTGTATGTCGGCGTGAGACGGAAAGAGATGAAATGATAAAAATGCTTTAATAAAAATGCTTACAAAGCAAAAAGAGGATAGATCCGCCTATTGAATATAGATGGGATTGCGAAAAATAAGTTCTCCTTTCTTCATGGTTTCGTTAATAATGGAAAACAAACTCCTGGGACCACAACAAAACAGCGGAATAGATTTGTATACTTTATGGAATTAGTAGGTACCCGAGTACCTACCTAATACCACTGCCACCAGTGATCACTGCCAAATAACTTGTCAAAGCTTAAATGAAATTGACAACGTAACAGGACGTAATCCTAGTTAGCTATCAATCTGATGATAACGGAAACTTAATACAAATCAAACTACAATTGAAGATGATTGATGTCATTGAAAATTCGGCTTGTGTCCACACATGTGTGTTGTTTCGTAATCATAAACGGAAGAACTACGCTTTATAAACTATGTGGTAAGTTAACATCATCAACAATCTTGTGGGGCAAGCACATACCATACACCTTGGTACAAAGGTCGTCTGCATAGGCTCTCTAAGGGCTATTTTTAGTTATTCAGCCTTTAATCTATAATAAATCATAATATATATGGAAGCGGTGTTGATGTTATGGTTAAAACCCGCCTGTAAACCGAAAGAACCCAGGTTGGAACCTACTCGTGCCACATGAGTTTGTTTTCAGTAGTTTGTTTTCAGTAGTTTGTTTCAGACTTTGTATTAGTTTTATTAGATTTCATCGACCACTACTGCTTCCGGTGAAGGAAAACAACTTAAGGTAACCTGCAATCTGGTTGATTATCAACTAGTGTGTGGAATGGAGAAGGTAACAGCAAATCAACATAAAGTGCCAAAAAATAAGTTGTTGTTTCATTCCTCGTAATGACCATGACCCTCAGCCATGATTAATACGACTATAAAGAAGAAGAATTATGCAGTCCGTGATGTTTATATAATTTATATTAATACTTAGTATAATAAAACTATGATCAGCTTGCGAAACATCGTGATCGGCGGCGGCAGTAGTGGCGGTGGCTGCTGCCCCCCTTGCTGCCCTTCCTGCTGCCCCTCCTTCCCCAACCCTTTCTCCTGTTGCTGCAAATGCTTGCTCCAGTGCCTCATCAGGCTGGTCTTCTGCGCAATATTCATAGTCTTATCAGTTGCTGGCGTGCTCTACTTCATTGAGAAAATTAAAAAAAGTTGATTAGGTAAGTTTTCTTTTTTGATTTTTCTTAATGTATTCAAATTCAAATCATTTATTCAGAAATTAGACCTTCACAGCCACTTTTACACGTCATTTTTTATATTAAATAGTTATTTCTCACAAGCTACGTAGTATGTAATGTAGCTATGCCTTCATTAGATGATTCTGAAATATTGATTACTAGCTGTTGTCCGCAGTTACGCTCGGGTCATTAACTGTGTCTTTTCCGAATTTTATAAAACCAACCCAGATAGGTTAAACCATGAAAGCAGACATACAGACATTTGCATTCATAATAATATTACTGGATAATGGATATGGATGACAATATTTCGCTTTGATTTCTTGTCTGGATATCAATGACCACTTGACTTTCGTTCAATAGAGAAAAGTAGCCGATAATTCTATGAAAGTAGCAGTCCGTACGTACATCCCTTACAAGAATGATGACCTTGCTACAATTCCCGTAAGAAACTTCTACTTAATATAAAATACAACTGAATCTCTAAAACTTAAAACAAGGAGGGAGAAATAGACGTCTCCACCATATATGATCATAGATCATAGACTGTCGAATTATTTGAAATCTATGGCCTCGGTGGGTAGATCAACAAAAAGAACAAAACCAGCAATCAGCACTCCAAAATGACATATATCTTTGAGTGACAAAGAGTGACATTCAAAAAATCTTATGTACCTACGGCAGGAGCACAAAATCTATGAGTTTTTTTTTCAACACCTGTTTTATGTTGGTCAAAAATGAATTGAAAATTTAAATCATGTAATATGTTGAACGATATTCAACAATATACTTTGTTATGTGGTACGTATATTTTCATTCAAACTTGTTAGAGTTAATTACTTTGTATAGTTAGCTATTTAAAAATATTTTGTGCGTGGTATAAATTATAATAATAAATTCTAAAGAATGAAATGGGTTATCATTACTTACTATATACATATACTAGTATGATATTATACATAGTACACTTATTTTTCTGGGATAAAATACCATATGTCCTTATCCGTACATCAAACTACGGTAAATTGTATACAAAATTTCAAGAAGATTAATTGTGTAAATGGAGTGTGAAGAGGTAATAAACAAACTTACTTTCGCATTTATAATATTAGTCAGTACAGACCCATAGTAAGTGAACTTAAAAGCATTTTCAATTTGCAGCTATGGAAACCTCTTTATCAGCTCCGACGCAATTTCAGCAGTATCAGGAATCTTTATTTGGATTATAATATGTATCGTTGTTATTGTTCTGACGATGTTCCTAATTGTGGCAGATATTTTCTGTGAGTATCTTCACTAGTGACCGAAATCGATCGAGTTCTTTGCCTATAATTAAGTCTTGCTCTTCAGTCTTTATAAAATAAGCTATAAAATTACGAATATTTATTGAGAACTTGAAAGAAACAAGTTTTCACTATCTTATAAAGTCAACGTAATATACCTATGTTTCTATTGCATATAATAATATGTCTAAAAAAGGGCTTGTGCCTATTTTTCTCAGGGCAATTAGATTACATACATAAGTGTAGGCTCTCTCATCATCGCATGTTCTTAGTTTCATATGTGGCTGTGACGTCACGAAGTCCTCATCAATTGCATCTTGGGCAACAATCTCAGAAGGTTGACATTAGGTTGCCCACAACTTTCATGTCTTGTTGTCTTTTGACTTCGTGTGACCGAATGTCAAGGATATCTAGTAATCCGTGGTAGTGATCCTATTCTAAGGCGGGAACCAAGTACCGCAGTATATTAAATATTAAGCTACGATACGATCAAAATTAATTGTATGTTTTAAAGAATTTCTTTTATTCAACAGGAAAATAACTGGATTCGAAGAATTTCAAAGAAACTCACTGAAGCAAAGTGAAAGTTCGAACGAATCATGTGATTTTTGTGATGTTGACTTAGAACGTAAAGTTTTTCGTGGTTTTGATAGTTATTGTCTTGTGAAGTACCACGTGTGTACTGAGGTGTCAATAAATCAATTTTTGCAACAGAGTTCCCAATGTAATTCTTATTTTGTTGTAAAGAAGAAATTTACTTCCTTCGTTCATACGTACTTAGTACTTCGTTAGTTTTCGTTAGTGACGACCTCGGTGGCGCAGTGGTAAAGTGCATGCCTCTGAACCGAGAGGTCCTGGGTTCGATCCCCGGTCGGGTTATGATGGAAAATTATCTTTTTCTAATTGGCCCGGGTCTTGGATGTTTGTCTATATAAGTATATGTATTTATTATAATATATAGTATCGTTGAGTTGTATCTCATAACACAAGTCCCGGACTTACTTTGGGGCTAGCTCAATCTGTGTGATTTATATTTATTTATTTTCTAATATATTTATTTATTTATTTAAGTTTTCGCACACAAACAAATTTTATACTTAAACATACTATTATATTATTTCTTTCATTTTAACGAGCCCATAGTTAATGCTATGTGGGATGTTGACACAACGATTTATTATTTCGATAGTTGTATGGCGATGACCATTGGTCTAAGAGTCTTGACCGTCATCTAGTATCAAGCTCTCTCAGTTGGAGTCGATGAAGAAGTGATCAGAGTTTGTGAGGAGATTCCTCTCGCTGGAAACCTGCCTACCGGATGGTATGCTCACAAGTTCGTTTTATTTTTGTAATATTTCATGTTTAAAAAGAAAAAAAAATCCAAATGAGTGAATAAAAATAACTAAAATAATATAATTATTAAAACTTACGTCATTTTGTCTAAACTTCATCGGTTAAAATCAATGTTAAATTTGACGGTGCAACTCATCCTAAATTGTTCTAAGCAAAATAAATCGTCTTGAAACTTAATTGAACTGTTCGAGTTCCCTCAATTTATGTGTGGTCGTGGGTACTACTTAAATCCCTTGGGGATAATCGAGCATCCGGTAGCTTAGGTTGTACTATGAACTAAAGTCAAGGGATTTATGACTTTGTGAGCTAATTTTCGAATATTTATTCAATTGAAATTGCACCATTATTTGAAATATAGCTCGCAGTCCTACCTAAAATCGAAATTCTCGTTCTCAATAATCCTACACTTGCCCATCGCTGATGCTGACTTGTTGCCGAATATATGATCTGTCAAATAGTATCTAATTTGTGGGATGTTTATGATGGTGTGATTTTTATATCGCTGTAAAAGGTAAAACTCTACTATTCAAATTCAGCGGTTTGGGGCCATAATCTATCGGCCACTATAATAAATCTAGGTTTTGTTTTATCCAGTTACTCCTATAAAATAGTAAACATACTCAATATGATATTTATCAATAAATGTACAACATGTTCCACAACTGCTGAAAAATTGAGTTACCGAATTATTTATTAAATCAAGTAACAAATAAAAATAAAAAATTTGGAGATGTTGAAGTCAGAACTAACTTTACTAACATTACTGACTTTGCACAAGTTTTACTCGATATTTATGAAGGGGCAATCCGATAGTGGGTTCCCGGGGGAGACCCAAGGTCTCATCTCAGGAGAAATTAGCCGTATTTTTGTTAGAATCCCGTTCGACTCTGATTGGTTCGTACAGTGCCGTTTTTAGCACTACAAGAACTCTGGGCTAAATTTCTACAAGACGCTCTTTATCTGTGATTCCAAAGTGTGACATAAAACATGCTCATTCTCTAAAACTAACAGGGGTGTCCGTTACTGCCACGCCCTATGTAACTAGCTTTTGCTTACGACTACGCACGCACAATAAAATTTGTTTCTTCGCGTTGGAGTTGGGAGTTTCTGGAAATCCTCTAATATTTTTTTTAAAAACAGACCAACATTTTATTTCTAGCATTTCATTTCGTCCGTGCGTTGTCTGTGATTCAGGTACGGAAGAGTTTTAAATAATACTAGCTTTTGCCCACAACTTCGTATGCGTGTAAAAATCCGTTTCCCGTGAGAATTTCAGGAAATCCCTTATTAGTCCTAGGAACCTACACACCCAAATTTCAGCTTTCTACGACCAGTAGTTTCGGCTGTGCGTTGTCAGTCAGTCAGTCATTCAGTAACGCAAGAGTTTTATGTAATAGATTGATGATTGATTTTATGGCGACCACACATCGTAAATGCAAACCTGCAACGCCCCTTTGTATTTAACGCCCTTGGCGGTGGCTTAACCGGTAACGGTAACTACTGGGCTCGTTCGATGGTGACCAAATTAGCAGTAACTATAAATAAGGTGTCTTTTTGGAATAAATTGCGAATGTTTCCAATTCCAATTCATTGAATGCGTGTCTAAGATGGCGTCTCAATAATGGCGGGATATTTTGATGAAAATATCAGTCGATGCTCAGGTATATATATATCAGGGTATATATCAGGTTTAGGTTTGGCCAAGTGTAAATGCACTTTTGCATTTACACTCAAAAGAAACGTAAAACTAGTGATACTTACCAAAAAATATATTTTTATTAAGTGAAATACTATATAATGAAATGTTCAAGTTTCCCTGGCCATAATTATGTCTAGATATTATAAAAAATGTTCGTCTCGTTTACATTTGGGGGAAATTTTGAAATTTAAGTACAAAATCACTATCACTACATAATATTAATAAAACAAGTAGGCATATCCAATATCGAATACGAACGCAACAATTTGACGTTCAAACTTATTGTTTATTTCAATCTAAGTACCTATATGTTTTCATTAAATAGGTAGGTGATGCCGTATGGTCTTAGGTGATACACAAAGTACTCCAACATATACATCATATTGTTGTCTATGTAATGGAAGGAAATGGTGTATTCCGAACAGCAATCGCGGCCCTGGAAAGCAAAATATAGTTTCAATTTAAAAAATGTATTTTTTATACGATGAAAGAAGTGGGTCATTAGGTTATTGGGATAGCTAGAGATATTCGCACTGCGGTCCCAGTCGTCCAAGCACTTTATATATTCAGATAACTATTGGAAATACATATTGGAAAATTTATTTTCACATAAACGTGAATGGGTAATTTGAAAAAAAAAACAATTTACTTTAGCCCATGTTTAATACTACTTATGTTCATGTCTCGTATGAATCCTGTCCCGATCGTCCAATTCTAAAAAGTTATTGGGCAATTGGCATCACGTTTACTATTAATTAATAATTAGTGTTTGGGTGACTGGTGTCGCGCGGTCCCAGTTTCTTGCAGTACCAATCGCCTAACGGCTCTAAAGAAGTGTTCCCTATTTTGTAGCACACTAGCGGCCCGTACAGACTTTACTCAGGTAAAACCATAAAAATACATTTAAACCTTCCTCCCAAATCACTTTATTAAAAAACCCCGCATCAATATCGTTGCGTAATTTTAAAGATCGAAGCGTACGCACATTGGGAATCGACTTTGTTTAATAGTTTGGTGATAAATAATAAGGACATACTTACCGTGTTTGGCGGATAATATATTCTGTCCCAATACCAAAAATGGAACATTTGGACTTGAATATGAAAATTTGGTCTGAACGGAAGGAATCTAGCCCGTTGATACGCGTCTCTCGAATCTAAAATCTTTACTTCCACTTTACTCAAGCATCGAGCTGAAATAGATGGAGATGATGACTTTACCAAAGGTCATTCTCAACTATTTTACCGGCCAAACAGCAGTGCTTGCATGCATTGTTGTGCAGTGTAACCACAGGGTACTGTGGCAAAAGATTCTAGGCCACAAAGTAGGCAACGCGCATGTGAAGCTCGGGTGTTGCAAGCGTTGTGACCACTTACCATCAAGAGGGCCATATGCCCTGTTTGCCTATTTATATTTTTTTTATATTACCGTAATAAAACAAGATGAACAATCTACTATATTATTTTGTTGGAAACGTTTCTGTTAGAGACTCGCAGGCCTATTAAAATACAGCTTTGAAATTTATTTTACATCTATATTTTTTACAAGCTTTATGTATGTCCCTATGTTTGAATTTTGCAACTCATTTTTGAAGAAGAATTCTTCATCCGATTGAGCTGAAATTTTGTACACACGTTTAGTTTGGATGACATTGAATTATGATAAACATTGTCATATGATGCACACAGGAATGACTCCAGACGTGGGAACTCCTCAACGGTTTACTGCACGTAGGTACATGATTTTCTAGTCACACATTGAATGCAATAAGATCTCTCTGACAACAATAAAAGCTTGTATTAAAAATGACATTTATATAAAAAAAACTTCTACAATAATATCAGTTCGAAAGCAAATAACAATAAGTAAGCATTAACGTTAGTTAATGCTTACTTATTGTTATTTGCCTACCTATACGTTATTTACCTACCCATACGTTCAATAGGATCACATTCATTTCGCCTAGACCAAAGAGATTGTTGCATTCAAAACTTGACAGAAATCCCTGTTAAACCATCGAGGAGTTCCCTGGTTGGAAGCTGATTCTGACTACTCCGTGTCCAGAATATCATAATAAGCAACGTTGACAATTCCAACCAGGTAGTGCAAGCGCGTGTAGGTAAAATTGAACTAGTAAGACAGAGAGGTGAACCTATATATAGAAATTTATAAAATAAAAGATAGCTTACACATATCGACGTCCTCTGATCCCATCGACTTCACACATAAATCATTTTTCAAACCATAGTTGACGAAGCGAGACACAGCCTCTTTACTTAAGACATACCCCGCACCGCCACTTGCGTACCCCTATTCAAAACAGAATATACCATATTAAACTCAAGTATAATTAGTAAATTCAAAAGTCACCTTATTAATTTGTATAATATCTCGATGGTACTGTCGGCTGCAAAAATCCAGGCATATTTTTGAACCTTCTTAATTCCTAGGAAATAGAATTAAAATGTATTATTGGACTTTTGCAGCCGATCGTAAATGCTTACATCTTTTGTGTAATTGGTCTTATATTTGCAACCGAAATAAATCGGGTCGTTGGTGTTATAATCATATAAGAAGTGCTTCAAGTTTTCTACAATGACGTATCTGAAAAAAATTAAGGCATTATTTATTTTAATTAACAATTTAGGGTGAGAGAGACATTGTGACAGGGCAATGTGGCAAAATACCCCAGGCTACAAAATCGGCAACTTGAGTGACCCCTGGCGTTGCAGGCGTCCCTAGACTGTGGTGACCACTTCACTCCAGGTGGACCCTATGCCTATTTGCCTGCTAGGTACATAAAAAATACAAAATATTAAGTAATAATAAGTTACAAATGTTTGTTTTCAACATTATAGTTACTTCAAAAATGTACATGTATACTGAGATATACACATCGTAGGTGAAGAAGAAGCAGCGACAGGGCAGGAGGTTTTGTTATATTTCCACAATAATATTACAACAGCAAAAGTCTGTTGCTGTCATGTTCACGCTGCTATACGAATTTGGAATTAGCCTAGAATAATTGGAATTAGCCCCAAAGTAAGTTTCAGTGAAAAACTATATTGGAGTTGAAATTATTTTGCGTAGTCCCGTAATCTTTCTAATTTTCATCGTCGTATCAATGGGACGTCCAATGGAACTACGGAAGAAGAGAGTTCGAGAGTTGTGTATTTTTATTAATCTTAGTATGATCAAGCCTAACGAGTGGATCAGGCAGAAGACTTGGGTAATTACCATCTTAACCCACAAGTGGACATTGGCCGGGCATGTTGCATGTGTAGACGCCGAGCGATGGACTAAACGAATGCTAGAATGGAGACCTAGAGAGACCACCAGAGAAAGAGGTCGTCCAACAGAGAGATGGGTGGATGATATCATAAAGCACGTTGGTCACAACTGGATGCGGAAGGTTAGACACAGGGAGTCATAAAGGAAGATGAAGGAAACGTATGTTCGAATACGGATCAAGAAAGGGATGCTTTGATGATTATGCTGATGTTTATAAAAGTTAAAAAAATTGCCGCAGGGGTGCAACAATATTTCATCCCTTCCCGACTTCGCTCGGGTAAAATCATAATAAATTATACACCTAAAAACCTTCCTCGGGAATCACACTATCTATGGGTGAAAACCGCATACAATTCGTAAAGTAGTTTATATTTCAGACAGCTTTATTTTATAATATGTAAGGATGTCAGGGAGCACTTACGTGTCGTCATCAGCCTTCAAAAACCATTCTGCTTCGTCTATATAGTTCTCGTATATATGCTGAAATGCCGCTTTGACTTTCCCCCATAAATACATTCTACCTTCTGTCACGTTTAGTTTCAATGTTGGTAATCGCGGGTCTGGCCAGGAAAAATAATAATAACTACTTCTTGAAGCGACCGATAGACAAACAATGTTAAAAGAAACTTCAATTCTGCAAGTAACATTGATTTCAGACTACTCACCTTCTTCAGTACTTATGAACAGCAATATATCACATCTCTTTCCCCACGTTTCCTTGATATGTATTGCTTTTGTCATGTGGTTGGGAGGGTGTGTCATAATCCAACACAGCACACGCACTCTTTTCGCTATAGCATCAGCTACAGAATTGTCCATCTTGATCCAATTTTCTTCATCAAATGCCATTATATTCACAATTTTATTGCGATAAGATTTAATTTCCATACCGTCGTCTCGAGGCTCAGTAATATTATCTGTGGTATTTCCATTATGGTTTTTAATCACTTGTGCTTCTGTAGATGTAGGTTTATATTTTAAAACTATCTTATCTTGAGGTTCAGTCTTATATTTTGTGTTATATTTTCCTTTCACTTGGATTGCTTTAGAAGTTTTATTGTTTTGTAAACCTGTGACAAGAGTAGAAACAGTGGGAAAGTATATCTTTTCCACGTCTTCCCATTCGTCGGTTAAAACACTAAAAAATGTAACATTATCTAATTTGCGCTTAACTGTAAATTCTGCATTGTTTTTGATGTTAATAGAACTAAGCTTATTGGAAGTCTCAGATTGGTTGCCATTCTCTTCTAGGTAAGAAGGGACGTTAAAAGGGGAGAATAATTGCTCCCACACTCCGGTCCGGACACTGAAAAACAAAAATTCATATAAGTACATATAACTATATCATACAAGTGTTAGCGCCATGAGGAAACCTGCACCCTGGTTTATAATAATCGTATATCTAAAAATAATTCTGCGGCAATTACTTTTGGTAACGTATTTTTTTATGATTAGTATGAGATATTACATGTTCCGTATTTACTTTTTTTATTCGCTTTAATTCTTGAGATATATAAGAAATGTATGAAAATATTTCATGTACTCTCTTAAAGTTGTTTTAATTATTTGTTATTTATCAGTAATTTAGATACATACTATCCCTAATAACCTATCAAAATGCTATCAAAGTAGTGATTAATTTCTATCCTATGTAACTAACAGTAATACAAGTTGAAATTAACTACATAACAATATTTGCTGATATTATTCCCATCGTGAATATCACTACACAGAAATCCATTTTGATTTGATCAAGCACTTCTACCACTTCTACAATAATTGTGAATTATTCAGTGAGTGTGCTTGAAAACTGACAATATCTCTGTGAATACTGACTAGGATCTCGTTGAGGGGATGTTTTTGTATGATTATAAAACTTTATGGTTTGTTGAGAAAACAATCCTTAGATTGCGTAAGTTTGTTATCAATATACACTATTGTAGTTTCATTCCATAATAAGTTGTATATTCTACGTTTTTTTTTTAAAGTACCTATAATCAGAAATAGCCAATTAACTACAGGAGCATGCTTTGACGACCTCGGTGGCGCAGTGGTAAAGTTCTTGCCCCTGAACCGAGAGGTCCCGGGTTCGATCCCCGATCGGGTCATGATGGAAAATGATCTTTTTCTGATTGGCCCGGGTCTTGGATGTTTATCTATATATGTATTTGTTATAAAATATAGTATCATTAGAGTTAGTATCCCATAACACAAGTCTCGAACTTACTTTGGGGCTAGCTCAATCTGTGTGATTTGCCCTAATATATTTATTTATTTATACTCGTAGTTATGTATTTCTGTATGTATACAGAACCAGCTGTAAAAAATGACCGACATTTTAGCATTTGTAGTACACTACAGCTGGTTAAGATGTTGTTCCGTTCCTTTCTGACTCGTGGAACACCAATGTGGTTCAATGTCCCGTTCCATAGTCGTAAGCAGACCCTGGGCTTCGATGCTCTACGAAGAGGTAGGATGCTCTAGGAAGAAACTGCGAATACTGAAATGAATGAGAGATAGAACCGCGGACCATCGAATTAAATCCACATCTATAGAAACCCTTTAATTTGTAAAAGTTGCCGAAACGGCTGGAGGAAAAGTTGTGTACATATTATATCTACGAAGAATAAATTTATTGAAATTTAACGAAATGATAAAATATGGTAATATTATGAAAGATCATTTTATAAATAAATGATGGCTTTTATTCTTGATGGTATATAACAACATACTAACTAATCATGAATCATGTTATATTACAAAAGACACGGCTGTTGACTTCAAATAATGTAATGCTTGACAAAAGAGGAAAGCCCAGAATGAGATGGTAGAATGACTTCTGAAAAAGATTCTGCATGATGTATCAAGAGAACACCCAAGGACAGGAATTTCTGAGAGAAGACTTAAATAGCTAGAATAAAATGTTTGATTGTTACTTTGAATTTTATGTTGTTACATGATTACCACATTACCTCATCCTGACAGAGTATATACGAGTATAACTTTATATATAATTCATGGCGTTCTGATAATAATATGTAATGTTAGCGAATTAAGTAAGCTGAATTTTCAGTGTGTAGTTTCAGTTTTATTAAAGTTTTTATCTAATAAACAATCCTTCCATGCCTAAGATACCTACTGACCTTGTTATAGGACAGATTGTTAAAATAATAATACCTTGCATAATGTGTGTAACCACACATAATCTTCCGGGCTAATTTCGACAAAATTTGTCACAAATTTCTTATCGAAACTGTTTTTTTTTTATGGTCTTTTTAGCTGAACTCTCGTTTGTAGTCAGTCATTGGTTCCCGTGGCTGTTTCTCGGAGAAATAGTGGAATTATCCCGCCATTTGAGAGCTACGTATAACTTATGACAGCTCTTTATTTCCCTAGACACATTCTACTTTGTTAGCTATATAAGTGCAAGGTAAAATAAATTTGTTATCTTTTGCTACAATAATGGAAATCTTGTGGCGTGTGGACTTTCCTTTGGCGTGTAGGTTACCCTTTCACACAAAAACTACTGGACAGATTTCGATGAACGGTTCACTAGTACAATAAAATCTACAATATCTTGGAATAAGTATTTTCTTATCTCGAAATTCCTAGAATGGGCTAGCAAGTAATGAAATTACATTTTATATTCCGTATCTGCCGTAAAAATGATGAATAGTCATGATTCTAATTACAGTCAGATTATGGTAGAAACAGCCGCAACTGAAATTACCAGATTTATTTTAGCTATGCAACGGACCAAAACAATTAGTGTATAGAGAAAACTCAGGACGCCATGTGCACGCGGACTATTAAAGCGGATTGCCAGTGAAATAATTACCTAGGTACCGTCAATAAGTGATCAATAACCAAAGTAACTCTTTGTAATAAAATACAATAAACAGATTTTCTGGCCATGTATTTTTTTCTGACGATATTCGCAATAAATGAACCTTCTCATAAAGTTTGATCTCTAAGAAATTAATTCAAGTGTGTAAACTCAGACTGAATATTGAAATGTTATGCGATCATTCTATCGTAATATATGATGTTTTTAAAATTATCATTACCTAGTCTGGTTCTTTGTTCTTAGACTTTTGTCCAACCGTCATGTTCTCTATCGTTATTCCACAATTCTAAGCCTTTTGTGCCATTTTTTTTTAAATACATAAGTACTTAATTTTTTTAAGGAACTGTACTAATTTGATTATAATATTTACAATAGAGGAATTGTGATTTCCGTAGAAATGATTCATTTCTACGATATTACTATGATATATCATATCATCATCATCATCAGGCTTTCAGGCTTCTGTGACCCATAGGAACGCTCCTAGATCGAAGTGCCACTATGAAGGCTCCTTCTACACCTACATTATTTATCCTAAACCAATGCTTAATCCAGTTATTGCCAACAAAATCCTTTACTTCAATCTTCCAATATTTAGACGAAGATATGTGCGTGCATGCATTGTTTTTCTACATCGATGTTTTTATGTACTTACAATGTTTTGTAGTACTGTTCAGCAGGCAAAATGGCTGTCGTTTCAGCTTCGCTGACTAAACCACCAGGTCGTAAAATTATAAATGTGATCCTTTATTGCCGAATTAAAACCGGAGTGATGGGAAGGAATTAAAATTATTGACGCGTTAAAAATCCTTCGTAGATATATCGTTAAAACGTCTGTCGCCAAGCTATTCTTACCTACAACTATTCTTTTGCATATAATATGACCAACTTATGTACTTTATTATGTTTAGCCCCTGTGAAAATAAAAAAACAGTATTTTTTTTCGTTATTAATGATGATGTCCTTCCCCGTACTCACACCAGTTAAAAAGAATTCAACATTGGGACTGCATTGTAAGAATCTGATTCGCATAAAGTTCATGTATTTTTCATGAAATCCTCAGATACCTAACACATGTTTTATTGAAGAACTGAAGATTGAATTCAAATTGGTGTAAACATTTTATAAGTAGCTGCGCTACGAGACTTCTCTCCCATAGGAATTTTTGGTTGATAAGTATACGTTATGTGCTATTCCATGCTAGGTATGTTGTACCCGTGCATCATATTTGAACAAAATCCGTGTAGTAAATTTTGCGTGAGTATCAAATATTTACACACACATCAAAATTATAGCGTTTCTAATATAAGTTGGAATTGATATGAGATGGGATGTATGGGATGTATAGTCTGATATTAGTGGGACAGTTTTATTTGTGAAAATATAACACAGAAAATTTGGTGTCTACTTATAGGTAACTTACTATTTATATATGATAGTAGTGGCGAAGCCTCCTTAAAACACGATTACTACCGGCTTCCCTTGGCAGATTCTAATGTTTTTTTACAAGTTAGTATCTTATTCACATGTTAGTCGTTTTTTGGCCCGGCTTTATCTTTCTTTTTTTTCACCACGACACGCCACTGATGAATAGTATTTAATTATATTTTAATATTTTTATTATATTTAATGTGGGTGTCGTGTCCCGCTGCCGGGCAAAGCTGTGAAAAAAAAACATATTTGACGACCTCCGTTGCCTAATTAATGGTCATCATATCGGACTGCTACACTGGAGGTCCCGGGTTCGATCCCCGGTCAGGTCAACAGGAAAATGATCTTTTTTATATTGACCTGAGTCTTGAATGTTATATATTTATGCATATGTTATAGAATATAGTATTCTTGAGATAACACAAGTTTAGAACTTACTTTGGGGCTAACTCCGTCTGTGTGAATCGTCTCTAAATATTTATTTTTATTTCAAAGAAAATATCGAAATTAAACCTTCTTCGGTACTTATTCGATAGTATCAAATATCAAGTTGCATTAAAGCATTATTGAACGGCAATCGCGAAAATCCCCGGGACACGACAGGAATTAATTCCGATCGGAAACCGGATCCTAATTTTAGCTTTGAATCCGAAATCATAAATCGAATACAGAATTTTAATTTTGTTGGATTTGTTAAATATGTACCTATTGACTAAATTCGAATATGATATCGAATCACTAGTTCTTTTCGTTAACCCGATCACCTCGTACACGGACAGTGCACTACCCATGGATTTAATAAGTACTTCGTTGTACGGAGTACTACTAATTCCATGGCACTACCATCTGAGACTACCATTTTCAGTGCTAGCTAGGTGTCAGCGTATTGACTTCTAAACTATATTTCAAAGGAAATTATAGTTCCGTTTCCATACATTCGATAGGGTGATTTCTAAACATAATAAATTTCGTATTTGTCGTGATGTATTCAAAATGGATTTGATTTAATATTTTATATCATTGCGTGAAGATGCGATTTTCAAAATTGTGTTGCTGAAAGTGTCACTTATATACATTGCAATCTCTCGGTATTATTAGAGAAGGAAGTCCGTACGTCTTCTTTTTTATTCTACATCCCTTTCCGTTGCAGCGAAAACAATTCAGCTTTACTTGGAGCCTGAGACGATGGATAATAGTATACGATGTAGTGGGTAAGGCTTTAGAATAGAATATTAGAAAAATATACTTCGATTCTTTTCATATAAGTAAACTAATCCCATATAGTTTCGCCTTTGAATCATATCCTCCGTTAGATGTCGCATGTTGTATGAGGCGACTAAGGGACATACTTTCATAGCCTTTGACGCAACAATTCCCAAATAGGCGGCCGGTGTTAAACCACAGCCGAGACTTAAAGTAGAAGTAAAGTTTATTTTTACGCTGATTCCGGGCTTTGCGACCTCACAGTCCCGAATTCAATCGGGAGCATATGATAATGAGACCAAATACCGTCAGTCTTGTCGAAATATCGATCTTTGTTCTTTGATCTACGTAAGTTTACATTTCCCGATCGTCAATCAGTATGATATTTGACATTAATTAATGATTATAAGGAGAACTGTAAACTAGCGTTAAATCAGCCACTTGTTAACGGTCCTGATGCTTATTATTTGAGAATTCCTTTGTATGGGCCATAGTGCATACAAAGGTCAATGAGAAGTGAAATCTCACTCATTCTCATGTCGATTCGCAGTGAGACGCAGCTAACCAATCACATTGCGGCGTGGTTGTCGTCACGTCACATTTTTGGTCTCGGGATTAAAGTTAGCTGTCACATTTTTATACTCTTTGCTTCTCTTGCTTGCTCCCAGACCAATCCTTTGCCGATGACTGTACGAATTCACTGTTATTATTACAGGAACGCCGCCCGCGTCTATTTTAAATAGAGTGTAATGACACTGCTCATATATCGGTAATTATTCGTTTCTCAGTACTCATGGCTAAATATATACCGTACTAGCATTTTATCTTGGCTTCATGCGGGCTATTTGCAGATGGTTGCGGCGTCCACGTGTGTGGTGTGTGCGCAAAAATAGGACCACACTCCATATCGAGGAACGAGGACACTAAGGGACATATAGCCTTGTTTAATTGAATTGCTGTTTACAGCAATTCGCGGCTGCGACATAAGCAGCCTGAGGTCCGCCTAAATTTGAATTTGAATTTTAAAGATTTAGCTATAATTTTATGACCGGCCTGGGGTCAATCCTCTTTGGGAATGCTGTTGTTCCCTATCAGCTTTTTATTTTTATTTCTCCTTAGTCGCTTCATACGATATTTACAGTCGGGAATCAGTCAATGGATTTTAAATGTAACTACCGTTAAATAAAATATTCACACACATATGTACTTACTATTGAGACACGAATTTGACTGTAGGTTAGCAGAATTAAGTAGTGTACCCAGTTGTGAAAAATAAGACAAAAATACTTCTTCGTTTTGTTTAATTGATCACTTAATTAACCTAACTTAAAACACTGATACATTAAAATAAGATCTTTTGACTAGAATAACAGTTCGTATTATCTGCATAAACATTTATCATTAAATAACGACATATATTTTTTTATTCTAGAACTACTCTACCATCAGGACAGTACTGCAAATATATATTACTTTAATATGCAAAAATAATTTAGAATCCAGTGTAAAAAATATAGGTGCAAATAAAAAAAAGTGGAGACTCTCGCCGCGAATTACCGCGAACCCGCCAACCATATATATAGATCAAAAAATAAGTAATGCTTAATCAAAAAAAAAAAAATTTGCTGCGAAACGAAAACCGCGAAACTATGTTTGTTAATTTTTTTTTTGTGATTCCGGCGCGAGTCTGTTATTTTGCCTTCAAGTTACAGATCACAAAATAAAAGCAATCGATTCACAAATTGAGTTTATTACAAAATCCGAATTACTGAATAGCTTCTTTATAGGTTAGGTACAATTTTTGGCAATATCTCAAGATGGTGTAGAAAATTTCTCGAGTCTAAATATGTATAGGTAGAAAAACGTTATTAAAGTATATTTTATTTTTACATAAATTCATGTTTATGTTATTAACAATTTTATACTTGTCATCAAATTTGAAAAACATTTTAAGCAGTTTCAGACTTGGACGGCGGCGCTAAGAAAAAGCGTTGCAATTGTACTAAAAATAAATTTAATTTACATCTCAGACTAATTCCGTGCATTATTATTTTATCTTCTGCAAACACTAGAACACATACGTGAATTAAGTTTATAACAATTCTTAGAAGAGTCTATAAAAATATGATATACATCTAAAATAAAATGCAACAATTTCATAAAATCTGTCCTATACCTATGGAATATTTCAGAAATTTGGTATTTTTATAGAAATACTTTCTAAAATAATACTTCTGTAGGTAAAGCTAACGATATGGAGGAACCCTGTAGGAGAAATTATTACGTCTAATAATACAGTAAGTACTAATAGTAGGAAACTTTAGATTTGGTCACGACTTGGTCGGAAAAGGTCGAGTAGAGACGGTTAGGTACAAAGCATTTAAAAAATAAACATCTGATTACACCGAAGCTGACTCGACTTTGAACCGCACACTTATTTATTGTCTTTAAATGCACATCTATCTGAAACTATCCTAACAATACCCGTTTTAGAAAGCGTTATGTTTAGTGTTGGCCTGGTGCTGCGGCCACGACAGAAGGAGCTGCTCATCAGCATGGTCGATGCTCATGTTTTCGGAGAGGGCGGGGGCGTATGACATGCCTCCCAACAAGGCGCCACTGGAACGAGAATGCTGCCGACAAAGAGGACGCCTCGTCGGAGACTCGCTCTCATCAGACATTGCCCGAGTCACAGTGATCCGAGGCGATTGTCTTCGCCTACCTCTAGTACCAGTTTCTTCCAATCCTAGTGCCCTGCCTAACACAACATGTGGCGGAGCACGGATCAAAGGAATTGCGGAAGTTCGTGGTCGAGGCATGTCTTCTTCCTGTGAATCCTGCAGCATATTACAAGAAGCCGCGCGCTGCGCCGGCCGCTCCGACCCGCGAGCCCCCATCGCCGCGGCATCTGATAACCGTCTAGTTGTCGGCGGCCGTATACATCCTGAACCAGCCGACAATGAAGGTCTCCGAGACCCACACGCACTAGGAGTCCTCGCTTGGATTTCCTGAGTTACTTCACTTTTCGTCATTCTTTTACGTCTATAATTACGCAAGGAATCTCGGAGCGCACGGCTTCTGATTCCATACAAAATTCCGTTGATAGGGGGAGCTGCTGCTAGCAATACGGCTGCTATTGCGGCGACAGGCTGTGGGGGAATGGCAATGGCTGGCCAGATTAGAACACAGTAGTAAGGAAAGTAGAGGATTGCCAAGGATCCTAGAGGTTGGATGATTGCTGACAAGGCTCGTCGTCGGGGTGGCGGTGGTGGGGAGAATGGGTTGCGTTGGTGTGTTACAGTGACTTGAGCTGAGAGCGTGACTTCGTAGATAGCTGCAGCTATCCTGTGTCGATGGTAGCGGGCGATGCGGAGTATTTTAAGACTGCAGAGTAGGACGAGTACGACGGGGAGGAGTAGGGTGAGTATAGCGTAGATCAGGCAGAAGGCGAGCGCGGCGGGGCCGGAGCCGCAGTCGGGCGCGCAGTTGCCGAGCCCGCTGTTGAAGGATAGCGGAGGCTGCGCTGCGGCCAACGGGGCCAGAAGAGCTGCTGTTGCCACCCATCCGCCGGCAACACATATCATCACCTGATATTGAATTACATATGAATATCTAAATCTGTCTGGTATGAGAAATGAGAGTCTTGATTTATGTATTTAGCACTACAGTTTTATTGTTTTAAATAAATGGAAAAAAAAATCCAAGTGGCTAAATCCCACAGTTATGGGCATAGAACAATCCTGAGAAATAATGTATATCAATATGCCATCACTGCACCAAGATATGTACGGTAGGTTGCAAAAGTCCATATCCATACCATGTCCGGCTTTTGCAGCCGACCGTACACCAACAAAACGAATACGAAATCTACCTTTCGAGCAGAAACAATAGCAGCATAATGCAACGGAGCAGCTATAGCTGCTGCACGGTCAGCATGCAGTCCGCATACAGTCCACAGTTGCAGCGGATGCAGCGCGTGTAGCAGCGCCCCACATGCGCACGCGCCGCCCCGCCCGCACAACGCCGCGCCACTCGCCAGCGCACCCACAGCACCCAGGTGCACTAATAAAACTGATGATGCTGACGCTGGCTGGAAATAAAGAAAAATAGAGATTTAGAAAAAGTCTGTACTTAGCAATTTGTATGGCTATAGAGTGAAGGCTTCGCCACAGCTGATTATTGAGTATTTGTATATGGTACACATTATACATACGGAATGTGCGGGCTCTTCGTGGATCTATGCTGCTGTAAAATAAAGACAACTGAAACAAAACACTATCAACATTTATTTGTTGTAGTTTATATCGATGTGTGTGTGAGATGCGCGCACGCCAATATAGCCATTATGCTATATATGGACTTTTGCAGCTTACTATACTTAATTGTATTTTATGCTAAGCACTTACACATAGATATACATACACATAGACATATAAAGTGGTTGGTGTACTGAGATCTGTATCTCAAGTTTATATGTCCCCAACTTTAATTATTGTTATTATATAAATCACGATTGTGAGAGACTGGTGTCTAAACTAAGCAAAGCCTGAAAGCCTGTGCTTTGCTTTGTTTAGACACCAGTCTCTCACAATCGTAATTTATATAATAACAGTAATTAAAGTTGGGGACATATAAACTTTAACCCTTCAATGGTAAGCAAGTTAGTTCGGTCCCTCGATCGATAAGCAACTAAACCTGTATGATGTCAATAATTGTTTAGTCTAGATTGTGGAGAAATAAAGATTTTTTTTGTTGATTGATATAATAATACTTATCCTATTTCTAAATGTGTTATACATAAGTTTAAAGTTCGTTTTCTACTATATATTTTTCAAACGTGCAAATATATTTTTATGAAAATTCTGAATATGTATGGCAAATTTCCAGATTCAGCATATGAAATACTTTCATTATATCGTAGAAATTGGAAAATTGCAAAAGTTTTATCGGAAAATATGAAGACAGACGGTCTTGGCTCATCCAACGAATAGACGGACAAGTTTTTTACATTAGTTATTCGAACTTCAGTTTAAAACAACGTCGCGTCTGTTTGTCGCACGGATTTTCATGCAGTTTTCACCAATACTAATATAATGTAATTTCTAAGGAAGGTTTATTTGTACAATTTATTATGCTTTTACGCGAGCGAATTCTGGACGGGCGACTAGTTTAATAATAAAATTACCTATTTCAAAGTTATTAGTGGTTATGAGCTTTTGCTCATGAATTTTTTATATTTATGAATTCATTAATCATAAAATCGAACCTTGTGTCTCCAGATGTTAACCACTACACCACAGCGTCGTTATAGTGAATAAATAAAGTTTTTGTTGTTCCTATATGTGTACGAAACCTTATAAATATAGTCTATACACGACTTTATTTCACAACACAAAGCTTAGCTCCCAAAATTCAAATTCCACGAATACAAATTTAAAAATGCTACCGTTTAAATCTGGAACATAAAACCTCAGGAGTGAAGTAGGAAAATTTTTCACATACTTTTATGATATTGTGGAAAACGCGTATAGCCCGCCGGAAGTGGGACGTGGGGTGTTCCCGAGGCTCAGTGGTGCCCTCGCTTGTTTCCGGCGGCGGTGAGATAGCAACAAGTGGGATTGGTTGGAACGACTTCCTGTCACACTCGCTGAAAACTAGGGTGTCTTGGAAGTGTTATGTAACGTTTTTCTTTATCATCTCTGCATGTTCCCAGTTGCGTTCGGGTTTGTAAAGTTGCGTCAGTGAAAAAAATTATATATTTTTTTAATTCGGCTGTGATTTTACAACCGGCCGCCTGCCTGACGTCAACCCTCCTTGGGAATGTTATTGTTGCCTATCAGTTCCATTATCCGGTAGCAGAACCAATTTACTCTTCGTTTGGTATTCACAAAGTGAGAACTATGAGCGAACGTGTATTTTTGAGCACTTTTCTACCATATCACAGCAACAGTTTTGATGAATAAATTAATGATATAGTTAATTACGTCGTATTCGTCCATATATGCTAATATTATAAAGATAGGTATAAGATTTGTATTTTTTGTTTGAAATAAATGAACTCCAAAACTACTGGATCATTTTGATGAAATTTGACACAGTGATAGACGAGACGTTCAGGAGTAACAGTATTAATCAAACGCCGTCAGAACAGGCCGCTAGTAGATAATATAATATCCAATGCTAGTTTATGTCCGCGGCTCCGCTCAAGTGTCACGCCTATGTCAATCTCCTGCTCTCTATCTCCACACCAAAAACCACCACAATCCTGACGTGTAAGATGAACAAACAAACTCACTTTATAGTCACTGTCACTACTTAGTTCAAAACAATAAATTAACTTCCCGTAATAAATAAATAAATAAATCTTATACGCAACTGATTTTGATGCGGGTCTTTTTAATAGATAGTGTGATTCCTGAGGAAGATTTAGGCGTACAATTTGGTATGGTTTTAACCGAGCGAAGTCGGAATGGCCCGCTAGTTTAGAGTTGTACTATTTCTTTGCCTTATTCAAAATAAAAACTACAAGTATGACTTGTTGGCTATGCTATGATGTTACAAAATGACCACAGACAGTCGAACTTCATTAAAATGACATATTTTTACCAGAATATCTATTCTTAGATGTTGAATAAACTCATAAATAGAAAATTGATGTAATTGCGGAACTTGAATAAACAATCGTTATGATTTTTTACAACTATTCAAAACGGACTTTGTGGGAGTCTACGTGATAGTTAGACTCCTATTATCATAAAATTTGGGGCATCCTCCCTCTTCTGTGAAATGCCCAAAAGGTTCGTTGAGGTAACTAAAAAAACAATTGTCGCTGACAGAGTGGACGGCGGATGGCTAAGGAAATAACCGGAAAACCGCTAAAACGACAGAGACGGACGTTGTAACCTGCAGTTTTGCCATTCTTGTTGGCTATTTTCGGCTCTTTATTTTGCTCCAACTAGAAAAAAGAATGCATGTGCAACGGCGTCGTGGAAAAAACTGCTTGATCTGGGTACTCGAAAATTACTTCTACAGGATTCATAACCATAATCAGTCGAGTTTTTTGCCATGCATGTGGTCGCACGACATCCACAGAAGGATATTCTTCTTACATTATTAAACAAAGTCCACTGACACGTCTGTCTGTCTATTCGCGATAAATTCAAAAACTGATGCATGAATTTTCATGGGGTTTTCGCCAATAAGTGTGATTCCATAGGAAGGTTTAGTTAGTAGCACACGAGCGAAACCGGGATGGGCCGCTAGTGTAATATAGTTCTGTGTTAATACGGAATCCACATGCCATAAACCTAATTGGGGATGAACCAAAATATATAGGATCTTAATAATACATGGTTTCTCAGTTGTAAAATTATTTCAGTACTTAATTTTCAAGAAATAGCAGATGTGCATTATTTAGTACAACGAAGGCTGATGCGGCAGTGTTATCAAAATGTGTTGCATCTTCACCTGCGTCGGCTGGATGGTCGATCTGATACAGAGGTAAACGTCGTACGTCTAAGAATTTTAAAATTTTGTTCAGTTCGGTTGTAGACATTTGCTTTAAAATTGAGTTGCTATTCCGTCTGAACAAACAATAAACATAGTGACATTAAATTATTCATACACACTCGTACCTACATACATAGATTACAAGTAAATAAATGCTTTTCATTCACTTGTATGTATGGCACAAGAAAGAAATGAGTCGTTTTTGACTTTACTTTTGTTTTCCTTATTTTGGAGTATTGGAGTCCTACAGATACTGTTATCAAACATATTCAAGAACCAAGTCAGCGCAGATGGTTGCGAGTTTCGGAGTTGCTCAACTGTAATCGCATTGATTCCATTGCATTTTATACTAGGCCTTTAACAGCTGACACAATTTCCTCAAGGTTGGTTGTATCGCTTTTCTACTACCATATGGGCATGTATCCCACCAGAGAGTAAGTGGTCACCACAGCCTATAAACGTCTGCAACACCAGGGGTGTTTCATGTGCGGGCCTAATTTGTGGATCTTTTTCCACAGTACCCTGTAGTTAAACTGCCTCTCTCACACTTCAAACCGGAACACAACATTACAAGCACTGCTGTTTGACGACACAAATTGATAAGAGTGAGGTCCATCCATGCAGACTACCTTTGTACCAATGTCTACCTCTTGTCTACATTCCCTATTTGTTCTGGTAGATTTAGCAATATGTATGTACGTATGTTCCGTATGAAAGGGACGAGGTGCAAAATCTGATAAGGCCTCATCGCTATGTATTAATTTCAGGGCATGGACATTCGCCATGTCTTGCTGCATCAGCTCCGCCGTCTGCTTCCTCATGATGACTTCCTCGCTATCGGGCATCGCTCTGGGATATAACTACTCTCTAGCTGAGTACATTGACTTGAAAGGTTCGCTTATAACACTCTTTTCCTTCCATATAGAATCTGTTATTGCTAAAGCTGGTGTCAACGTTTATTCAACTCTCCTAAAGGTCGATGGTTCACTAGTTCATGTATGTGACAAGGAAGTCGCATACATGAACTAGTGAACCTAACAGGCAATGTGCTAGTGTATACTAGCGAGAGTATTCTGGCTGTAACCCTTGGAAGAAAGTGACGGTCTACGATAACTACTATATAATTCAAATAGGAAGAAGCGGCATTCGAACATGTGACCTGCTCGATAACAGGCGTCCTAACTACTGGGTTACTACCTTTTTGTTTACAAGAGTTGTTTAGGTATTTCATGAAGTTACTTAGTTCCTTATATAACACAAATATTTTTCTTTCTCTTATGCCTACCTAGGCTAGGATATAAATCATAAGTGACAATATTCAACCAGCAATGTAATTTTTACGATGTTATTAACATAATGAACTCTGCCATTTAAATATTTTATATAAGTCTCATTAAAATGAGCTAATTAGCCAAATTTATTCTATGTGATCTCAAGTCATCGTAGCTAGAATATTTCATGAGAGGTTATTTTTAGCGCTCCCGTACATCTTAATTATGTTGATGCGTTAATCTCAAAAGGCTGCAGATAAGGTAAAGTATGCTGATTAAACAATAACCGGCCAAGTGCGTATCGGGCCACGCACAGTGTAGGGTTCCGTAGTTTACTACAACAATTATTATTTGGTAATATAAACTTTTATGATTTATAGATAACTATCTTTTGCCCGCGGCTTCACTCGCGTTAATTTTCCAGGATGAAAGGTACCCTATGTCCTTTTTAATACTTCAAACTACATGTACGCAAAAATTCAAGAAGATTGGTTGAGTAGTTAGATCGTCAAGAGATAACAAACAAACTTACTTTCGCATTTATAATATTAGTTAGAATAAGAATTAGGTCTAAATATTTTCCCTAGAGTTGTTCGAAGTTTTAACTTATAAAACCAACTTAGGTGTGATACTTTTCCTTCTAATTTCGTTATATATGTGTACTAAAGCCGTAACATTTGAATTCATAACAACAACCGTTTCGTTGCTAGACTCTAACTATGACTCTAACGAAAACTGGCACTTTAAAGTTTAATAATTTACAAAAAGTTTACTAAATCCAAAAACCTCTTCCTACACCTCTAATGTTACACCTATCAAATAAAACTTCCTTCTTTAGGAGAGATGAAAATAAATCACTGGAGTTGGTTTTCTTATTAATATTAAATATAAATAAATAATAACAAAATATTTATAATTTTGTCGTCAAAATATAAATAGATTAAGAAATGAAAATCTTTACAAACACATTTTTTTTTTTAAATTGTACGACAATTTTCAAATCTACGATTTACCGAGTACAATTTTGAAACGATTAAATAACTTTTAATGTGCTGAAAGATATACACAAATTTATAGTAAGATAACATATCTTTTCAGAGACCAACGTATCTGTGTACCTGAAGCGAGGTGTGTTTGACGACGAGATTGCAGACGACATGGACTGGAGGAGAGCCGGCCACATGCCAGTTGACGGCCTCATCAACGAGGACAATTGTGAGTAATCATATTTACTTAATTCGCTAGCTTGAAGCCATTGTCAGTCGACAGAGAACGCAGAACAAGTTTCGATGTCCATACGTCATCGCTTCCCGCTGTCTGTCTGTCCCTATCGTTTAGATCCTTAAAACCATACAACAGATTTTGAAACTGTTTTTTTTTTTAATTTCTGACATAGGTATGTGTAAATTACAGTGGTGACTGGGGCTCCGGCGGGGGACCAGATTGCGGACCAATCAGGTAGGAGGAGACTGGAGGACTCCATGTACAACTCTGGAGACCACAACAAGTTCGAAGGTGGCTTGCTGAAGCTCACGGCCAAGCCCCTAGATGAGCCCATCACTAAATCTTCATACACCCCTGATATTGAAATGGCTGAGGTACCCAAATTCATATTCAAATTCGTTTATTTTGTGAACATAGGTAAAACACGTTGGCATGTTTGTCAAAATGTACACTATGTTAAGCCACTTTTCATATAGTTATCCACATCCACAAAGTACTTATTTATGTGTAGACATAGTTGGAAAGGAGAGCGACACAGGCTACTTTTTGTCGCGGGCGGAGACGCTGACAGCCAACAGCCAATAAAAAAATATAATATAATTAAGTAATAAATATTGTAAATAGAAAACAATTTTATTTTCATCCAATAATGTACGTATGTTTTCAGATACAAGGAAAAGGTTATAATGAACTAAACAAGTTGAAAGCTATACAAGGCATCCTCAACAAGAGAAGGTATAACTTTATTGCCGCGACCTCCACTACTGAAAGTGCAAGGCGAATGGTTCGTAGACACCATATCTTAATCTTTCTTCGCGCGTTTGACGCCATGAAGCCTGGGTACAGCTTCAAAGAATTAATTTCAAATTTTTAGATTTATTTTGATTCGGCTATGATTTTACAACCGGTCGCCTTCCTAACGTCAACCCATGGGAATGCTATTTGGTACCATTCATAAGAAGTGGTCATATTCTAGGGCGTATCCGCCTGCCAAACGTTCGTTAACACCTTTCTCATTTTGAAGGCAAATCAAAATAAGCGAATGACACTATACTATACCTTTGTCGTGTTTTAGATGGCAAAGGACCCAAGAGGCCCTGAGATACCAGATGAAGTCATGCATCCGCCACCTCCCAAAGCGGAGTCCCCAGATGCCTATTCGCTACTATTAAATGGAAGAAGATTCAATCCCTACGATCCAAAATTATACCAATATTTGAACCCTGCTCGAAACGCTGTACCAGATCAGAATTTGGGTTCCGCTGTGTATTGGAGTACAATCAATCCATATTTACCGACGTCACCAACACCATTATTTCTTTACAACGAAATTTATCCAGTATCACAGCCGACGTTGCCCCAGCCTATCAAGGTGGACATGAAGGGGCCTATAATACCAGCTACCCCGGCTGCTGAAAGGCGACAGTTCTCAGGGCCACCTGTGTTAATATTCACTGAAGGAAGGAAAGCTGAGACCAAAGACAAATATGATGAAGGTATAAAATCAGGCGATGAATCGGATAGGCTTGACCAGAAGATGAGAGAAGAGTTGTCAAGGTATTTATTATACCTATGTTATTATGTGAGTAGATTAATAAAATCAAAACGTTGCTAAATAAATATAGTAACTCTAAATTCAGTAAATAAAAGCGGTAACTACTGCTTTTATTTTGTCGTTCGTCAAAATCCTTTCATAATCGTTTTGAAGGTTATCTGATAAAAAAGACAAAATATTTTAAAGTGCGCAATAAATTAGACCGAGACACTTCTATTTACACGAATTTATTACATATAGTTACTACAGTAAGGTTTGGAATGTAATTTACCTACTTTGGTTCAGCTTCTGCGCGCGCATACACTCATAAAATTGGCAAAGAGATTGCCTATTTGAATTTTGTCAAAAATTAATTTGCAGACACAAAGGCGAAGAATATTCTCAAAAAGAGGAGGACTACGAACTGGACGCCAAGGGCTTTCCAGTTAGAAAGAAAAGAGATATTATATCTGATTCCAAGTATTTCAAAATTTCTCCATTTCTTTCTTCCCCTGTTGTTGAGCTGAGTCAGTCTCCTGAAATGTTTAGTACTGAAACTAAACTAGCTCCTGCGCTATTTGGAAAATTAATAAGCACTCTAATACAATAAATACTAAAGTATTTTGTCAGAAGGATCTATAAGTTCTTGCTTAATAAATAATTAAATATAGACAAAAAAAAAGCTCTGGAAATTAATTAGGTACGTACCTAATTATTCATAAAATAAACTGCACGCTTTGATTTATAAAAATCATTGAATTATCTGCACTATCGTTTTCCAGATTAAAATATTTTTTGGAATTTTTATTTATCTACAGATATTCGTAGTTATTAATATCATTAAAATTTAAATTCGGGTATGTATTTTCATAAATATTGCATAACTGATTGGTATAAGAAAAAATAAACTGAAAGATGAAAATGTTACATAACAATAAATTGAATTTGGAAGTGCTTTTAAACCCTAAAGTTATTAGTTTGTTGTTCGTTTTAATACAGTTGTTATTTGAAATGATTATGTATGTTTGGTTTATACATATTTGTTATTGTTTTGTGGAATTTTTATATTGTTTCATAAACTATTTTGTAATTATTTTACAGAAAAAATTAATAATAAATATATATTTTTTTTTCATATTCATCAACTAATCTTTTTTAGATCCAATCTCACAAGTTCAACGACTTAATAACTTATTAGTTGAACTAGTGGGAGTGGAAATAAAGGGTCCCAGTAGACAGTGATTTAATTTTGAAAAAGTGGAACTATCTGGCATGAGATTCACTAGTTAAACAGTTTAACTGAGGTTACTTAAGGTACTCACTACATTAACATCTAATATTAACATGTACAATTGCGTGTTGCGATATCCTTCCTTATCCTTACAAATAACAAAACAAATTCCTCTGCTACATCTATATGTTCGCGACAGACAACCTAGATTCCGCTTCTGTAGTTGGCGATAAACTCAAAAAGTAAGTCACGGAGATTCCTAAGGAAGGTGAAATACAATTAATTATGTTTTTACCCGGGCGAAGCCGAGACGGGCAGCTAGTAAGAATTAAATTAGACCCTTGGGTCGCTATGCGACGTCAATAGCGAAATTTCAATGAATTTGGTTAGATTGGTGGTGTTAAATGTACATAGTTCAATAAAATATTATTGTTATAGCAAAAATATCTTGAGCTCAAGGCAAAAATACGACAAGCATCACTTCCAGAACTTAATAATGAAATGCTATTTCTATGATTAAATCTGAGCCATGTTTTATCTGTCATCTTATTTCCAACCTCGATTAAAACCTCAGCCATCTTGAGTCCGCCATTTTAAGACTGCATTTTATCTGCGTTTGAAAGTACTACCTACACTCCTACATTTATAGCACAGTAGGTCGGATTAGCAGAGATATGGGGTGAATTTTTGCAAGATTCAGATCTAATTTTATGCTAAGATATGGTAAGATTTGGATTTTGTTCAAATAAAATTTTTAGCAAATAATTAAATCAATTTCTATATTCTTTCTGTAGACGGCAAAAAAAAACATATTTACATACCAATAATGTAGTGAGAAGTGTGTATGTAGTGAAGAGGAAAAAGTAGTAAATTGGATCCTGGGCTCCAACATTTACAGGCTGAGGAAAAAACCGGAAAGACGCTCAGATGAGCGAGAACATGGGGAAAGTTTAATTAAGGAGATCAAAAATATGCGTAGTATATAAGTCTAGCTGTAATCTGTATAGCTAGTACTTTATACGAACGGATCACGGGTCTTTCGTCCTTGGAAAGCCCTTAAAACGAGCAAAAACTCAAGAAACATTATTTTGCTTAGAATCGGACAACAAAAGCAAACGGGAAGCCACGTAGAAGGCATAAAGTTACGGTAGAAAAGGGATCTTTATATGCCACCCTTGCCCTTCCGCCGTCGCATAAATGAAGACGCATGTATTTGTGGAATACGCCTATAATACCAAGGTCTTACCTATCTACTTATTGGTATAAATAAGCAATGTTTACATTAGTCATTCTATATGAAGTGGCAAACCACAGGGTCACGTACGGCCAACAGCGAATCAAGCTGTTTAAATGTACAGTCACCATTATCACCGCCGGCTGTTTTTAAGGGCAATTTGATTTACCTACTCGAATTGTAGTATTGATCGCATTGGGTTCCACAAGAGGAGGGCCAAGAACGAAATGGTCATATGATTTGAAGGAATTTGACAAGGAATCTCTCTCTCCCTTCAGGTTAATTTGACTTGCTGTTGACAATACGTTTATGCTTCTTTTTCTCTCTTCCACCGATTCCCATTCTGCCGCCATTGAGCATGCATATTTTATCTAACAATTTTTGTCATGATATATTCTTATATTGGTAAATAAATAAATATATTAGGACAAATCACACAGATTGAGCTAGCCCCAAAGTAAGTTCGAGACTTGTGTATACTAAGTTGACTTGTGTATGTGGATACTAACTCAACGATACTATATTTTATAACAAATAGATATATAGATAAACATCCAAGACCCGGACCAATAAAAAAAATATCATTTTCCATTATGACCCGACCGGGAATCGAACCCGGGACCTCTCGGTCCAGAGGCAAGCACTTTACCAATGCGCCATCGATCGTCGAGGTGGTCAATAAGCAGATTCCAAACATAGATTTCTAGGTATTTGAATCCAAACACAGACTTATTCTTATTTTCTTATTTTATAGAAACCGGTTATTTAGCAATTTAGATTAAACAATAACGAATTTATTATTTTTTAAGCTATGCCCGCCGAACAATAGTGGTTTTTCTTTTCACGAAGAAGGCGTATGTCCCTTTGGAGCAGGAAACCCTTGAAAATAAAACAAATTAAACATATCCTGAACTCGTAATGTGTTTGCCAGAACTTTTGACAAAATGAACTTTAAATTAATAACACACTCCATGAAAGCTTTTATTTAGGATTTTTTTAAATTTATGGATATATTTTGATTTTTTAATAAGTATATTTATGTATTGTAATGCAATTAACTGTGGTGAAAGAAGCTGTAGTGGTGTAATGGTTAAGACGCGGGGTCCTGTCCTGTGGATCGAAAGGTCCCAGGTTCGAATCCTACTCGTGCCACATGAGTTTGTATACCAATCTGACTCATGTATAGTAGTTTTCATAGACGCCCACATGCTTCCGGTGAAGGAAAACATCGCGAGGAAACCTGCACACTGATTGATTTATTATTAACTTGTATGTGAATTGGAGAAGGCTATGGCAAACCACTCCATTAATAATGCCAAGAAAGTTGTTGTGTGTGTGTATTTCATTCCACGTAATGACCACGACCATCAGCCATGAAGAATACAACTATGAAGAAGAATGCAATTAACAGTTAACATTTCTGTTCGTTACTTTTCGATGATCTATAACGATTTTAAAATTTCCCGGACTAGTGTTGTGCATCGGAATCGCTTTCGTGTGTCAGTCGCCATTTTCAAAAATCATCTTTACATTTCATACATACACATTTGCACTTCCTTCTTCTTCTTAACGCGTCGACTCGATTAAATTTGTGAATACACCATTTATGGATGACACTTCCAAAATTGCTCTCTTAGTGCTAAATAACGCTATCTGAAATTTCGAAGTCCCAATCAGTCAGTCGGTGTCTAATTTTATATTTATTTCACGTAGATTTCCCTACGGATAGACAAGCTGTCAACAGTATTATCAGTTTGGATTGGCTCTCGTAGATACCTACTTAGCTCCATAATTCGACTAATGCTTGAAGATTTTATATAAATCGACGGCATTGTTTAGAGTATCACCGATTTGAAGAGATTGTGTCAAACGTTAATAACTCAGTGTGAGCAGATACCTGAGAAATTTAAAGTATTATTGATGTATTCATACAATATCTTATTAGCTGGAAGCAGGATAGTTCCTACAGCACTTAATGTTCAACTTACAGGAGTACTCCGTCGTCCATTGTCCTAAGTTTAGCTCAGTCAACGTTGTTTGCGGTCCATTGCGCGCTATTGCATTTCCTGCCTCCTGATAGTACAATTTCAAACTAAGAGATATATTATTAACGTGAAAAGTGAATTTTTAGAATTCGCATATTTACATCCATCACACACACAAGAGTAGAACACAAAATAATCTTAGTATACCACCGAAAGCGATTTGAATTATTAAATGTATTTGATGACTACATAATTTCGCTCGACTTTCAGTCAAAAATAACAGTTTTGAAAAAGGACTTCCATTTATCTGAGAGAATATATAAAATAAACCATATAAGCAGAGAAATGTCAAATTCAATTTGTAAAACCATGTTATCGTATCATATAAACAAAACGTAGCAATTTTCCGAATAAATTTCCAAATATTGCGAAGCGACGTTTTATTTCGTAACCAGCATTACTTGGCTGAATAACATTTTGCCTTTAGCATTGTGCAACTGTTATCTGAAAAAGGCATCCTAATTCTTTTTGTTATTTTATGAATTGCAAAGGGCTGTGAAATATTTTACAATCTTTATTTCATCAAACGCCTATTTGGGGAAATTTTATCATTCTTCCTTCTTTTTTGTAAATAAGAAGTCTTTTTTGTAAATCTTCTTTTTTCTTTTAACTTTTTCTCTCTGCGTTGCAAGTGGTCAGCACGGCCGGCTAACAAATACTTTTTTTTAATATATTTTATGGTTAGATAACGCTTATTAGCATTAAGTCCACCTTTGTCATTTTACAAATTGTATTTTATGCACTAAAGTTTGAATGAGATGATCCATAATACATTTTTATTTACACGTTTTCGTATTCATAATAGTATTAAAGCGTTTTATCTTGACATTTGGACATTAATTATTCTCCTAAACGAGTACTGCTGGCGCAGTGATATGGCAACTAAAACACAAACAGTTCTCTTTGCACAGGCTCACTGGAGTGTTAACAACCAAACTAAATAACTACTTGCAAGTTCCCACTAAGTACAGGCAACTGCAATACTTAAATCACATTACTTGGATTTCGTTAACTGTTTTCCTTATATTTTCTAGATTAGAGAAAAAAATATTCAAACTTACTTTTACTAACATTATAAATGGAAGTGTATCAAGGACACATTTGTCACGCTTTCAAGGTTAAATCGCCGATTTTGATGAAATTTTGCATAGATATAGTTAACGACGTCAAACATCGACTACCGTGAGCATAGAACAGATAGTGTATATACTTTAGATTCAAAATCAAACATCAGTTATACTTTAATAGATCATTTTAATTTTATGATAACCAGCTTAATTTTAATTACCAAACCGGTGGCATGAAAAAAATACTGTGACGTTAAATTTCGTCACAACTTGCTGTCATGGACGCTCTGGTAAATTGTTTTTCATCATTTTTTTTTTTTATTTAACCTGCGCGCCGATTATATATTGAAAAGGGCGTACTTTGCATTGTTGTGCGCAGTTAAACTTATTTACTGGTGTAACTTAACCTTTGAAAAATATTGTAAATATTTCATAGCAATACCATATTCTATGCAGGGATAATATATTGGATATTTTAATGCTAGGTGGACGTGCTGCTGACTGTACTGTACATATGTACCTTGCTTGTTATTTACTCTTCACTCTTGACCTTAAGCGTTGAAATCTATAGAGAGAATAGTTAAAGTAATTTTTCAGTTAAGTTTGACGATAACATTCTGTAACAAAAGATATTGCTGCTAAGTTCGTTGAAATTGACATTTAGCAAAGTTGACCTATTAAAAGCATTCTGAATGAATTAATTTGGTATTCATTCGTTCTTTACCTATTTATTTTTCTTTCTTTGAGGAAATTCTACATTTATTATTTAACAATATGATATTGTAAAATATACCTATATAGGTAGTTAGTATAAGTATCGTCTGGCGTCTATCAAATTTACGTCTAATAATATATATTCCAGAGTGATGTTCGATCGAAATATACCCACTAGGAACCACTTCCGGGCTAATGTATTTCATGTATTACTTTTAATTGATGTAATTATTTTTCGTACAATAATGTTATTACGACGTAATCATAATGAAAACAAACGTTTTAATCCGACTTGAAGGAAATAAATTAACTGACATTGCAACTCGTAAAATGACTGTTATAACCCGTTGCGCTCCGTAGTAGAGACAACATAATTTTTTTTCTGCGTTGTCCGTAAAACAACGGAGCACAACTTTGCAATGGGGCCTGGCTCTAACAGAAAAACTGAAAAGAATGGTAACAATCCTAGTCTGTTCTGACAAGAACGATCTAAGTTTTCATTATAATGTCGGTGGCTTTGGTAATTCCCGTCTCGAGCCAGTAGAGAATCGCGAAGTTTTAATTAAACTCTCGAGATTTCATTACTTTATAATACGTGAAGAAATGCGACCGCCGCTTAAACATGTATGAGCTTGTTTAAAAGCAATAAAATAGTATTAACATACTTTTTATATATTTTCTCCCTGATTTTGCAACTGTTAAAATTAAATTTATTACCAAAACGACGATTGATTTTAAGAATCCATAGTTAGAAAAATTTCTTATTCTGCCAACCTTTTAGATATTTTACAGAATGCCAACGCCGTCCTCGCAAAACGTCGAAAAGGTATGTAAAATAATCTTCGCATGAAATGTTTAACAATGTCCCTATCTGTCCCGTGTCAAAGAGTCAAAAGCAAAAGCCAGTTTAAATTTGACTTTCGAAGCGTGTGCAACATTTCTCACACACGGCTAAAAGGCCTACTACGTATAAACCTATTAATTTTTAATTAACCCCCTCCTACTAAGGGACTAGCCCCAGGGCACTTAACGCACACGCGTTATGAGCTACCCACATTTAAGAATAAGGGAATAGGGGCCTACATTACCGACAGTTAAATTTTCTTTTGCATTTTCGGTGTCCTGAAATATTAACTTACTTTTAAATCTACCGACTTAATGGATAAAATGTGCTTTGTCAATTTAGATATTCAACTTTTTCATTTCATTCCGAATATTGATGTGAAAAATTTGTGGCGCGTTGTTTCCTCAATAGAACACGCCGTAGCCTCCATGGATGTCGTATAAAATGGAAAAGGGATAGTAAGCAACGACAGAATTCCCAAAGAGGGTTTGACGTAAATCCTCTCAGCAAGACGATCGTAAAATTAGTCATGGCTACCAATGCCAAGACCTACCATGGCCAAGAGAAATTCTAGGTCAAAATAAAAGCATTTTTTCAAAAATTTGATTTTCCACAGTAATATTTTCAAATATATAGTATTTCTCAAAGTTATAATCGACTAGCCTTTCGTAATGACCACTGGGAATTCGCTCCCGTGGGAATTTCGGGATTAAAAGTACCCTATGTGTTATTCCAGGTTATTTTCCACCTATGTACCAAATTTCATAATAATCGGTCCAGTAGAAAATGCGTGAAGCGGTAACAAATAGACTTACTTTCACATTTATAATAATAATTGTTATGCAAAATTACCTGCTTAGTAATAACAATTATGAAGAGTATATAAGCGTTGAGCAGCAGTCCTATAGCGGAGATGACGGTGACGGCCACGCTCAACGTCAGAGCCACGGCTTCCTCGCCCCGCGCCTCCGTCCCGTTCATCTCCATACGACCGCGTCTGTCTGTCTCTCTCTCTCTTCACACTAGCTCCATGGCGTCTCTTTGTGATGCCGCATGAGTTTCGTCACCTTACCGCGGACGCTGCGCTCCATCTCATTATCTGAAACAAAATACATTCAGAATAAAATGAGTATCAAATTACATAATTTATTCAGAAATTAGACCTTCACAGGCGCTTTTTCACGTCATATTCTAAATTAAATAATATTTACCGAAGCTACATTCGGAACGACCACTGCTGAGAAGAAATGCCAAAAGAAACTCAATTAGACAGTGTTGGTCTCTGTCATACCACAGGAACATACCATTACCATTCCTTTTTTTTCAAGCTGGTATCAATGGCTTTTCCCTTTTCATCTGCTACGACATTTAATTTCATTGTCTCATTTAGCCACACATTTCAACATACACCCTAATATCTACAAAAGGCATTGTATAAGTATCTTTGTATAACATGTGATGTGACGGCTTGTTAACAATAGAACACAAATCAATGCAAAATCACCTCTATCACGGCTGCATAAGCCTGTACTGGGTAACTTGACACATTTTTGAATGTACAATACATACGCGATTGTAAATTAAAATTCAACGAAGATTCTCCAATAAACGAAGCTATTTGTGTACTAGTCGATACAAACAAGGTCGAGAAGAACCACAGCAATTTTAATTTATACATAGAGACGACATGGGGAAGTTTATGAAAACTATACAAATTCAATGAGACCTTGTGGCGTATAAATTATTCTAATAATCTACAGGCGACTCCATTTCACAGACGTGTACGCGATAGTAATAGCGATTTTGAATTTTATGTAGGTTGGTGTAGGTTGATGATAACCCTTCGGCCGCGTAGTTACGAACAGAACATAAATAAATGTATAAAATGGTGTAGGTAGTGATTTATTTAAAATCACTTAGTGGTAACCACTTTGTAATTTGAATAAAAAATTCTGTATATCAATATATGTTGCATTATTGACCTATTTGCATATTATTTTCTATTCCTAATAAATACCAATATTTAAATCATTACCGAAAACATGTATTTCATTATCAGTCAGCTCAGTAAAACAATCGGATAAAATATATATATATATTAAATGAAACATATATTTTGCAGAAGAACATAGAGAGCATTACAAAACCGACTGTATTTTTTTCTTGTTTTAAGTATTAGATAAAAAATGGTATTCGTTCGTAATTGAAAATTAATTTGAGTAAAACAAATACCGGCATTTTTAGCATTAGATCGAAGCCTTTATCTGAAAACTTCACAAAAAGGTTACAAACGTTGGCAAGCTAACTTGATAAAGGCAACTCGGCATTGCTGTTATGATTTCATTATGGAAAATTGGTTTGTAATTAGTTTAGGCTCGACCTGCGGCAGCCCGGCAGCTTCTACTTTATGCATGATGAGATAAAATGATAAAGTTAATATCTACCACAAACGTCGTTTTAAAGTCTACCCATCCAATTAACAAATGAAGAGTTTTCAACTGATTCAAGAAAGATATTATGTAAGGGAACATCGTAAGGAATCCTAAACTCTAATTGGTATGTGAAATTGAGAAGGCAATGGCAAACTATTGATCAGAAAGTGAATATTTCACATACTGGCCAAGATCCTCAATTTTGACAAACATCACTACCTACAAGACGATCGTCAGAAAAAACTCAATAGAAATATGTAGAATAAGAAAAAAATTGACCTGTGAATAAATTAAAATGTTAATGAGTATTACTGTACATTTTGTTACATATTAATTCAGATACCTGAAAAATATCGTCCATATTTCATGGTAAAAAGTCTCAAACAACGGATATTGAATACAGATCGACTTTCAGATAAGCGTTCGATAAATCCACCTGATCTGAATAATTTAAAAATTTTATGCCTGGACTTTATAAATAGATCTGCCGGTGAATCAAATGGTGGTTATTTAAAAAGATATGATAAATGTGGAAATTGCTCATTGGAAGACAGTATTGTCACCTGAATGAAAGTGTAAGACTGCCTTTACACTAATAAGTATTATAAGTTATTTTTTACTTCTATAAGCGACTTTTGCAAATTCATTCTCTTCGTAAGTTTTCACTTCCATCCATATTTTCCAAGTTTCTTAGAGCCATGCCTCATTGTTCATTCGTGCTCCGTTGTTTTTTTATAAGTTTTGACACTCACATACGTTGAAACTATTCAGTGTCCACGTTGTTTCGAAAAACAATTATAATATTAATATTGATAAACCTATTATGAATTCAAGCAATAATTACTAGTATAAAACAAGGTCGCTTCCCGCTGGATGTCTGTTCCTATTTATTCGTACGAGTAGATCTTCAAAACTACGCAACGGATTCTGATGCGGGTTTTTAATAGATATAGTAATTCAAGAGGCAAGTTTAGGTGTATAATTTTTTGTGGTTTTTATACACCTAACCTGGGTTAGGCCGCTAATACATACAACATAGATTTTCACAAGGACACGTGTAATGCAAAATAATCATATCGAAAGGTAAAATATTGTTATTTCACGTCACCGACTTAGGATAGCAATCCTTCAACACTAAATCTACATCAGTCGAGCGCGGAAAAAATAAATGGGAAGGAGCGTCAGTGTAAATAAATGAATATATTAGGACAAATCACACAGATTGAGCTAGCCCCAAAGTTAGTTCGAGACTTGTGTTATGGGATACTAACTCAAAGATACTACTTCTTTGTAGTGTAAGTTTGTCATTCGTACAATCAACAGCACAACGACCTACCCGAAGTCATTGCGAAATCGCTCCTATAATAATTGCACAGAGTTTCGCACAGGAGTATATAGGGACTCGGAATTCCTTACTTCTATGCTGTTCTGTGTTCTGTCCCTCGCCGAAAATATCATTCCATCTCATTCTGGGTCTTCCTCTGCTTCGACTTTACTCGGTACCTACTTTACTGCGCATATCTAATGCGCATATCAAATAGCATTTTAGTCGGTCTACTGTCATCCACCCTGATAGACTAACAGCCCGTTGAAGAAGGATGTTGGGGGTGGATGTAAGTACAACTAGAAATAGGGAATCGTGGAAAGAATAGACATATTATCCCAGAAAATGGGATAAGATAAGGCAGATTACGATGATGTTTCCGTATATTTAAAAAAAAATAGATTAAAAAATTCATCCCGCTCAAGAAAAATATGTGTGACATGTTTAACAAAACTATTTAAATAAGAAGTATTCTATATTAATAACTAAATTTTTCTTTTGTTATTTTATATTATACAAAATGTATATATAAAACACAAAAGGTGGATACCATAATAAGGGTATGTACCTAAATAATATTTTTTTTATTCTCGGATTAGTTGATGAAAATCTCACATTGTCACACAAAATTATCGAATTGTAACAACTTCACAAAAACAAATATTTGGTTGTTATGTAATCTAATAGTTGAATTGTTCTACGGTTTTTAGCAAAAAACAAATGTTTGACGTGCTGTTGACTGTACGACTGGCGTCAATCCCGAGTACACACCGGCTGCGAAATGAAACACATTAGTAGACGTCAATACTTGACAAACACCTTTTCGTTTCTCTTTGATATATTACATTCGTTGAAAATATTTCTTTGATTTCATATATTCTTGTCTTTTGTACGTACCTATTATCTTTCATCCTCGCATGTTCGCGGTTGAATTCGCAACTACGATGCTGGAAGTCTGGAGTCCGCATATAAATAAACTTTTACAATTTTGAAGTTTCATCTGATCGCTTGTCTAACGGAACCCGCTTTGGGAATGCTGTTGTCTCTTACAACATCCACGGATGAATATAAATTTAAAGGAGTGGACTGATTTTAGGACGGAATGCAGACATGTATTTTCTAGCTAGGGAAAATTCATAAATAAACTTTGACTGTTTTTTCAATTCGTACGTAAAATAGTAATTTACATATACCGGCAAGATTATTATTATGTCGTCAAAACTTCTATGAATAAGTAATTTTACGTTATTACTTCTCTTTGCTATGTTTAATACTAAATTTTGGTTCACTCACTTGCGCCGAAACTCGGAGCGATCTCAGATTACGAGAAATGGCAAAGTTCGTAGCACTTCGAAGCTTGTAGCAAACCGTAGCTTTTCGTAGACGATCTCATTATATAAACTTTAAATTGCATACGCGAAGGTTTCGTCTTATATCTATGCTCGTATGTACTTTTAACTTTTAACTGCAAGTCGGCGTTATCAGTGTCGAATTTGCAAAGAATTTGGATATGTTGATGTGCTGTCAAGTGTACATTTTTACTTTATGCTTACAATCCGAACGTGACTTTTACAAAATCGCGACTGATCCTGTCACACAAATATGTAAAAGTCTGTCATTAGATTGTGTTCTAAAAATAGCTTCAAACATGACTGATTTCACTACGTGACAGAAAAATGAGAATAAAAGACACATTTTTTTTTTATGATGTACGACCATGTAGTGGTCTGCGTGTACAACCTCATTTGTGAAATGATCAACGATATGATAAAGAATTTTCAATGATGTGATAAAATTTAAATCTTATTAGATTCATATTAGATATTTTTGGACTCGTCTTAACCATGTGTTCGCTCCACATTAAGTGACACTAAAACGTGATATCGCGTTCAACAAAGGTAGCTATTTTATTTGATATACATATATGTATATATTTTTTTAATCAGCACTCTGATCACAATCGTAACCTGTTTTGATATACTTTTTGACTATGTACATTGTACATTATGTAATTTTATATATTATTAGAAAAAAATCGTAAGAAACAATAAGACCTTCTGGCATGATAGGGACCAACATTGTTCAAATGAGTTTATTTCGCCATTTCTTCGCAGCAGTGGTCGTTCCGAAATGCCAGTAGTTTGTAGCTTGTGAGAAATAACTGTTTAAAATAAAAATTTAAGTGAAAAGTGCCTGTGAAGGTTTCATTTCTGAATTTGAATTTGAATTAGACAATTATATTGCGTTTATAAAGATGATCAATGATAAAATAGCTTATATAACTATAGTTTATAAAGATGTTCGATTTTTTTAATAATTAGAAAAACTTTAAATAGACTTTCCTACCAACTTTGAATGATTGTAAACACCAAAGCGCGGCTAGAGTAAAATAAAATAAATATCGACAAATCGAATAGATATGAAATATATATAAAGATTTCTCAAATAGAACTTGCTTCGTCATATTTTCAAGTTCCGATAGCTATCCTTTAAAATGAGAAACTTAACTGTATTTATTCTTGAAATTGAGTCGCACGTTTGCGAGGCAACCTTATTTCAAATTGCTTTGAACAAACTTTTCAGAAAGTATATAGGTAGGTATTATAATAGATATTTGATTTATGTGATTACTTATAGTTAATCATCTAAGAGCTTTCAACTGTATTACCTTAAATTTATCAATATCCAGTCATAACGCTAAAATTGGCCTTCGTGTTTCATATCTCTTGATTATGTCTACCCCGTAAGATATACAGACGTGGTAATATATGAATCTGGAGGAAAATATGCTATGTATTCATAGATAGTGGCGTGTCGCTCCGCCCTAAAATAGGACCACCCCATATCTTCCCGTGGATATCATAAGAGACGACTAAGGGGCACAAACCCTTAAAGTTGTTAATAGGCAATAATAGGATATCAAGATAGGGTTGATGTCAACCGACCCGCGGTTATAAAATCATAGCCAAATCTTCCACATTGGGGTTGGGGGCATCACAGCTCAGAATGTAACCGGAAACACGCGTAGATGAGAGAGAGATGTATTCAAAGATAGGACTAAACTTATCGTATGCCTCATGCCCTTTTGATCCGACTAGATCAACAGGAAAGGCGTGTGATTACTGCACTGCTTCATATCCTCCCGTGAATGTCGTACGAGGTGATTTACAAAGAGAATTTACAAAGAGGGTTTATCAGGCGGTCAGTCGTGCAATAATAATGGTTTATTTTTATGCGGATCCTGAGCTTCATGGCGTCAAAGCCGAGTATGCAATCAAGATAACAAAAAATGAAAAAGAGTACAATAAAATATCGAAGTATTTTTTTTTCCGTGCAATATCAACATAGTAGCGGAAAAGAATTTCCGATATACGTATTGCTTCCAGTCCAATAAATTGTTTTTCTATGAGATTTTCTGAGAATACCTATATTTATTTGGTATGCGATAAGCTTCGTTATTATATTTTATTAGGGCTAAACTTACTGCATAAACTTTATACTAACAAGGTGTGGTGTTGTAAGCCTACAATCATACGTGTAATAAAACTCGTACATAGGAGATATTACAATAATAAATTATAGGGAGTCTTTGTGAAAAAATGTTTTGGTTTCTAAGTCCCATCTTAGAAACCAAAACATTTTTTAAGAATTTATGTCTGTCTATGTATATGTTTGTTCGCGTATCACATAATATCCACTGGATGGAATTCGATACGATTTCCAGAGTTGCATAGCAGATAGTTAACTTAAAATCTGGTATAGGTTTCATCGCGATATGTTGCTTAGAACACGAGATACTTACACATAAAAAACGTGGGCAAAAACAAGTATTTACCAAAAAAGTTGTAACTGTACTTTACATCACAATAATAATATATTTTATGTGAATAGGTACCAATATTAGTTTAAAAGAAATAAAGAAATGGACAAAATGATGTAAGATAATAATTTGTGGTACATGACATGAGACCTAGGCCTATTTTTATCGGAAATACAATAGATCAAAACCAATTTTTAACAAGGAATTATTTTACAACCCCGCAGTTACGTACGTACACGTACACACGACCACCAACATATTTTCAGATGACTAATCCGGGGAAGCGGTGGTGGTTTAATGGTTAAGACGCCCGCCTGTGGATCGAAAGGTCCCAGGTTCGAATCCTACTCGTGCCACATGAGTTTGTATACCAATCTGACTCATATATAGTAGTTTTCATCGTCCACCACTTGATTCCGGTGAAGGAAAACATCTTGAGGCACACTGGTTGATTCTTATTAACTTGTATGTGAAATGGAGAAGGCAATGGCAAACCACTCCATTAATAATGCCAAGAAAGTTATTGTATGTGTTTTATTCCACGTAATAACCACGACCCTCAGCCATGTTATTATTGCATTATTTAGGATACTAAAATGTCTTAAGTTATGTTTTTTTTAAGAAATGTGTACATTTACATGAATTTGAGTAGCGCCGTATTAGTCATCAGAGAATATGTTTGTGTAAATATTATACTAATAAACATTTAATTGTGGTATAGCGCAATTTGATACGATTGTGTACAATAGACTTTTTTCCGCAAACATTTATGACTTGCGCAGGATCACATTACGGGACGGAAGAGAATTACAATAAAGGGTAACTTTTATCGAATCAATTAGAAGTCTCTGCTGATGTAAAACCCGTGTTTTATTGCGTGAGTGTGCACTCAAATATTATTATATTGATAATGTCGGGTCGCTTATGCGTTCCCATTTCGTCGTAGGTGAGCGATGGAAAGCTGCACAACGCGATGTTATACCTAATATAAAAACAACCGTTGTCTGCCTTTCTTTTCAACTCTCATATGGATCTTCTGGAAGAAATTTGATATAAGCACCACCTTTTTATTTAATTTCCAAATTACTGTCTGTCTTACCTGTTTGTATGTACATAAACTGTGATATAAATGAATGGACCGGCCATAAATAAATACACTTATAATTCAATTTGATATTGGTATCATACTGTCTTGACACTTTTGTTTCTAGTTCATATGCATTAAAAAAGTATAGGGAAGGCATTTAGTTTACATGTAAAGCTCTAAAAATGTATACAGAATACTAGACGCCTGATGGGTCATTAATTTAGATTTGTTTGTTGATGTTTCCGTAAATATGCACTGATTTTTACATATCTGAGCATATTTGATATTTACATATCACGTTGTCATCCCAAAGAAGCGATATGTTGTTTAAACCTCTTTTTAAAGTTCTATTAATATTTCCAAACTCATTGGTTCCTTGATAGACTCCTTGGATAGCAAGCCATTATGCACGGACCATCAACTCTGAACAACTTTCCCGCTGCAATCTCGGTTTTAGTACACTTTCAAGGAACCCTAACAATAAATGCCAACACGTTCCTTCAGCTTTACAGTCGAAATTGTTTGTATACACCTAGATTTTTCTTTCTGCTACTTTTCAATTTACTTTACGAAGTTAAAGTAAATTGAAAAGTAGTAATAACACTCGAAATAATGTTGATTCAAAATTGAATGGGATGGAAAGTAGCTATACCAAACAAACCTCGCGGGAACCATACCAGCTGCTGCAGCTTCGCCTCGGTACCCTATATTTGGGCGGGTGATTTTTTTATGTCTATTCCAAATTTGGAGAAGGCAATCATGCGCAAGCCACGCCTTCACTGACCATTCCATTAATATTGTTTCATTCCACGTAACAACCTTGATTCAATGAGGAATAGTTGCAATTGAATTCCAAATTTCAGGCAACTGACGCTTTAATTTGAGCTAGCGAAGCGAGAACCAATAGTACATCCTTGTGGTACACTTTCCGGAAAAACGTACAGCTTTAGGCTTGGGCTTTAACTATATTAATTTTAATATTATATCGAAGGTTATATTATATAAAATATTATATAAAAAAAACACATCTTTCATTTACTTTGTAAAAACTAGTTAGTGTAGTGTGATTGTTTAGACACTGCATCCACCACCACAACTTTGCACCACAAATATTCTCTGGCTGCGACCACGGCGACTGCAAGGTCATTGAAATATTAGCTACATTCAGTAAAAAAGTTCGTGCAATATCCCGTTAGTATATATGTGTACATATACAAGTATATACCAATGCAGTAAAGAGGACGGGCACGAGAGGGCACACTATGCTAGATATAAATCAAAGATCAACAAATACAATTTGTGCTATATCAGCAGTACATAGACATATTAAATTGATCAAGTTTTGTAACAAAGGATAGAACATTGAGAGTCAAATAGCTTACGAACAGAACACGGCCACAAATACGGGCACGCGTAATGGGGCTGAATAGATTTAATTAGTAACTGCCGATGTTGAGGCAATTAGTGAGTCATTTACAAAACAGAACACTCTGTGTCTTACCACGAAACTGAGTACGGAAAGTAAGCCATTCATACATTATTTACGGCAGAAGAAGAAGACTTGTTACCATATACACATATACAGGGCTACTGGTACAGGGGTACTTAGCAAAATCTCCTAATGACTACACGGTACATCAAAACAAGCAACTTTTATTCTACGAGTTTTCGTGATTCGTAGTTTTTTTTTTCATATAAAAAAAAATACAATCTACTTTGCGATTCTACACATCTTAACTCTATATAATAGCCAAGCAACACGAGACAGTACAGTAGCGTTATGTAACGGAATCGAATATAGAGTTAACGTTTTATAGAAACGACATTAAAACTAAAAAAAGGAAAATGTTTGTATTTATTACGTTTAGACAAAAGTCGTAGAAGATGTTAGTCTCTATGTACCTTATGCGCCTTTGGAAGGTTATGCGTTAGATACCAGTAACCCTGTATATATATAAACATGCAAGACCAACTGGGTCAATCTGAAAAAGATCATTTTCCATATTGGCCTGACTGGGATTGAACCAGGGACCTTGCAGTGTAGCAATCCATTAGGCCACAGAGGTCGTCAACTATTAAAAGTCGGATATCTGGTAGTAATTGCATTCCGACCTATGGCGCTGCGAAGCCCGAAACTTAAACAACAAATTTAAAATTGTGAATATTGTTCGGCTGTGTGATTTTACGACCCGCCACTAATGATTAATATAAACAGTCCGCAGCTGAAAAGTCATGTGTAGCTATATTCTAGGGCGGAAGCACACGCCACAAATACTGTTTTATTCTACTGAATTATTTTCTCCTACATATTACACAAATCATCTAATCGTATAACGTGTCTTTGGAAGTTTGGATTCAGTTTTATTTATACCTAGATGGTGTAATTCCTGAGGATGGTTAGGTAATAAATAAAACACTTAAATGTTTTATCTAGAAAGTCTTTTAATTGTGATCCAGGTTAATTTTAAATTATACATATACATACCTATGCAAAACTATATCTCTGTATGCTTTTGTGTTACAACACCTGTAAAGATTTATGCTCCATTTGACGTAGCGGCCACCAGCCAGCATTAGCATAAAACCCTTTGGTCCATTTTCGTAACAAATTTTCTTAACTAAGCTACAAAAAAGGAATTCCTTCACTGTTTGATAACTAGTTATCAAAAGGACTATTTTATCCTTATAACAATTTTTATCAAATAACTACATACGAAAAAAAATATTTATTTCCCTCATAGTAACAAAACATTTTGACTCAACTTTTTGATCGGATTTTTTTTCGTTCTGTGTTAATAGAAAAGTAGAAGAAACTCAAGAAAAGCCCCCCGACTCCAAAGTTGTTGGCATCCTCTTATCTGAATCAGAAAAAAGCTGATGATTTTCAAACGGCTGAACGCACAATATCCAAACATAGCTAAGAACACTCCCGATTAAATTCCCTTTCAAATAAAAAAAAAAAAAACTAGATCAAAATCCGTTTAGCCGTTTGGCTGAACGGATACACAATATTACACAACTTTATTTTCTGTCGTTGGGGGTTAAAAACATACTTATATTATGCCCTTTATGAGCTTGACTCATATCGTAGTCTTATTTACACAATTCGAAATTAAACGTATGATGACTATATTTAATACAAAACAATGTTAAAATTAATGAATTTTCACTCAAGTCAGAAGCTCAGACTAAGTTGCTTATGTAAATAAACCATTTTAAACTCTGCTAATATGCACCTCACACGTTATATTAAGCTTTAAATTAATTCTAAACCACATAATAAAATTAAAATTGGTATGAAAAATTATTCTCGAAATTTTGACGTAGGTAGAAGTGACTGACTACATGTAAAGTATCGTCTGGCATTTTTCTAAATATATGTATGTATGTATTTATTTCTTACTTCTATTTAAAGTAAGTTAATTATTTTTTAGTTACTTATTTTATAACTGTTATTATTTTATATATATATTTTTATAATTGCACCTCTATTGCTAGTTATGATAATAAATAGCTGAAAACATTAAAAACAAATTAATATAACATTTTGTAATTTTCCTTTTAATCAGTCATACATACATATACATTGTACAGTTACGATATCAGTAATACCTATTTTTAAATAATAAACAACCAAACAAAAATTAAAAATGTGATGTAAGAGTGTGAAATTTACCTAAAAATACATCATATTTAGTATAATATGGTTTGAAATAGGTCATGTCGGATTTAAAACATAGTCTGCTTCAGACTTGAAAAAATAATGCAATGTTTTATTTCATTCTCATAAAATATGTAAGCCTTGAGCTTCATGACTGCTAGCGTACAATGCGAGCACAAAGACAAGGCAAGCAAGGACGGATACAATAGCCGCATGTGTATATTAATACCATGTTAGCTCTGCAGATGTCTGCAGAGCGAACATGCTGCTTTATATTAGGTACAAATATAGATCTATATTATTATTCGGTTGAACAGAAGCATATAAATATCAGTACCTATAATAGTAGTATTGACAACAATTAGAATATTATTCATGTTTAGTATATTGTTTGTAACATCATACAGGTACAAACTCCACATTGTTATCTTCCGTATTTGTGGCCCACTGCTGAGCAAAGGCCTCCCATTTGTTCCTCCAAAAATCTCTATTAAGCGGAGTATGCTGCTATCCCCGTCGGAAACACAACATCCATGTCGTCCCGCCAAGTGTCATTCAGAATTTCGACAGTTAGTTATTTCGATACGATCTCAATTTCGAAAAACACTAGTTCGACACTGATTGCTTTGACAAAACTCGTATTTATGTTTTGCTCTCCCCTACACCTACTACGCCCTGTTGGCACCCTTAAGATAAGTAGGCTCGTCGGGCGTTAGGGTAAAACACACTATACAGCAAATGAAAGTGAAATGAAAAACTCGAAATCGAAGCAGAGATTGCATGACGAAAGTTGTTGTGAATATCAAATACGGGTACTTTTGCTGTAGTTCAGGCTGGCTGCGATCGTTTATTCATCGCTACAGTAGGACAAGTTATGGAAGGTTAAGCGAGTACAACGGAGCTATGTCACAATCATCTATCCACTTTCTATTTATGAGATCTCTTGTAATTCCGTCATATACGTTGTTGAAATTATGCCCAAACCGAGTTACGTTAATTGTCACGTGATTTGATAGTAGTTGTTTTTTTTTTGTTGATCTACGGTTTCACACCTCTACATATTATATAAAAAATTTCATCTACAAAGAAAAATCTTCTATCGTCGGGGGTAAATTGAATAAGCATAAATTGTATAAGGATTCTGTAGTTCACAATTTTTAGATAGTTATCTTATGAGTATCAAGTATTAAACAAACAAACAACATTTTTTAGAATTTTACGGTATCGATAAATATAAGTTATTTTCCTCTTGTTGAGCGGTTTGAACAGTAAGTACAATCGCCCCAACTCTCTATTTAAGTACAAAAATTGAATAATTAGGTACTTAATTGTATGAAACTGAATATAAAACTCACCTGGAGCCTAGTACCGTAAAAAGGAAGCTACTTCAAGCAACAGATGGCTGTCGTAATCATTTAGGGTTGTCAGTTATCCTAAATCGCATCGTCCTTAGAATATTTATATGTGAGAAGATCATTTACTTTAATGATCGTAAGTACTGAGTAAAATAATTTAATTTAAAAAAATACTTTTTTATCGGTAGTACAATAACCATATGTTTCATGTAGTGTAGGTATTTTTCATGAAATTATTATCATACTATCAAAAGATATCTCAGCGTAGGGAAAACAAGAAACATAAATTAATAACATTCATTAATAAAATGAGAAAACAAACTACAAATAATTTTAATTTTATACTGTAAAAATTCCAGTTTGTACCCACTGGTCAATCTCACGTCTATAAACTTTATAATAATTATGTATGTAACCCTGTGTGTATAACCAAGATGTTCACGTCAAGAAAACGTGATATTATAGATCACCTCTGGAAATATAAATCGAGGAAATGTCTGGAAAGGTACACGTTATAATAAATTATTAGAACTATAGGTAATTTTAATCAATTTTTTTTTGAATAATTTCTTTTGAATAAATATCTTACATTCTGGCAACCTTAGGTATAATGTGAGCTGAAGCAATTAGAGAGAGGAAGCAACGAGCGACGTCCTTGCGGTTAATTCATTTAGTGCAAGAACTGCTTCCTAAACCCGCTGTTGTTCTTTAGTTCAGTTCATTTAATGTTTGAATATATCAGATTTTCATAAATTAATTCGTTTATTTAGTACTTTTGGTGTAATAAGAATGCTTTACATTTTCAAATATCTAAGCTAAGAGAAGTTTTCCGCTTTATAAACTTTGATCAAAGAACAGTGGTACACAAATAAGTTGTTTAATCAGAAATATCTTGTATCATTTAACGCGTGATTAAAAATTATGTCGGTGCTATTAAACCATTGAAGTGTTCCCTTGTCGGGAGCCGATCCAGGGCGCACCATCTGGTCATGCAATGATAACAATGCTTGTCTCAACATTTCTAAAATCTTTTTGCGACGAGGGTAAAAATAATGCTATCGCTACTTGAAAACAAAACAAACTTTTAAAATAGAAAGTACTTGTAAAAATACTTATGCAAAAATTCAAAGAAAATTGGTTTTAGTCTTGCATTTTGATCATGCATTTGGCCAATGTTATTCATTAAAGCGCCACAAATTGTCGTCTGTGATTCTTGATATGGAGTTTTAATTTCGCTGCCAACCAATCGCGTTGTAGCGTGAATTATTTACTATAAGATCACATTTTTATAACCCGTCTATCCCACTAGACCCATGTGTGTTAAACTTTATTTATTTTCAAGAATAACAATATTTTTAAGAATTATATTTTTATTCCTTTTATTTCTTCAAAAAAATTTATGACGACCTCCGTGGCGTAGTGGTCCGTAGTGGGTTCGATTCCAAGCGCGGACAAATATTTGTACCTGTGATCACGAATATTTGTCTGCGGTTCCGGGTGCGGTTGCGGTTTCTTTGTTTATTTCCATCGGAGCCATATATTTGTTGTATTCGCTCGAGATGCTCTCGGAGAATTATAGGTATATTTTAATTCAATACCAGTGATTGCACTACTTAACGGAATTGTGGTGTGTTTAAATATGTTACGCCAAATTACCTCGATACATTAATAATTTAAGTAAACCGTAATTTTCGATAATAATTAAAATATAACTTGATTGGAAACCGTTGTTGCGGTTAGTTGCGACCAAATTAGGAATTATATTGTTATTGTTCATGACATCGCCGAAAACTAATTTGATATTATATTTTGTAGGATCTTTTTTGGCTAAAACTGTTTTTGATACATAAACAATTTTTTAACAGTTACTTATATAATATACTGTGCATTATTGACACTACTTATTTATTGTTAACTAATATTACTTTTAAATACTTTGGTATGGTATTTTGGATGTCGTACGGGGTGACTAAGGAACACAAGCCTTAACAGCTGATAGGCAACATTAGCATTCCCAAAGAGGATTGACGAGGTTGTAAAATCACAGCCAAAGCTTCTAAATTTAAAAGCAAATTTTTACGCTAGCCCTGGGCTTTGGGCGACACAGCTCCGAATGTAACACGTGAAGAGAGAGAGAGAGAGACTATGGTGTGTAATATAAGTATCATCTATATATACTGATAATATGAGTATAATCTATATATACTCATGTTTGTTGTGATCTGCAAACAATAAATCTGATTTTGCGAAAATTTGTGTACATTTTATATAACATTAATTGACTGAATATTTATTGAAATTTAATAAAACTTCTACTCCAGTTACGCGACTTTCACAATATACCTTATACTTATTAAAAGACACTTAAAAATCCTTTTAAGTTGCCTTACAATGCTGTTATTGTGGTTCGAAAAGGCGAACATTTTGCAATGAAAATAAAATGCCAGCTAAATAGACTTTAAACTGAGTGGAAGCGCTCCATTATCCACATTTTCTCCGATGACACAAAATGGCCGCCGGGATGACACAAAATGGCTTATTGACGCAGAAGAAAAATCTTGAAAATTAGCTATGTCGGGTTACAAAGCCGCTTTTGTAAAACTGAACTAAATTTCAAGTCGCGTTTCTTGTTTATTAAATATTATCGAAACATAAATTGAAAAGTCTATGAAAACTTTATAATTTCAGTTAAATCTTAAATTACTTGTGTTATTCCGCCCTAGAATAGGACCACTTCATATCCTCCCGTGGATATCTCATGAGGCGTCTAGGCATAGCCTAGGCAGCCGATAGGTAACAATAGCAGGCAATGTTATAAGGAATGAAAAGACCCATTTTGTGCCATGACGACGTCGGGCAAGGGGCCGGCAGTGAATTCACAGCCATATCTACAAAATGTAAGGTTATTTTTACGCTTTTTCCAGGTTTCGCGACATCACAGCCACAAATACAACCGGAAACAAGGGGAAATGAGACAAAGATAGATACTTCTAAAATGTTCTGAAATTATTTCAAAAAGTTGTTGAAAGGATTTTCCTAAACTTTTATTTCAATTTCTCATAAACATTTACACTTTCAAGCATTGAAAAGAACAATTCATTTCATCGTAACCAATTCAACAAGCATACATATAATTGAAAATTTACCGAAACTTATTAAAATCTCCCCAAACAGATATCTACGTAATTAGTTTTCCATCCCAATAACTCCAGGCTCGCTTGACAGCCTATTTCAATGCACAAGTTTTCCAATAAACCACGAATTTAATGTCACTGACGCATTAAAATATTATTAGCTATTTGTGACAATGTCTCGGAGTTAGGTACTTATCTACTAACCATAGATTAATATGTTATCAAGTGTTCCGTACCTACGTATATAAGTATTTTATGTAAATTATGATGTCCCGGTTGTATTAGCAGTCGTTAAAACCCGCCATTCCGCAATGGCCCGCGTGGTGGATCATGGCCCATACTCCTTCTCTATCCATATAAAAGGCCAGTGCCCCAGCAGTAACAGCTGATGATGATTATGACTTATAAAGTTGCTAGGTTATTTCTAGATTATATTATGTGTGAATGTTGAAAGATTAAAATAAACAAGTTCAGATAAAAAATAAAACAAGCATCACGTTCAAAATATACAAAGCGTATAACACAAAGAATATAATAATTGGCGAAGTGGCCTAAACAAACAGGTGACTTATGTGGCCCCGACCATCGGGGACACGTAATGAAGTATCAAGTGACAATTACGATCCAGCGAATAATTTTTGACGCTTGTCTTGTAATACGGGTTAATTTTTTTTTAATTACCTATTTTCAAGGTCAAAGTCCAAGCGTAAAAAGAAACTACATACCTACCTAGGGCATACTTACTATTTCATTTTACCTTTTAACCATAGGGTAACTAACTTCAATACATTCCTCGACCCATACAAGAAAGCGTCAAAATTCTGAGTCACGAAATATACAGACAAAAAGTACTTTCGAAAATGTACGTATACCTAAATCAATCCGAAAATAAGTAGGTAGGTACTTATGTTCGAAAATTAATACAGTGTCAATTACTTTTAATACCTATCGTAAATTTTTTGATAATACTAAACATTTTTATGTTAATAATTTAAATATACCTAAGTACATTACATTTTTTCTACATTACATATTATTAGTTTCATTCTAGAGATAAAGCCTTGTAACCGACAGCGAAGCGTACCTATTCATAGGGTTCATTTTTAGCTTTGTGTACAAGTATAATGTGTTACCCCTGAAAGACCAAAGGACATTATAAAACATTACCCAATGATAAAATCAAAACTATGCATTATTTCCAGTTCCAAAACATGTTACATAATATAACATGTCGACTTCAATTATATTCATCAGGTAAAACGGTCGAATGAATATCGATGACTCGAGCCCTTGACATCAGTTTAGGTCACGACATCACGCTACAGCACTTTAGTACAGTCAACCGTATGCCATGTTGAATCTGCGGCAGTAATAGAGGCGAATTCTCGATATTTACTGCTGTCTTGAAGTCAGGCATGCAGCCGGCCGTAAACTTAAAATTTAAAAGCTAGTTTTAACGCAAAGCTTAGAGTTCGGAGCGTCACAGCCGCTAATGAACCAGGAATAGGAGAAGAATGAGACAGATAGATAATGCTAAGGAATTCGAAATGATGTCAATTGATGTCACTTAATTTTTTTATTTTTTTTTTATTTTTAATAAAGACTTGTACACAAACATCCAGCTAGCATCTAATAAGTCTGCTAATATTTCTCATTGAATCTCGGATCTCGGTAACTGCCCAATAAACGTCGTCACGCCCTTTACGACAGAACTAATAAAATGCCAGAGGACACTGCAATATAAATTCCATCGTTGTATGCACTATGCGTGATTTCCATATTCAGCCCGGAAAAGCAAAGTGCGAGTCTTTCGTTCGCAAAAAATATTAAACTAACATTAGTAGAATTCTTGTTTTTTATGCAAATAATAAATACCAAACAAAAATGTTTTGACAAAAATTTTATAATTGACCCCTTAGTTCATGCGCGGCCCGGTAGGACTGCGGTCCTATATTGTTGTTCAATTGTCTTTATCGAGGCTCGAAGAGTACGAATAAATTTATTCATTTATATGTATAAATTTTACAGTTCCGCACATTTCCAAGTATATTTTATGGGACTTCACTATATAACCACGCAAAGCTTACTATGCGTGTGGTCAAATGTTTAAATTCAAAAATAATATTTTTGTTCACACACGAGATCACCTCATTGATCAATAAATCACAAAAAAACATGTTGTTTTTAACATTCAGAGTTGAACAAAAAGTTTATAACACTCAGATCCAAAAACGTTTTGAATTTTGAATGAATGTTTCATGAAACATTTAGTAGGTACATGTACATAATGGAAAATTGCCATTAAATGGATTCTTGATTTGCCGGACAAAATATTTAGAAATTATATAAAAGAAGTACTTTGTAAAAAGGCATATTACAATTTTATTGGAAATACAACTTTATTTTATTTATTCATTCAAATTTTGACATTTCTAATAATGATGTAAATTCGTCCTCCTAATTTTTAATATGTGTAAGACCTATATTTGTTACTTGACGTCCTTGGAGAAAAGGCTGCGGTGAAGTTTGTTGCGCCGCTTCTTCTTCACCTGCGCTTTGAAAGCCGGCAGTAGACTTAGTTTAAGTAATTTTTTGACGTCAATAAGTGATGTATATCATCCTAAATTGAATAAAGAATTTTGAATTTTAATTTGAATAAGTAACCTTTACCTACTAATAGACAGGTACATAAACCTATATTCAAGTTTACATATTGAAATAATGATCAGTTCTCGATACGATCTCTAACACATTTCAAGATAGAACAAAAATACATGAACAATGAAACCACACGACCGTATATATGGTTTCTGTTTTATCATTTTCGGTACAAATCTCTAAAAATTCTATAAAATTGTGAGCCGCCGATTAAAACGCTTTTCATCTCCCTGAAAACACTTTCGTTATTTTGGCGCAGGTAAATTAGGTACGAGCCGGTAAAAACATTAGGGTAATTTGTTTTCCAGAATTCTTCTCATTTTTCTTGCAAAGATTTAAGAAAGATTATGATGTATCAAACAAGTTGTTACGCGTAAACGGACAGAATTATCACGTAATTGTAAACTAAATAAATAAAAAATTAATATATAGGGACAAATTACACATATATACTGTGTTTACCTACCTATCTTAGGTAATAGACGTATGTATACTTGCGTAAACAATCATGTTCTATAAAAATTATGTTTCTTTTAAATCAAGCTATATAGCTTGATTAGTATTATTTATTTTCTAGTTAGTTGTTAAAAAACTGTAAATTTATATGATATTATGAGACGACATCGGTCAAATATCGGAATTATTGTCTATTGGCAGTTTATTTTTTATTTTTTGTTGTTATCTATAAGTTCCTTATTGTAATGATTCCAAAAGACTATACGGTCTAAAATAAAGCCATGTGAATTAATTTCTCATAGCAGATTAGTTATATAAGTCTAAACCACCATCTAGTTCTGGTTTAAAATCGTCGATTTAAAACACATTGAACTCTCTAAAGGCAGGGCGCCAAGGAGGCTGGCAGTCGTGCCAAACCCATCGCCATATACAGTCAATGCTAATTCAAGCAACGCCAAAGTTTTCTCAACATTCAATGCGAAAAGATTAGTGAAAATATTTACAACACTGTAACCAAAAATAGAAATTGATAACAGTTTTAATGTTACATTTTAAATTATAATTATATACAAATTAAATATTTCATTATAGAATATTTCCCAGAATATTGGCAGCATTATATTAATCGCAAAAATAAAATTGATGACAAAAAGACGTCCCGCCTAAACGTATCCTATATCTTATATATAAGTAGATACACGTTATACGGAGACATGAGAATATAAAAACAATAATGTAAAATAGATTGTTTTATAAATTTTAATAAATCGCCTACTAATTCCTTATTTGACAACAAGAGTGAAAAGTGATCTAATAAAAATCAGGTATTAGGTTTTTGATCGGGGCCGAACACTACTACTACAAGTATCACAGATCACTAACTAGTTGCTTCGTAACCTCTATAGAATAGATCAAATCGAGTTATGTAGGTCCAGTGGGCAATACCAAATAGGCTGTTTCATTCGGAGCTGTGCAAATAACAATTGCAGCTATTTCCAGTCGGCTTCACATCGAGCTTTGTAAGCTTTGTGTGGACTCTGTTTAACTTAGCAGCTTTTAGTTGGATAATGATTCTACAAAATATTATGAATCATATTTATGTCTTCGATGTCGGCCTGGGAGCGCCTGCCTGTGCTCTGAAAGAGCTCCATTTTCATTATTCCCTCGGGAAACATATAAATTATAACCCCGCTGAAATAAGTGTGACCTTCGCTGAATATAAACGTCAGGTCTTAACACAATTCTGTCGTGTTTAATAAAAATCTTATGACACAGATAAGTATTCCTTTTTCGAAAGAAGTAGGAAGGCCCTCAACAAAGTAAGTCTCGGTCCTCAACATAACACTCGTTAGAATGTGGTGTCACAGATTTTATTCAAGTTGTCTAAACGCATCTGTCATGTCTTTGACGACTAGCATGTAATTGCATACCATACCAGTAAACTTAAACAGATTTCCTCACGATGTTTTCCTTCAGCAAATGGTGCTCTATGAAAACTAATGCATGAGTCAGATTGGTATACAAACTCATGTGGCAGGAACGAGTAGAACATTATACGAGTAAGTATGTACGTTGTAAACAAACGTTAGGTATAGTTAAGGACGTCGAATGCATGAAATACCTCCACGTAACCACCACAACATAAACCTTAAATTCGTAGCATAGCAGCTACTCCTTCCCTTTTATTTTTAGGGGGTATCCTTACTCATTCTATCTGTTTATTTAACCAGTTATTCATAAACAAGTTAAATCATACTTTAAGCTAAAGTATGTTTTGTCACTATCGCACTATAAAATATTTGAAATTGATAGAAAGAGACAACTTTTTATGAATAAATAGGGTTAGTCCGTAAAGTATGTACTGACTGGCTAGTATACCTACGCAGCGGTAATAATCACGAATTTGCTTTGAGCTATGTGCTGTTATCTGTACAAACAAACAGACAGGTTTCATTTGCATGGCAGTGGGTTCAGTATCTCAAATGAAATGGATCAGAAATGCATTGGAATTGTTTTGTTAGCAGTAAACGAAACTAAACAATGGATAAAACCACGTCATGCATGTCATTTTATCGATCATATTTTTTTTATATTATATGGAAGATACATAGCGAGGAGAACTGATTACGAGAAAGCCGGTTATAAAATCATAGCCGAATTTTGTTTTTATACTCTCTCTCATCTGAGCGCATTACTGATTTCTTCCTCAGCCGTTGAGTTTCGGAGCCCAGTGTCCGCTTTCCTACTTTTTCCTCTCCAGTTCGCACGGTCGTCGGCAGCTTTACACGGACCTCGAACTTGGCGACCTCACAACTTTGAATACAGCAAATAACACGCCAAGATGAGAGAGAGAGAGAGAGAGTCTGTCAGTCAACTCCGGATTTTAATCCAAATGCAATATTCCCGGAAACACTAATAACTAGGTTTCCTCATTTGGAGATATATACAATACGTACTTTTATTTTCATTCCACATTCTGTAAATTAAAAAACAAGGCTAGTAAATTATTAACACAGTTCATACTTTACTTTTTATCCAATTTCTATGTCAATCAATATCAATAGGTACGAGTACATTTAAATATGTAGGTATAATAGATAGCTATTTTAAAAATGGAACATTTTGTAATTTTCTTTCCTGCCAGTGTTTATTAATTTGCAAATTAACCTATTTATAATACTCTGGCCGATATCCCACGTGTAATAGTGACCTAGCGACCAACGACAAAGTTTCGAGTATAGTGCGTAAAAAACGCTATGAAAATCTAATAATAACGCATTTGAGCGCAGCTGGCCATCGATACGTCTTGCTATTTTGAAGCGATTACTAAGAAAAATATCGGAACGATATGTTACAATTGTTTAGTTTATTGTATATATTATTTATTGCACTCAAATTACATTTGATGTCACAAAAGCAACGACCAAATGCTATTAAAAATAGTGAATACTGTACCTGTAACGACAATTTAACCGTGCTTGTCTAAATTTATTTATTTAAAAATTATTACATTCACATAAATCATAACTAATATTATAAAGCCGAAAGTATGTTTGTTACATCGCGCTCGATCTACTCAAGCAATTTTGACATTGCATATGTACATATGCAATGTCAAAATTGCTAGTTCAGAATACAGAGAAGGAAGTACAGGCTACAATTTATCTCGAACAAAGTCACTGAGAGCCGCGGGCACAAGCTAGGGACTAGACAGCTAAATTTCCTTACAAAAATACACACAATGTACACCCCTAATAGGGTAGCTAGGTGTCCGGATAAAACCGGACATAAGTTTTTTGATTGCATGTCCGGCGAAAATAAACGGCGTTCAGCTTTTGTTTTTTCACTTGAATCAAAGTGATTTTACAAGTCCAATCTGGTAATCAAGAACGAGCGAGCTAGAATTTAATTATCACTGATGACTTAATTTAATTGAAGAGCACTAACACTAATTTTGTATTTAATCTTATTCATATTTCATTACAATTTAATCCTTTCGCGGACACTAAACGAAACACAAAAGAAGTTCAACAGTTATAACGTCTGTAGACGTAAAGTGTCCTACAAAGGGTTAAGAAGAAAATACCAAAATAATAAAAATGTAGTTTTTCAATATAATCATCTCGAAATGCTCAATAATGTAGGGTCCCCAAGGTAGGGCCCACCCAGCCTTTTTACCCAAATGTCCGGCCAATTTGGATGGTCTATTAAATTTACTGACCATATAAAATATATCCAGTGGTATCAGTTCTATCTACCTATGTCTATGTATCACTGACAATAGTAGCACTCTAATACAAATAAGTAAGAAGAAAAGTTTGAATCAACAGTCAGCAACAACAAGTAAACGAACTAGCTAAGAAAAATCGCCACGAAATTAATAAAGAACTAACGTAACTAACTCCGTGAACAAACAATTAAGAGTTTCTTAGTGCACTGTTATCTGAGGTCGTTGACCTTTTTTTGCCAACTAGACTTTGTAGTTACATTTTCTATAAGTATTTAATTTTACTTTATTATTTTGGTATTACCGAAGACCGATGTGAAGTGGTGTAATAGGTCCAGGGCGGGAACCATACGCCTCCATGATCAGTCTGTCTGTGATATGGTAATCATAGTAAATTATAACACACCCATCTTAACACCTACACTTAGTGATTAAATGAATCTTAAAGCTATTTGTCTGTCCACCTTAATGGCCTGTTTGCAATGCACTCTATCTGATTAGGTATTATTCTGTTTTGAATACATTCCCATGTTTGTGTGAAGACACACGCAAAAGCTTTGAAATTGTACGAGAAAATAAGGAAAAATTGTTTTCTGAAGCTTATTATTTCACTTACAGTTATCAGTTGAATATAGTTTACTAGCTGCTATCCGTGGTTCATTATTCGTTGTTATTATTAAAAAACATATTTTACTATTATTTCTGTAGCGCCATCTACTTTATAAAGCGCCATTAATTATCAGACTTTTTAAACAAATCCATGTGTTTATCCAAGGTAACAGCTACCTCAATACCAGATTTTATAAAAATTGGCCCAGCCGTTTGAGCGTGAAGAAGTAACAAATGTACTCACAAATTTCGTCTTTGTAATTTTTAGATAAATAATGAATTAAAATAGGATAAATTCTAATTATCATATAAGAAAAAATACTAAGGAAGTACTTTTTATCATAGACAGACATATAGTAAATTATTTTTGTAACAATAAATAGACCTTTCCTGACCTTTAGTTATTTCTAAACTTTATTAGTAACATTTTTAGGCGAAAATATATGATCTCCAGCATGGGTTTTAGTGGCAGATTTAATGTGCACGTAAGATCGAGTGGTTAGCATTAATCTTGTGTGATCTGTGGTCAAGGTTCGAATCCGCGCAAAGGTCGATCCCTTGGATAAGGTCCCTTGTTTCAAATTAATCAGGATTTAATTATCGATTTGTTTAATTGATCTACTTACAGCCAAGATTTATAAAATCAAATATCAATCTTAGTTTATGTTAGCGCAAAACCTCAAAGTTTTTAGATCTAAGTCTAGCCAACTAAACTTAGGTGTAAACGAATTTCAGGGTTTAACTGAATTAATACAATAATATTAACGCTAGAGACAGCTCTATTGCCGCTGACAACAACAACGTGGCCGATGCGGTAGTTCCACATATTATCGCGGAACATCTTTCGTGGCGCGCTTCCAGTTTACTTAAGGACAAAAGGATGAGTTTTACCAGTCCACTTTGACGTTGATTTTAATCTACGCGCCGCGCACCTGCCGTTTAGACAAAATGGCGTACTTTGCAAATTTCCGCGCAGGTTAAAATTGACTGGTGCAACCCACTACAAACCATAGACTATTAACAGTAGAAACAAATTGCATGATTTCGATCTAAACTAAAATAAATCGAAGAATTCAATAAAATCTGTCTTTTTTTGGTATGCATATATTTAAAGAGCACCGTTCAAACATAAGCTTTTGAAAGCTTTTTTTTTTCAAATATCAACCACCAATATAAATAACTATAGGGGGGGGGGGGTTTGAACGTTTGTATGAAAATCATTTAATTTAAGTAAGTCCTTATGTGCGTGTGGTCTGAGGGCCCACTTCTTACTTGAATCAAAGATCAGTCGATACGTCTATTCTTTACGCAATTAGATGACGAAAAAAGGTATCACTGTAACAACCTTACCCTTACTTTGCCACATTATTTATTGAACCATAAGTACAGGGCCGAACTTTTCGTAATACCCTAATTCGACTAATTTCAAACAACAAAAATGGAATGTAAATTGTTTAGATAGCTGCTGCTATTAAATAGAAAAAAATAACGAAATTCTATTCGTTGTCTGAAACTTAGCTCCGTACAGCACAGCTTCGGTCAAGTCTGGCCCTAAGGCAGTGTAATCCGCCACTGCATACGGAGCGACATCTGGTTTGAAATTAGAATGAGATTCGACCCATTCGTATAGATTCATTACTGTCTTATCAAAGAACAAAATTTTGGCACCGTATTTATACATGATTTTTTTTTAATCTATACTATTATTATAAATAGGTAAGCGTTTGTGAGTTTGTATGTTTGAGGCGGGTAATCTCCGAAACTACCGAACCGATTTCAAAAATTCTTTCACCATTAAAAAGGTACATTATCCAAGATTGCTATAGGCTATAGCAATCTTGGATAATGTACCTTTTATATTTATAATGTACCTTTTATATATATTTTATCTTAAAATTCAACATCTAGTAAATAATATTTTGAAAATCTCCCATTAAACTTTACAGTAGAAATGGGCCCGATGTAACATTTATATCGCCTCGGGGCCCTGAAGCCCTTATGCCGGCCCTGAAATGAACGAACGGTCAAAGGTTTTTAGAGCATACATAGTTTATTCAGTGTAGCCGTTAAAGCTACGCACGTTAACAAACACTATTATGGCAAATGTCAAGGTACTACAATGTTGAACCACTCCTTTAGCTACTTTTTAAGACCACCATTAATAAACTGACTCTGACACTGGGAGAAAAATATTAAAAATAGGCAAGAAGTCCTACTTTCTTTGTCCTACCGATCGGACGACTTTTTTTATGAAATAATAATAAAATATATTTAATCACAACCTTATTGTGACTGAGATTTCAACAAGCCTCCGCGACGTAACGGGCGATCCAAGGGCAGGCCAAGCACTTAATTTGCACAAAGGATCGTGGAGAGGGGTAATCCTGCCAGCCTTCTTGGAACCTGGCGGCGACGCGCTGGCATCGCTACTTTCTTGTTTTGTGTATATAATATAATATTTATGTGTGTATTATAATATAATGAAATTGTCGGAATAAATTGACTCACAACCAGACATAAATCAAAACGCTTTGAATTGTTAAAGATGATTTACTAAACAAAAATTTACTAATAGACTCGTAAGTAACTTGAGTGTTTTACAAAAAGTATATTGATTTTTCTATATATATTTTTTTATATTGATTTATCATCTAGATAAACCTATGTCATTTTTGTACATTGAATTAAGTCGGGATAATTACTTTTATCTGTACGGATAAATGTAAAACCATTGCATTTTATAAATAAATAAATATATTAGGACAAATCACACAGATTGAGCTAGCCCCAAAGTAAGTTCGAGACTTGTGTTATGGGATACTAACTCAACGATACTATATTTTATAACAAATACATAAATAGATAAACATCCAAGACCCGGGTCAATCAGAAAAAGATCATTTTCCATCATGACCCGACCAGGGATCGAACCCGGGACCTCTCGGTTCAGTGGCAAGAACTTTACCACTGCGCCACCGAGGTCGTCAATACATAAAATAAAATAACTACGTTTATTATTATTGGCTATAAGTCTTTTATGACTAAAACCGATATCACAGGTCCAGAGCACTTAAAACGAGAAAAGAATACCGGCAAAATTTAGTTCTTGAAACACTACACCATTTGAATTAGACCCATGAATAATTAATTTTTTCTAAAAGTATCCGACCGGATAGCGACAATATTCCATTAGCGAATATCGTGTTCATCTTTTTCTTATCTGAGCATTTTATTATTAGCCATGGAGCCAGCAATGGAGTCCATGATCCCCCTTTCTTACTTCTTTCCTCCACTTCGCACGGTTTACATCCTTAGGTATCTGTCAGACCAATAGCACGCATTTCATCCTTGAATACATCAAGCCAGCACACACTTTTTAGGTTCGAATATCATAATTTCCACCTAATTGGTAAGTAAGTTATAAGAGCCTCGCAGATTAGTGGGTTTTTACGACTGCTAATACAACAGAGACCATTTTGAAAAGCGGACGACGTGAGAATATATTTTTGGTCATCCATCTCGTGACTGACGACTGCCGACGTTGCTTACCCTCCACTAACGTTGCCGGCCGAACGCGCGTAACGTCTACCATTATCATATTGATTGTAATGTAAGATAATTAAAAATGAATAGGTGTGTCTGTCGTTGAATATTGTTAAATTATTTGCATTTAAATTAATGTTCGGTGGGATTCTATAAAATTAATAATTAATTGCCTAGGTATGAGTGAGGCATGAGTGCGACATTTCCGCGTGACTATATGTAGGTACAAAAAGCGAAGTACTTTTTTCTGTGTGTATCAAAAGTGACATTTCTAAATATTTTTTATTAATTTTCATGTCTTCAAATATTTAATAAATCACGCATGCAACTCGTAAAAGAGGCAAAATTGCAATGGATTTGCGCCGTTTGATTTTCTGTCAACTGTACAGACGATTGGTAAAAATTGAAAATAGTTCGTCCTTGATTGGAATCGATCGGTGTGGCGGACAATTCAGTCTACATTTATACTATGTAGGATATACATACATGTTTATGTAGTAGACGGTATCCAGCTAAAGGGTACAAACGAAATTGTTCACATTCAGTAAGCAAATAACACTTTTCAAACTAAGGGCCTTAAAACTCCCAAAAAAATAAATCTCCACATATTCCCGCTGTCGTTGGGGGCTGTGGCGCTTCGAATCCCGATGTGTCAGCGTAAAAAATAAGCAATGTTGAAGATTTTTCTGTGATTTTACAACCTGCTGCCTGTCTAACGTCAAAACTCCACCCTGCCAAGGCGTTGTGTATTAGTCCCTTGGTGGCCTCGTGTAGTCAAATCAACCTACCCAAATTAATTGCAAACTCGACGCTATTACCGCGCCATGCAGGGTAACTTGATGTGCTGTTGACTGTACGACAATCACGGGTGTATATGGACTGGTCATAATGCAATGGATTCGAAGCTTATACAAACAAGTACAATAAAAGTACTGATTTATGGAGAGGACAAGTCAATGGATTTGGACCAATAACTGCTTAGATACCATAAAAATATTGTTTAATGTCATAAACGGACAGATTACAATAATAAGAGAAAAAAAATGGACTGGTATCTATAGATACAGCCATTACTTTTCTAAATCAGTAATAAACTTCTAAGCTAATAAAACATAGTTATTACGACGTCAATACTACCTCGTTAATCGTAAAGCACTATTTCTATCATGATTCCATATTAGATAGCTGTGAATTTTATTGTCCCTTTATGAGCTTGATATTCTAAAATGGATTGAGGATCAACGAAACATTACTAAAACTGATGTTTCATCGCTTCAGTTTCAATATGTTACGGCTAAACCCCGGCTAAAGTGGCCCTTTAGTTGGCTAGACCTAGGTTTAGCTGCACTTCGGAGTTTAGCCGTAATCATACGACCCGCAGAATCTAAGAAAATCTAATCGATTGACTTTTTTAAAATACAATATTAAAATGAATCGCTTTTTTCGTTTGTCAAAAGATTTTTGTTTTGCTATACCTAGTGTGAAGAGATGATACTGCTTGAGGGTTTATTATTACCATCTGATCAGTGAATAACTCTTTGATTCTTGCTTATAACCAATTGCAACAATACTGTGTGCAACTGTGAAGATTTAAGTAACTTAAAATTTATTTAAATCCTATTCAGATTATTTTCTGAAATTGAGAAAAGTTTAACATCATAACCCGAAAACTGTTTATATTTAATAATTAATTTAAAATAAATCTAGTAGATACTGTAAATGAAATTAAAACTAACCGTTGTGTGGATTCCCAGTTCGTGCACATAAAGCCCTACAGACCATTCTATAATATGTCTTATCTCTCATAATATTATACAACTCTTGTACCAAATTTCACAATGTTCAACAATTTTCGCATCAAGTTAATAACTTTTAGTTTCAACACAGAAACAATTTATGATCATTTTCTCTCTACCGATCACAATATGGCGAAGGTCATTCAACTATATACGAAAACAAATGAAATAACCTCAACCAACCAGTTCGTTTTATTTTCAACAAACACATGCATACAAGCGACAGCCTTTTTAATTTAGTCTGCCCGGAGCTTTTGACTATTTTTCACGGCAGAAAATTCGCTTTGAATGCTTCGTTTGAAAATTTCACTTCGATTTTCCGTAATTCGGATAAATTTTTTCACGGGACTGTAAATAAAGTAGTGTCTTGTTTGTTTATTTTGTGGCTATTTAATTTTACGTATTGTAGTGACAAATGATATAGTAGAGGCAGGAATATATTAGGTATTATCTCCATATTAATGTAGGAGATTATTGTATAAAAAAATATTATTATTGTAAATAGATTATTGTATAATAAAATTATAAAAATATACTCAATCATCTTATAAAACTAAAATTTTGAAATAACTTTTATTATGAAGTCATCACCATAAAAGCAATAATTATGGTAGCTGTAGAACAAACAAAGCTTTTTTAAAGTTTTACACGATCGTGAAATCTCGTGAGAGATCGTGATAATGTGTATTTCATTTTTGTAAAAATATATAAAAAAAATATTTATCATATTTTACTAATTGACAGCTATTTTTGCTTTAACATAAAATATGTCTCGTAAACCTTTAATACCATTTCCAGGAATAAATATTTTTACGATGGATCGATTTGACCCTAAAACGTGTACTAATAGTGCTTGATGGTTGAGTTTAATACCCCTCAATATGTCAATTTTATATCTAATATAGTTTACGAGTATCGCGTGTCATAGCTTATGAACTGCAATATAAATAAGGTCTGCTTCATGGCCTACTAGCATTACACGCAACTTCATCTGTTTCTTTACAAAGCAGGTACTTCCTCTGTCTCATGACTTATCACTGGCTGACTGACTTATATCAACTGTTGTTGCCCATCAGCCGTCAGGTGAATGACCTATTCCGGGACGGGAACCACACGCCCGAGCAACTCAGGTGCATTTCGTTAGTATATAGTATCGTGGTTGACATATAAAAGGTACTAGTTTTCTGTATATAAAATAAAATACATAAATGCCTCCGCGCACACACCTCACATTTTTACTAATTTCTTAGCGAAAATTAAAAAATATATACCTATTAACTAGTAGGAATTTAGTGGCCACCGTTTTCGATTCAGTCAACTGTTACTGCATTATGCAATGGAAAACTATACTTATACTTTCTACTAAAATTCTTTATCTAGTGTGTAATAATCTGTTAAAATATATTTTTTAATATACGCAAAGAAATAAAAGAAATGAATAAAAATTGGAAGTGGCGCTTGTGTGCAGAGAGTAATCACCAAAAATGCACGATCGAAGCATTAAAAAAAAAAAACTTGCACATAACAATTCCAATACAAACACAGTTGTTTTACCTCGAGGGTAATTGATCTGTGGATTGCAAGCGAAAGTAGGGCAGCCCGGTTTACTGTGTCATAGATATGGCAAAAGTTTACCCATAAATTTAAAACTACAGTCTAAACATAGCGACAACTAGGAACCTGTGTCACATATCGATGGAAAAGTAAGTTATTTGTTGACTACTACAGTCCAACGTTTACATATTTTTTTGTAAAAAAGTTTTAACTTCAAATAAATAGACCTTAAAATCGTAACACTACTTTTTTTAAGCAATCGTGTAAAAATGGAAACAATCGAATGAATATGAATAGCATTTTCCAAGGCGGAAAACTTTCATCAGCCTACTGTCGATAAACGAAGGCAATGTCGGTCGTACATATTTCATGGTAGCCCCGCGTCCTAGCTTCGCTGTGTACACAACGACGCGATGCGACGTCATGCGTATATGAAGAATTATGACGACTAGACAAACTTCTTTATAAATGGTTACTCAGCATTGGTATCGTAGACAGAAGGTGGTTCCGCCCTAGAATAGGATCACCTCCCTTGGATGGCATATGAGGCGACTAAGGGATATACTTGGATGGCATAGCCTTGGCAATCAGCTGATTTTCAATAATAGCATTCTCGAGGAGAATTGACGTGAGTCAGGTAGGTTGTAAAATTAATATAAACCTTTTTTTTAATGAGGTATCTTTTTTACGCAGACACTGAGCTTTGTGGCATCATAGCCCGAATGCAACTGGGAACACGAGAAGATGGAAGAGAGAGAGATTTGATAAATCCCGTGATTTAAGTCATATTATCATATCGAACTGCGTCACGCTGCCTTGTCGCATTTGTAGGCCAACTAGGACGGTAACGCGACTGAAAGCGACATGTGAACTTTAAATAATGTAACGACCCATCACACCAAAATAAACGTTAACACGATACCATAAGACTCAAATTCGAACTGAGCCAACGCAGAGGCGATTTGTGAACCATTTCATGGTTTGCTCAAGGGCAGCTTAGGAAAAATAGCTTTGTAGGTGAAAATAGTAAATCAATCAACATGAACAATATGCAAAAGAAACTTGAAAGGAAGAACATAAGGCGTTTTCATATATCAGCAACCCAAAAAGCACCTGTACTTGAACCCTAAATTGAGTGTTGTTAAGTATTTGTATTCCTTACTATTAATCAAAAATATCGCCGCTACATTTTAAGTATCTTTCGATTTTCACACTACTTATGCACAGTTTGCAATGAATTTGGATAGGTTGATGTGCTGTTGTCTGTACATACAGTGGTGCTTTTACGTATAAGAGCAACGTCGAAATCGCGATAAAAAATCAGCTGTTCCATACACAAACAAATAACTAATTTGAGATAAATGTATGGATCATCTGAGTTTTTACGAAAAGTTGTTCAGTATCATGGACTGAGAATGTAGACAAAATCCAAAAAGTCAACTTGTTAACTAAGTGTTATTTAGAATTTAGTAAGTATTATGTAATTTGTGGAATTATTAAGAAACGCGGAAAGTAAGTGAATGAACTCTTTGATGAAAAGTAAATGACATTTTTTGCATAATACCTATGTTTTCTTTTTAAAAAACCGAGATTATACTTTTGAAATTTAGATAGAAAATTAAGTTCTCTACAGATAGATTCTAACGGAACACTTCATCTAAATCGGGAGTTAACATGCGATTATTTGCGTTCTAAGAATAAATAGCTAGTAAAAAGGTTGCTTTATGAATGCAGGTCGACTTGCAGACACTACTTAGGCAAGTTATGACCTGGGCGCACGGTACTGCTCCTACTCCAACATGCGTATGCGTCTTTGCTTACAGTACATAGGTGTGGGTATGACAAAATCAATAATAGTCTTATATGAATATTGTATTGTTTTTAAGGTAATTAAATACTTACAAATAAAACGCAACCTAACCTTTTAAGATAAATACGCCTTTGTTTTACAATACTTATTGTTACCTTCATGATAACGCTCTCTTTGTACAGTTCTCGAACATGAAACAATGTGGGTAATTATAATTAAATGAATTTATAGAAGGATTATATATATAATATAGATGAAAATAACATACCTAAGATTTTGTATGTAATAATAATTATCGTGACTAACATACATAATAAAGTTTATTTTTATGAAAAATATATACATAAAAACCTATAAAGTTATGGATTGTTAATCATTACCGTTACATATTATAAAACAAAGTCGCTTCCCGCTTTCTGTCTTTTTCTACATGACACGACATGGGAAATGCAGACAGTTATGTATGTACAGTATGTTTCGTGGTAGGTCTTCTGCCACCTTTCGATCTCGCGTGGACCGTCTCACAGCACAGCCATTTAGAATAGTAATATAATTTATACTTTTTAATTGCCAAGTACTTATATGTCAATTCGAAATTTGTGAAAGCGTGACAGACAGATATGGTTTTGTATTTTTAATATTATTATGGAAGTCAGGATTTAGGTTTTTTTAACAGTCCAACAGTATTGTTATATTTAATTATAGCGCAATGAACACCATGGCTTGACGACGCGATATACATTGCATGTATATATTTTATAGAAAAATGATAGGTTGGTGATCTATTTCAGGCGGCCTTCTAAAAGCCATTAACGAGTTTATTGATTGATTTATAATATCCCGACAAAGTCAGCTGGGTCACTAATTTTAGCGCTAATAGTTCGTAAAATCTGTCTGTCATAACATAATATCTTATATCATTATAAGATATTACGAGTATGTTCTATTATTCTGTTATTAATCATCATGGATTAATCAGATTGATATGAAATCTCATCCGTCGTGTAGTGTCCTGAGCTATACCACTTCATATCATAAAAAGTTTTGACAGCCGACAGGAAATAACAGCACTCCCAATGAGGGTTGACCTCAAGGGTCCGTAACATTGCAGCCAAGTTTATTGTTAGACCCTGGTTGCCTCAGGGTGACACAGCCTAGAATAAAAGGAATACGCAAACATGGGAGAGAGAATCAGATATCTATACTAATATTATAAAGAGAAAAGATTTGTATTTTTGTTTTTTGTTTGTAATGGATAAACTCACAAATTACAAGGTACCGATTTTAATAAAATTTGGCACAGAGATTGGCGAAGCCTTCAGTAGTGATATAGGCTACTTGTTATTATGGTTTACCCGAGCGAAGCCGGGGCGAGTCGCTAGTAAATAATAACATTTTACATTATAAATAAAGTGTACAAAAAACAATCCATCATCGTGAAAACAGTCTACCATATTATCATCGAATATTTTAACAAAATTGAGATATATATAAAATTATCCTATCCGTCATAATTAAAACTTAATTATAGACGTTAACATTATAAACGCTAATATGATTACCTAACTAAAGTATTATATACATAAGTTAGTATAAAACAAAGTCGCTCCCCGCTGTTTGACCCTATGTATGCTTAGATCTTTATAACTACGCAACGGATTTTGTTGCGGATTTTTTAAATACATAGTGATTCAAGAGGAAGGTTTAGGTTAATTATTTATTATGGTTTTTACTCGAGCGAAGCCGGGACGGGCTGCTTATCTATCGCTTTTGTTCAAGTATGTATCATATTGGCCTGTGCTATGCTGCCAGCATTAGGCACGTTTCCGCAGGGTTCATTTCACACATTTTAGGCACGTGCACGTTTAAGTTTAGTTTTCATATCTACCTACCATAGATAAAAGGGTACCTACTAATTCCATGCTATAGCCATTTTATTATTTACCAAACATCATCGTAAGTATACTTATTCAATGTTTTTGTATCTGTGACTTATTCGAATACTTCATACATGATAATTAGTAGGTGTTGTACGAAGTACTTACTAAATCCACGACTTCATATCAAAAAGTTTTCATTCAAACGTTTGTTTAATAAAAAAAGAACAAATATGACAAAGTCATTCGTTTGCATTCAATAATAGGTACCTACGCCCGTACCATTTTTTTTAAATATCAAAATTTAAAATGTTATTATAATGTTTTAATCATAGATTTAGTATACATCAAGTTCTAAATGTATGGTTCATATATATATTTCCAAAGTATAAATAGTGCAATAAACACATTTGAAAAAAAATTGCGCCCATGGAAACTATAGAAATGTAACATAAAATATTTATAATCAAAATTATATCCCCACGATGTTATGTTATACCTAAGCAAACTGCCAAACTAAGGTAAATAATAAAAACTAAATTATAAATTTTGTTAGTTACCCCTGTCATCGTCTCATCTGCTAAAAAAGAACTTAAAAACCATTATGGGAGGTCTAGAAGATTTTTTAAAGATATTTTTTCCTGTCTGCCGTAAGTTTGCACGCTCATCGCGCAAAAGAGGCGTAATGGAATTCGTAGTTATATGGGAGTAGGTTGAATTGTGGATAAATTATTTGCCTTTAATGGAATAGGGCATTTAATACAATGTTTACTCTTTACCAATTTTAACATCATTTATTTTTCCAGGTGCAAAACTTCAAAACTGGAAAGGCGTGTTAAATAAGCTAAACTTAAAGCTAAAAATAATATTAAACAAACTACGAGCAACCGAAAGAATGCAGGGAGACGGCGCGGGTTCAAACCATTATTATTTTAACATTAAAAAGAAGTTTTCAACAAACATACCATTGCCTGAATATATTGCAAAATTGACAAATCAGAAACGTTCGTTTTTTGCCAAAATTCGGCCAAAGTTTCTGTCAAATCGCAATATAAGAAAAATTTTTGTTTCTATCAAACAACATGTATTAAATACAAATCCACATAACATAAATAAATGAACTTAAGTTTCAGAGTTTAATTTCAAGTTAAATTTCTTGTTTTTTGCTCTTCTTGAGTTCTTGGTCTGGTTGTCCGTCCAACCTCCTTCGATAGAATTCACTGGAAGAGCTACGATGTATGGAGTATCTTCATAGTAGAAGGGTTCCTAAGTAAACAAGGAATTTGACATGTCTATCCGTCCGTGTGTCGCTGCCTTAGCTTAGACTTCAGCACTAGGAAACTGTTTTCTAGTGGTAGAGACGTATAGGTATATATTCATTTTTTTCATTCATCATTTTTTTTTTAAATGAATAAGATCTTATTTAAATAACATCGCTTTGCTAATAAAGTTTCAATAACATTAATTTTTAGTGGGTTTAGGAGTATTTCATACACTTATGTATGAAGGGTGTATGAGGAGATACCAACAGGAGTTAATCTTATGTCTTATCTTAATAAGATATATAAAATTTACTCCTGCCGGCCTCTCGCGGGGCTCTTCTACTAAATCTATTCCCATAAAATACTGCTAGATTGTCTTTTTTGTTGATCTATAGTATGTACTACGCAAACATGTCCGAAAACAGATCTATCTACTGCTCACATCCGTCACATGACATGCTTCGAAATTATCATATACCTAAACAAGACATTAATTGCAATTATTTGTGTTTTTTTTTTGTGTTAGTACAATAATGTTGATTTTGGAAAATAAATATATATAGCCCTAAACAAGTTTTTACAAAATTGACATTTTTGAAAAGAAACTGAAGCGACGTGGGAAATTTCAACTCTTTGGGACATCTGAAAGTAGGAGAAATTTAACTTACAAGATTTGATTACAGACAGACAAGCAAACATCGGGACAGGTGAAACTAAATAAAAGTTTGTAATAAAATGATCTTCTGGATGTTATACGTAGGGCACTTACCGTTGATTGAGATTACGATCTGTTAACTTAACATTCTATTAATATCTGTCAATAAACCATTAATCCACGAGTACAAGGTAATATTCTATGGTCCCACCAGTGGGACAAATCAGTAGAACCACGGATACGTTTGCTTTACCTTACGGAAAGTCTGAACTCCAATTATGACACGTTCGTCTCAATCACGCTGCATTCAGAATAACATCTTTTGCCGTTGACTGACATCGACGACTGGCATCTGATAGCGCGGTGCGATGTGCCAATATCAAGAAGCAAAATAGAAGTGGAGACGCCATATCCAGTTGTGTGGCGATACGCGGCGTTGAGGCAGACGAACAGGAAAGCGGTTCCACAAAGCTAGTGCGCCCCTCTGAACAGGAAATAAGTACCGACCCTTTGCGAGATGTCCGTGCACGAGTGATTGTATCCATGTATATTTTGATACGAGTACTTCTCTTTATTCGATTCGTGTACATTATCAAAAGTAGGTATCTACTTGTGATCTATGTTGTCAACGTAGTAATTCATACATGCACAGCGTTGCACCGCCGCGTTGTCACCCGCCTAGAACACTGAATAACACTTCAATAGACAGGTCAAGGTATTGCCAAGGTGCATTTAACGACTTATGCCGGCTATACATTCACGATACTGTTCGCCAACTTTGGCGGATTCAGCATACGTTGCTGGTTTTTCATTGCAGTAAATAAAATAACTCCTACAAATTCGAAATGGCATCAATCCGAGTTAGGCGATAGTGTGGCAGAGTCTGCCAAGTGTACAGCGGCTGGAAATTCACACAGCGATTCTGCATTTAGAGAGGTATTAGACGACCGCATGTTAAGTTTCTCTGCATGGATGGACCTTTATGCCGCGATACATATTATGGGATTTTCCGCTATGAATTTGGGTAGGTTTATGTGTTACACCTTGGCTTATTTTTTAATACTTTTCGAGTCGAAATATCAGACATATTGAGACCAGTAAGTAGTCCCAACCATTGCCTTGTCATTAGCCTTATTAAAGTATGAAGAAAGCTGTTAGTTATGAAGAAAGCAGTTTGTACATGACCAAAGATGAGCTATGGATCGCATTGCTTCGCAGTCAAGTAAGTTATATATCGAAAAACCCCTCTTTACGCGGTTTCCTCAGCATCTCCAAACTGGCCAAGGGAGATCAGTCCCAGGTAGAAATTTGTAATTTTTTCTTCAATATTTAATTATTTGGAGAGATCTGTACCAGGTAGAAATTCGTAAAGTTTTCTTCAATACCTATAGATGTAATTTAAGATGTCGCGTCAGTTTTATGTAAAAAGTGAAATCAGACGTGTCGCAGCGTCGTATCATTGTCTGCAAATTTAAATTAAAATTATTTATTCAGAAATTAGATCTTCACAGGCACTTTTTCTCATCAATTTTTATATTTATAGTTATTTCTCATAAGCTACAAACTACTGCGGTCGCGACAGGTCACCAACTGCCAGTTAGCACTCTTAAACTTGGTTGAACTGAGGTATGCATCTGTATTCATGTCAGAGATTCGCTAGAATGCTGATTTTACAAAGTTTGAGCGAAATTTAGTCTCGAGTCGAGACGTGAAGGATTTACATATTTTTCAACTTTATTACCGCTTATTTTTAAATCATAAGTATTTCAATTTCATAAACCCTTTCTAAGGATTAGTACTTATTTATGAAATTATATTTTTTTAAAATTTCGGTACCTATCGGTATAAGTTGCAAAACTCTGTTGGTCTCCATGAAAAACTACCAGGAGAACTAACAGTCCGAAAGGAACTATAGTTAGCACTATTTATTAATTCTACACTACAGCTTAAATCTCTCCAAGCGACAGATTAGCCGCGCCTGCAATCAAATCTCACACAATAACGATTGCAATTCTCTATTGCCTTAAGATCGCTCTTCTCAGCTCACTATCAGCCACACTAGTTAAAGATTAAAAAAGAAAATACAGCTTGGACCTGCGTCTTGACATACCTTCCGAAGAATGTGGGACAGTTTTAATAGGCCATCACTTGCCGGTTCTAAGACATTGTGCCGTTTATCTTACGGTCTTTACGTAAAGCATCCCACACGATATTTTAAAACCAGCCTTATACCTATTAAATGTTGTATTTATATATTTTAATCCAAAAGAAATGAATATGCTTTAGCATTATTTACACCAGCTTTATTTACATACTAGCTGATGCTCGCGACTTCGTTCGCGTGGCCGAACAATTTTTGGTAAGGAGGAGATTATTAGAGAAAATGTAATGTACAGACAAAGCGTAACGATACCTATACAGAAGATACGACTGAAATATATATTTCCTATGGTTTATCTGGACTAGACATTGTGACTCTTCTTCAGGTGTTCCAGATCTTCTATTTTTATATCTCAACAGAAAATGCTTACAAGGCTGAACAACTTTTGTTAAGTTATAATTTCTATATTTCCTATAGTTCTCCATCAGGTGTTCCAGTTTTCAAAATAATTTATACCCTATATTTTGCCCAGGCTTAATAGCTATATAACAAAAAAGTTTCATTCAAATCCGTCCAGTAGTTCCGAAGTTTAGCGTGTACAAACAGTCAAACAGACAGACATATAGACAAACAGAGTTTTTTTTTTCAAATTCTTTCTCTGTTACTATCACTCAATCGCCTAATTTTGTTTTTATGTAAATATATTCAATGTACAGGAATTATTTTTTCTACTGTTTTATTATAAGTATAGATTTAAACTTCATTGCATGAAATACAATTTGTCAAATTGCAATAGGTGGACTTAATGCTAAAAGCATTCCATTAGGTAATACAGAGAATGCTATGTGGGCGCAAAATAATACAGGATTTCAGTTCATTCGTATTTTTTTTACATACATTCATTTTTAAACATTGCATGTCTCCATTCCATTTGCAATACTTTTATTTATTCTATAATATATTCGACTTGACGGGCGCCACATATAACTTTATTTCAAAATAGTAGCAGATTAAAATGTATCCCTGAATAAACTCTATAGTTAACTTAACTGTTAACTCAGGCCGATAACGACAAATTTCTAAAATGACAACTTCTAAAAACGACTAAATTTGAACACCGAATATCTATAATACGAAGCAACAGTCGAGGTCAAGTTACCTCATCACAAAGTGAAGTGACAAGGTAGCACGACAAAAATATGCAAGTCAGATAAATTAACAATAATGATATTGAACCGTTAACCGTAACTAAAAGCACAGAAAACGACCGTTAACTTTTACGGACAATTAACTTATAAATATAATAATTTACCTTCAAATACGTAATCCGATTTACTGCAAACTGCGTTTTAGATATCACACTACACTATGCAAAAGTATTTAAATTTTATTTCATAAGTTGACTTAAATTTTTTTTCGGAACACGAACGTGGGTTGCGCGTTGGGCGGGCGGGCGTCCGCCTCGCAGCTGACAACGAGAGCGACTGAAAACTACGGGTCTGTGTGTACCGTGTTTCGTGTGGTTTTTTACAATTTCCACGTGTCTTTATGTGAGAAAACTATTTTTTTTTTACGCAAAATCAACAATATCAGACATATAAAGTTTGAAAATGATGTATGTTATCATAATATATCTTCTCCTGTCTTCACATGCGTGAATTTCTTACAGGAACAGAGCTTCGTTAAAGTCGACCTTCTCCGTATTTCCAACTATTGTGTATACGAAATTTCCAAACTACTGGTTAAGTAGATAAAGCTTGAAGCGGTAACAAACTACTGAACTATATTGAGACTAGCTCTGGTTAAGACAAAAATTAAGAAGCTGCTGACCAAAATTCAGTAATGAATAGGAACAAAAATGAGAAAGTAACAATCACTCACCGTCGCATTTATAATTTTGGGATACTTTCTGAAGCTTAGCCCATAAAAAGTAAAGCTAAAGTATGTTTTGTCACTATCGCACTTAATAATATTTGAAAGAAACAAAACGTAGTATGTTTTAACTTTTTTATGAAACTGTTGTACATAATATAACTTTATTCTTCTGAATCAAGTTATATTATGTCCAACAGTTCATCAATTATTATTTCTTTCTTTTTGTGGTTTCCTAAAAGAGTTCTTTAAAGTAAATAGAAATATGTAATAAGATCCTTAAATCAGTTCGAAATGTTAATTAAACTGTAAAATATTCCTACTTAGAAAAATTTAAAACTTTTGTTTTTAGTAAACAATATTTCGCAATATCTTGACAAATGTAGGACGATATAGTTCTATTTTTAAATTAAATGAAATAAATATCTTTAAATGTTTATTTAACCTTGGACCACACTTTTTGTCACATCAGAAAGCCAAACAATGCGTGATAGCGATTATTTCTAATAAAACTTTCGCTTTTGGCTGCGTTTCAAGAAATATGGTCAAAACTAAAAGATTTGATGACAATAATCGTTGAGATATTTAAAAATTGCCGTTGACGATCAGACCTTTCTGACCAAATCCTACAGGAAGCAAATACTTTCGGAATAAATAGTACCCTATGTTTTAATCCAAGGTACTTCGATTTTTATACCTCAACAGGAAATGCTCATCAGACTGAACAACTTTTGTTAGGGCGTCATTTCTATATTTTCTATAGTCTATCCGTACCATCATGGGTCTACATCAGGTGTTCCAGATCTTCGATTTTTATATCTCAACAGAAAATGCTTATAAGGCTGAACAACTTTCGTTAAGGTGTAATTTCTATATTTCCTATAGTTCTCCATCAGATTTTCCAGTTTTCTAAATCATTTATACCCTCAAAGTCAAATCAAAGTATTAGCTACCTCAATACCTAATGTCATAAATATATATATGTCATAGCCCAGCCGTTTTAGCGTGAACAAATATGTGGCGGTCGAGCATAATCACCTAGCTCTCGCTACAGTGGTGACCCCGACGTGATTGAAAGCAGCCTTCGCCATCTTCACACCCGACGTCATTGGAAGCAGCCTTCTCCGTCATAGTCTCTAATCTTCACCATCACTCCTCGCACCCTCATTGGTCTCAAGTCAGCAGCAAGCAATCACTCTCAGCAGCAAGCCATCACTCATCTTCAAGGGCATCTACAGGACCATCGCAGCCGACGCACCGTGCATCCTGGTTCTGGCACCCGCAACTCTCTTCGTGTTCACCGACGCCGACGCACCCGGCAGCCCACGTCTGGACGCGCGCACTCACCGGCGTGGCAGCCTTGTAAGGACCGGTGCCAACAAGTCACATTCCGCTCACGACAGTCTCGACTCACCGCAGACTACGAGCTCAATTTACGCATCCCGACTCACTGGGACATCGAGTAACATGGCACACACGAGAAGCACAAGATATGCTCATCAAGACTTCATCAGACCTCCGGTCTTGGGGGGGCGTAATGTGGCGGTCGAGCATAATCACCTAGCTCTCGCTACAAATATAATACATATACTCAAAAACTTCCACAGTTATTATATAGTGGGATATGGGATACTACCATACACCATAATACAAATACTCTTGCAATCAGTAAACTCATAATTTCTATTGCGTAATAATTAACATCAATAATTATACATTTATGGAATAGCGCCGTAAGCCGATGTTATGATTTCGATTAAGTAATTTTGAAAAATCCCTTTTCGATTCTCTATTCCTTTTTTTTTCTGTAGTCTACTTTTTTCGCTTATCGTACAAGAAGAAGAGCTTGTTTATAAAGATATTTTATATTTTTATAAATAACCAGAAAGATTTCGTGCATTCCATACATTATTATATAGGTGCTATTCGATATATTTGAGTCATAGACACAAATATAAGGACATTATGTTCTTATATCTGTGGTCATAGACATATAAGTAGATAATACCATGGATTTAGTAAGTACTTCGTACAATGGTGTACCTTCTAATTCCATGGAAAATACATGGAATTAGTAGGTACTCCGTACTAATTCCATGAGAAAATATCTTTCAAACTTTTTGATTTGACATGGATTTGACTAGTTTCTGTCAGTTTTTCACTTTAGCTTTTTTGATATATATCGTAGCTAGGAACTATATTTTATATTTTTATTTATACTATATGCTTTTTGATAAGAAGACTTATTTAACAGTTCAACAAAGCGTTTTGTCTTTATAGTTTGGTTGGTAAGTAAAAAATCAATAACATAATTTCAGATTTTTTTCAGAAAACCACATTGTTTTACTTGTGTTTGACTTGATCGATATCTAAAGTTATGTACAAATATCTGAATAGATACCGCGGGAAGGAAATCTCCTCTATAACTATCCCTGTCTTTATGACGTGAGTGCATTTTAGGGTCTCTGCCTTCCCTTTATACCTACATGCGCATTGATACTAACTACTAACGTAATATTCGGCATGTGTCTGAATTTGGAGACAGTGTGGAGCTGGCATTAGATTTTAACAATTTGGCTGTGGATTTACGATAAGCCGCCTGACGTCTACCCTGTTTCAACTTTTGACACACGCTGTGGAGCCATGATAATCTGTTCGCTATAGATATGAAAACAGTAATGCATGTATCGCTTATTGAAGCGGTGATGGCCAAAGTGGTTAAAACGTTCGTTTGTGATCAAAGTTCATAGGTTCCAATCCTCATGCCACATGACTTTGAATACCAATCTGGGTCGTAGTTGTTTTTATAGACAGTGGTGGTCTACAAAAACAACTACGACCCAGGTGGGTAGTAGTAGTTTACTACCCAGATTGGTAATCTTCCAGTGAAAGAAAACATCGTGAGGAAACCTGTACACTGGTTGAAGTTCAAGTTCACTAGGTATTAGTAGTATACGATTTTGCCACTAGACGCGGTAGGTAGCCGTGTCAGATGCCAATTGAATAAAAAATTGTCACCAGTTTTAGCAATTAACACACTCGAAAAGAGTTTCTATAACTATTATTGTGTGTGTCTAGCCTACTATGTGGTCATTGCGCGCCCATTTGGGTACCAGTGATATAATGGCCTAGTAATAATACTCAAATATTCGACCTACTCGTATTTGTGTGGGGTGCGGAGATTGGTCGCGAATCCCGAACGAGAACTAAAGCCGACCAGAAGTAGGTCACGAGTTGTCACAGATATAGCATTGTATTGAAAATTTATTATAGATCATTATCGATATAGAATAATAAGTTTTTAATCTATATCTATGTTATTAACCTTATCCTTACTTCCTTACTATAATATTATAAATGCGAAAGTGAGTTAGCGTAAACACGCTTTCACGCCTCAACTCAGGGGTACCAACAAGGACATAGGGTACAATTAATCCCGGAAAAAAGTACTGTTCTCGAGGGATCGACATTCACGCGGGCGGAGCTGTGGGCGACAGCATATAGGTATAATGTCATAATCGCGGACGTTTGTAATATATGGTCTTATTTGGTTTATGATTGTGACTCCATCGGACCCTAGACCCGCAATTCAAGTTTAGTGCTTAGTGTGAGCTATAAGTGTTAATTATTATTTATTTCGGCGTTTTAATTACGTATTGACACACAGGGGTCATTGGCGTCTAGTTTACACTAGCCTACCTACCTAGTTTTACACTCGTAAAACTTGAAACATTTTAATATCTAGAAATGCCAATGATAATAATAAATTAAATACTTGATCCAATTATCAAATCCTTTTCGAAATATCGACTTCCAATTTGTTTGGCGATTATAGTCCATTATAGGAACAATGTGACGAAGTATAATAATGTCTACTCGTGTGTTTTCTATTATATTTTTATATTTAGTCTATTAATAAATGCATGGAGAAATGCCATTCTCCTTTATCAGGGAACAAAATGACCCAGCTCGTAGAGTGATTGACCTATCAGTAGACAATTTGACCTCTCGAACACGAATCTGATATCCTTAATGGAAGGTCCTTCTGTTCGCGCCCGACTCGATTGGTCGAATATTACTGAGCCAATTGTCTTTTCTTAAATAAAACCTGGTTTAAAAATTTAATAGTGATATTATATTTAAATTTAACCTTTGAAATCGATTTATTAATAAAGATATCACTCAAAATTAAATATCACTAAAGGTAAAATATTATTATTAGACATTGTGCTAGGACTGCTGATTGAGACAATCGATAATCATGCTTCCGTTAACGGACATCATGAGGATGCCTGCACACTGGTTGATAGTTTAGCTCACTAGTGTGTACTTGCCACTAGATGTCAGTGAATACTCGTAAAAGTCGTGTCAGATGCCTGGCGACTTGAATAAAATCTGACACCAGTGTTGGTGATAGCACACTCGATAGCTCTTCTTGCTATCGATTAAAACCACGGGAAAGAGGCATAATCTGTATGAGCTCAAAGTTTTAGCGATCACTCACCTAACAGTCAATATTTTCGCTATTCATGAAATTAAGTGTACATTCCAAACATAATAATTCATCGTTAAGTCCACACGCATTCAGTCAGATCCTCACAAATGTTACAATGAACAAGGCTACCTACTTATTTGACGTCCGAGTCCTTCGCCCAGCGCATACACAATGAAAGTTTATTCCTCTTGTAACTTGATATTTCGCCTCAAAAGACGTTTCTTCGAGGGGAGACCGCACCTCAGTAAACGAAGTATGGGACATCCACTGGCTAGAAATTTTATTTATTCTAGGTTTTAAAGTGTAAAATTAAACTATTCTCCTGTGTTTTGAGAGTCAGCTCAGTTTAAATGGAATTTGCTATTTTAAGGATCTGTTTCACCAGTTTCTTGAAAAAATATCTTATTGTAATCGGACGGATAAACTTACCTGCCTGATATGATTAGCCAGTCAGGCTTATCCAATACTAGTGAAACACAAATTTTAACGCTATCAGTTCATTTTGTTACATAAGGACTACCAGATACTTTGTCAGTCAGCGGTGAAACAGACTCCATATTACATTAATTACGGTAAAAATATGTGCCTACAAAAATAACCATATCATTCGAGACTAGATACGGTGAGTATTGAAATTGTTGCACTATGATGCTTAACAAGCAAATTTTAGGCTGTTAATGTTACTAGGAATGTTAGACCTTTCCAGGATGTCCTAAAAAGGTTTTCCTATTGACTTTCATAAGATATAGCACACAAATTAAATAGTAGTGTAACATTAAAAAATGTTACGACATATAACCATACCTAAAACGTCATAGAACGTGGGTCGAATAAAAAATTGATATAGAAACCTATCTCTCCCAGAATGAGCCGTTTCATAAAACAACAATGGCGCGGTCTCAGTGCGTTATTTATTCAGCGCTTGGTCCGTCAGTGCGACCCGATCAGCTGAATAGGAGTGAATTCTATTCAACACCGGTTTTTACCGGTTTAATCAAAGCCAAATCATTTATATCTACAGAAATAAGACCTTCACAGGCAATTTTTCATATTATATGCAAAATTAAATATCTGCTAAAGCTACAAACTACTAGAATGGACACATTCTGCTTTAAGACGCTCTCGACTCCATTGCTCCGTCATGCGTCGTTGTTTTGACGTCCGTCGACGGACACTATATGAGGAAGGAATTGTATGAATATTTCAAAATACGTCGATGCACATCAATATCAACGGCTAAAGACGAAATAAAGACTGCATCGTCTTTTATATGCTTAGTATTTTCAAAAATACATATTATTTTGAAAATATTAGTTTTCAAAAATACATATTATTTTGAAAATATTAGTATTCCATATCCATTATTATACATGTGAAAATGTGTTTGTTTAATAATTTTTTTTACGTCAAAACGGAGTATAAATTAATGTGACATTTTGTGTGGAGGCATGTATTATAACATAGGCACTATTTAAAAAGAAAAATCCAATCCTAACATTATAACTACCAAATCCAAATAATGGACAAAAGTATATTAACTGTGTTATCGAGGGTCTCTCTTAGAATGAAATGAAATCTAATTGAGGACCGTCTCAGTAATCCGCTATTGAGTGGTCTATGAATGATATAATTCCATTTTGTTGCAGGAATAATTTATAACATTGATATAAACCTGATAAAATAACTATCAACTTTGTCGTTAACATAGTTTATGTGTGATGAGCCAAAGATAAATAGGTACTTGCTAGGAAGTAACAGGAAAAGAGGTACATATTTCTAATATATAAAGTTTTTTTCAGATGCTTTTCTGTAAGAGGCATTTGGGATTCCTTTAATGAGCCGAAAGAATCGAAGACAGCATCATGTGCCATATCTTCCAGTGTGTATCTTTGTCTATCGACTTAATGCAAAGGTATGTGGAACACTTTATCTAAACTAATATACGAGATAATGAATTTGCAGTTATTTGAAAAAATAATGCGACTACAAAGGAGATATGGCTCCTGCCGTCGGAATTAAGTTAACGTTTACCAAATAACAAAATATCACGTTTCGCTGAATTTTCGAGCATATCGACCGCCATTATTACCGTATCTAATATCCAGTTTTTCTAACACAATAGATCTTGGTTATCTGATTGAATCACAGATATGAAAACATTATTGTGGAATAAATCTATACTGAATTGAAAATTATAAAAATCAAACATTGATACAATTTTACATCACAACCAGCACTGATTATTTTTCTTCTTGTCGAGTGTGTTAATTGCTAACATTGGTATCAGATTTTATTCAAGTCGCCTAAAGTCATCTGACATGACTTTATACTTATTATAAAGTCGCGTAGTAAAATGATTATTGTCTTTGTGTAAATTTGAAGGACGACGATGACAACGGGGCGGTCGAAATGCTTGAAAATTAGTTTATTACACACATATCTTAAAGGATCTATGGAATCGTAATAACTGAATATTCGACCAGCACTTGTCTGTCAAACAGGAATTCGGTCAAGGACACCATTAATATGATATTATGTCACGTTATTTTTATGACGGTTATGCACGCATCACATATGCATAAGACATGGGAGATTTTATCTTTATTTCTATACTTAATGTAAGGGTAAGAAAGTTGTCTGACGAACTCTGTAACTCGTCTTTATAGATTTCAATACATAAATAGACTTTTTTTAATATCTATTTTTTTTTATATCTACGAGTATAATATCTCGTAAGTACTCCAACCACTCATATCTTTTGCCAAGTAGTTATGAAGATTATAATCTTCATTTTCTTCATTTCATCTATAATCTTTCTAATATGAAACACATGAAAAATTACTTAGAAATATTATGTAGAAAAGATTTAACATCACCAATTAAAATCATTTACAAGAAGGGCAAAGTTGCTTCACCTTTTGTCTCAAAGGGAACGTGAAAAACAAAGTTTCCCAAATTCTTAAGAAATTTAAAGGATGCTACGTTCAAATGTCGGGATTTGATCAAAAGATTTTAAAACAATCAATGTTGTCTTGAGATTTTATCAGTAATCTAATTACTAATTAATTAATAACCAATTTTACAAAAAAAAACTAAGGGCCCGTCCTGGCTTCGCTCGGGTGAAACCATAAAAAAAGGAGCCTGTGCTACTCCTGACTCCTTTTGTCAGTCTCTGTACCAAATGCAATCAAAATTTGTTTAAGTTTTTGAGTTCATTTATTACAAACAAAAGAACGAAAATACAAATCATTTCTCTTTTTAGTTTAGAAAAAATTGATTACAAAACACGATTATCGTCCACTAATATTCAACTAAAATAATATTAATATCAAAAAGGCGCCTTAGCAAATTGTTCGACCTGATAAGCATCCTCTATTCACGTATAAAAACACCCAAGATAAAGAATATCTATAGCTATAGCATATACGGAAGTGGCACCTTAGCAGTAGCTGTTCTACCTAATATTGCAGTTTTCTAATGACGTATAAAAATCAAAGATCTAAAATATCTGAGACTCTAAAAGACCAGCTGCACAAAAGCATGTAAAAAAGTAGTTCTTCTTTTTAATCGTACGAATCATAGAGTTCCCTCGAACGAAGCCGGGAACATCAGCCAGTATAAAATAATAGTCTTTCTTTCAGACAAATCCATACTAATATTATAAATGCGAAAGTCTGTCTGTCAATAAATGTTTTATGCCTAATGGTTTCAGGGTGATTACGTATGTCTTCGCCTTCTTTATAATACTCATAGTTTCCCTTCTCCTGTTCTTGGCGCTGATAGCGGGAATGACGTATGGTTACAAATATTACATTGCAGATTGGCTCTCGCTCAATCGTAAGTACTTTCTTTCTTTAATCTTCTCATCTCTGCGTGTATTCCTCGAAGCGCACTTGTTTTGAGCGCACCCGTCGAAGCGCACCAAAAATATTCTTCGCTTCGAGGAATACAACAAATATTGAAATTCCGTTCTTCGAAGCGCACCCGTTTAATAATGAAATAAGGAAGAGCCATTAAGTAATACATTAATCGATTTTTTTTTCCATCCTAGTGAGCGAATGGTTCTATTGCAATAGTGTGGTGTATTCGAAAGCAGGCTTTGCTGTAAGTAATTGGCTATTCGACGGGGTAAAAATCTAAATCTATGAAGGTATTTTAGGTAATCAAACCGTTACGTGACCAAAAATCCGTGACGTCACAATACATTACCGTCATACAAGCATCCATATAAAGTTTTGATTTTAACATTAGAAAAAAGTATATGATTGACTAGCAGTTGGAGCCGATTTATGGTATTTAGATAGGATACCCACCGGTGATAATAATAATATACCGCCTCAAACGTCCATTATCCTTAAAAAGTTTGAGCGTTTAAAATACTTGAGCCACTTTTTTACTAAGTATTTTGTTATGTGAACATGTAAAAGCCTTTTTTAATATATTTCAGACACCTTGCGAGGTATCCGAAGATTGGATATGCATAAACAAAGTAAGCATTTTGTTTTACTTTATCTATTTGTTGTAGCTAGAACCTGATTAACCCTTAGACTAATGAGGCTGCAGCCCTGGGTGAGAGGTTCGGGGGTCGCTGAAATTGTACCTTCGCAAGTAGTATTTAATATACCTACTTACCTATGTTTTTCAAATTCTTAATGTTATTCTTTCTAAATATTTTTTTATTATGTTAATAATAAAAAATATTTTTAAAGGTCTTGTTTGCGTTAGCGCCTTTATGACATACATGTTATTAAGGTATAGGACATGACATATATATGACATGATGAATCGAGTTAATTCGCAAGTTTTACAACTGCAATTATAGTAATCATTAACTGATTTAACATGTAACACGATCCCTGATCTGAGTTTGATAAATTACAGTTAAAATTGCATTGATAGGGATATTATTTCTGTTATGTTGTTTATATTTGGACAGAAAATTTTCAATGCATTTTGTCATGTCGAACTTTCAAAACAATCATACTTTTATTTTATCACTTTGAAGCGTTCACAATATATATACATAGTATAAATAAATGTATAATAATAATAATAATATGTATGGACAATTGAACAAATGACACAGATTGAGTTAGCCCCAAAGTAAGTTCGAAACTTATGTTATGAGATACTAACTCAACGATACTATATTCTATAACATATATAGATAAACATCCAAGACCCAGATCAATCTGAAAAATAGCATTTTCCATGTTGACGTGACCGGGGTCGAACCCGGGACCCCAAATGTAGCAGTCCGGCCGGTGTGATGGCCATTAGGCCATGGAGGTCGTTAATTAATAATTTTAAAAAATACTTTAAATATAAATAATACTTAATAATAAAATCTATTTCCTCTCCGCAACTTAACTTATAAAAAACAACTTATCGTTGTCATAGAGCTAACAACACCGTAGACACTCTACAGCGTACACGCTACAGAGGAACAAAGTTTTAAGTTACGACCTCGTAGACACTACGCCGTAATCAATCCTCTTTGGGAATATTAATGTTACCAACAATTGTCAAGGCTCAATTCATCAACTGTTTACTCATGGTACCATGAGCATGATTTTTTTAAAATAGATTCAACTCGTGACTAAAAATTCATGCCCAAAATTAATCAGACAATAAAAGTTTGCATCTAATGAAACTTATTTTCAGCTAAACTGGCCGAGTTTGACCCGAAATATTTTAGAGAGCTGCGGAAGTACTGGATATTTTGGAACACATCAACAACTAGCACTACAACCACCACTACAACAACTCTCCCTCCTCCTCCTCCACCTCCTCCACCTCCACCTCCTCCACCTCCACCTCCTCCTCCTCCTGGCTTTCCTCCTCCTCCTCCTCCTCCTGGCTTTCCTCCTCCTCCGCCTCCTGTTTCTCCACCTTCTTCTCCTCCTCCGGTTAGTGGCTTCTAAATAATTTGTCAAATACGAAATACATAAATATACTTATCTATGCCTAATTTAACCTAGAATGCTTCTAGACTCATCATCATTCATGTTTTTAAAAGGAATAAAGGAAAAGAAAAAGGAAATTATAAGTTTAACGTGTCTGTGTGTCTATCCGTGGTATCGTAGCAGGCAAACGGCTGAACCGATTTAAATGTAGTTATTATTTGAATCTAAACTGTTCTTAGCTATGTTTGGAAAATCTGCAACCGTTTGGAAACTGTCAGCTGACAGAAAGAGACAAAACATACTTTAGCTCAAAAGTTGTTTTAACTTTTTTATGAATAACATGTTAACATAGATAGAGTAATACTGAATCAACTTTTAGCCTGGACGGCGAAAGAAATACGATTATTTCAAAGAAGATGGAATGGATAAGAATTTCGATGTGATACCAATAGTTAACGCGACTCTCCCATCACCTGCTGATAGAGCAGCGTCTGAACTAAGAGAATACGTGAAAAAACTTAACTGGGTGGTTCCTCGTAGAAATATGACGGCGGATGTGCAAGATAATAGGGTAAGCATTACTATTTATCATAATATCGGACATTTACGGGACGAACAATTATTATATACTGTTCTATGAAAGTCGCTTCAGTCGGTTATTTTATACAATTACATAGATCTTGAAGTTTGAATTGTTCTTGAAGTACAGCGACGGCGTGTAAAAAACTATACGAGTACCCAAGGAATGCTCTCATTGCTTCTATAAATAGTGTTTTCAATTTCGTGGCTGCATTTGGGTGACATTTGTTTGATTTTAATAAAACAAATGGTGCGCTAAGGAGTAATAACATAGTTAACTATATGAATTAATTTATAGAATTATTATAGGTTTTTTTGAAACTTACAATCAATTTAACCATATATTGTATTATTATTAAAAAAATTATACTCAGTATTTTCTAAAAAGAGAGCTATACCATAAATATATATAATTTACTCTGTGTTTGGGTCATACACACCATCTTATCAAATTTCACCTGATTTGGTCCAATAGATTCGGAGCAAATTCGCTGTGACAGACGGACAGACGAGTGATCCTATAACCAGTAAATAAACAAAATAATAACGTTTGTTTTACGAGTTTTGCTAAGTTCGAGTGTCGACTCAATCACTTTATACAATATCGATATATAAGTATTAATTTGATTTTACAGAATACAAAGATGAAACATGATTACAAACCAAAACTGAAATACTTAAAGAAATTGCAAGATAAAGATGTGGTAAGTATCCTTTTCCCTTACTAGTCACAGATTGATGTAATAATGCCAAACTATTGGTCTAATCCAAGGATGTTGAGACTATACATAATACAATATTTGAAAGCACCGTACGGTAGACATAAGCTAAATAAGAAAAAAAATACAAATTGCAGGAGTTACCTAAAGAGCCAAGGAGATTTAGTGAATTCTCCGGGTTTCCAGTAAGGGAAGTTATTCAGGTAAAACCCATGAAAAAGAAGTCAAATAAAATAATGACAGACGTTACACGTTCCACAACAGAAGACTCCACGAGAGACTTGATCCTCAAGAGGCGTAAAGTGCACTATGATAAAAATGTAAGTTTGATCCAAACAACGTTCTATTCATTTGATTAACTAACATATATACATAATAAATAGGTAATTAGGTATTGATTAAAATACTGATCGCACTCATCTTGAAGAAGGTCTACTACTAGACCAAAACTATAGTCATACGTGATATATTTTCATTAATAACGTTTTATTATTTTATAAACTCCATGTTCCTAATACGAAAGAATATCAGTTTAATATGTCTATATCTAATGACACGGGGCTTCACTTCCGTAGGAAATTTGAGATAGTACAATAATTCCAGATTACATAAGTACCTAATTACATTGAAATCTGTCCAGCAAAATCTGCATACCTATAACATTCTCACAAAACTTTTTCATATAATTTATAGTTTGTGATATTAGTGTGATTACTATTGAAAATTCATATAATCATGCCTTATGACTATTAAACTGTATTTTACAGATTACTACATCCGTCGTGACAACAACTACAAAGAAAAGTATAGCCTTGGAGATTCTTGAGAAAAAATTAATGGCTTTAAATAATGTCTCCTCCACTAAGAAAGTTTCACGTAAAACAACTACAGACATACCACCACAGCAGTATTTGCAAATACTAAATTGGTTACTATCACAGAAACATAAATTTAAGACAAGCACTGAGAAAGAGAACATAATTATGGTATAATAATTGCTGTAGCGTTATCTGTCACTATTAATAACGCACAATTTGAAATATAATTTTGATGTCAAATAATCAACAACAGTGAAAAAGATATAAAGACTAATACGTAGGTTGTTAATTATCTATGAGTGAGGTTAAAAAGTAAACAGAAGCTGTCCAGGAGGACAAAACTTCTACAGCTCGCAGTGCACTACTAAAATATATTTATAAAACGGTTCAGCTTACAATATATTTTGATTTTATGTAATTGTTGTATTTTTGCATGTTTTATACATAAAAAAACATCTAAAATCATCACCTGGATTAGGAAAAACAGAATGAGTACCTATATGTACAATTTTACAAAAATAATAGTTTAGATAGTAGCAATTTCTTCAGACCGTGTCCAGCCTTTAAGAACACGTTACAAAAAATCCTATGAATCGTTACTCTGCTGTATGATGGCAAAAAAATACATAAAATAGGTTTTGCGTTTGATAAACAGTACTACATAAACAGACATTTAATTTGTATTAACTTCATTTTCAGACTCACGGTTTGCTTCAAACAAAATATCATCTCCCTTATGTACACGCACTTTATCTTTACTTAATGATAAAACAACATCTTCTGATTTCTTGGTTCGCCACAGCACCATACGTTCTTCGTCAGAAACTTGCTTGGATTCATCCAAATCAGGATGACCATCGCCGTCTTTAGCATCAGCAATTGATTCTATTGTCTTCCTTTCTTCGGAAATTTCAGCACTGCTGTCTGGTTGTTTTAATTTTCTTGAATTATCAGTATGTGGTACCACTGATTCTTCGGCTCCATCGGCTGTTGCTTTCAGTGCTATATTTAATTGTCCAGAAAGTAATGACCCTATTACGGCCGTGTATATTTCAGTATTTAAGAATGATGTTACGAACGACCGAGCCCATATCTCACTAATTTCGAAAAGGTTCAGCTCGAAATTCCTTAAAATAAAATAAAAATCATATTCCAAAAAATAACAAAGACTAGTAGAATAATATTCTTAATCTAGCTAATTTCGTAACAAATGGCAGATCCATTTGATATTTAATTAGCTGCATAATGACTGACAAAGAAACGTTGAAGGTCATTTTAGAATATGTTAATATGCTTCTTAGTAATAAGTATTAGTTCACCGAAATCAAAATTTTAAAGCCAAATGCATATTCTTAGCTATCTAAACATACCTGATTCTTGGCGCAAACCAGGAGCGTTTATCCTTATTAACACTATCAGCGTTTGCAGCTTTCAACCCATCGTCTCCAACGGCTATCCTCGTCACCACCGTTAGATCATGTATTTCCGCTGAGAATTTGTTTATTACTTCTTTTGGAGGAGCATCAGGAGAGAGGAAATTTTGGTAAATTAATCGCCCTTGAACCTAAAATACCACCAAGTCAAAATAAATCCGCAGTAACCAGTTCAAATAACATTAAATGTTTTAAATCTGATAGCACATTAGATCATTTGACGACTGTGTATGTAATATTGCCAATTACATTGTAAAACTTGTAAAATTGATATGAATCCATAGAATTAGTAGGTACTCCCTACTAATTCCATGTTTGAATCCATCTTGATCTGACATTTATAATTTAGCCTTACTTACCAATAAAGTGTTATATCCTATTGTATCTTCTACATATATTTGTCCGTGTAGTTCAATCGGGCCGCCGGTGTGTGCAGAGTAGGCTGTGTCTAGACCGTAAAGAGTGACGTTTGAAATCGCCACAGTTTTTTTATGAGTTTCTGTACCAAGCTGCAATCGGTTACAAAATAGCATCAGTCATGTGAAATATGTTTAGATTAATTACAAACTAGTTGTTGTCCGCAACTCCGCCCGCGGTTGTCTATATTTGATCGGGTCATTAAGTATATTCATTCCAAATGTCTAAAAATCGGCTTTGAGGTTTAACCATTAAAACGTGGAAGATAGATAGACAGACAGAGTAAGATTTTCGCATTTATATACTAGCAGCCCGCCTCGACAATAACGTTCTATGCATACATAGAGACAGACGGACAGCGGGAAGCGACTTAGTTTTATACTATACAGTGAAGTATGGTCTCTGGAAACCAGTAAGAGAATAGCCACTGACGCGATTTGTGGGCTAAGGTCTTTAGGCACAATACCTATATTTATTTTTAAACTAATAGCCACCCCTCCCTAACTCCCTAACCTGCAATTTGGTGGCTGAAATAAATTAGAGTGAGGTACACGTGCAAAAATGTTAACCGCTGGTAAAATGTACATCTGGCGAATCAAATTGGCGTTTTGTATGGGAGGAACGAAATGTCGAATAATTTTTAATATAATTGAGTATGAACCATTGTTATCTATGCACTTTTGTCATCTCATTAGGTTAACATAAATATAGGAATGTGGAAATAGCACTAAAGAATGTTTTTATATCTGTGGGAAATAGCTGTATAAAATTCAATTGGGAATTCCTAACCAAAGAGGAGAAATTTGTGATTAATGTGGCCAGTACGACGAAACGCCAATTTCATTATGTAAGGACCATGGGGTTGGTAGGTACTCAGAGTACCTACTAATTCCATGGTAAGGAAATGTTGAATCCACAGATATAAAAATATTACATGTAATGTTCCTATATCTGTGGTTGATCTCACCGTTTCAGTCCATCCGATAACCTTCATGTGTAAGTCGTCTATACCGGAAGTTTTTAAAGCGGCCCTTGCGTTTAAATTTGTTATCACCGAAGTCATATATTTGTTTACATTTTTGAACTGGTCTATTTGACGAGCTCTGTAAAAATATAATACGAATATTTAATAAACAGTTTACCATATATTGAGCACATTATATAGCTATATTTTCTTTCGTGTGCCTCAAATATCACACCTAATAAGATAGCGCGGAAAGTAACCATCCAAAAAAATACAAAAGTATCCTTAACGTAATAAACTCTTTCTACAAAAGTATCTTTAACGTAAAATCTCAAAAGAACGAAAATACGAGTCAAGTTTTAAAGCCTCTTATTTTCTGAATCCACACATTTTACAAAATATCACTTTTCATTTTTGATTGTCGTAAATAAAGCAAATGAAACCGCACCTGTACACAGGCAAGTCTTCTCCAAAAATCTCTGAAGTGTTGACATAGCTGAATATCCCTCCTTGCAATTTTGATACAAGCTCCTCTTGGAGTGGCTTCGATATTAGGTTTTGGAGGAAATTGCCTGAAAATATCATTAATATTTATTTGATACTGTAACACACACATAAAATAACAATGGAAGGTACATTTTTAACGTAACACGTGTACACACAGAATTTAACAATCTCTGTCAGCTTAAAAACAACTTTAAATTTTGAAAATTCGACTGTAAATTTACAACCGGCCGCCTGCCTAACGTCAACCCTCCTTGTGAATGCTAATATTGCCTATCAACAGCCTAGGTTGTGTGTCACATCCACGACATCCACGGGATACCTCCAGGATATCCTCCAGGATATCCATAAACATATGACACAAAATATTCATATATAACACACATATGTTAATGTCACGAACATGTGTGGGCCTTGGAATTGGTAGGCGGAGTACCTACTAATTCCATTATAATAAATAAATAATAAATAAAAATCTTTATTTCGAGCATCCAGGACTCATATAAAAAAATGTTAGTAGTATACAAAGAAGCTTCTAATCTAATCTATATTATGTGCGCTTGAAGCAAGTCAAAAAGTCATGACTCGGCGAGTTTTTACTCACGAGTATAACACAAATTTTCAGTCAGTTCTTAGATCTGACCATAAGAGGTATAGTGGTGTGTACAGCGAAGTCTGTGGCAACAGCTTTTTTATAATTTTAATGACAACATATACCAAGGACCATACTTACGATCACAGTCGTTAAAATATCGTGCGAAAACCGGTGGAGTATTTTCACCAGGAGTATAAATCTGAAACATTATTTTTATGTATCTCATTTTTTTTTATTTTGAACCTGTTTATACGAAAGTAAATAACTGATGTAAAATTTTAATGTTTATGTAACCGTTACGACCTTACACCGTACAATAAACTCTTCTGGGCAACCCGGAAATCCTTAAACAGACTCCGAGCTGATGCTGGGAGATGCACAGAGAATCGGGTGAAGTGGGACTTCTCCAGCCATAACCTATGCGACTGAGGTGCTGTCCAGTCAATGGTTCACCCACTGTCGTGCCCTTACTGTCTCACTTCTTGTACCATGAAGGACTTCTATAAGGCTATAATGACAGAGCAGTAAAAGTGGTTACATACCGACATGAAATTATATTGATAGCTATAACTACTCGAAAATAAAACCGTTACGAGAATGCTATACCTGTAATACGCTCGGATGAAAGAGAGACATCTGGCTTCTCGTTGATAAGAAAAGGTATTGTCACACACCATAAGAAGATTTAGGTACCTCTAAGTTAAATTTACAGTCAGTGAGACCGAAAGTGTTGTGGCCCAGATTCACAGACTGGTCACTCAGCGTAGCTATCGCGTGACCTGTCAACCTGCACTCTTCTCCTATTATTCTGTAAAAGTCAGATTTTATGTATAAAATATAGTCATATCAAATGCCTTAATAAAACTTCGAAAATTGAACGTTTTCGAAGAGAAAGCCCGAGAGCCGAGAATGCATAGATATAAGAACATTACATTGATGTAATGTTCCTATATCTGTGCGATAATGTCACTTGCAGAGACTCCAATAAGATCGAGAATGCACAATAATACCCGAATGGAATATAACCATGATTGTAACAAAACATAAATAATTTAATCATTCAACACTTGGGTCTAGGTTCTAAGGTCGCCAGATGGCCGGGTAATTCAGGATTGTCCTGAAAGAATTCATTGTTGATCTATGACTGTCCTGGAATTCATAGATTAGATATATATGTAAACTGATTTCATTTGCCCCAGAAATGTCCAGACAATGATAATCCATGATCTGGCAACCCTATTCGATATAGCAAAAGTACTTCAAACCTTATTACTTACGTGACTTCACCAGTAGGATGAACTTGGTGTAAGCTGAAAGGCGACACCCTATTCATATCACTGTGGCTCGCGTAAACAGTAGCAGTGTCGTTTCTGTACACAATGTACTTGGCCAGGACCTTGACATTCAACAGCTCAGCGTCCACCTTCAAGAGGTTGGAGCCCAATGTAAACAGGACTTTAGGTGAGCGCATCTTGGGCAACTCCATGAGGTAAAGGTTTCGAAAAATACTGGAAATGATACAACTATATTAATGGATTTATTCTTCTATTTATACATTGTACTAATACAAATAAGCTGCAGATTTTTTTTTATTTTGATCGCTAATCTAGGACTACCAAAGGCAAAGAAAAGAATAAATGCTTGTTGATGCTATCGAGCATAATCTACACCTCTTAGGAACTACACAAACTATATCCAAATATCTTTACAAGTAGGAAGCTACATTATTTCTGATTGATATAGGATTAACCTCAGGGATTAACATATTTGTTGATTATACTCGTATACCTATCTAGTCAACAATAATTGTACCAAGCATAAACCGAAATTTGCCTTTAAGTACTGTTCTATTTTGTAACAGTTTTTTGTTCCCTATTAAATGAATTATAGGGTACATTTTACCTTCATTATCTCCACAGGAGCGAAGCCCCGGGACGCAGCTGGAAAGTTATACTTACACACTTAGCTCTGGGTCGCCGACTGTCATGAATCCCTCAGTTAATTCATAAAAGTCATTCACCCTTCTCTTGAAAATATTCACGCCTTGGCCATCGTAATTTTCTTGAAGCATCTGAAGAGACGTTGAGTCGTTAAACTTATAAATATTTCTTAATAATAAAAAATGGCAACATTTGAATTTATTTTATTGTAAGTAATATACCTATATGTATTTTCTAAAAGCACAACTAATCCTTTGCAAATGTTTTCCACAATTTTATGACATTTACCTGTTCCAAAGTAGTTTCAAAGCCCCTCTTGTATTTCTGCCACGTGGCTTGTAATAATCCCCTGTCAGCTGTAAATATTATATATTATATACATGTAATTGTTATACTTTTTAAGTTACAGAAAAGGAAGGCTTGCCCCTTTGCCCAGCAATGATACAGACTAGTTAACAAAAAAATGATGATATGATGATATAACCAAATCAAAGTTACGCTCGCTCGGTTAATTTCTCTGTGATAATATTCTTATCGCAGTTTATTTAACTCTTTACTGGATACAGATAAAACGGCACTAATATATAAATAGTTTGAAATGTTTAAAATAAAAACAAAATATATTTTGATTGCACTTGGTATTAGATGCGTTCGTTACTTAGTTTATTTACTTACTTCAAATCAGATGCAAGAAATAGTTTTGCATAATATCTATCAGAAAATCTATTTCTAAACAAATTAACTAGTTACGATTTTGTGTCTCTACAAATCCTAATTTTACCATATGATTTAAAATTAAATTTATTTGAATGCCAGTTTGATAAAAAAGGGCCTCGCGTGCGGGGTTTCAACATAACCGTGTAAAAATTAATCATGGCAAACATATGACACATGCCTATAGATGACTTGAATAAAATCTGTAATAATTCCGCTATACCTGTTTCAAGCACCCAAGTGCTTTAAGTTTGGTGTACTTAAAGTACCTGAGCCCGGGTGTCATTAACTCCGCAGCAATCATGGATTGAATTGATTGATTAATTTCGATACGAAAGAAAAAAACTTACGATGTTTAAAGTAATTATTTATTTCTTCATTTATGCGTGCCGCGTTGCTATTCAATATAACTAACATAAAAACTAAATTTAAAAATACTAAGAGCATTTTAGTCCGTCAATGTAAATCATAAATAACTTGTTGTCAGAAGAAATCGAAATGTTATCGTGTTGCATAACATATTTTAATAACATTTTCAGACGATGCTGAAAATTAATAATTTTGACTATAAAGTAATTTAACTTCATAGATAAGAATTAATATGAAACTAGTATTTAAGTTTTTCATATAATGTCAATATGTGGGCATGCATTTTTTATTTAATTTTATGTTTTTATGTATTACAAGTTCCAAGTCAAAATCAATCACAACGTGAGTTATGTTTATTTTCTTACGAAAAGCTTATTTTCAAGCAAATATCCGCGACTCCGTTCGTGTGGTACCTATCACTCCGGTGAGATTTCCACAACTGATGTTTCATATCTTCGATTATTTTTTTACGTCAACAGAAAATGCTCACTAAGCTGAAGAGATTTTGCTACGGTAACACTTTAACATAATGCTATAGCGCAGTCTGGTCGCTTGAGAGTAACAAACGAATTATATGAGATACTTAGATAGTTCTAACGTTCTCAAAATATAGGTATCTAAAATGAATATATATTCTAAAGCCATCGATAATCACTGTAACCACGTACTTTTTTTACAGAGGTTAAGTCTAATAATGACAATAAGAGAAAACTTCCGCGGCCTCGACATATTGGTGAGTATGAAATCTAAACCTTCCTAATGAATTACTCTATCTATTAAAAAACCCGCATCAATATCCGATGCGTAGTTTTAAAGATAAGCATACATATGGACAAACAGACAGCAGACAGACTCTGTCCGTTTCTAAGCTTTTTTAAACAACGCAACGATTTTGATGCAATGTTCACTGTTATTTAGAAGTCCAAGGACCCAGCTCGTTTATCATAATAACAAAAAAGAAAAAATCAAATAAAAGAAATGTTGGCGTTTCAAGAATTGAAGGAATTGGCTATAGGGAGAGAACAATGGAAGGGGAACTCCACCGACAAGAACCTCCTTCGTTCCTATATTACATGAAGATGAATAGCAAAAAGTCCATATGCTCCTGTGGATGACGTACGAGGTGACCACGATACCAGAGACACGACTATCAACAGCGCGTGCGTGGCATCCCTAGTGTTGCAGGTGTCCAGGCCATTGGTCCGGCCGGTCACTGTTTTCCTTCAGTTTTTTCTTTCAGTTGGGCCAGTTCCCTGTTTAACAGTATACAAAAATTCACCTATTTTTTTTCCAGGTGCCAAGGGAAAAAGGAAGCTTAAAACGGGAACAGACGGCGAAAACTCATCTTGCTGGCTAACACTCAACGCCAAAGAGCATTTCGAAACTATGGAGGCGTTGGAAAGTAAGTAATATATAATAAATTTTGCCGCGTATGGATGATAAAACTGAAGCTGTAACTGTAGCTGGTGCTGTAGAAGTGGTAAATAGTATTCGAGTATTCAAAGGACCTGCGGGAGTGACGTAATTTCCTAACAGTGCCCAGCTAATTGCGTAATTTTGTTTACACAGAACCGTTCGAACAAGTCCGGAGAGAATATGATGAAGCACAGTACTACGACAAATATGACGAGGAAATACTCGGCGTAAGTTCAATATGTCGATACATTTCATCATCAATGCCACAAGAAGTTCGGACTGGACTTAGCTTCTCCCAAATATGATTTTCAGAATAACCAAAACTCCACCTATTATAAAAAGAAGTCACGAATTTTTGTACAGTTTTCAATAATAGTGATTCCTAAGTTTAATTTGGTTTTTCCCTGAGCGAAGCCAAGACGGGCCGCTAGATATCTATCAACTGTGCTCTAATAATACTTCTAATATTATAATACTTCAGGCGGCTTGTTTTGTATTAAGGAGTAGTGAAGGGAATATTAACAATGTTTTCTTCCTTCTAATTTGGATCTAAATAACTTTTTTTTTTAATAGACACTGCTGTCTGACCACGGCGGCACCCACCGCGAAACACAGAAACATGGGAACCAGAGACGCCTGATTCCTTCGGGACTCAATCTTGGAGGATTCTCTATGCTGAGGATGGCAGATTCTCTCATGTAATTATCGTTTCTAGGATATTCCGCTAAAACATATACGGTACTTAGGTACTCCACAAAATTATAGAAAACTCAGAAATCTTACGTTCCAGAATAGCCAACTTGTGTGCCGATAAATCATGAGTCTGAATAGTCAATCTTATCGCGTGTCTATATGATCTTCTATTGAGATGCAGTAGAATTTACCAGTGTCCAGCATGTTAATCAGAATAAATAAAAAATTGTCTGGAGGCTGAGAAATGTATTTCGTCAATTTAACACTGGTGTGATTGCTCAGTCTGAAGGAGGTTCAGTAGTAGAATAATATGGGAATCAATGAAAAAAACATTTTACCACCTAATTTTCACCAACACAAGCTTCATCAATTTATCGTTATAATTAATTAAACACTCATAAGATTACAGTTGGAGTTTTACACTTTTTAATTTCATTATTCAACAGGTTTTTCCATAGAATGAAACTCCGCAACGACACAGTGTTCCGCGTCAACTACCTGAGCAGCAATTTCACCAACATGGTGTTGACTGGCCGGCTGGCTCTCAACGACCTGCACTTGATCGGCTCTTACGAACGAGTTCAAACAACGCCAACGGCGCCATCGACTCTCTTCTACACACCTTCTTATGGAGAAGTCGAGTAAGAGGCTATACTTTGCGTAAAATATGGCATAATTTAATCAAAATTTCCTATAATTTCCTAGTATTTAAGTGATTTGTCTAGAATTTGTCTACAGAAATCATACCCGTCCTCGTATCATATTTTGAAAAGTGTCTCAAATATTTTCGAACGCCATTTATAACATAATATAAAAGTAGTCTTCAATGTCTGTGTGTTCGATAGATTATTCTGAAGATCAAGCTGTGCTATGTGGTACTCCATGGACACTATATGTGTGACACATAGACAGAAACACTCTTATTGAAAAATATAAAAAAATTACAGATTCCTTCTGCGGAACGTCGTATACAAAATGGAGGGTAGATACAGATTGCAAAGAGATAGATTATTTCTGGAGATGATCCTGTCAGAATTATACGTACCGTACGATGGAATACTTATGATGGTAATTATACAGGACGAAACTAACTTTAGTTCCATTATTATTAGGAGTGATTAAAATGATCAGTAGTTCCATCATGGAACTGTTGATGATTTTAACACTAGCAAGTTTTTTTACAATAATGCTCTAGAAGAAATAGAACAAATAGACACCCTGAAAGAATATAGAGATATTAGCAGCCGTTTTTTCGCCCTTTATAGTTCGAGACGGTTTTGTGTCTATTATTCTATAAAAAATATAAAAGTTGAATGTTTTTTAATTGTTATTAATATCGAATTTTAGAACTTAAAATTTCCTATTAGTTCAACGAGAGAGAATCGGCCCATTTCTACGAAACAAAAACTTTTGTAATTTTTGCCATAAATTTCATTGGAAATCTTATTAGTTTCACTACTGCTAAAATTTGACTATTGTTCAAAGGTTACCCAGTACCCGTGTTACTGGAAGTATCATTAAAAAAATTGTTTACTGTTCAGTACCTATATAAATTCTATATTCTGAGATCAAATCCAATTTGATCGGTATTGTTATTGTGTTTGTTGACTTTTAAATAAGTCTTCATTCATTCATTCAAATCTGAATTATTAGCAAAATCGCTAACATTTACATTTTCTTTATTATGTACCTATTCGGTATATTTTATACCTATATTATAATTTATTATATATTATATTTTCTTTATTTATATCAGAAAGAAAGTATAAATACTACCGGTGTCTGCTAACACTTGTTTATTCAAGTCGCCTAAAGGCATCTGACTAATTCATTTACTTGTTACTTTTATATTTTAGTACAGAAAAGGCAATTCGTCTAAGGAAAAAGAGATGAAGAGTCTTCAGCCAAAACATATCTGTAAGTACTTCTCTACAGCGACGACATTCAAACATTCTTATCATGCATTTGGGGAGGCGAAAAAGCCTTGACAGCTGATATGTAATATCAGCATTCCCCAACATCAAAGAGGGTCGCTCACTGACGGGTTAAATTTTAATTCTTTTTTAAATTAAATAATTCCAAAATTAACTAACTTTGACTTTTTATTTTTTTGTACTGAATTAAAGATTTTGAGATTTTTACTTGTCAAATTTCATGATTAATCCTATAGATTTTGATTCCTTTGTGAAATCGTAAAATATGCGACATAAACGGTTATATCTGAATATGACCATTTGAGTTGCATTTTCTAATATAAATTCCAGTATAACGAGAAAAAACTTTCAAAAATCTATTTCAAGGTACTCAACTCTATGACATTTGTGTTCTCCACAGCCGATTTTTTGAATAGAATGAAAACGGATTTAGACTTATGGCTGAAGGACTTTTTCAACGAATTTCTTTTGAATCACCCGCCGATAACAGTCCCTTCGCAAGAAGCGTTTCAGTGAGTTTGCATGTCTTTGCTTACATATTGTAAAGTCCTCTGCCGCGTCTATCTGTCTGTTCGCGATAAACTCAGATTTTTATGCGGTAATTTCGAATAGATTGATTCCTGAGGAAGGTTTGATTTATTACGTATTCACCCAAGCAAAGACGCGACGGATCGCTAGTCTATTATAAGAGTCACATCCGGCTTTGATGTTTGTTGTCGATATAATAGAAGCACACGAAAATGTGGGTAATTAATACATATAATAAGTATTATATTATCTAGACATATGTACTTGTGGATTTAAAATCAGACGATTGTAAACAGCCATCATAATTTTTGATAGGACACTAACTTATGGAAGGATGAGGAGGATGGGCCAATGTGTGGAAATCGGGACCAAAGGTCGGAGCACAGGAGCAAAGGAGCTTGAATAAATTGTTTCTTTCATACCGTAATCGACCACTATGGAAGATAACATAGAAGATCCTTATTTCAATCAAACAGCTTATCAATAATGTGCCTATGTTTCAGGAAGTACGACAAGGAGAGGATTATAACTCTGAACAGATATGTGGACGAGGTCATCGGTCAGGTGACCGACCGTCTGGAGGAACTGGACGATGAGAGTGTCAAATTACCGAATTTCTCCATTTACGCTTTCTTTGGCTTTGTACGTATGTCTTATTTAACAGCTATTGAATCACTTTGTAACTACCAAACTCGCTGTTTCAAAAAGCATCTCCTTGTACTTTATTTGGGTTGTAAGTGTCAATGGACTGCGGGGATTGCATAAAGCAACGCATCATCTTTTTACTGACACTTCCTACTAATATTATAAATGCTAAAGTTTGGGAGGATGTATGTATGTATGTTTGTTACTCATTCACGCAAAATTTATTGGACAGATTGTTATGAAATTTGGTACACGGGTAGAATATAACTTGGAATAACACATAGGGCACGTTTTATTCCGAAATTCCCACGGGAGTGAAGCCCCGGGGCGCAGCTAGTATGCTATAAAAAAACAATGGCTTAATTGAGATTTAAAATGTCTTTGTCAGAAATTCTATTTCTGATTTTAATGTATCGTTCATTATAAGAGCTAAATCTGAAATAGTATATAGGATTTTTAGATTAAATAGTATATAGGATTTTTAGATTTAATTGAGATTTAAAATGTCTTTGTCAGAAATTCTATTTCTGATTTTAATGTATCGTTCATTATAAGAGCTAAATCTGAAATAGTATATAGGATTTTTAGAATGACTTACTTATCTTGACGATTCAGAAGGAGATATCTGAAACACTGAGGCAGAAATACAAACACAAGTAACGTTGTTATTGAGCAGATATTTATTTCTGGCTTCTGATCGTACACACGTAAAAATTCCGCATTTTCCTGTTCTTATTTCAATATCTACTAATTCTCTCTATGAGAGCACCCCGTAAACTCCTCAAAGAATCTACCTGTCAATTTATAACTTTCCTCGCCCATTAATTTTGGCTTTACGTACATTGTCAGTAAGCTACGGAGAATTGTTATTGTATACATGTATCAATTTATCTATAAATGGAAAATGAGCGCAATTTGTTCTTTAAAGTATTTCGTGATTTTGATTGTAGATATTAGACATGACTGACGGCACTCTGACGGGTCTCGAAACTATGTACCGCCGCTCTATGGCGACCAACAAGGTGGAAAAAGACGTACGAGAAGTCGATGCTCTTGTATCGTTCAGCAGTCTCAAGGTAATCAGTATTGTAGGATATCCATTTTGTGAACTGTGGATACTTTAATTCTTAAACCCCGAAGGGCGAAGAGCACAATATTTACCTGGAATTCTAGTTATACGTAACTTATATATCGCGGTAATTAATAGATTTTAAAAATCTGGTCTGATTTATCCGGTAGTGTGTAAAACAGTGAAGTCTAGCCAATTAATTGCAAAACATTATTTTCATAAAATCTGTTGCGCAGCGATAAAAAAAAACCACCTTCATCCGCATTGTCGGAGCACGCAGACAATTTCTCGTACAATTTTAGGTACGATACAGTTACGAGGTTAAAATGACGACGGGCGCTCCACCTCTATACGGCAGCCTCATCCTGACAGCAGACGAGCTCACTGCCATCATGCGTCTGCATCTGGTGAAGGATCCGCCTTTCGTCGACATGAAAATGGACTTCTTACAGCAAATTAAGTAAGTTCTATGACCATTGAGGAGCTCCATGGCGGAGTGGATCGCGCGTTCGGCCTGCAATAATGGCAGTCAAGCCACTTTCCTAATGATCGATAATTGCATAGATGACCTTAAAGTATTTCTCTAGCTCCTCCGTGCTTTGGAAGATACGCTAAGCCGTTGTTCCTGACTATATTTGCATTTCATTAACTCCCGCCAATTATCACTAGGCCCGCCTGGTAGATCATGCGCCAAAATATTCATCCACACTTAACGCTCATGCCCTAGCAGTAGGAAATGGCTGATGAGTGAGAGTATAACTATCACAACTTAGGCACAACAATAAACCCCACAGATAAGCCCTGTATTACGATTTTACATCATCAATATACATATAATAAAATAGTAGAAAAAAAATTCTGTACATTGAATAAATTTAATATTTAATAATAATAAAATTAGGCGATAAAGTCACAGCAACAGAGACAACAACAGACAGACATACAGACAGATTTGAAAAAAATCTGTCTGTATGTCTGTCTGTACACGCTAATCTTCGGAACTACTGGACGGATTTGAATGAAACTTTTTTGTTATATAGCTATTAAGCCTGGGAACATATAGGGTATAAATTATTTTGAAAACTGGAACACCTGATGGAGAACAATGATGGTACAGCTAAACTATAGGAAATATTGAAATGACGCCGATTTCTCTAATAATTTGGACTCCTTACCAAAAATTGTTCGGCCACGCGAACGAATTCGCAGGCATCAGCTAGTCGTATATATAATACATGGAGTAGCAAACTACATAACACTCTTCGATAAAAAGGTAACAATTTAAAATCATAAAATATCTGATCAGAAAATATGAATGTTTTAGACCAGAATCCCTGACCGTGGAAGGCTCCGTGGCAGGAGTAATAGCAAACTTCAAGCATCTCCTGGAATTGCATATAGTAGCCATCATGACTAACACCATGATCGACCAAGTGAAGGGTCTAAAATCGTTGGTGGAATGTGGTGAGTTATTGACGATAATTTGAAACTACCTACCATTCAGTTTCAATTCTGCCTTGCTTAAATGCAAAAACTAAGTTCTAGTCTATGGCATTAGTTATTGCACTTATGATAAAAATGGCATAATCAGTGCTTTGTAATCATTGCTTGGTTGAATTATTTGCTAGCTGCGCTTCGCTCGATTTTCTCTGTCTGTCGCATCTTTATAAAATCCGTATTTACAATGTCTTACCATAACTTACTTTTGTTCTAACTACCGTCATTAATACGAATCATTTTCTATCTGTTTCGTAGTACCTACTCTCTTTCCAAGGCTGCCAGTTGCAGAAGCAGAAGAAACGGAGAAGAACGACGACAAGAACAGACTTCAGAACGAAGAGAAAGATGATGTTGACACGACTTCAAAAATTGCAGTGAAACAAAATACAGTGGCCATTAAGCTTAAACCGCATAAATCGACATAATAAAGCATTGAAAGTGTCAAAGACTCGTGATCCTATCGCCAACTTTCGTACTACGTTTATTTTCACGCAGGTACCTTGGTAGAGGTCACTTGTTACCTCTGTGTTGCTTCAAAATCTAATAAATAAAGTATATGATGTTTGCTTCAGTTGATTATAAAGATCCTTTTAAAAACGAGATTAATTATTGAAATATTATGTTAGTAATTCCGTAAGATAAGATTATATCTAAGCGATGCAGCTGCGGTCGAAAGGTAGTCTCGAATGTGTATATAACAAATCATTTATCAATAAAAAAATAAAAAATGGAAACCTGAATTTTGTTTCATTATATACTAAACTACAAGCACAGTCATCAACCAGGTCACAAACATTTTATGGTTAATGCGGTATTTTATAACATCTATCTGTACCTATTGAACTCGTACAAGTATCACGTATATTCCATAGCACAAATAAATTTTATAATAATGTCATGTAAGGTATATAATTATATCATGATATTTTGAAAACACTCCATGTGAAAATCCAGTGCATATAGAAAGTCAAAGTCGAGATCAATATATTTTCTACTGAAGAAAAGTTCCGAGTTTTTTACGTCGTTACATACGCAATGTATATTGTTTTTGTGCTACATAATCATCGTGGCGATATCTGGAGCGCGAATATTTCCCTCGTCGAATATTTAGAAATATCGTAACATCTCGCATCCTCGGGTGATCAACTGCTAGTCGGGTACTAAGACGTGTAACCTCATGTTATATAATAATAATATTTATACAATAATTGGAGAAGTGTCGAATAGTAAACGTATTATTATAAATGTCCTATCCGAAAAAGGATTACCTTATAGACAAAGAACAACACCACCGATTTCAATTAGTTTTTATTAAAATACACAATTTAGGCCCGTAAATAAATAATGACACAATTTGTACACGATTAAAATCATAATTTCAGTGTATCAGTGGCATCAGAGTTACATCAGTTTTCATCCACAGACCTACTACTGTCACCTGTATTACTAACCAAATCATCTGAATTAGCATCTGAAGAAAGTACTTTTAAATCATGTACCTCATCTTCAGAAGTGGTCCCTAAACCAACAATACTCGACTCGTCTGATGATGAGAGTGGGACACGTTTTGCTGGCTTCTTTCTGTTAGTTGTGTCTGTATTCGCCACTAATTCTTTCTGCTTTGTATGATGTTCAGTGTCACTTTTGCCGTTTTCATTTGATGCCCTGGATAAAAGTGTAGGTACTGTGAAATAATTTATATAAAGCTTATTATCTTTTTCGTCGATGATTAGAACTGTGAGAAAAGAAAAAAGGACACTCACTAATTAGGAATAAAATTCCTAATTTCCAATCCATTCTTCCAAGAATAAAATTCCTTTTAAAAGTAACAAATTGTTTTTTTCCTCCAAAAAATAACTTTATTTTCATAGAGTAAGTAAAATAAAAGAATGAAAAGTCCCAAAAAATAAATGTTGTAGATCTCAATGCAATTACATACTTTGTCATTCATACTCATTTTTAATAGCTATTACATGTCCCACTGCTGGGCAAAGTCCTCCCCACACTCTCTCCATGTATCCCTGTCTCTGGTGTTTTTCATCCATCTCAAGTCGGAGAATCCGATTTGTATTAGCAAAAAAATATAATTTATTGACAGGCACATTCCTTTGTACCTCTGCTGTAGAAGACCAGCGTCGTGGCTCATGTAATAACATATTCTGAGCGGAGACCAATTTGCTTTAAATATTACCCGTTACTATTTGTACAGTGCTGTTTTATAATAATCAGTTTTTGTTTCAAAGAGTCACTCAGTAGATAAAGTTCAATGAATAACTCACCACATTCAACCAGCGACTTCAAAGCCTTGACCTGGTCAACCATGGAGTTCGTCATGAGTGCTATGACGTGCAACTCCAGGAGATGCTTGAAGTTCGCTATCACTCCTGCAACGGAGCCTTCCACGGTCAAGGATTCTGGTCTAAATCATATATAAAATCTCGTATGATTACTCAAGTATTTATTTATTTATTCATCCTTGCGTTTTCCCGGTTTCAATCGCGGTTATGATGCTTATAATCAGCGTGAAAAAAATAAACCTTTTAAGATTCAGCAATTATTTTAGACAGACCGCCGGCAGCCTGACCTTTGGGAATGCTGTTGTTGCTTATCCGTCAAAAAATAGTCTGTTATGGAATTCCAACGATTGTGAATGTAATTGTGGGTTATGTATGTATGTGGGTTTGTGGGTTATGAAACCAGTCCAATGAATGAAAATTTTTGAATGCGTATCATAAATGATTTACAGCTGAGGAAGAATATGGGTAAACGCTCAGTTGGGAGAAGGAGAAATATTGCATATTGTACCTAATACTTACTTCAATTGCATTAAAAAGGCGAATTTCAAATCTACAAAAAGCGGGTTCTTCACCAGATGCAAGCTCATGAGGGCTGTCAGCTCGTCGGCTGTCAATATGAGGCTGCCGTGCAGAGGCGGCACACCCGTCATCGTTTGCACCTCATAAGTGTACCGCACCTAGAATTTATTTATTTGACAGTTCTGTTCAAAATCGGTTAGGCGGTAGTGGTGATTGGCAGTTTAATTTAAATTACGATCATCTCTTAAAACATGAAGTTGTAACAGATGAAAGAAACGTAGGTATCCTGTGGATACAGATGGTTGAACCAGTATGTGACGGTAGAGATAGTGGATAGAAGTAGTAGTGATTATCAGAAAGACAAAACACGACTTCTATATTTGTTTATACCTTGAGGTTGCTGAATGATACAAGAGCATCGACCTGCCGGACGTCATTATCTATGTTGTTGGTCGCCATAGAGCGGCGGTACATGGTATCGAGACCAGACAACGTACCGTCACTCAATTTTAGAATCTGCAACCATACAGGGTTAAGGTTATATATTATATAAGTTATAATTAACATCAGACTACTCGCATCACGAGGAAAACAAATGTTTATACGTGAACTGTTGCATTAGTGTTAGTGTAAAAAATCCAAACAGCTTCTGAAACTTCATCATTTTAGACAAGCTTATTTAAGGCTTATTCCTAATAACCTATTATGCTATCTCCAGCTCAGAAGATTACTAGAATTATTATCAAAAGTGTGCTACCTACTACTTGAATGGATGTATAGGAAATTGTTGAACATAAGTAGGTACATACAAAATATACAATCAAACATAAATAACCTCATCCTTTTTGGACATCGGTTAAAATTAGGATTTGATTTAAGAGCTAGTTTTCAAAACATACGCAGCCAGTAAAAGTGTAGATGGAAAAGTTTGGCAATTTAACGTTTTGATCGCCCAACTCCTCAAGACGGGTGGTCAGGTGACCGAGGACCTCGTCCACATATCTGTTCAGCGTTAAAACCCTCTCCTTGTCGTACTTTCTGAAAACATACATTATTGCTTTGTTATGGTAATGTTATGATTGCGTAATACGTTTATTTTCATACCCATCCCACAGTTATTATTAACATCAACGTCACATTATCACACAATCACATCTGAAACGTTTCCCTCGTGTTGCAAGCGTTTGTTCTTCAGTCGCTAAGCGTTGGAGTGCAGGGTTCGCTTTTCTACTGTTTCTTCTCCACTTTACACGGTATTCGGTAATAGTGTTCCCACGAGAGCAAAATCCCAGACGCAGCTAGATGTAAATAAAATTATTATCACTACTTGTAATAAAAATAAATAAAAACTCACTGAAATGCTTCTTGCGAAGGGACTGTTATCGGCGGGTTGTTCAAAAGGAATTCGTTGAAAAAGTCCTTCAGCCATAAGTCTAAATCCGATTTAATTCTGTCCAAAAAATCGGCTGTGAAATACAAAAAATAATTACAAAAACCACTTCATATGGTTACTAACAAATTTACCTCGTTTTTTTCTATTCAAAATTCAAAATATTTTTATTTTTTTTTTATTTTTATATTAGGACAAATCACACAGATTGAGCTAGCCCCAAAGTAAGTTCGAGACTTGTGTTATGGATACTATATTTTATAACAAATACATATATAGATAAACATCCAAGACCCGGGCCAATCAGAAAAAGATCATTTTCCATCATGACCCGACCGGGGATCGAACCCAGGAACTCTCGGTTCAGTGGCAAGAACCTTGCGACTGCGCCGCCGAGGTCGTCAATTCTTTATTTATTTCTTTTAAACTATTTACCTATGGTATCTACTTAAAATACCTACAAGTAGCGAGACCCAACAAGGAAGAAAAAGCTACCACGCAGACAAACGTAATGTTTGTTTGTTGATTTTGCGAACTATGTTTCAACCATTTTTTTTACATCTCACATTAACCTTATGTAAGATAAGATCCGTTTAGCCTAGTGACCTAGATGCGCCGTGTGTCTGTATTGTGCCGGTGGTACCTCAGTTGAAGAGAAGGGAATCAAAAGTACCCACAGCATAACCAATTGTTTGTTTTTAATATCTTTATTAAACAAAGACCATATGTACACATTAAGGTAAACATGGTGGCCTTATCGGTGGCTCTTATCTAGTTGCTGGTGTCCGTGGACTGCGGTGTTTGCTTACCGTCGGATTACCCACTCGTTTCCCATGGGGGTAGACAGAGATTTGCCACGATCCTGACGAATCTCACTCGCTTCCTCTACACTTATCTCTCTCTTCGGTAATGGGCCCTCCTAATATCTGCCTTACAATGGAGATCTACAATGTTATAAAAAGAGGTTGGGAAAGTAGTTAATACTTACAGATATGTTTTGTTTGTAGAGTCGTCGCCTCTGATGTAGAATTGACATTCCTGTACTGAGGATGCAAGTTATAAGTATCTAGTACACATGCACTCAATAATTTAAATTAGTGATCTATATACAATTTAAAAATTGCAAGCTTTTCATGGTTCTGTAGCCGAATATGAAAACGGAATCCTTATAGTTTCATCATGTTCGTATGTAGAGACTACGAACGGACAGACAAACATGCTGTCTGTTGAAAATTGTTGGGTATTTTGTGAACATGAGGCTTTTTGGGACGTAGGGAAATAATGTGGTGATAATAATAATATTGAGTTGAGATAGAACTCTGTTACTCAAAAGTTACAATAGTGGAAATTGGTGATTTTTTATATATACCTATTCAAGATAGAAGTGGTATATAAAAGGTATATTTACCGTCATAAGTATTCCATCGTAGGGTATATATAATTCGGAAATGATCACCTCCACGAACAATCTATCTTTTTGCAGTCTGTACCTACCCTCCATTTTGTATATCACGTTTCGAAGCAGGAATCTGTAAGTTACACCGATATCTATCAGGGATAATATTCGTGCCAAGGTCTGGTCTGACAACTAGAAATGCCAACGAAAGCGCCAAGTGGAGTCGAAAAAATAAGAAAGCGGACATTGGGCTCCGACGCTCTGTCTGTGACGCAAGGTCATCCAATCACGTTGTGAAAACTTGAAGAACATAAAATTTGATAAAATCTTACTCTACTTCCCCGTAAGACGGCGTATAGAAGAGCGTCGATGGCGAGTCGCGCGTTGTTTGAACTCGTTCGTAAGAGCCGATCAAGTGCAGGTCGTTGAGAGCCAGCCGGCCAGTCAACACCATGTTGGTGAAATTGCTGCTCAGGTAGTTGACGCGGAACACTGTGTCGTTGCGGAGTTTCATTCTATGGAAGAACCTGAGGATTCAAATAATAAATTGTAATATGATAAATGGAGATATATAGTGAAAATTTGGGCATTTTAGCATTATCGATAGCTACCGATACCGAAGCTATGAAGGTACTTACAAAAAATATTTGAATTCTTAAATTTTTGAAAAGGTAGGGAAGTGTCAAGCTCTCGCGATTCGCTAGGTTCGTCTTGACTTGATACTCTTTAAATATTGTATGACCTATACTTAATATTATATCAATAAGTACCCCAGTCTGTCTCTATGTACATGATAAACTCAAAAACTACTACACGGATTTTTGTATTTTTACTAATAGATATTGTGATTCCTGAGAAAAGTTTATATGTATAATTGATTGTGGTTTTACTAATATCAAAATTTGTGGTTATATCCAAGCAAAGCTGGGACGAGCCGCTTGTTATATAATAAACCACCTGCGGCTCCTGGCTTCGCTCCCGTGGGTATATCGGGTTATAAAGTACCCGATGTGTTATTCCAAGTTATAATTTACCAGTGTACCAAATTTAATAATAATCCGTCCAGTAGATTTTGCGTGAAAGAGTAACAAACATACACACATACATACATCCTCACAAAATTTAGTATTTATAATATTAGTAGGATGTATAATACCAACATGATTGAATCAGTCATCCTAATCATAGACTGCCCTCCAAGATTGAGACCTGAAGGAATTAGACGCTTCAGGTTTGCATGCTTCTGTGTTTCGCGGTCGGTGGCGCCATTGTCGGCTAGAAGCGTCTGGGAAAATCAAATATATTTGTCTAGTTATAATACCATTACATTATTGCGAAACAGTTTGCCGAATTTTACCTGATTCAGCATAGGTACATTGCCAGTTCTTCATTGTTATAAATAAAAGCTCTAATACAAACTAATTCCATAGTTTGTATAAGTTCATTAATTCGCGTCGGCTGGCATCGAGTTCAGTGGTAGTGTGTAGCCGGCATAATCGTTGGTCCATTGGTTAAAAGGTTGAATCCACCGAAGGCCGACCACGAAACATACCTTCAAACACGTATCACGTTATTAACGTCTACATGCTGTCTCTTTTACCGATATCGTGTACGCATCGTGTAACGAACGAAACGTGGACGCAATGTCGTGACGCTACGTGTTTTATGTTTCATGGTAGCCCTACTGGTTTTTTGATAAGCAAATGATTGTAAACTTACACCTAGAATTTCCTCGTCATATTTATCGTAGAACTGTTGTTCGTCATATTCACTCCGGGCTTTCTCGAACTGTTCTGTTCAATTGAAATATAAGTAGGTATAAATAAATTTCCGGCATCAGTTTTACTACACAACAAACAGTCATATAATGGAAGTAGCTTACTTTCCAATGCTTCCATCGTTTTGAAATGCTGTTTGGCGTTGAGTGTGAGCCAGCAGTCCTCCTTTTTTTCTCTTAACTTTTTTTTCTTGACGCCTTTAACAAAAATTATAAATAAAAATTTGTTGGTTACTACAGTCGAGTTTCAATTCAAATGACTCCACGTAGAGCTATCGTGGAAGAAATGAGAGTTCTCAACGCTCCATTACATCTCACGGCTTAGAAAATAAAATGTATTAATACAGACACAATATCACATTATTATCGAAATTAGTTAAAAAGCATGTGCGATATGTAAAACAAAAACATTAATACGTATCACGCCTTTCATATTTTGTGACAACCCTGACTGCATTGTCGACGCTAATGCCTGTTTCGCCTTTAACAAGGTCGCCATCGAACGAATCATTCCTATGACTCTAAAAACTTTGACGTCATTATTTTACATAGAGAAGACAACTTACGTGAGGATAGAGATCGCGCCAGTAATCGCTTCTTGGAACTTTGCACATTTCTTTCACTCTTTATAGCTGTACAATAAAATTTAGCTATTAATATTCTATCAATAAGTAAGGGAATGTTCTTCATTTAGTGTCTGACCGGAACTATGGAAAAAACTTCGTGATTTTTTGCCTAAAAATATTTTTTTTACAAATAATTAACTTTTTTAACACTTAAAAATTAGTTCCGACGGGTCGAAAGTTTCGGCTGAATTATAAACTAAAATTGAAGCTAAATTTTAACTATATTTTGGCTAAAAATTCTTTGACTCACAGTTTGATAGAGATCGACTCTGATATGCTGGTATTTCAATGATAGAAGAACAAACAATTAAATAAAACATACACGCCCACATATTGACATTATGGGACGAACTCAATCAAAAGTTTCTTTTTCCTTATCTTTAGATAAGGAAAGTTAAATAATGCAGTAAAAGTTAATCTTATTAATTTTCAGCAAGGCTTGAGAAACTTATTATTTTTTTTATTGTGTAACACGATTACAATTCAATTCACGATTACATGCATAAGTTATACCCGAAATGTTAACTAATAATTTTCATACGATTAACGAATGACACGGCGCAGAATTTCATGCGATTTTCACAAATAGATAGTGTGGTTCCTCAGGAAGGTTTAGGTGTATTATTATATTTAACCCGAACGTAAACGGGACGGGCCGATACTGGCCAATATACCTAACAAAAAGCATATTTGGGGTACTTTTAGTTCGCCTTGATTACACTCTTGCGCTGATGGGCTAGACCCACCCTATAACCTACCCAATTATTGCAAATTGACAAGTAGAAATATTAACTATTATCGTTACAATAATATTGGGCTGGGAACATAACTTAATTTGCAGTGTTGACTGAAGCTGGCGGAGTAGCAAAAAATCTTTGCTTCAGAAAAACAAAATGCTGTCATGTCTAATAGGTGACATCACATCATCACATTGTCAACATGACATTGACAATATCTTATCACAATCACAACGTTTTACAATTTCTTTAGAAACATCGTTCAATATGTTTCAATAATTTTTTATTCATACTATAATCATTTATTTTAACTTGATAAATTGCGCTGCCGTAATAATAGTAGTGGAATGCGCGTAGCAAAATGTCTGAGGACGACAGCATTAATATTAGGCAAGAATTGGATAATCTTCTGACGAGAGTTCAGCCTAATCTCCAAGATGTTATAAAAAGGGTAGGTAATATTTACTAAATTTATTGACTCTTCTTTTTACTCTAATATCATTACATGATACATGATTCAATATTTAGTAAATTCTCAATCATCTCCACCACCATTTCCTACTTGTATAGCTTTTGCCTAAGTTTTTGTTTACCCGTGACTGAAATGACTTTATTATATTAGAAAGTTAAATTATATCTATTCCAGAAGATGAAATTATTTTATTTTATTTACAGAGTTTCACTAATGTTTTACTCCAGCAAACTAAAAATGGTGAACAGAATAAACATGACACCCTGGAAGACACATCCTACTTTGCCAAAAACACCCAAGTGTAAGAAGAGTTCTACCATCAAACATATAATGTGACATTCCCAGGGTAAAGGTACCTTCTAGTCTGCTACTCAAAAACTACTGAAAAAAACTGATAACAACTATAAAAGAAAAAGACAGACAAAAAGTCATCCATAACGTCCCTACCATACCCATGGAATACCACATAGTTATATGCTTATTATGAATTTTCTTATTAAAGTTGTCTTGCTGGTCTTGCACTTGTAACTTCTTAAGAATATTATTTTTCCTATATAGATTTCCATGAGCAACTTTAGCAAAATTAAACATGCTTTATAACTAACTTTTCATATATATGCTTACATAAAACTTATCCAAGAACTACCATATAAAGTATATTAATAAAATTTTGTATTTATGAGTTGAAATAAATTATTCTTATTCCAAATGATAATTTCAGAAATCTAACAAGACTGGAGCTAGTGAAGCCACCAACATTCCATGTTCAGAGCCTCTCCCTTGATCTAAAGTCGATGGGGCTCAAACTGACATGTTCCCTTGGGGAAGTCAGTGTGAGAGGGCTCTACAGTGCGTTCAATGAAAACTTATATAACCTCATTCCGGTCATGTCAGAGGGCCATGTTCTGTGAGTAATTTATGTTATTAGTATTACATATTAACTTTTTCACAACAAATAATAATTGGTAATAGAGATGTTAGGAAGGTACATTTAGACAAATTGACAAAGGAAGAGGAGACAAAGTGGTACTTATAGGATACCATATCAACTTTATTTATTTATTTTTTAGCTCGCTTAGCTGATTTAATAAAAATACAGTGTTGCTATATTCACAGTTGACAGAATATATAAAAACATATTTTGTTGGTTTATATGTTAACTTTCATCATAAATTTTCAGTTTTAGTCATTATTTTTTTTAAATACATATTTTCGGACAGGTCTATCTTAACTCTTGGATAAATCGGTAAGAATTATGATTGAATAAGTAGACATTCATTTTATCATGTTATCATAATTACTTCAAAAATAATATTGCCCAGACTCAAGCATATTTTGGTAAAATTTCATATGGAGAAAATCATATGGTATTTATCCCAGAAAAAAGAACTGTTCCTGTGGAAAATTCATTATTATAATTTCTTGGTTGGAGATGAAGCGCAAGCACCAGACGAGTTCGGATTTCACCTTGTTGTTGTATAAAAAACTAGCTGCCCGTCCCGAGCTCGCTTGGTAAACCATAATAAATTGTCTAAACCATTCTCAGGGATCACACTATCTATTGGTGAAAATATTCAAAAATCGTTCAATAGTTATTAAGTTCAACGCATTCATACAGATAGACGCGACAGCGCTTTTTATAATATAAAAGTATCAATCTTGAAATCTAGAAGTAACCTATTAAATTCAAATTTATTCAGAAATTAGACCTTCACAGGCACTTTTTCACGTTAATTTTTATATTAAATAGTTATTTCTCACAAGCTACAAACTACTGGCATTTCTGAACGACCACTGCTGAGAAGAAATGCCGAAAGAAACTCATTTGAACAGTGTTGGTCCCTATCATGCCAGAAGGGCTTACCATTATTATTATAAATCGAGTGGCCTTGACGTTTGGGTAATATTTATGAATTTTAGAATATCGTTGTCAAACATGACTGCAGATGTGGAAGTGGGGCTGGTACTACAAGACGATGCGTACTCCTTCATCAACCCCGGGATACAGTTTGTGCACGATGAAGTTATTGTAAAGGTGAGATCCATATTTCAAAAGTCGATATTCAAGTCAAGGCGTTTTGTTGTGTATTGCGTTTGTTCAGAGATTATACCTTCACAGGCATTTTTTTTTCTAAGTTAAATAATATTTACTGAAGCTGCAAACTACTGGCATTTTGGAACGACCACTGCTATCAAAAAATGCCGAAAGAAACTCAATTAAACAGTGTTGGTCGCTATCATGCGAGAAAGTTTACCTACCATTATAACATAAAATATGATATTTTTTTCAGTTGTCATGGCCTTCCCCACAGAAAGGTGGCGGATATGAATTTGCTACCACTGAACAATTAGCTAAACATATAGGTGAGTCAAATTATCTGGCACATCAATAGGCTGATAATAAAACAGTGAAATATAACATAGTGTCCCAGCAATGCTGTAAAAAACTAGTTGATACGGAATTCGACCTTCAGAACTGCAGTTACTTATTTAGTTCAAGACTAACTTTCGCTTGTCGCTTATCTTTCATAACGACACAGCATTGTAATTGATGCATTTTGTCGTGAACTACTCACAAATGTCTAAGTGCAAATTTCTAAACTACTTTTGTACTTACTAATTCTAACTAATACTAGAAATGTCATAGTAAATTTGTTTGTTATCCCTTGATCTACTCGCCCAATGTTCTTGAAAGTTGTCATATATATATAGCTAAAAGTACGGAGTAGGACACATCCTAGTTTTCATTCCAGGAAATAGCACGATTCTCGTGGTAAATTCACGCGGACGAAACCGCGGGTATAAGCTAGTTTTTATATACGTAAGTCGCGCCAGCTAACTGGTGTCACATTGATGTCCGCGATCCTCCGCCTCTGGTCAACCTAAACGAATATTAGATAAAGAACCAAATAAAGTAAAAGTCAAATATTAGAATTATGGTTATAGATAAAAGATTTTTTAAACTAAAATAAGCGTTCACTAACTTTTATATGAATAAAATAGTTTTAATCGTTATTTCCTTTCTTTGTCAGATGACCTCCCGCTCACAGCCGCCATATCATTACCACTGTACGCATTGCTTAGGGAGAAATTAGAGAAACATCTGAAAATAGTTCTTATGCAAGCTACCAGCGTTTCTGAACTCATGTGTTCCAACCCCAGCCTATTAGAGGCTTATAAGTAAGTTTTATTTAAATCTATATTTTATTTAAATCTATATTTTATTTAACTTTATTAGGGACAATTAAACAAATTTATAACGTAAAAATGATATTGATAAATTTTGCTTTATGTACCTTAGTCGCTTCCTACGAAATCCTATTTTAGGGCGGGAACCACGCACCACATATGCATTGTACAATATAGCACTTTTGTAAATATGTTTTAAGCTACTTAGTCATTAATAGCGAATACCTGTTATTGCTAACGTTTTATTTAATCCAATTTTTATAATGTTACATAATTACTGTAGGTTTTCCTTAAAGTAAAAGAAATGATTAATCCATATACGGTATCGTTATAGTACAATGGCGGAGAGTCTGGCGCAAAATGGAAATAAAATAATCGATATGGTGTTGATCAACATGAGACGGACTCTCCTGCAGAACTGTCGCGAAGTGTTGGAGCTGCCCCCGCTACATGCCACCTTTATGCATAAGGTATGTCTCTTTATATACATATCTCTGAGCGTTGCCCCGATTTCTACCTCAGGTCAGCTTTCCTACTTTTTCGTCTCCACTCCGCACGTTTGTCGGGATAGGTATGCCGACTAAACTAGGTAGTTTAATCATTATTGTCAGACATATGTATGTCTCTCTATCTGCTCATGATCTCGTCTGCGCTGGTATGGAAGGAAAGAAAGAAATAATCTTTCGTACAAAGGCAAATTACTAAGAAACAAATATCTCGCTATGCCGCTTTCGCCTAAGGGACAAATCCAGGCTAAAAGTGCTTGATGCCGTCAAGGATGATATGTGTTACAACTAGGGATGCCGACCACCGTGTGGAGACGAAAACATAGGAATTAGATGAGAGAAAGAGAAAGCATGCTCCTCATTTATTTATTGTAGTATACCCATAGTCGGCAAAACATATAGGTTTAAGCTTTTTCTTTTAACACCAATTTATATGTACCCATGTTTTGTGCAAATATTTCTTTCTTTTGTCAAATATTTGTCTGCGGTTCTGGGTATGTTGCACCCGTGGCGCGTTGGCCAGTAGTGTAGACCTTTGGGTGATATTATTTGTTATTAATTTTTTTTCCAGATAGGATCAATATCATACGTAGGCAAGTTCGAGACGGACACGGGCTGGGTGAAGAACCTGGCGACCGTGAACCGGATCAGTGACGTCAGCGCCTCCTCCCCCGACCCCCTCAAGACCAGCTTCCGTGCCACCCTCAGGATAAAGGACTTGCAGGTATGTTGAGGTATTGTCAACTGTAAAGAATATATTCTTTACAAGCAAAAATACAAATCTTTGTAAGTTTTTACGTGTGTGTTGTTGTAGTTACAGATTTGATTTTATATGTGTACGCCATATTGCTCATGCGTATAACCGTTCCCCCCGCAAAAATTATTAAGTTAGAATTTGAATGGAAATTAATTTCAAACACCGGGTAATTTTTTTCTTTTTTGATCTATATATACTAGGACATATATATATAATATGTATTTCGTATAGGTGGGCAATGTGGGCATGACATGAGTATGTATATGTATATCGTGTAGGTTGGTTACGACGAATACCGCATCAAGGCGATGGGCGTGAGTTGCTCCGGGCGGCTGGCGGCGGCGCTGCTGGACTGCTCCGTGCACCTGGCGCTGAGCGTGGGGCTCGCGCGCTGGGAGCCCTACGCGCAGCTCTCAGATCTACGGGTAGATAGCATGGGGTGAGTGACACGTACCATTATCATCAGGCATTTTATACAGCCAAAAATTGACTGGTCCCTATGACACTCACCAACTATCTCAACATGAAGAGTGACCTCACAACAACACTGACGTTTTGAGATACTGAGATCTATATATATAAAAGAAGACACTGAATGACTGACTGACCTATTGACGCACAGTCTAAACCGCTGGGTCTAGAAACTTCAAATTTAGCACGTAGGTTCCTTATGTGGTCTAGGGGTGCACTTAGAAAGGAATTTTTAAAATTCATCCACTAAGGGGGTAAAAAGGGGGTTCAAAGTTTGTTTGGGGAACGAGGTTGTAGTATCTAAACTAGATAATACAAATTTGAACATTGGCTCAATAAACTCCGTCGACATAGAAAAACTTCGGCACATTTCACTTCACGAAAGAGGATCTACCCAATCTTGCACCTCCATAAGTAGGTGATTTGTAACACCCTGTATTTCCATAATCCAAGGTCGGTGGACTTGCACGTGACGGGTCTGGGCCCGCTGTCGGGGCTGAGCGCGCTGGTGCGAGCGTGGACACGCGGCGCGGCGCACGCGCACGCCGCGCCCGCGCTCGCGGCTCAGCTCCAGCACGAGCTGCACGTCGCGCTGCAGGAACTGCCGCTCTGGGACATCATGAACGCTAAACACTGATACATAGACAATTTACAAGCTTTTATTTTTAAATCCAGAATGTATATTCGGGTGGAATCTTTTAAATCAATTTTAAAGCAGGAATCTTCAAAGTTTGGATGGCCTGATGGTACACCTAGGAACGGTTCCTAATACCATTCTTCTTTTTTGCGCGACGGCTTCCCTGTTTCTTTCTGCTTCTTTTCTTCACTCTCCGACAATTTTAGATGTTAGCTAATCTCAGAAACGTTTCGTGCCCTTTTTCGGTGGCCCACATTAAATTTTCCCGAGAGCAGGAGTCAGGGCACGGGGGGAGACGGGGGAACACCTATGTTCCATTACTTGAGAATATCATTTGCGATCACTTAAGAACTTTTACTGCACGACGCGAAAAGTTTCATGAAAATCTGAAATCAAGAAAAACAAGAACTTTTTGTAATTGCCACTATTTAATTCATTGATTATCCATAGAATATATATCTATATCTATCCATAGAAATGAATCAGTTCACAAATAGAATAATAATAAATGCATTAGAAATACACGAGAAGAAACACGTCATTTGAAATACATTTTGTCACTCAACGTGTACTCGGTTTTATAACGCCCAATATGCCGCTTTGTATAAGATAGGCCGGGAAATTATCAGAAAGATTTTGTTCACCGCTCTGTCAAAGGAAAAATTGCCCTTTTTATAAATCTTCATACTTAATTACAACCCGAACACTGCCAAACGCTAGTGACGTGTCGCGCGTTTTCGTTGGCACTATCTATTACCTATTTCTCTTTCTACACTCGAACTTCTCGCTCTATCTAATCAATCAATCAATCTTTTTCCTGCCTATGTCTGTTCGGAGCATAATAGGTATACGTATTATTAGTATCGATATTTTTGAACTGATATTTATAAATACTATATCTCAAAAACACTAAAGGTTTGTTATGTTTAGATATACATATACATTTTTATACTTCATAGGGTGCGATTAAATAAGCTACCGCAAACTTATAGACAAAATTTTGTAAATTATGACTAAAAATCACGTGCCTAAGTAGACTGTTGTTGATATATTTTTTATATATTTTGACTTTGTACTTTTTATTTTCTTTTTATAAGTATATTATTTTTGTTGTGTGTTAGTTTAGTTTTAGTTGTCTTTTGTGAAAATAAATATTGATTTTTATATTCTATTTAATTGGTTTTTAATCGTATTTACTTCAAAATAGGTTCACGTTGTATAAGTTTATCGATTAAATCGATAACTTTGATTATTACAACATTCTAGATATCTCTCAAAGTAAATATGTAATAAACAAAGCAATATCTTCGGAGGTAATGCGTTTGTTATGTATTTATATTTACTTTATTACATTTTGTATTTTAATTCTAAATAAAAATAGCATTATTTTAAGGACAAAAATTGTTTAGCCAATAGGTGTTCATGTTGCAAGCAACATTATGTTTATCAAATCTTTTTATACAGAGTATTTCTTCCGATTGCATCATTTATATATATATACATGCTAAGCACAAATACCAATTACCCAGGATGAATCTTTATGCCATCACAATAAGGGCGAATCTGCAATTAACATGAAAAGTACTCATTATTGCATATTCGTCGCGGCATAGAGATTCCGAATAGGGTAACTGTACATATTTTTTCTTTTCAGTCAAGATACCAACACTAATGTACATCAATCAACAACATTTTTCCTTCAAAACCTAATTGTCTGAGTTTAAGAAGAAAAATATATTTTTAACTTAAATTTTTTTTAACTTATTTTTGACATTTCCCGCAGTTGATTTTTGGGTATATTTGTTACCATAGCATCTAATCGAAACCTTTATAGATATAAAGGTACCCGTGACCCGTTATCTGACCATTTATTGTGAAGTAGCGCCTATTCTCAATCAAATGTAGACTTTACCTACTTCAATTAAATTTTGACGATAATAGCACAGCCGACCAACGTATTTACTTGGTTCCTACCCTTCTAAATCTATGGTTCCTACAGTCGCAGGGGGGCCGAGGGGACCGGAGAGGGTGGACGGAATACTTCCAACTCTCCATATGGCACGTTGGGAGCTATAATCAAATCAAGGGCTATATTTTTTTGGAAAATAAAATTAATTAATACAGATACATTATCTTATTTTGTGACAACCCTGACTGCATTGACAACGCTAGCAGTTTCGCCATTAACAAGGCCGCCGATCAAGTGTGGGAAAGTCAAATCTCGAGTCACGTTGTTTAGACCGTAAATGTGTTCAGAGATTTTAGTTTGTAGGTAAGGTAGCTTCGAAACTTGTTTGAAACATTTTTTATTTAGTATAAAATTTAATTGATTCTTTGGTTAGTATGATTTTGTGTTTAATGTGAAGTGAATACGAGTTTTAGTATTAGCTAGCTTGACTTGGGAGGTCGCAGGAGGTATAATTTTCGAGAAAACTGACATGAAAGGCTGGTGCAGACCCAACGCGTATGCAACACGTTTTCTTAGGAATGCGGCGAGTGGTTATTGTTATGGCTGGCTTCATCGCATACGCGTGTACGTATACGTACAATCCTTACCCAAACGTGCTGAATACGGATTCAGTATGCTACCAAAAAGGTTTACAACCTTGTTTCAATTATATTATAAATATAAATATTATAGGATTTATGCAAAATAAATGACTTATGATCATTATTCAATGTGCCTTATAATTTATGCACAAATTTTAAAATTGACACAAATAATTTTAAAATTATGACTACATACTATAACATGAAGCAATATTTTTTACCTTTGGATGAATTTCACGACTGTCTGAACGCGGCGTGTAGAGTTTCATTTGTGTCGCAATACTGTTTTTAATAAAGATTTTTTTAAAATTTAACATTTATAAAATTAACATTGTACCTACCAGTACTTTACTTATTTACAAAATAGGATAATTAAAATGATTACTGTGTATGGTACAATTTAATAAACACTAATGACAGCCCACGGCGGCGTTCAAAACGCTCGTGAAATTCACCCCTTTGGAGATATTTACATTGGTTGTGAATCCTATCTTTTTGAGACTGTTGTATTTTAAAACTACTTATAATATATTTATTAAATTGCTGAACTGAGGTTTTTATTTCATCCTTATATATTATCCTGTTCAATGCCTGTCCAAATTTGTCCTAAACTAAGACGTCACCCTGCGAGTAAGGTTGTCACCCGTATTATATCATATAGTGTCGTACAATATTTTTTAGTTTGTTACTAAATATGCTATATTTAGTAACATACTAAAATATTGATAGTACTATATGTTATAGAAATATAATAGCTTAGGTAGTAAAATTGTAACTAATGCAAAGATGCTATGTTATATTTTAGCTATTTTTTGTTTATTTTTTTTTTAATACATATACTATATTTTTCGCAGTTTTTTGAAATAGCTACTATTTTCTACCAAAAGAAAGGTGACAACCCTTCCTGTGAATGGGAATTTATTTCGCCTCGTAAAGTAAATAAATAATAAAATAGTGTTGCCTGTGGTGATATCATGGAATTAGCAGGTCAGAATACCTATACCTACTAATTCCATAGATAATATTTATTTCCATCTGATTTCCATACATCATATTTTAAAAGAATTAATCAGGAATTTTAATAGATCTATGAGAGGTACCTACGTAATTTCGTCAACTTGACAGAAAGAAAACGTTTTTACTTCAATGACTGACGTTAAGTAATATTTTTGAAGTATATTTCCGAATACCCTTATGATTTTATAATTTATTTACCTAAGTACGCATTTCATATTGATATATTGCTCGTCTCTTTTGGTACGAAGAAGGTTATCATTATTTTATTAAGTATATGGTAAGTATGCACAAAATATCTAAACAAGTAATGTAAATTATTATCCTATTAAATTAATCATTAAAATTATTCGATAAAATGCCCATTGTATTTTGTGTTACGGCTAACCCCGAAGTGGAGCAAGACCTAGTGCAGCCAGTCTCAGTTGGTTACACGGCTTGTTATAGGTGCAGCCGGTTGCAGTATTCATACTTAGTTTTCTTTTCCAGATATAATAATTTATCATGGGTATAATACAGTCTATTGTGTGTTCTTTATCATTTTTTCTCGAAAGGTAAGTTGTTATTTATTGTGTTATGGAGTGGTGTATCTCTCTCATCCTAAGCCGCAGCCTTATCTCCAAGGACGTTAATTAACAAAATGTAGGTCTTATAAAACTATCCATCCAACTATCCATATTAATAATATGAAGAGAAAAGATTTGTATTTTTGTTAGTAACGGGTAAGCTCGAAAACTACTAGACCGATTTTGATGAAATTTGGCAGAGAGATAGACGAAACATCCAGGAGTGACATAGGCTACTTTTGTTTAGAAAAGTTTACCCCAAAAGCGTCAAAGGACAAAATTGATAATTTATATGAAAAATGTTTTGTACACGCTTATCACCGGAAATACTGGACAAACTTTAATAATTTTATAGTTTTAAACTTTACCTACTAATAAATAAAAAAGAGAAACTAATTGGTTTTGAAACCTGCAACACTTGGTTTATTAAATAAAATAAATCCAAACATGCACGGGTCCAAGAGTAATTACATCGTTGAAATTTAGATGGCGCTGTCTGAAAATAAAACGTGCTATTCTATTTTTAAGAGTTGTCAATATCTGGATGGTGCTGTCTGAAAATATAGCGTAGGTATAGCGTGCTGGTTTGGTTTTCGATTTAAAAGAGCCACGCCCCATTGCTCATTCGTGCTTGCTCCGTTGTTTTCTGTAGGTTTTGACACTGACGTGCGTTAATGTACGTCGAAACTTCATACATTTTTTGCGTCGTCGGTTTCATCTTTATACGTGTACGCATTCCTGAGAAAAAGGGTCTTGACAGACTGACAACAAAGTGACCCATTTTTACCTTTATGACATGACATTATAGCTGGATTAAAAGGTCCCATCCCAACTATCGAAACATACTTCCCAAGCGAGATTAGCAAAAATACGTGGTATTGGATAGGTATTACGTACATGCAGACAGACGGGATAAGGCACCAGCATTAGTGCATGATATCTTGATGGAAATTAGTAATTATATCTGTATAGGATGGTTTCTGAAGAAGTTTTATTATGATTTCACCCGAGCGAAGCCGGGACGGACTGCTTTAACATATTTGAAAAAAATAATCTCTCGAGCGGCTCTCGGCGGCGGCACCGCAAGTCCAGCGCCCGAGTTCCACTTGCTCTGCACTCCTCGCATTGTTTTAACCTAAATGAGTACCTTACTTTATTATTTTTCAGAGCATTGACATGGACATTTTGTGCGTTCATATTGGTGTTTATAATGTTTACCGTCATCCTTATGTTGTTATACGGCATCGCTGTGGGATACCATTACGCACAGAAAGAATATGCTCCATTTAACTGTAAGCATTTACTTTTAAAAACCTGTACTAGCTAATATATTCTATTTCTAAATACACCACATGCACAGGTCTGTAACAAAATTTTCCGCCCTCTGACGTTACAAATTGTCCCACCCCTGTCTTAATGAACAACCCGTGGGGGTCATATAGGTAAAGCATTATATTTAAATAGGATTTTTAAAGTAATAAAAAAATATATGTTGTGTGAAACGCAAATACAATTTTTTTCTGCGCTTGGTACGACAATCTTTTCAAACGTAACTTGCACTCTGCAGCTGGCTACGTGCCTCTTGTAGGGTACAAAAACGAACAATTTTACCGCCCATCTAACGAGGGCGCCTAGGGCAGGCCATCCGCTACTATGGGGCCACTGAGCCATCGAAGTGGAGTCTCATTGTGTGGGATAATTTCAGTGAGAGCGAGGAAAACGACGACTCCCTCCTTACGGGAGAATGTTGAAGCGAAATATGATGCAAACAGAGAAGAGGAGACAGGAGAGGATAACCAGCCACTCGTGCGTTTGGTGGGCGTCGACAATTTTGAAGAAGAACAAGCGCTGAGCCAGCAAAGTCCTGAGCCAGATACTTCAACGCCATTTGTTATATTTGACATAGAACGGTTGGTACCTATTATAAATTGTCGAAAACGGTTCTGTTTTGAATAAAATTTTGTTCGGAACTTATGAGAATTTCCTTAGGAAATGTCTGGTTTTCAAGGGAAGAAATTTCCGAGATCAAATAATTTATGAACGACATCTCATCAATATTGTCCTTTAGGCCTCTTATCTCACGTGGTATTCGTCTGTGTATATGTTACGGTTAAACCCCGAAGTGCGGCTACAGCTAGGTTTGGCCGGCTAGACCTAGGTGCAGGCGGTCTTCGATGGTCTAGACCAACATGCAGCCGATCCCAGATGCTTACACCTGTGTAGCCAGATTATTATCGGCTAGACTTTTCTAATATTCTAATCCATCCAGGCCAACAGTGCCCGATCTGTCGCCTCAAGCAAGAGAATTGGCGCATCGCCTCATCAACCGCTTCCGACGGTCTCGGAACAACATGGCGACAGCGGAGCCCTTCCTCCGACCACTGCGAGCTCTCAACGTCAACGGAAACTCCACTGACGTCACCGGCGCTTCTATCAGTCTGCTCACCTGATTCTACTGACTTCAGCGAGATTGTTATTTAGATAGTAAATGTTTTATATTTATCATTTTAAAAGTACTCTAGTTTCTCATCACTTACTATGAGCTCGGTGTTTCTTACAAGCTTTTATTTAACTTGCAATGTATGTGCGTCGCTATGTCCCTATGTCTCGGGTGGAATCTTGCAACTCAAGTTTGAAGCAGATATCTATCTTCAACCGATCGAGCTGAAATATTGTATACACGTTTAATTTGGATGACTATGCATTATTATGATAAATAAGGTGTACCCAGCAACGGCTCCGAACGTGGGAACTCTTCAAAGGTGCAATTCAATAAGATCTCTCTGACAACAATAAAAGCTTGTGTCAAAAATGACCATTTTTGTAAAAAACTTATTTCCGATTAATTCATTCAACTTTCTCGCCAGCGCCATCTAAATTTCAACGATGTAATTGCTCGAATCGACAAATATGGACCTTCAGCTCATTTTGACTTGGTCGTTATTGCTAACACTGGTCGTGGTCAGAATAAAAATTGAAGTTGCCCTAAAACCAAATGCATTCAGATTTGCTCCATGTTTTCAAGATATGAAACTAAAAAATGCTTGATTTTTTAAAAATATTTCTTTATAGACGTCGTCTTCAGATGACCACGGGCGATCTGCGAAAAAAGCGTAAAGTTTTTTAACCTACTTACCAAGTAGGTAAAAAACTTTACTACTACTCATTCATTTATTGAAATATTTTGAAAAATATTTCAGGCTTTACTTTGCTATAATATATTTTGATTCCGTTACATATATTTCAATATCTGGAAACTTTTCCTTTGAAAAGAATATCAGATTTCTTTTTCTTCTGCTGAGGCAAGTTAATTATCAAGTAAAGAATTGCCACCACCATTTTTTTTTATTTTGTAGGCCTCTTATAGGTAGTTTAAGGTACAATAATTATAAGCACCCTAAAATTAATATGAACGCAACAATTTTTAACTTATAATATACTTATTTACATTGATTGTTAAACGTTTTGTAATTATTATTTTGAGACTATTGTATTTATATGTATTTATCATTAATAAATAATTAAACAGTTTTGTTTTTTTTAATAGATAGGTATGATGATGATAATAGTTTGGTAGATATATGTAATAGGTAGACCTCAAAAAGGTATGCATTTCACGTTTTTGTGCAAAATATGTTATCAGTTAATCGTATATAAGAATATACGAACTAGATTCATAATAAGAACAGATTTCCATTATTTTACAGGATATCTTTTTTAATTAATTTATTTCTCTTTGATCGTCCGTCAGTATCAAAATGAGACTAGGATGACGATCGACGACTATAACGCTTTGTTATTGTTCTGAATTCGTTCGTGAAAGTGACCATCAGGACACCCCATACTTATCCTATGATATGTATGTGGCAAGCAATTTTAGCCACAGATTTAGAAGGACCCCGCGCTTTGGTTTTAACTAGGTATCTTCAACTTCAAGTGTCCTTACACTTATATTATAGTTTAATTTTCCTCTGATCCCGGACTTCACAGCCCCTAATTAAAAAAGGAATACGCAAAATGAGGAAAGAGAAAGCCTTTGTTTCTGTGGCTTGGTTTTATAATATTCGCCTACAACACTGAGATGAAGCTTAACTATTTTGACAAGGTTTTTAATAGAAACCTTACCTCAACTGGCCATATTATAGTAATTTCTAAATTTTTACATACTGACATAAATTTGACTTTTTGAACTGATGTCAAAGTTATATTTTTAGAAGTCTAGAAAGACGTGTTTATATATTTTTTACACATCTTTATATTTTTATTTATTTTATATTGAAATTCTAGACACTACCCTGAAACAAACCATGATATTTATATCTAAAATATATTTATTATTATGAGGTAAGCAAAATTTATAAAGTACCTACTTCGGTGCGAACACAAATCTCTCGCGTAGGTGTATTTGTCGAATAATAGACTAACTGAACTTGGACTCCATCGCGTGACGGCTGCGGAAGCTACCGAGAAAACGCTCAAACGAGAGACTATTGCCACGGGTCTTCTCTTCCGAATTAATTTTGGGAGTTTAGTAAACTAAATTGTTTGGGTAAAGTTGGCGTCATTTTTATTGAAAAATTTCGCGAACAATCACCTACCAATATTATTTAAAAAAGAAATGATCACTCTTTGTTTGTTTGATAAAACATATTTCTCTACCACAAACATATTTTGCTTTATTTGGTTAAAATAGGAATAAAATTATCCCCGGCAGATAAAAAAATGTGACGCTATTGATTCATACAAACCCTTTTCATTAAAATCTGTCCAGTACGAGTAATTGCTTAATGTTGTACCTAGTTTGTAAGACAACGTCCATCTAAACATTCTCACCGTACCTAAGAAAGATGTAAATGAAAATCTCCTTACCTTAGTAGATGAATATTGTCTTACGGTAAGTTATCATTTTTTCCAGAACTAAAAGTCTACTGAACTGATTTATATATATAAAGCTATGTCCAATCGAACTTGAATCTATAGGTACTTATGCTGGTAGTTTGTTACCAATTATATCACTAATTTGCAACGTGGAAATGTGACTTCAAACTTTGCTTTATATATTTGCAGATTTTCTATAATTTTCTGGAGCATTTTGCTGTCGTGGTCTTCTGGTAAGTACCTTACATATTCATTAAGTAGATTTCATTTTCGAAATGAATTAAGAATAAAAAAACAAATATAATTACAAAATTAAAATTAGGAAAGGCTATTGCCCAGCAGTGGAACTTAAATGGCCAAAACGAAATACAAAATACACTTAACAATATAAAAGATAAGTAGATTGGTGTCTTTTTCATACCACGGAACACAAAAATCTAGTTCACAAAGTTCACTAAAGCAATTTTTACGATGGAGGTATTCAATATGAGGCTTAATTGAAGAATAGTTAAGATGATATTACAATTTTTTTCCAGATAATCATTCCTCATGGGTCTAATTCAATCTATATTTTGCTCTGTAACATTCTGCGTCGAAAGGTAGATGAGTTTGTTTTTATTGAACTAGTTGTAAATATTTGTCATTTTTTTTAGTTCTTACTTATTAGTATAATTCGAACCGCTTTTGACGTTTTAGAAATAGTTAATTATATTTCAATGTATCAAACTTCAGTGTACTTATCAAGAATATATATAAGTATATCACGGATATACATTTACAGGAAATTATATACATAGCACCTAATAGGACTTACAAAGAACTATTATTATTATATATATTTATAAATTGTTTTTAGACCGCATAAATTAATGTTTTTTTACGAAGTTGGTACAGTAAGATAGCCGGAAGTCGGAACTAAGTAGGTACCTACTTACCTACCTAAGCATATTAACACATTAAATATTAATTAAATGTGAATTAAATGTGATAAAAACATCGAAATTTACCTATCGTTAGTAGAAAAATACTTATTAAAGGAATAGGTATTATGTCGATATTATGGGTAATATGTTGCGGTTCAGTGCTGTAATAATATTATTATATTTCAGAGTATTAACATGGACCTGTTGTGCGTTCTTACTGATGTTGATGATGTTTACCATCATCGTTCTGATGGTGTACGGCATCGCTGTAGGGTACCATTACGCACAGAAAGAATTAGCATCATTTGCTGGTAAGCATTTACATTTGGAATATAAAATATAAGGAAGTACCTATAATTATAGAGCTTTCTAAAACGAACTAGGTACCTAGCTAGCTATTAAAGGCCTTATCCACATACACGGGTGCTTTTTATTCGCGCGTTAATAACGCATTGGAATGAAACATTAATGTAAATACATGATATAAAGTAAAGATTATTTATATATATATGGCAGCGGCTTCACGATGAATTTCCCATGATAACAGTTATTTTTCCGGGTTAAATACTTAGATATAGCGTGAAGAGGTATCAAACTTATTTTAACGCAATTATAATGTTAGTTAAGTTTAGAATGTCAACGTAACTTATTTTTATCGAATTGTAACGGAAATAAAGAGTTCGTAACGTCATTGCATGTCGTACGTACAATACCTACCTATGAAGGCTAAGTCAACGAGTTACAATTTACTTTCTTATTATATACTGGTGTTTCACTCTGTTGTGACCTATTTCAGTGTCGTCGAGGTCAACGACACTGCCGCCCGGGCTGAACTTGCGGCGGGCGGGCGAGAGCGGAGTCGACGAGAGCCAGCCCGTGGTGCGGCTGGTGGCAGTCAACAGATCCGAAGTGGAGCATGCGCCGCATCCTGAACTCGGTAACGTTATTCTACGAATCAACCCAGGGCCAGATAGCAGACGGCCTTGGTGACCACTACGCCACTAACGTCGTCTAATCCCGGTCAGGAATCTCTGATTGATTAGGACAGATCGGAACTCGGGATTCTTGATAGCCCATAACGTTCGTCGAGAACGAAGCTATCAAACACAGAAATATTCCAAATTACATCATTTGCTTTGCTTTAAAAATCTTATTATTATAGTTTGGCACAATAGATATTTTGGTCAGAGAGTATAGCCTTTATTAATAAAACTATATCTCTTTCAGAGGTATACCAACGGATGAGACCAGGAGAAAAGGTTTACATGGATGCTTCTCCATCACCGATTGTTATACTCGAAACAGAAAGGTTGGTAGAAAGTTGCAAGCAAAAATATGCGAGGAGATAATAGCGTAACTATTAATTCAAATTAAGAATGGGTGATCCTCAAAGCAAAATATCCCCATTTCTTGGGAACCTGTGGCAAATTCCTGAACCTCATTCATTCATGCTCGGGGCCTCCAATTTGGAGTACCACATGGATTATGACGGTAGATCGAAGTAGAAGGAAAACAGTATCTAGGTACCCCTTAGTTTACTCTTACATTCAGAGCGAGAAGAGAATCAACTGACACTTCCTACGCCTACCCTACTTATGTTTTTATTTAGCTCCCACACAATTCCAATCATAACCAAAAAAAAGGTATATACCATAAAAAGGTAGGTACCTAATTTGGCTAATTAAGTAGGTAACTTTTTAGTTTTAGCCACGTGGCATAACTCAGCCAAAAGCTCTTTTGGCTGAGTTATGCCAGTACTTGTCATAACACTATGAACCATAGAACCTAACAGGGTGTGACATTTCTTAAAAATTAACTAATTTCTCGACAATAAAAGTATTATTCTGTGGGTTAACCTTCTAGCCATGTGGTCCGACTGCCTTTGTCCTATCGATTATACGACATCGATAATTTTATTTACACATTACCCATAATTTTGTATCTATTCAGGCCTCCAAAAGAACCAGAGCTATCACCTCAAGAAAAAGATCTGGCGCGTCGCCTCATCGGCCGCTTCCGACGCTCTCGGAACAACACGGCGACAGCGAAGCCCTTCCTCCGACCACTGCGAGCTGTCAACGTCACCAGCACCAGCATCACTATAGACTTCACTGGCTTCACTTCTGTCAGGCCACTTACCTGAATCTACTACAATCTGCGGGATTTGGCAATTTATATCATGATTATACGTTAAGTTCTTTTTTTTTACCAAAATAAAAGTATATTTGAAAATGGAATTATTTTATTGACGGAGTTGATCTAAGTACTCGTAATATTTGGAGTTAATCTTTCAATAAACCTGGTGATGTTTTGGTTATAAACTTCAGTGGTATTCAAATTCTGATTGGAAACTTCGGTGCCGTTCATTTCCCGCCGGGACAGCCTGTGAGCAAATCCGCGCTTCACCGCCTTGTCAAGTGATCGCATGACGTGTCCAGGTGTGGCGGGTCCGCCTCCTGATCTTAGAGCACCCGCGGCTTTGGCGGCCTTTGCTGAAAGAAAGCAATTTGGAGAATAAGGTTTTCCATCAACACCTCTAAAATATTTGCATTATCAGCCTTGAGCTTGCCGAAGTAAGTACTGCTAAGCTGTATAGAATGTTAATCTCGCGGCAGACTCCGATCATTATTGTTAACATACCCATAGATTCCACAGAATTCGCGACGGTACAGTAGTGGTAACCAATTCCAATGCCCAAAACCATTACGGCTAATATCGTGAACAACAAACAACAAGTTAGCAACGCGCATACGGTGCATAGTGATATCCTGCAAAACACAAAACGAGTATGTACCTATAGGTAGGTCAGGATGCTGGATGATAGTAGGTGGTGGTTATTTTTTGTAAGCATCTGTTTGTCCACAGTAAATATGTCCATTCTTACTCTAGCCAAAAAAAAACTAATACTTAGCTACGGCTTAAGAAAATGATTACTCATAAAAGAAGCAAAGGTAGTATGAATTCTAGTTGGTACTAGTTCGCATTTGCCAATGGAGTGTTCTCCTAAGAATAGAACTGAGATAAGCCTATATAAAACTACCTGTTATATACTTATGTATATAAGATTATTCTTACTGTATCACAATAATAAGAATAACATTTCTGGTTCTATTGTAGGCCGAACGAACCAAGCTCCTTTCGAGCACTGTTTCTTTAAATTTAAAAGTGAACAGTGTGTGTACCTCTCGAGGGCATCTAGCACGATGGATACGAAGGAACTTAGGGAACAGCAAACACAGCCCATTTTTTAAACATAACTTTGACAACTTTACAATAATTTTCTAAACACATTTAAAGTAATTATATTTGGGCATTGTGGCTCCACAATATACCTAACCACCTTTAACTTGCAAAATAGCAAATTAAGACCGCTTTTTAGCTTCAGAGCATGTCAAAGACTTAGGTCAAAATGTGTATGAAGTCATCAAACTTCGTAACTTTATTTGACAATGTTATTAAGATCCACTAGATCATTTTAGGAAGCAAAGACTATTGGATCCACGGTCTCGAATCACGGTACCTATATATAGCACAATCAGTATTCAGCTGGTTCTAACGTTTCTGCCGAATTATTGGAATTTATGAAATCACCTACTACGAGTTGTGCGCCTTCGACGCGACATTATCGTCGGGAGCGATCGTCAACGAAGCCTTTTAATATACAGTCTATTGCGACCATAGATGCCTGTTTATAACAAAATTCCTGTGTCCGTCATTATATATTATTATAAAAAATATGTATAATAATTGACATTGACAGCAATGAATGACACATTTGAAACAGAAACGAAACTATGGCAGATGAAAACAACTCTCAAAAGAAAGAAGAACCGAAGAAAAAGCAAAAACGTATTCCAAATAAAAATTATGCTGTTAAAAAGAGACTGCCAGTTCGCCCAATAGACGGTGATAATATTGTATTTATAACTAAGAAGACTAACTTTAAGGTAAGCGTCTGACCGCGACTACCGAGTTCAATATTGCACCACAGAATTTTGTACACATTTCTTTTTCACATTTTTAGGCACAGCTGGACAAATGTTGCGATTTATTGACTAAAGGTGAAAAGGAAATAATACTTCACGGACTCGGTGCTGCTATCCAGAGATGTTGTAACTTGGCCTTACAACTGGAGATATTATTTTCAGGAACATGTCAAATAGAAGTAAACACTGGTACTGTCGATTTAGTCGGTAAGAATAAGTGTCATTTCATCTCTAACAAGTACATCTCCATGTATCCTTCCAAAACAAGTAAGAACAATCAACAAATGAAATTCATTCATGGTTACTTGAGCAGTATTCTCTCACATATGATGGACAAGCCCCTTCCAGGCACCCCCTAAATTATTGATTATAGTAATAATAAATCATTTATCTCATCCATATTGTCAAATTTAGAACATTACTTTCAATATTAATTAAAAGTGATTGTAGAAACTAACCACATATTCTGAAATGGTTGAATTTTCAGTCTTAACTCTCTCTTGCTTACCAATTTAAGCTTTTTATACCTGATTTGTAATTTGTATATATAAAATACCTAACATAGTTTTAAATTTGATATTAATTTTATTGTAGATGACTTGGAGCCACTAAACGACGAATTGGAATTCGGAGCTCAAGTTAGACACTCATCCTCCATTCACATCCGAATATTCAGGACAGCAATGTTAGGGGCTAATCAAGCATAATGTTTTTCACTTTGAATGAAATTGTCCAGTGGATTGGACTGACAGTCTTTGAAATATGGATAAACTTGATAACAATTACTATATTTTCAGTTCTTTTAGCTCTAAAAATAGATGGAGTTGTAAACAGTGCATGGTGGACAATATTTGCCCCATTATTTGTTAGTGATGCAATGAATGCATATTTCTGCTGTATTGTTTGTATTAGAATGAACTTGGAGAATTCTTACAAAGCCTCATTGTACAGAGCATCATGGAGTGCTATTTTCTTAGGTCTAACATTTGTATTCAAGTTCTTATTATGTAGAAAACTACAAGGTGACTCTGCAATAGAGTATAGTGAAGTTTTTGCACCTCTTTTTATATTATTACAACTAATAGCAGTTAGAGCTTGTCAGTTGCATCAGTGAACCTTTTTATGATTAATAAAAGTCTTAAGTAAGTTGAAAACTTGAATTTATTTGGGAAAAAAATCAAAATAATAACACTTAGGAAAATTGACATTTGAGAAACAAAACATTTTTAACGGAACATACTAAATAAGCCTCCTCTATTTTTCTTGTCGTCTCCACCAAAGTTAAAATTAAAATTATTAGATGTATTTTGTCCATTCTTATTTGAATTAGTTTCTTGTGAAGAAGAAAGTCCAAAAAAGGATAGTCCTGTCTTCCTTAGACCTAAAATGTGTAGGTAGCCAGTTAGATATAGGTATATTAAGATAAGTATTATTATAATTGTATTTAAAATTGCAACCTGATAAAAAATTTGGAACTTCTTGAGATAACACTTCGGCATTATCACCAGTCATTGGCATTGGTAAATCTGCCTTTGGCGACAAAAGAAGACTTGAATCTGGAAACAAACATTCTAAGTATATATAAAGGAAATATTTAAAACAAAATTCAAGAAGTTGAAATCAATTCCATTGAATAAAATTAACCAAAACTATCTTATACTTACATTAGAAGATACATGAATACTTACTGAAAAACTTACCAAGGCAATGTGGGAAATCCACCTCCCCTTCGTCATATCCTGTAGTGCTGATAGATACATTCAAAGAGTCTGGTATTTCCTGAGGCCCGTGTTTGAAAAGGAATCCACTTACTGATTTTTGAACAGATTGTGACTGAATCTATAACACAGATAAGTAAATTTCTTTAGTATGACAAACATCACTGATATCTTTAATTTACGATCAGTAGTGGAATTAGCATAAGTTTTTATGAGAACGTTTATATTAGCGAAAAAAGTGAAACATATGATAATGGGCTGTTAATTTTCCAAATACATTTTGACATTGTCTAAGATTACTTTCTAGCAAAATTCTCATGCGCCGTTGAATGAATGTACCAACCACGTCACGATCTCGACCAAGTACACTTGATCGGCAAATTAATTTATTTATTCTCGCATCTTATACCTACTATTCTTAATTCCAATGAATATACCAACCTTATCATCAGAAATCATAATGTTTTCGTCTTTTTTCACGGTAATTCCGGCTTCTTTATTTCCTTCCATCTCAATATCTTCAATCTTGTCTTTTGTATTTGTTCCATCTAGTTGTTGTGCTTCAGAATTAAATACATCTAAAACTGATGTGTTAGACTTTTGGAAGAATTTAGAGGTCACATTTTCCTCATTTCTCTGTAAAATTGTAATTTATAAAATTTGTTACAAATTATCCAGGTTTTTTATATCATATAAGTAATACAATATTGAATAAACATTTAAAATAATTAAGTACCATGTTTGTAGGTTTATTTTTCGCGTATACAAATTGAGGTGATAAATCCAAGTTATGTTTTTTTAGTATCATATCTCTTATCTTCTTATAACCGTCATCACTTACTCCACTTATGTCTAACTCACTGCTAGCAGTTTTGTTTGCTTCTGCTTCTACATTTTTATCTTCACCGTCATCGCCATCAACATCATCGTCTACTGGTGTAATTCGCACACTGCTTGGCATATCAAAAGACACTCTTTTCTTGACATTTTCTTGAGAGTTCTGTAAAAATGATATTGTAATCATAGTAATTTTTTTTGTTAATACTAAATGTAACAAAAATTTAAAAATTGTTTACTATATCTACCTATGTACCTTAAAATAATTATCATTATTTTTATTTTTTGTTTCTGGCGTTGCCTGTGGTGACACTCTGATGGACGCTTCCTGAAATAAGTAATTGCTTTAAGCCGAATTTTCATTACGATACTATAATGTGTTGAAAATAGTTTTATTCTAGAAAACATATTGATGTGTAAATGTAACGAAATTACACGTGAAATTGCCGATGCGAAACTTTTCCTGCGACTAGGTTGCAATGAAAATTATGCTTAAATAAGTTAGTTAGTCAATGTATAAAATCGCACAACAGTCCAAATTGTATGTCACCTGCGTATAATCCATGAATTGCGTAGGCGGTACTACAATACTTCCAGAGTTAGTACCGGTTAAATCAATTTCCTCAATTTGCTCACTCTCCATGGGTGTCGCTTCCTGAAATTAGATTCACAGGTCTAATTTAAAATAACCGTATCGATTTAAAATAAAAACACTGGTAATTTAATGGCCAAGACGTTCACCTGTGACTAAATATAAAAAAGTTCAGTCCTACAAATAAAAAAAAAGTTAAATCCTACGATTCAAACTGAACTTTTTGATATTACCAAATATCACTTTCACGGAAACAGTACATTTTTCGGAATGAAAGCTACTCTATGTACTTCTCCGTAATTTAAGTGATAACCATTACGTGTCCGTCCGTTCCAGTAATGACGACGTTCTTAGGAAGCAAATAGATCGTCATAGATAAGATGCGATGTTACCTTATGTTCCTTTGTAGTAGCATCAGTACCTATAGCGTCGATGTCTTTAAGATTTTCTATGTTCACTTTGGACACTAATTTATACGTGTCGCTTTTATCGAGTTTTATATCTTCAAGAATATTTATTAATTTGCGGCTAGAGAAGTTGCACTTAGCTTCATTATCACTGCTTTCCTCAATCGATGCAGGTTTGCTAAAGTAATATGGTGTATTTTCTTCGATCTTTTTAGGCTTCTTGTGAACAGTTGTCTCCTCGTCAGCTAGTACTGAGTCTGTCCTCTTTACGGGAGCTGTTTGTAACATCTCTACTTTCTTTATCTTAATCTGAAATTATTTCTCATTTTTAATACAGTATAATGTAATTTTTTTTTTCTAAATTTCATAGTGTCACAATTGAATTGAAAATGAAAATTTATGAAATTTACTTAATAATACATTTTCATACCTGATCTAATTTTGCACTCAATACATCAAAATCAGTACCGACAAGCTTCAGTTTGGGAATCTGTGTTGATAAAATAAATAATTGTAAGATATAAAGATTTGAATAGAATTATTACTACATAGTATAAAACAAAGTCGCTTGCCGCTGTCCGTGCCATGTCCGTCTCTATGCAATAAAACTACGCACCGGATTTTGATGCTGGTTTTTTAATAGATAGTGATTCAAGAGGAAGGTTTAGGGCCGCTAGTATTTAATTAATTACAGATTGGAGATAAAGTGCTAAAGAAGTAGGTATGTGTTAATTATAATTACTATAAATTAGAAAACTATATACTTACCGGTAAGGCTTGGTTATCAGTTGAGTATAAATTAGGCCAATTATCTTCAGAATTTGAAGCATTGAGTTCAGGTAAAGGTGGAACCGCTTTGTTTACGTCAACGGACGTTATAATTTCTTTCTCAGCTTCTTTATTTTTTCTTTCTTTAGCCTCTTCTATCTCACGCGTTATTTTTTTAATTTCCAACGACTTTTCTTTGATTACATTTAGTGTTACAGGCATTTCATTCACAAAGTAATTTGCTAATTCTATTATTCGTTGTCGATCCAAGTTCCTCAGTTCAATCTTTTTTGAATCAATGTCATTAACCAATTTATGAGCGTCGTTTTGTAACACCGTTATATCCTCTTTCAGCTTTTGAGCCGTTTTTTTTGTTTCTAACAATTTTTGTACGTATGAGATTCCCTCGTATCTGCTTTTACTTGCCAGCCATAACTCCTCGTACTTTTTTTCACCTAGCCTTACATGTTCCTCAATCTCCCTTTTATTCTCTTTTGCTAAAAGAAGTTCCTTCCTTAGTTCTACATTCGCTGATCTTATTGCATTATATGCTGACCGCAAACTGTGAATCGTAAAATGTTTTTATTCATTTCAGTTGTTTAAAGACACATCAAGTGTACCTAAACACCCTGAAGCTCCGTGGAGATTCCCTACGTTTTCCGGATTTTATCCGGAAAACGTATTTTTATATTTTTATTTATTTATTATTGATAGATTAAGGGATAGGGGTAAGATATTAGTAAGTGCTAACCTTTGTATTTCGTGATCCGCTTGTTTTATTTCTGCCTCCAGTTTCACATTGTTGCTGCTTATGAAACCACAAACTTCTCTTTGACGTTCCGACTGTTTTCTCAATTTATCCACAAGGAAAGCTTGAGCTATAAATATTGTCTTTTGAATAAGATTTTGATTTGTGTGTTGTAAATAGAGCTGATTAAAGAAATAAATAATAACCAACTATAATTAGTTACAAATGGGATGATTAAGTACCTACCTTTAATGCAGTGGCTGGACAAGGTAATTTTAATTTGTGATTCATCTACTTCCGTGGATATCTTCTCCAAGGATTGCACGTCTGTGCATTCACCCATTTTAAATTCCTATTTTTTAATTGGTAAAATGTAAAATGAAAATTACAAGTGGTACTATCGCGCAAAAGTTAAAATGCATAATGGAATGGCGCGAAATTTTAAGCACAGGAAAGTCGTGAACTTTTTTTTATATGGCTACAGAATATTATCGTACACAGCCTTATATCACAAGTTTTCTGTAAACTGTCTTTTATATTTCAACTTGACTTTTTATTCTACTTATTCTTTTTTAATACCTACATGTTTGTCACCACTATTAGGTACTTTAGTTGTTCCAAATAACAAGAAAACTGAGGCGATGAACGAACGTGACCAAATGAAATAGAAAATTCCGTTTTCTCGGTTCAATCCGGATAAACTCATACAAAGTGGCATTGGGCCGGGCACACGATGAGGGAGAAACGATCAGCGCTATATTTCGTTTCTTCTCATGTATTTTATTTCTAATACGAAGTACTTACTAATGATTTTTAATCATTTATTTCTTGTATGAGCGTAAGGGAAGATATGTCTGTGTCTATAGCTTTCTAGGTCTACTTAGTTGCTCACATTTTGATATTACTATAAAAGCTAATATATTTCCATACAAATTCTCATACAAAAAGGCAGACTGAGCTTTATAAAACCAAGCACACGGTGAGCGCCAAAGCATTTGTCCCGTTTCTTCTCATGTATTTCTAATAAGTATTTATTTCATGTGAGCGAAGTTAAAAATAATATTATGAATTCTAATAGTTTAAATAATACTTTCACAACTGTACACTCTTTCCGTTGTAGGATTTAAGTATGCTAAAAAGAGAAACACATCGGTTGGTATATGTTGTCTGCACAGACCATTCAATGTTTGCATTTAGTCAGTGATTGCGCTAGTGCTTGTGTTCAAAATGTTCTTATGTTGAAGAAAATGACGCGGAGTTTTCGTCTGCGCATTTGTGCTGCGCATGTCTTGATATTTTTGTATTATAGAAATTAAACAAAAGATTCAATACCTAAAATTTATTTAACAAAATAGTGTCATACAGTTATTTAAAATAACAGACATAAATGATAATAATTTGTAATACAACCTAGCATCCTAATTTTAAACCAGGTACTTTTCATAAATTTATCCCACTAACAAAAAAAGGACAAACAATGACGAATGCAGCACAGAGGAATGTTGGCTAACGCTAGTAGTCAATCACACTTTCTGTATGCTTGCCGTCACGCTGGGGCCAGCTGTGGACCTAACTCTAAAGTATACTACAGATCTTCGTATACACTAAGCAAGCTAAATAATATAATCTTCCCCACTTTTACTTTAATGAAAGAGGACGGCACATAGTGTTATTCTCACTCATATAAATTGTATGAGATTTAGGTTACACATCGAGGTCTAGTGTTTACGAAGTTTCGTTATACAGCACACAACATACAATGAACCGTCAGAAATAGTCATACAAAAATCAAAATAGTATAATTATGTGCATGTCAGTACATCCCATTAATAAAATATAATTTGTCAAGTAATTTTTTCCACATAGCAAATAATCTTGTCACTTTTTTATAACACAATGAAAAACTTTGAAACTGGGTAATATAATGGGTAAATAATTTCTTGTAGTGAAGTGACTTTACAAGAAATTAAAACAGAAACTTTTATATTAACAAATACAAAATTGTTTTCTATTTACATTCTTTTAATATTTTCATATTAAAAATGGGATCTTGTATTTTTTTTATATTGCACAATAACAGACTACGAGCAATATGCAGTAAATATATACTACCACATTACAGTACGTATTTAGGCACAGCGAAACCAGCGCGCGGCCATAAACCACCTCTGTACAAGTTTTCGCAAGTATTCTTTCACAAAACCAACCAATGCTCAACATTCTCGCTGACAACTCAATAATACTGTTATCGAAATTATAATAAAAACTCCTTTTGTCAAATGTGTGTTACTTGTTCACGATTGCTCAGTATAGGTACACTCATTCCACAAAAGATACTAATATTACTTTATCAGCGACTTCAGTCAAAAATGAATAACAACTTAATACATCAATTTATTTGTTCACAAACACCAGTTTGGATGTCAAATATGTCTAAAAGACTACATTCTACATATTCAAGTCTATTTTGTGATCTACACTAAATTTACTTTGGCTTCACTGACTGGGGTCAATTAGTACCTTTGTGGTGTATAAAATAAGACTGTATTTCCACGTGATGATAACTAAAATGTGGGAACTAAATGCAAACCAAACTCGAATCGTAGACAACATATTTAGAACAACGACTAAACGAATATTTACAATATAATGAGGGGAATGTCTACTAATTTTAAGGTAAAAATCACAAAGCAACCAACATCGTGCAGACCAAAACGAAAAGTGAGGATCAAATCAAAAGCACGTCCATCTGGAATAACTTAATAGTAATACTTAAAAATACACATTTTAAGAATACCTACTGGGTCCCACTTTAAATTATAGTAAATTTAACATTAAATTAACGTAGTTTGTACCGCCAACATTCACTAAGTGCGATATTACCGTGCAGTTACATAAAAAGAAAAAGCGTCCACTATTCGAAAGGCGGCCGAGCGGTATGAATCGAAAATACCCTGCGTGTATCCCTTTTATGTAAATACACAGTAGCCGGATCCGATTTCTCCAAACGCTCTGCACGAGGCGGTAGGTATATTCGGTTTTTAACCGTTCAATTTTGAGGGAATATAGCTACCGTAGCCTCGGTTCCCTATAGCGGAAACGCCTCAGATTTTGAAGTCGGTTTGCGGAACGGTTCATTAACTGTAGGGCTGGGGAGGAAGGATTTCGGTGAGGAGCCGCTTGAGGCTGTCGATGCCGGTGAGGAAGCCGCAGTCGGGCCCGTGGTGCGGCGTGGCGGTCGCCAGCGGGGACTCCGCCGCCGCGTTCGCGTACGCCGTGTGCGCGAAGTCTATCATGCGGATGTCCACGCGCTCCGCAGCGGCGGCGGCGGCGGCGGGCGGCGGCGGCGGCTGCGTGCGCGCGCGCTTGCCGCGCTCCTCCTCCGGCTCCACCTCCGCGTCGCCGCGCCACGACTCGCTGCTCGTGGAGGAGTACGCCATCCAGCTGTCTGTGGAGTCCGGACTGGGCGGCTGCCGCCTGGGGGAGTGCCCCGCGACCTCGCCTTCCTCGTACCCGCCCATGGTCTCCTCGGAATGCGGCTGGAAGGTCTGGCGGCGCTGGTCGGGAATCTCGTGGTGCAGCGTGGACATGTCGAAGTGTCCCGGCTCCGGCGCCAGGTCCGTGGAGCTGCTGGACGCGTCGGCGTCGTACTCGTGAGCGCCCGATGCCGATAATGATGACGGCTCGCTTATGTCGCCTTCGTAGACTATTAATAATGAACTGGAAAATAAAAATTTACAATAAAACCCATGTATATATAAATTCATCATTGTCAGCCTACTATTTTGCGCCACTTCTTACAGTCCTGTGCCAGTCTCATCTGTATTCCTTGACCCAAACAATGTCATCTGACCAGCGGGATAGTGGTTGCAATATTTTTTTCTCATCTGTCAAAATATTACACAAGCAAAGATTAAAGACAAGCCTTGATGCTATTAGCAGTACTGCTTGGCAAATAATAAATTTATCAACTTGAAAAATCATTAATAAAATGGTAAGAAAACGCAATAAAATACAGGTAATGAAATTAAGATCCTTGACAAAACGCAAACTAATCTCATTCGTATTACGAAGCAGTTAATTTTTTAACTGCGTCGTAATAATTTACCTCGCATATAAAATGATAAGCAAAGTACTGGAAACATGGCATGACATGAATTTGAAATGTTTACAGCCCGTTATTCGTATAAAAATTTTGATTATGTAATCCATATGTACGTAATGTCATAAAAACATCAATTATTGAGGCAAACTTATGGCCAAAATATCGCATAAAATGTCGGCAACGCACCGGTGACCCATATCTAGTTGCCGGTGTCCATAGGCTGCGGTGTATGCTTACCATCCCAATAAACTATACTATAAAATAAAATGACTGTAACATACGGACAGACAGACGTGACGAAAACATGGGTTCCGTTTTTGCCATTTAGCTACGGATTCCTAAAAAGTGGTGAAAGTAACCCTCCAAACTCACCAAGAATAGAACCTGTAGCTGGTCTGCTTGGCGATGGCGCGGCGCAGCGCGTCGAGGTCACGCAGCACGCGGCGCACGACGCGCGCGCCGCGCCCGCCGCCGCCCGCGAAGAAGTCGCGCAGCGCGTCGCGCAGTCCCGCCTCCGACAGCGAGCGGCCCCAGTACTTGTCCCGCCGCACGCACAGACCCGTCTCCGGCACGTATACCTGACCAGAAGCAATAGATTTGTTTCGGACATGTTAAGAGGGGAGACGAAATTTACGAATACGATTCGATATGAAAGTATTGGGACTGAACGTAAATATGACAGGTAATAGAACTTTGTGGAGGAAGACTTTTTGCGCCGACCTCCCGACCTCAAGATGAATGGGATAAGATAAGGCAAGGATAATGAAAGTAATATATTCCAAGAAATAAAAACAGTACAAACCAAAAATGCGCTATATGTATAAAGGATTTTATTAGGAAAGTATTATAGTTTGACATTATACAAAATGTACATGTAGTCAAAACTTACGACAACGATTTTGGTAGCCACCGATTTCTTTTTAGTGTATGAAAAATATACAACATATTTTCTATGTCTGTATGAATGTCGGGCCAGTTATATATATTTATTGATTTATTACTTTGACACTGACCGAAATTGTCTCAACGAAGCACGAAGACCTAACTATATCATGATTGTTTGAATAAACCGTATACTTCGTACCGAGAGGCATGTTCACACACAAACCTTTATTTCATTCTTTATTCATTGTTCGCTCATATTTTATACAGAATTACAAAGCTAATATTCAATTAAGAATATACATATAGTATAAAATATTAATATCTGATTCGTTTTTATGTTAAATTTCTTCATTTCATGCGTGCCTACAATACTCTATTGTAATATTGCTGTTTGTATGTTGGATGCTTTTACCGATTGCGAATTATTTTGTTAGCTCAAATTATTAGATACTTGAGTCTAAACTGGCAAAACACGAGACCACGATGTTATTGTGTGACATTATTGAACATTTTAGGTAAACTTAAGTATTCCAATTTTTCAATCTAGTTTACACCAAAAGTATATAATTTCAAAAGCAATTTATAAACAAGGCAAGCATCGGCAATGATGAAAATCACAATGATATATATATATATATATACAAATTTACATCAAAGCACAAAGAGCTCAAAGTACAGGCGAACAGAATCGCTTCATCAGCTGTTCAGAGTGCTGTCCCACTTTCTTTTTGAGCGCAAAAGCGGTTACTTGAGTATTCCGTGCACAACACATGACATGACACAACTAACACCGAAGTGCTAAATTTCACGGGTAATAAATATATTCTGAACTGTGAAGTCTTCTCATTAACGAAAAATAGAATAAGATAACATAAAAAGGCTACAGAGAAAAATGTTCCACACAAGTTCAAACTTGTAATTTTTTTGACATAAATATAAATAACAATAGCGCTTTCGTTCTATCATGGTGACTAAACTGTTGTAAAATGTTTTCGAAACTAGAACATTAATAACGTGTTATTAGCAGTTCAACGTAACTTCTTTCTATTCGTGTATGTTGCGGACCACATGGCGATCTGTTTGATGCGCCTCGAAATCAAGCTATCATCACAACTCACATAAACAAATTATTGTAATATTACAAATTGGGTTAAGAGCAATAAAGTTTAAATATAATGAACAATTTACCTGCATGCCACAGAGCCGCACGCCCAAGGTCGCGGAGGTGCTGGCAGCGCACTTGGCGATCTGTTTACTGCGCTTCTCGGCCGAGGCGTCGTCACCGTGCTGCCGCGTGCCCATCTTCAGGTCCAACACGCACGGCCGCCGGTACGATGACGTTATGTTCTCCATCATCAGGAAATCTGGACAACAATTCAGCTTTAGTATCACTCATCATTTAAAAAGTGACAAGTGAGAAATATGGTTTAAAATTTGCTAAGTGTATAATACCGTCAATACGCTTACAGATTAATGGAAAACTTTGATATTTGTTACTTATATTTGACTCAAACGTGTTTTGCAGATAAATTTGATTAGCATCTTCCGGTAGAGCATCAATGGAATGTCTTTATCATTTTGTCATATTTATATTCAACACAGACGACAATATGTGTTCTAGCTATAAACAAGGAATTGTGTATTTAATGATAAGGAAACTGCGTTTGCTAATTTCCTTTGAATGGAATTTGCTCATGATATCGACCTAACCATTATTGGTGCGTACTATTATTTCTTAAGGCAGCATTGTTCAAACTTTCAGAATAACAACAGTAATCTAAATCCAAAACACGTTAGTAAAGTAAGTAAAATGTCAAGTCCTTATAGAACCAGACGGTTGAAGTCGGGGAGAAAGTTAAGGAAAGCGACTTACATTGTTTGTTTGAGTTGTCCATGTGTGCAATGCTCTTGAGCACTTCGCTCGCATTGCCATTTCGGTGCACTTTAAATCTGCAAGAGGAAAGTAGAGGTTATAGTGGCGATCGCAGGGTTAAAGGGGCAAGCTAAGATACAAGATTTAGGAGCTAATTGAAACACAGAATGGATGTTATCTGTTATATTGTTAGATTGCAATCAAATAGTAATTATTACCAAGACTCCACGACGCAAGTGATCGGGGCTCGCGGAGTCGCTCTCGCGTTAGTGGGATAGTCATGTAAGTTTTGACGTATGAATTAATGGCGACGTCGGGCGAGGGTCCGGCGTACGTCAAAGCTTCTGAAATATGATAAAGGACACATGACAAGTGCCGAGGAGTGTCAGCCGCAGACACGGCCGGCCGAGGCCGCACTCGGGATACGCACTTGAACACGTCGTCGCGCCGCCGCTTGCCGCCCAGGGACTGCTTTCGCCCGTTCTCCTCGCGAAAACATGGCGAGTACCGCTTGTCCAATTTCGTGCTACCCGTGTTAGAAGCCTGCATCACGCCTGCAACAAACAGCCTCGCCATAAGTTAGACGTTCCGTTTCACAAATATAACACTAAATTTATCACTTTTCAATTTAAAATAATTATATATTTAACATTTCAATAGACAATTATTTCACTTCACATGGTATGAAAAAATGGTACGACAGAAGATTTAAACTCAAAACTCTCAGCCGGGGCTCGAACCCGGAACTCTGGACTCCAGTGTGTTGCTTACACCACTGAGATGTTAAGAGTTCTATCTACTATCTAATTTCAAAGGTAAGGGTGCAATTTTGCCAGCATTAATTTTGATGAGGAAGTGAAAATTAAATTATGTAATTTTAAAAAGGGTTTGTATATCTGTGTACCGTGTCTGTTGTTCGCGTTGGTCTGTTTCCGTTAATGTGGTGTGATGGCAATAAGTGTATATCGTGTGGTGGTGTGATGTGAATGTAGTTTAAGTAAAGTTTTACAAACCCAAAATGTAAAATTACCGCTAAGGCGCTATTAGAGGCGGATGTGTGGTGCACCGCCGCATCGCTCCGCCCGCCGCCGCGCCGCAGCCCTTGCGACAACAAGGAAACTAATATTGTGTCCTGACCCTGCCCGTCCCCGCTCCGCTCCCGCTCTCGCGCTCAAACCCGCCCCGCTCCTCACTAAGCTCACTCGAGTAAGTCGCCCACGCTATTCCACCCCATGTAATGAACTTTTACAATTGTTCGTTCAGCTTGTCCCAATCTGCAGACCTTTCGATTGTTTTATTGATGGTATATAACAAAATCACTGTGAAACTTCAAGCAAATAACTCAAAAGTCAACGATTGGTATAAATCAGGTCGTCAGGCCATACTTACATTGGCCGTACGCCTTCACTTTCACTTAGGCGAGCCAAGAAAGAACCATTAGTTCTTGTTATAGACCGAAATGAAGAGTATTATGAGTAAACAACCGAAACGTCTATATTCTTCATATACCTTTATGATCCATTCAATTCAACCATTAAAGATTTAAGTATTTATTTCATTTATAATTACAACAAATTAAAATAATACATTTACAGAGTAAGACATTAGATGCTGCCAATTTTGTATGGATACTACCTAATAAGTTATTAATTAAATTAAATTAAAAAAGAATGAATCACACTTTGAAAAACAATGTATAAAAGTTCATTATACACAATATTTTCTTCACTAAATTTTATTACAGATATATTGGCATGTTTTTGTAAGTGAGATATCTGCTAGTTCTTTATGAAGTTCCTGTGCCAAAACCATGATATCGATAGCACTGCTGCAAGATGGTTTTAACTATAATTTATAATCACGAAAGAAGAAGAAAAACATTGTGCATAACTTTACACTATATATCATGTCATGGCAAGTAAATAGATTTTTTAAATATTTTATATAGTAGTTAATTGAATTTTCATTTCTTGTCATTTTCAGGATTGGTATTGCAGATTTTTTTATCAAAGAGATTTTATTAGGCTTTTGAGAATATAAATAAATCTAAAGGACAATGTACAAAATATAAGCAAATCTCTGTAAACTTTTAAAGTCAATATGTGGTCGTGATTTTTAAATATAACTCCAAGTAAACGCTCGCAGTATGCGGAAAACGGTATTTAAAAAAATATGTGAAGACTACCATAAATACAATAGATTAAACTAGTTGAATAGTTGCCTTATGATATATTGTGTAATGTCACAAGTAAACCAGACCCAATGGCGCGACTTACTACGTAGTGAGGCAATAATCGATATTGCATATCTATTTGATTCCGCAATTTTTAGATTTCTTATATCGCGAAAAGTTTATGATAAAATCCTATTCGAACTGAATTTAGTTTTTAAATCACAATCTGTGACCACATAACGTCCCTATTTTGAATTAAACGTTTTTTTTTTTTTTTTCAATTATAAAATTGAAATTTTATTATAAAAATAATGAAAGAAAAGGCAGAAAACGATTCTGCCTGCCGAATGCCGCAAAAGTAATTATGTGCAAAATTTCTTGTTACAGACCATTCAATACAACAATTGACAATATATCGGTAAAATTACAACAATGAAGGAATTTGTCTGCATACATAAAATTGAAACTTATATATTTTAAAAATAAAATAATGCAAACTTAAGGAAAAATCAATATAAAATGAGTCATTAATTATTTAATAAAAAAGAAAAAGACGGTATATACCATTTAGCTGAAACTGTTATTGGTCCAACTACACATTGAACAGATAATATATCCTATGTAGGCGGTCGGCGGGTTTGTACAATACCAACATGCACACTTCTCTGTCACACTCATTATCAACATGTATGATGATGCGAGCAATAAGGAGAGCTAGTATATACTAAACATTATATATTTTAAAACGTTATTTTTAGTTTTTCGTCACAACATCAAACTTACGCCGTAGCACATGGATTTATCACCGTAATTGCGTTAGAAACAATCGTGACGCAAACGATAAAACACTGATTAATCATAGATTAACTTAACATATTATTACACACAAACATATTTCTCTTACGGTATTTCAAAATATAACCAAAACAGATAAACATGTACTTTTTAAATTTGATTGTTTGCAAGTCCTTAGTGCTCCAAAATGCAAACATTGAACAACACGATTGATATCTATTCAAACAAGACAATTTATTAAATAAAAACAATGTAAGATGCAATGAATGATTTATTACGATGCACTGAGCGAATCGGTAAAGCTTATCGGGCACAATCTAATGTTTTAATAGAATCAAAATGTTTCTCACCTTTGTATCTGGGAACGAAGTTCTGTATGTCTTCAGGAATGTTCTGGTAGAAATGCAGTTCACGAATATTCAGGGGTTTGATCACTGTGCTGTCGTTTAGCACGAGTAACCTGGTGTGGCCGCCCACCTGCCGAGAACATAAATTTATGTTGACATTATCTGTGGCTTCTAGAACGTGTTTAATCTATGTATTATGCAACCACTACTGAGATACGCTGGCCTGATTTATGATGTATGAGATTATCCTTGGCACTTTGTTTGATTCTCACGTTAGAAAACAAAAACATTGAATCGGATTACGCTTCCATATTCGATTGGACCGCCACAGGGAGGCGTACTTGGACCGACGAAAATTACGTTTATCACGAAAGTTATGTCTGATCACGTCACCGTCGGAAGTGAATTGAGGCTAACGTAATTTTACCAAGGTGTAATGTCCGGATCCGGATATAATTTGCCACTGTTGATTTACAATGCTACAAATAATGGCATAGTAAAAGAAGTGTTAACAAAATGATTATCCAAAACAACAAATAATTTTGAAAATTTGACCACCTGAGTATGTAACATCATAAACACTTGGGTAAATAGGATAGACACACCACAGGTATAATACACATAAAAAAGAAGAAAAAAAAATGTTTCTTTTAGCTTTATTAAACAATAAAGCTAAAAGAAACATTTTTTTTTGCTTGACCACTAGTAGAGCCGTAACGATCAGAATAAATTGTTGGGTCAGAAAATAATATTTCAGAAGATGAAACAGGTCAATCAAGTCAGGATAATGAAATATGTAGAAAATTTATGTAATCCAGATTTGATTTTCATCAACTAAGTGTACTCCTCACGTTCCACAGAGTCTGCCTCAGCTGAGGGTACCTAGTCAGTATCAATCATTCAATTTATAGATTATAACGGACGTCAACAACCTGAACGATGTTATTGATCGACATGATGATTGTGTCGTCACCAGCTCGGCCTTGGGTTATGCTAAACAAACAATTTGCGAACCAAAGCGCCCTGTTTTGATGATATCGCCTTATCATTATCAGTATCCGCCTGTTATCAGATCAATATTTAAATAGAATTCTGTTAGTTCTAGCGATTTACCTATATAATCCGTTATGAATGTACTAACAACAATTACTCATAAATACCTATCGGCAGATTAAAATAGTTATAAAAGTAATGCATATATAGGCACATACATTTGTTCTGGTATTACCCGGTAACAGAAGCGGCTTTAGTAAAATCAATAATAGCAGTTCTATTACTTCTATAGCAAGCTACATTGCAGTCGTCTTTTATGTATTACATGCAATATTTAATGAATATTTAAAATTTACAGTCAGGAACTTAGACTGTAAAAAACTGATAACGCCTAAAACGTGTTTTGTGTCACTATTACACAAGTAATTAGTTGTGTAAGTACAACACGTGGATTCTGCCTTTACAGTGTTTTCGAAGACAAAACTCAAGCAACAAAGAAAAATAACAGCGATATTGGCCGTCAAGTTGAGCCGTGTAAAAAAGCAATAAAATCCATGCACCATCGATCTGTGTGAGTGGGCTCGCGTAACCCACACGCGCATGGAACAAACCCATTGCAGACTGGTGCGCACGCTAGCGATGAAATTAAAAAGTAAGGAAAAAGAAAAAAATATGGTGGTGCCGTTGACCTGGCATCGAACGGCGTAAGTATACCTGAGCTCGACAACCTTAATCACCCTATTTGACCTGATACAGATCTCAAATTATTTACTAAAGAAAACTTATCGACTAGGCTGTTGACTCGGTAAATGGTTTATATACAACTTGGAGCATGACGTCAATCGAAATGGAAAATTAGAATACGAAAACAAAAGACGACAAATCACAAAATAAGCTAGGCGCAATTGTCTTGTTAGACAAATAAAACGAATATTTACTCAATTGCTCCTTGAATAACCTTAGAAAGAGTGCATTGTGCATTTATCAGCTATATGATATAAATTACTAATTCACATCAGATCTAACATGTCCACTCGTGCAGTGTCGTAATTATAGACTAGATATAAAGCCGAGTGCGTGTCAAATAAAAGTAATGTGCACCTGTTCAGCAAATTCCTTTCCGGCACGCTCCGTTAGTCATACAGTCCGCGATTGTAGGAACAGTTATTAATAATAACAACTGGAATTAACTGTCTTGGCAAAAACATCTGAAGAACTTTAATCTATGCTTGATCAAACAGCATGGATTCCTCTATTACCAACTCAAGAAAACTCTACAAATTATGATTGTTCTCTATAAAGAATATAATGAATGTTGCTGTAAACTAATTCCAGCTGCCTGCTACCAGAAGCTCGTAAAGTAATAAACAACGTAATTACTCCAGTTAATAGGCATTAAGAGATAGGCTACAGCGTGAAATTAGAAGCAGATAGCATCGCACGGGTATGACAGCGCTTTGATGTCACAGCAGTACAGCACACTGACGTCCACGGCGGCCACCCATCGCCACCCGCCTACCCACGACCCCTACCCGGCCTTTGTACATGCACGTATGTAACTACGGATGTGCATATAAATAGCTAGCTTCCTCATTTTGCAAGCCATTCAAAATGGCGACATGCCTGCAGGGTATTGAATTATTGAATGCTGAAGGTAAACATACATCCAACTCTCTTAGTTAGGGCAAGCTTTGAATTTACAATGCTATGTTTAAATGAAGCGTATTACAATCACAGACGATCTAGGTAATACGTTGTAACGTAAGCTTTTTTAATGAAGTAAGCCTATTCTAATTTACAGCTTTCCAAACTGATGTTTATTATAAGATATAGAGATTATAGAGCAAGATCAGACAAATTTTACTGCCCAATTCATTATAATAAGAATTAGTGGAAAATACGAAAAAAATATTACAAACTTACACCAATGCGAGTACACAAAAGACAGACAAATAAACAAGGATTATTTACAAAGCGATTCGGAAATTTCAAGAGGTTGTCTCCTGACAACCTCTTGAAATTTCCGAATCGCTTTCGGAACCGACCGTCTTCGAAGACGTGACATTGGGGACGCCGCGTCCTTACCAAAGGGAGTGCACGTGACTGGACTATTGAAGACCACAGATCGAGTAGATTTCTTGTAGAGATTCAATTCTGCGTTTGCATAGCATTACGACTAGTGATGCAGTCGTGAATGTGACATTTAAATATTGGTACACAAAATGATAAACATAAAGATGATGAAATTATCAGAAATATGTATTTATGTTAGTTCTAAATAAGTACTTGTGGTAGGTCAGAATTTCATCATCTGTAGAGCAGATAAAAGTAACAGCAGCTGATAAGACGAGTCTGACGTAACTTGAGCACTTCGCAAAATGGGAACATGTTAAGTCTTCAAAAATGAGTCCAGCATCTCCATAATAACGCATTTAGCATTATTGTATTGAAATGTGATTCGTACTTGATTGTGCAGTGGCAGAAATTCAACTTCGTGGCCATCGTCCGGCGACAGCGCATTGTGCTGCGCGGGCGGCTGCGCGCGCTTCCGATCCGCGCCGCGCCGCTCCGGCTCGCCCATGCCCCAGCCGAGAGAGTACACCATTACTTCGGCCGAGCCACCTCCGCCGCTGTCCACCTGGAACAAAACAATACACTACTGTTGGAGATACAAAGTACAAAATATATAAAGCATAAAGTTATGCGCAGTATAAGTACAAAGTAAACATGGAAATATTAACAGTGATACCTGAAGTACATTTATAATTACGTTTCTAAACAGTTTTTTATCTGAAGAGATTGAAGTCGTGAGTACTTACAACACAGAACAACAAGTAGGTTAAGAAGTTAGATAGGACAACAACAGGTTTACAAAAAAAATATAGTGGGACAGAAATCGATGGCTCAGTATCTAATCAAATTGTGTCGGAGGGCTGTTGTGACAATGACGGCGGCGCCAAGCTCTTAATTGCACTTAGATATCAAATTAGAGTCAAATGTATACTCTATAGTACTTACGTTAACTTCTTATAAAAAGACATCAATAGCGGAATTCATGTTATTAAAAATACAATAATTTAGATTATGAAAACAAGAATCGAAATAACTATCTCTTTTCTACGTTCTTTTTTTACATCAAATTATACATATGTGGGAAATATATGCGCAATAGCAAAATTGCAATTTCTTGATGATTGATTACAAGAAGGAACGAACTATGACCCCACATTAAATAGTACTTATGCAAAACAAGAGCACGGTTTAATCGACAACAAAACATTCATTCAGCAGCAATGCAACGGTTAATGTGAGTAAACGACCTTTGGGCTTTGATAGTGGCAATTTTATCAGTTACAGGCACGAGCTCTTAAGAAAAGTTCAAGAACGCTCTATAGTTTTATCTGTGAAATGTAACTCACAAAGACAAAGCGTAATAATAACAGCATATAACTAGTTTCAAATAAGGCAGACAAGGGCCACTCGTGACTTGACCTAAGATCGACTACGGTATGCCCGGGCACTGGAAAGGCAATTCCAGTCGGGCACGCAGAACAATCCAGAACGTAACTTGTTATATGACCGCGCTTAAACTAAGCCTTAATCAAATCTGTTCGCTACCTGAGAGTTGTTTGGGTTTTGTTCGATCTAAAGTCGTTTGCTGTTGAGGTTTCATTTAAAATTTAAATCGTACCAGTACATTGTTTCCAACCGCAATTTAAAAGCAAACGTAAATATAGTCTAGCAGAAATAGTAAACAGCTGGTTTGCAGTTGAGAAAGAATATTTCGTGGTTCACTGCCAAACAACACGTACAAAGTTGTATCTTTTTGTTTGAGAGAGCGATGACGCAAGAAAACGCGAGCGATTTCTACGGCAACACGTCGTCACTGCGTCGGGCTTTCGACGTGTTCTATTCAGTGCCAGAGTTGAAGCGAGCGGCGTCACCAAATTAGATCCGAACCCGCGGATGCAAATAGGAGAACTCGTGACGTGGCCGCCCCGCCTTGCCCGACCAGCCGCGGCTGTCCATTTCAACTTTTCACTATACATCAAAACAGACACACTAGAAATAGAGCAACAAAAATAAAACAATGCTGCTATTATTGAAGAAAACAACGCACACAGCTATATCTCTCCATTACATAATAGAAAATTAGAGACTATCTATTATAAGTAACAACTTTTTTAGCAACAATTAAAATTTTTTGTAGGATCATCAGCATCTTCATTATCAATAAAAATTAAATTAGTTTTACCATTTTATTGTTATTTATTGAGATGTTTGTTCTTGCCATATCTACGTATGTTGTCCGGAGAATAGGACCAAATAAAACTGGTAACAATATGAACTAACACAGAGTCAAGATGTACACATAATCACAGTGCAATATTATAGATTAGTCATGAATTCAACCATTGATGATCATGCGCTTAAATTTACTATAAAAATTTTCATATTTTACTTCTTATAAATATTCAATGAATATTAAATAAAACAACTTCATAATGCTTAAAGAAGCAACATTTCAATATCATCTTACTAGAAAATTGGTCATATCAATTATCAAGTTTTATGTTATTTTTACTACTTGCAGATGACTACCACTAGCGTATTTTGTAGCTATAACTTTCAGCATTCTAGTGTTACGTTTCGGCGAAATCACAACAAACATCCGCAACAACGATATGAACAACTGTGATAATCAAGAAAAATGTGTAAAAGACAAGATCTTTGGTCGATTAAATTAATTGTGTTTAAAAAACAATTACAATTATATTTTATCGAGTTGAGAGTGTAAAAAATAAACATTAGCACTAGACCTGCAAATTAAGTAAAAGATAAAGTAACCTGGCTGATCTGTAAACAACTAATTTTTTAACGAGAATCATCATTTCCTTCAGACAGAACAGACCCGATGTGATGATTGAAAATAAAGACAACGTTTACAACAATATCGGAGTCGGGTCGGTTATCAAGACTCAAGAGACACATCTCAAAGCAACTGCAGCGAAGCGTGACGTAGCGAGGAGGGTGCGGTGGACTTGAAAATAGGGGTTACTGCCGGGTCACTGGGTCGAATGCGGTTTCAAGCACGTTAGTTTACATCTTAATGTAAAACCAACATGTGATACGCAACAATGTTTAAATTATTCGTATCATTAAAACAATATGTTGGTGTAAAATTTTCCAAAACGTTTGAACGTGTCCTTTGATGATTCAAAGATTCATATGAGAAATTGGATCGGTTATTATTCATGAATTACAATGGACGAGAAGTCCAACCCGCAACAGAAGATACGGAAGTCTTCAGTCATGAGACTAAAATTAATTCAAGAGCCCAATATGTAATTGGAGGAGGAGCCAATGCATATATTTGCCAAAAATACTCAGGCCCACACATAGCTACAATATTTCACTATTGAAAATTTTCCGAAAAAATACTAGTCAAAGATTTACACAGAGGCATTTATTCCCGTTGAGTTGGAGCATAGTGTACACCAATACCTATATGGCCCGATGGTGCTATAATTACCATGAGGTAGCTATTAATAGCACAAACAGATGTAAATAGCATTAGTTTGGCGTCTTTGGAGAAGTGTAATTTCACAATATTAACTACTACATTGAGTTAGACACTATGCCTCTGTTGTTACAAAATGTATGCCAAACAACATTTTAACAAAAGAAAAGAGTTTAAATATTCCAACAATACATATAGAGCACTGAAGTTCATTTGGAATATTATTATCAACAATCGTCAAAATGAGTGTTATTATGAGTTGTCATAACGACCTGACAACATATTCAATATGTGTATATTGAACGACACTTCCTTTTGCCTTGATCTTGGCCTGTTAGCGGCTAATGAAATGTACCATTGACTGAACAGAATGTTACATAACACCTAGCCATTAGTAATATGTACTATTTGATTGGTTTTGGTTTGCCACCCATTCATGCCTGCTGCCATTTCATCAATGATTTATCGAACTATTTTGTTCGTGTGTAGTCCGCTATACAAATAGCGGACTTATTCAAATTATTATGAGACGTGTATACATATACTATTTGACATGATAATAATAAGAGAAACATAATCTAGGCATGATAAAGCTTCTAAACCGATTATACTGGTTTTCTATGGTTTATAAACATAGTAGTATGAAATAATATGAAATGTGTATTGTCGTAAAGTCACGTGGTTCCTCACGAGATTGCCGGACACACGCCAAATGTCCCAAGCCGGCGAGAACTACTCAAACGATATATTTTATTGAGTGATTGATTGAAGCTTCACATAATGGAATGTGCTATGGATTGCAATGATTCGTCAGAGGTCGAGAAGAATATTGTTAAGAAGGAAAATCGTAATAATCTTAAGTATTATAGAACAGAGATATATAGCTTCTACTGCCGGAAAAGTAGATAAACGTTAATTTACAAAACCAATGAGATTAAAGCAGGATGTTTATTGCTAACGGAATCCAGAGAGCTTTCTAGAGTCTCGTAACTGCTTGCGACACAGGTGAGGCGCTCAACACCACTTTCACTGCGTTGCTGCGCACACGCTCTATGCAATTGTGACATCCAATAATGTAAATGCAATTTTTCCTGTCACAGAAACCTTCGGAAAAAGCGTGTAAAATAGGTATAGATTTTTTTAGATAAGTACTATAAATATTTTAAACTAATTTCCACGAACAGATCGTGTCAGCCTATTTGAATTCTTGATGTTACATTAATCATAACCAAAGTAAAATCAGCATTGGCTAAATATATGAAACTGTCATCATAATATTCTACCTAGTATGTAAAGCTAATTTTTATTTCATTTCATTTGAATATCAACATAATTTTAGTGTATAGCTTCCGAAAAATAACATTATAATTAAAAATAATATTATTTATTAATGAAGCGCAGTTTGAATACACAAAAAAATTAAAAATACAAATTTGAAGTTCGCTTCTGGTATGTATTTTTTACATAAAAAGAAAAACAAGCATGCACAATCAAAGTTTCTAAATATTACGCTGGAACAATGAAATAACAACATTTCCATCAATCTGAGGCTGCACATCAATCTGGTAACCAATTTACTATAGAAAGCAGGGATCGGACCGCTATGCCTTTCACGGGTTTTGAAGAGATTTTGGAATGGGTTTGCTTTCGAAAGCCGTTCGGTGCTGTAACCCGTTCGATTTGCGCTATATCAACGACTACAAAACCCTTTCTTTGAGGTAAGTCATACGAAGGGGTTACCCGTTCAGAAAGCAGGCTAATTTATGCTTTAAGCTCAGACCATACGGTCTTAATTTGAATAAATTGCAATGCACAACAAATACCTACTAAGCGCGTGCGGTAAAGCGGTGCGTTTATTACACGATTCAATGTGTCGTTTCGTGTCTTTTAGACTCTTCACACATGGAGCTACGCGAATTTGCACAGGAGCGGGGTGTGATGAAAACTACACCCCTCTCCCTCCGCAGGCATTTAAGGGGAAAGCCGAACAGGGTAAGCGCTATAACGAACGGGTTACCCCTTCGAGAGAGTTAGCCATATCAAATGGGAAATCCTTTGAAAGGGTTAGCCTCACCATATGGGATAGTCATTGGATTCGGTTAGCCATTGAACAGGTAAGACAAGAATATGGGAAAGCTTTTCAAAGGATTATGCAAACGAACGGCTTTTCCGGTCCCTGATAGAAAGGCTGTAAGAAGATATAGAAACAAGCAGCTCTTTGCTTAAAAAACCTTAAGGTTTTAAATGATACAAAAATAATAATGAAATCAAAGGCCACAACAATAGTGCATTAACTTTACCTATCTTGAGTTGGTAATATAAATGATGCTGTAAACCACAGCAAGTTACAAAATAGTCCACGGTCGTGTCTAAACATAATGTTTGCACAATGGGCATGAAATCATCAACTTATAACCAGTGGTGCGACTGTAATCATCACTTGTTAACATAACATTACCTAACTTCAAAAGATTTCCGTTAGACCCCGACTAGGTGTAACGCGTTTAAGAAACATACAAACCAACAAATTATAACAACCATAGAATGATATATGAACCAGAAAAGGGAAAACAAAATCCTGACAATTCTAACTACGCATTTTTGGCTAGCCTTAACAACGAATTCAGAGAAAAATTTATCAAAAGTTCGACGTAGTTATTGAAACGAAGTAAACATGTTGGGCTGAAATAACACTGACCACGTTTTTAACTCTACACAAATCGTGTTGTTCTTAAAGTATTCTAAACGAATAGCGGAAACATGAAATATTACAAGAATAGCTTGAAGAATAAAGTCGTTAATGTCAATTTTATTTCCTTATCACCAAGGAGGAATATTTTTTCGTTTGCAAATAAAAATTAACTACAAACAAGTGTTTCATTGGCGTGATGAGGGTGGCGACTATAATACTTTTATATCTTGCCAAATTACCAAACTTCTATTATTGTTGAAATTCTTAATCTGCCCGCCCTTATGAAAGTTCTTAGTTTTGAGTAGTTCTTTCGTACCTAGATTGTTATGTTGTGCAGATAGCAATTTTGAGCACTAATCGTGATTAATTTCTGTACTTATTACTACGAAAACAAATTAAAATCGTAATCTAAAATATGGGTGATCTATGCTTTAAAATTTCAAAACTAGTTTAATCTCTTCTTCATGCAATTTGATCCAGAGCTGATGTTCACCGTGTAGTCACAATATATCACGAACAATACCCACATAACAACAATTATTTACACTTGATACAAACACAACGAAAATGTTAACAAACTGAGAACAAGTGTGTCAATACAATCAAACCAACATGAGATGTATTGATGCCACTTGTGATCCAAGACAGTTGACGAGGGAAAGATAAGTTAACAATAAAGAAATAGTAGCCATAAATAAGCCACCGAAATTAATGTTATTGAATCATATAAAGATATTGATTTTATCGTTACAGAGTTTGGTTTACAAGTGGTTATGATATTCGTTGTTCACAAGCATGAGAAAATTCAACGTCACGTGTTGGTGTTTCTATTCGAGAATCGAGTTTCTTCTATATTTGCATTAGCAATACAATGCATAACTGTAGCAGCGTGTGACTATGCTCAGGGCGTTGTAGCCACACTGTCTGGGCTTATCACGATAGCTTAGATATATAATGTAATCAACTATTTTGTATCGTTTTATTTTATTGTGTTTATATTTCGACGACAGGTGATAATTTTGATAAATTATTTTCATTAATCAATGACGTCAATTGAAAAAATGTACATATTTGAAATTAATATAAGTAGTACGTGTTTAATATCATAAACAACTATCAAGATAACAATATTAGATTTGGTCATAATAACGATAACAATAAAACTAATTTTCACAAAAAGAAACCGTATCCGGTTTTAGACTAACGTGATCAATTAACTGTACTTTTTGAAAATGAAGTCATAAGACTTGATTTAAACAAGATTAAATAATTGCATAAACGTGAAATAACCGATAGATGGGTTTACGCCCATTATTTTCCCAGTTTACTCCTAAAAGTAAAACCCATGGGAGGAAATTGGGAAAATACTTGCTGTAAATCCATCTATGCTTGAACCAAGTTTACAACTTTAACATAAAGAATAGGTATTAAATATTCGAACATCAAATTTGCTCGCGTGCGAGGTCGAAACTCGAGATAAAAGAGTCGTGGGGCTGCCTCGACCTGCGCTGGCGGCTCCGGCTGGTCGCGCTCAGTCGATGACGTGGTGGTGGCGCGATACGCGTGTGCTGAGCCTTACCATAACGTCGTCGCGCCGAATCACACGAAGGTGGTTTCCAAGCGCTAACCTATTCAAACTTTCAAGGAGGCTTTACACAACTGGTTTTAATGAAGTTAGCATATAAGATTATAAATTATACAATAATAAGATTATATTATAAATTATACAATATTAAAAAAGCATATAAAATTAGCAAGCATCAATTCTAAAATCACAAAAAATTTAAACTGAACTAAAGAAAATAGTAAACTGAAACAAATAAATAATACAATAACTTACTTGACTATAAACTTCCTTTAGCCCGCTCGTGGTGAAATCCCAAATTGGAACACGTTCGCGTTGAAATTGTCTGATTCTATCACAAGCACAACCACTAGCAACTGGCACAGAATATTACTCAACACACAGGAACCAAACTAGGTAGAGAGAGAAACGATGAAAAATACTCAGTATAGACAATACTTCGATTTTTCTTATACACAGGAGAATTAAACATGAGTTTTAAAACAGGTTTTCTTTGTTGAAGCTCAGTGTTACACAAAAAAAAATAACGCAAAAATAAAAGTAGCGCTCGACGGCGCTGAACACTTGTATATCTTGGCGTTGCGCACTGGTGACTGAAGCGGGCGAGGCGAGACCGAGACTATCGCGCACCGACCACGAATCAATGTTGCGCAGCGCGCCAGTGTGTGCCGACTCTGTCGACGACATATACACACACATGCGTCCGCACGAGGGATACCTAATCGGGTGTCCGGGACAAGGGGGGCAGCATTGTCTCGCCATCGCCACAGGAGCCCAGTCTAAAGATACCTGTTCAACCACTACAAGTGAATGAACCTTATTTGACCCTGCACATTTTTTCTCCTATTTTTTATGATATTTACTAACACGCGACCATTGCCCCTGAAGAAGTACACTTTGTTATTAACAACAAAGAAATTGCAAAATCTAAACAAAATATCGTAAAAGAGTTCATTTTTCCACAGTACACAGATTAACAATAACAATCAAAATAATAATATGTACAATTTACGTCTAAATGCTAATGTAAAACAGAATCCAGAGCAAAACAGTTAGGACGTTGAAAACCAGATAAAACTAGAAACCCTGCGAATCAGTGCGTGTGAAAATTACGAAGCAGCTGTTTACTAGAATTTACACAGATTTCTAATCATAGAAGAGGACACATTTGAAATAGATGAACTCAAATAGTAAAAATAGAAAATAATTGAATAATTTTCTTAGAAACCTAAAAACTTTGAACCGATCCTTCCCGATGCTGATAAACCAAACATAAATGTGTTATTCCCCTACAAAAGACTAACAAATAATATGTTAACGTGTGTATGTATTTCTTTAACTACCTATCTATATTCTTGAGAATCCTCGAATACAGTGTAGTTTGAATTCATCTAAACGGAAAATTTGTGTTGGCAGATAAATGAACATTTAAATGTAAGTAACACTTACAAAAGTGTTTGTTAAAGATGTTAATTAATGTTAATTTATGGTATTGGCTGGACTTGCTAAGGTCTTGGTAAACAAAGGCATAAGATGCTACGACATTAGAACAGCCAATTAGACATTAAACTAAACTAGCCGTAATTATAATCAGTTTAAAAATATAAAATTTTGGGATAAATCCTACAAAGATATGTTACATTATGTTTGAAACTATGTAGAATAGAAATGTGCCTAATTTAAAATACACAATCTTGATAACAGATGCCAAATCTCAAGAGTCACATCCGTCAGACTAATTTTAAATATTAAGTAGTACATCTCGGAGTATAGTTGTTGAATAATTACTCAACATATGAACTCCCATGATATCGGACAAGTTGTCGTTGTCAATTAGAGTGAAACTTTTCTCACTCGAAATATATACATATATATACATAACATAGTTTATAGTTATATACATAATATAGTTTTCCGTAAAAGTGACCACTCCACCTGACTATCATTGAAGCATGATGAAGAGATCGACAACTACAAAAAAATACTTTTCAGGAAAATTGTAAAGTAAATTTAATCCTGCACAAATACTATTTATAGTCGGGTCAATGAATTATATCTTGATGATAGTAGGTAAGTACCTAATACTTTTATATTTATCGTGTGCATTACAAGATGTTAAATACTACGTGATAAATACGCAAAAGATAGACGCATAGAGCTGACTAGAAGTAGCAAATTTGAATATAACTCATTTGACCCAAACTGAGCTCCACCACATAAAGATTTAAACAAATTAGATAAGATTAGATTTCTTGTTACTTACAAAGCTCAAACTTCCAAGGAATTTACAAATATTACGTATTAATAAAGGTCTTCATTTTTCAGCATATTTTGGGTGCTCTAAATATTTTTTTCTGATCTTACCTCCTCAAACCTTCTAACCGTGGAGAACTGTGTGTAGAGGACTTCGTCAGGGCTCGCGGGAGTAGGCAGCGACGTGCGGCCGGCACCTGAGACCAACATGTTTTAATGCGCCAACTACACAATACACACAGATTACTTAGTGCCAACTTAACAGATAAGATAATATCCGCAAACAGCCAACTATTAATCTCAGTACTATATTAATTGCTGATTGATGTGATCATAACCTATTGGAGTCGAAAACGCAGGATTAAATTCAACAAAAATGAAAATGATAAACTTAATCTCTTTACAATATGATACGAATGCAACTTGATCGATAACATTGTTAATGACTTTAAAAATGAAATCTTATTCATGTTTATTATTTGCCAATAATATAAATATTTGTACGGTGACAAATATCAATTTAAATTTTTTATTATAGAAAATCATCCTGATTCGTTCATAAGACTTTTTTTCCAAAACGCATAGGAAAACTATTGGGACGGCACAAATACCAAACAAAACATGTTTTAATTTGGTCTTAGTTTCATTGCCGACGAATTGTTTGTAGAAAAAAATATTTAATTAAATCGTGTTGACCATTCGAGGTGGGTGAGTTGAGCAAAAAACTGCGACCAAATCTTGCCTGTTCAAATATTTACAACTGAAACAAATGGCGGTATCGTATCCCAAACTGAATCAACAACCGAACAACATGCTTTGTGCCGTAACGGCCAACATTTCACAATTACCACTATTGATTCTGAAAGATTACTTTTATCAACACTACAGCTGCTTGATAAGACCGAGTGGGTAAGTTTCCACAATAAATCATGACACGGATTACGAATATTTTGTTAAGAGTTTGGAGTTATAACTCTGTAAAAGTTTACAGTGTACAAACATACCTACCTACTTTCGGTTGTAAATTGTTAGTTTTCAGAATGAGGAAAAGCAATTTTTCCTCGTTGGCTTATTGGACTTTGGATAGGTATATCTAACTATCATTTTCAATTTTTGTTTGACTGCATTTTCTGAATCTTCTTAATAAATTCTTCACAATTCTTCTAAGAGTACACTCTCATGAAAATATATACAAAATTATGAATTTAATTTCGAAACACATATCTCTATCAAATATAGATATTTATATTTAGGTATGTATTTGAACATTTTTTATAAACTGAATGGAGAATGGATATTTTATATCAATTAACCTTCACCTTATCAGATTCGTTGTAATTATAACTTATCAGTCGTTAGGTAAAATCGGCTGAATATGGTATGGTAATGGTACATGCCCATACGATTCCTGACTAAAGTGACCATGCAGTATCTCAGTGAAATTAAATTGTCATCAAAAAGTTTTTCAATATTCAAAATCAGATGTAGTTTACCTTATTATTATTTCATTCTTCAAGTAATAACCATTTTATAGTCTGTCCAAAGTTGATTCAAGGAAGGGAGGGGAAAATCTATTACTTAACAGATAAATCTATTCCAAACTATTTATGGTAAGTAAAAGTCCGGATTGTTTTGTTCTAAATATGACATGAACTCTTATCAATCCGATTAATGTTATCATTGAAGTATTTTTTCAAAACAAGTAAATCATAATATTTTCAATTCATTTCACCTAACAAATAAGATCAAGAGCGCTATATCGAGCGATATTTAGCACATCACAACCTCGCATATTTCCAAATTTAACGCGCAGTGTGTATCAAAATGCACGTGCCCTACGCACACACACGTATGTATCTTAGTGTGAGTGACAAGTGCGTATTGCCATTACTTTTAATACAATTCTGAAATAAATTGTACAGTCCACAGCACACCAATCTGCCCAAATTATGCCTATTATAGTAATTACAGTCGATAAGAGACAAAGACTACTGCAGCTACACAGGTAATGGTAACTTGAAATCTTGAAATGCTGGCAGTTGACTATACATACAGTGATAATCCATTGTGCCTTTATATTATTAATCAAATGGACCGAATTGAGTAGCAAGGTATTTTTCATCTCAAGTACTGACGAGGTGTGAAATAAACACCATCGATGATAAAGAATGACAGAGTAGGCCAATGACAAAAGCTCTTGTGACAGAATTCCATCGCACATTGTTGGCTCTCTTCCAAATCCCTCCTCATCTTCAATTAAAGTGCGTTGTACTTGTACACATCTCCACAGGTCATTAATTCTGCTTACAGACTGCATGAGAATATGAAGCTTGTTTTAACCCCCACACAAATACGTGGTTGAGTTGTTGAATATTCTTTATTGTGAGCACAAACGAAAACATACACTAATTACAATAAACAGAGCACAAAAAAAACTAAAGATACTAGGAAGAAGTTTGAATGGCGTTAGAGCAGAATAGAGGCATCTAAAGGAGACCCATGTAGGGTTTAAGCTTGGGGTAAACTGGAAAACGTGCTCGTAAATCCATTCTAGGCCTATATGAAGAGACAGACACACTAAAATAAGAGATATTCTTTAAACAAACAAGAGCAACAACTTGAACTGTTTCAAAACAGGGCTAATTAATTAATAGTTGACAATTGTGTCAATACCAGCGACGAGGGATGTCTATAAGATACGAATGAGTACAAAGACTGTCCCAAAATTCAATAAACTTGACGCTTTTGTTGTTACACCAGCGTGCTACACTCAGTCGACACGCCTTGTGTCAGACGTCTTTTTTTTTTAAATATAGTATATGTATACACAGATGTGAAGAATTTTATGTGCCCCTGAAATCTGAATCAACGGTCAACGACCGCCCAATCCCAGGTCTCAGGCGAAAACAAAACTGACCTAAGCGGCACATATTACAGATTTGTTTACTATTTAACGATTGTAAACATACCTATACTTATCTTTGCTTTGTACAAGAATTAAGATTCGCTCAAGGGAATTACGACTGCCTCGGTAAATATTCAAAAAATAAAGTAAATACACGACACGAAAGTGGGTGTATACAATATGACATAAGCTGAATAAACTAGGTATAGTAGTTGCTTAGTTGCTTCGTCGCAGCTTCGGAATATTATTGTAACACTCGAATTACGTCGCAATTATTTACAATCATAATCCATACTGTCTATCTGTCTGCTTTCACGGCTAAACTGTTAGATCGATTTTGACGAAATCTGGTATGCATGTAGTGAAAGAAAACCCCCACCATTTTTTCAATCGAAATTCGAAATTCAACCCCCAAATAACTATGACGGGGGGAGAAACTTTGTATGGAAATCGTATCTTCCGCTTTCGCGAGAAATTCACTCGGGCGAAGCCGCGGGCACAAGCTAGTATCCCATAAATTCTCTCTCAAAGTACCAAGATCATGGAAAAGATTTGCAGATTTTATTTACCGTATGATTTTGCAGAATATAAGAATGCTAATTTGCGCGATTTGTATACCTAACTTTATTACTGTGGCGTCTCGGTCATGTCATACGAGTATACCTATCTGTTATTATTACCTAGACACTATTATGTTATCTAACCAATCCTGTCTATGTCTGTCTATCATATAACTTCAGTAAGTCTCTGCTAACAAGAGAACGTAAAGCTACAAATTAAAATAAGCTATAAATTAAAGTACACATTCAACATTGTAACTCTTGAGATTCTATGCTATAACTGTAACCAAGTTTGAACAATCCGGAAAAATCCGGTTTTATCCATCGTCGACGACGTGGATAATAGAGACGATAACACATCTACGTAATGGAAATTATACACAGTAATTAATAATATGTATATCAAATAAGGCATCGCAATCTTGTTGATAGCGAGACAGAAGTTGCTGTTTGCTAAAATATTAGGCATTAAAGATGTCATCTTTGCGGACGTTCTGTCATGTTGTTATTTGCTACTCTTTATTTAGATTCAACTGAAAAGTACCATTACTTTCCAAAATAATATTTTTCATAAAATATTAGTATGTGAAAATATAACAGCTTTGTCTTAACCAAATGGGAAGTTGTCTGTTTCCCGAAGCATTACTTTTGCCATAAACAAAGGCCGTTGAACCAAAAATAAAAATTAAGAATTATCCAAAATAAACTTGGTCATGCTCAAAATAAATTAAATTGCCGAAAATAAGTACAGAAAATGACAGGTGTGGATGGAATATAAATAAATATTCCCAAAATTGCACCCATAAACAAACTCATTAGAACAGATTTATGGTTTACCAATATACCACAGGAAATCGCTGCTACCAGACCACGATTCATACCAAGGTTAGTATCAAAACCAAACAAACTATAAATAAGAAATCGATTTTATTGAATTGCAGATATATAATTAATCAGTTCATATAAAATAATCGGGTATAACTACACTGTATAATTATAGATATCTATAACCACTGATTTTTATACAAACCTATGAATAACTAGAATTAATTAAATGTAGATAATATACATAATTTAAAATTTATCGATGTAAAGGAACTATTACTAGTTGATTTCAGCAAAATGTTATTTTCCCACATAAAAAAGTAATAAATTGATTCATTTATCAAAAAGACACGACGTTTTCTTGTTTATTATAAAACCGCAAAAAACACTTCTTTGTTACAATGACGATTGATGAATGATTTTAATATGAGTGAACTCTACGTCCACTGCGATTATCTCTAATTTCCATAACCCAGAATAATGATAGATTCAAATAATTATTATAGCTATAAATAGAAATCATAGTTTATATACCTATATGCGTATGGTTGCGTTTCAACCAATGATTTTTTGATTACTTAACTAAAAAACAAAAACTTAAGTATATGTGTTCAGTTTTCTTGTGACATGAAAACTAATTGAAACAGATGACTTGAGACTTGACGCATGACAGTTTTCGTTTAGTTTTCGTTTATGTAATTTTAAATAGAGTCGCGTCATACGGCGGTCGGTGATAATTTTATTATTTTGCACCCAAATAAAAAAACATACAAGTAATATCACATAACCTATCATATCATTAATAGTAAACATCAAATTATTTACGGTTGGAACATTTTCTTAAAATCATAAAACACGATCTCAAATCCGATAAAGCAAATATCAATAAAATGAAATGACACCAACGTAACTATGACCAACACGATGCCTACATTGAATGGATAATATTTTAATTAAACTCAGCTAACCATGAGAAATTCTTACAAATTGTGTAGCGTCAACGAATTACCCTGTGGCCACCCAAAATAAACGTTCCGTAACAACAATGTTGAGCAAGGACTATTAATGAAGAGATTTCTAACATTCCCCGAATATACACCTATTTTAGAATGTGCTATATATATCTCCAATGTTAAGAAAGTAAAAGGAAAAACATACAAATAAGATAAAATCGTTTTTAGAAATCCATTAATGATAACGGTAAAATTAATGGTAAAATGTTGTTATCCCTAAAATCAAATGAAAAGGAAAAGTGATGTCATACCATTGATGATGCCATTAAATTATCTAAATTTTAACAAAAGAGTACTTATTCGACCCCTACGCGAACCCACGCTACTGCCCACACAATACGCCCTTATTGGCACTCCCATTGAAAAATTACCAAGAGCTAAGCAAATAATTTCACTTAGAAAGCCTACTTGTTACAATGTACTTATTTCTTGTGGTGCTAGCATGAGTATTTGTGACAACGTAATATACGTGATACGAGCTATTGTAAGACAAATTTTCGTTAGTAATGTATCGTTCATGAAAATATTTAAATTACTGTGACACTGACACCAGACTCAAGTACTTATCATGAACTGTAAATACACAACCTTGATCGTAAGCGAAAAGTGGCGAATACTAAATTAAGTACATTGAGCAAAATGTTTATATGTATATTATGTACCTAGACCTACGTTCCGATTAGTCCTATAAATACCAGTGTTAGCACTTAGTGTCAATATACGAAGTGCTTTTCAAGACAAAACAATTTGTGATTCAAATTGCAGTAACAATCTGGAGGTTATGTGGTCCTTCGGTTCCATGTTCCAAGGTTAGTTTCCGGAATGCCGCAATGCGTTAACTCCTCTCTCGATAAATCACCCCAAGGTCAAGTTAACGAGATATCCCTCGAGCTGCACCCTCGATGCGCGAAAGTTAGAAGTGGATGAGAAGTTGTGGTAATCATGCTTGAAATTATTTAGACTAACTTATTATAGAAAATACTGTGATTATAAAAAGTTACAAATATGTCTTCGCCGTCATGAATGAAATTACAGAATGTATGAATCTGTCAAAGAGACTGGCTTGGGTCACCTCGAGTACAAAATTTTTCGAATTTCCTGTCTTATTATCAATATCGAAATGTATATATATCTAATAGAAGCGCGCGACGGCCTAAATGATTATCTCTTTATTTTACGATTTTATCTATGTGCGACCCCTTTACGTTATCAATACAATTCACTGTATTTATAATTTCTTCATATCTAAAACGTACCGGTACTTATTACTAGAAGTGTCATGACTCATTTTAATTTTACACATTTTCTGAAAATAAACGTTGTCAAATTGAGTCATGTAAATGACTACACGAGATCACTGAGAAAGAATGTCATACATAACATAATGATATAAATAAAAATAAATAAATAATTCTAACAACAATATTAAACAATGGCGAGCAAATCAATTTACTTACCACATACATATATTTGATTTGAAAAAAAGTCACCTTTAAAGCGTAAATAATATGCCTTGTCCAATGTCAAGACTAGGGTCGTGGCTCCAGGCCTTGGCCTCGAGTGCGTGAGGGATGACGTAGCTAGCTGACGTCATCAGCCGTTGGTCATGCGCCCTCGCCCCCAGCTCAGACAATACGCCGCCGAAAAACTGATCTTTGACCTTGTACGCTTAATTTACTTTTTTCAAGAATATTAGGGAAGAGATTCTTCGGTTCGTCTCTTGCTGCGACCTTGCTGTCGCGGTCCTACTGGTGTGACATTATTTACACATTTTAAGCTGCCAAAAGAGGGTGAACTAATTTGGATGTCTTTTTAATCGTAATCGTTTTCAGCCGATATGATTCTGAAGATGTTGTTTGATGAAAAAGAGTTATTTTAATTTCTTACACAAATAATATTACGCACGCAATTGCTTCAGCATGTAAACGAAACGCAGCGCTTCCCGAGACATAAACAGGAATTTTGCTGCGTAGAATCTCTTCGTTAGAATAAACATTCGCTATCTAGGACAGTAGTTCACTACTGGAAGCTTCCAATCAATAGATTCAAGCATAACAAGGTTATGATTTTCGATAAAATATCCCTGTTGCTAAAATATAACTTATGCATAAATTGAAATTATTTAACAAACTACGTTCGTAGTGAAAACAAAGGTTTTGCTTACAGCTTACGTTAACTGTTCTTTTTTTAGCTCTACCCTTTTCTATGTGATGTAATAAGATAAGCTTATCATCTTAGAGATGATTATTACGTATAATCTTCGGTTTTAAATCTAAATCTAATAATAGACTGTATTATGATATTACACTAGATTAAAAAATCCACCCATAAGAATTTTGTTTTATTTTTAGTTCTGTCATGTCATGAGCTTTGTGATGTCCATACTAAAATGAAATTTTCAACCAACAATGTATCGATTTACCTATTTGATACAATATTATTGACATAATTATCCATTATTGTACAGAGCAGTATTATGCAACAAGCGTCAGTTTTCATAAACTGAAATATTGAATCTTGAAATCATAACACGGACACAGATTAATATTTTTTACTGACACGAAGTTAAGAGATCAAAATTTCATAAACAATTAAAAATGAAGATGTACATACGACGAATATTTATAACATTGGTCGAAACCAATGATTGGTTGCATCTTTTTCATGCGATGAAGATTTTCTGCAAAAAGTAAAAATTATCTTTGTGATGGGTTGCAAGTTGCCTTAGGTATGAAGGTCCATTTCTGAGTAAACCTTTCAAGTTTGTAATATCCCTAGGTATTTTCGAATGTTCATATACCAATTATTTCAATGATTCTACATTATGTACACCTAAGAACATTATTTCTTCTCGTGACGTTTAGTAAAATCGCCCCCACCTATAGCACTGGCAGTGAGCAGCTCACATGATTGTAACCACCAAAAGCCAACACATCTCCAGGAATATTTATGGTCTCGGTGACATGACCGGATGACAAAATTTCAAGATACTAGCTGAAAAAAATGCGCAAACAACTGAGTCCCACGACCAGTTGAGTGTTGAAATCTGGAAATTAGAAAACACGTGTTTTCGCTCTTAAAAATATAATGCAAGATGATATTTAAAATTTTAATTTTAGCGTGGAAAAGTACGTAGAACAGGTTTGGTGAGATTTAAGGCTACAAAGCAAAAAGAACAAAAATGAAAGACAATATAAACATATATACAGACAAGAAAAACACATACAAAAAAGCAAAGTGTATATCATCCAAATATGGCAAAGCTTAAGCTTCGAGAGGGAAAATCATTGGATAGACGAAGTTTAAATTACATCAAATATAATAAGCGGAGAGCCTACCAAAACATTTGAATCCATAAAACTCAGATACCGGACTTCTGGGAAGATTTAAATTTAACCAAGGGGGAAAGAAGAGAAGAGGAATAAATCTTACATGGGGGCACGCATAGAATTTAAATATTCTAATCTAAGGGTGCACGAATCTTTACTATCTTTTAAATATCAATTACTAACATGGCAAATAAATCAGTGTATAGTGCATGTAATGTTATACCACCAATCAATACATCGAACTTTGACTTTCTTTTGGCATGCTTATCTTATCCGATACCGGACGCAGCTTGGCATTTTTCCAACCTAATGTAATAAATAACAATCAAGCCGTTGTATACTAAGCGGTCGTGACGGAAATAGTGTATCTTCGCGTAAATTCGACCGTATCCTAAAGAAATTAATGGCGCCATTTCAAATTTATACACTTAATGCTTCGTCCGTGACGCATGTCGCGTGCATTCCTGTGAGAAACGATTTTCGTGGCGCCACTTCCACTGGAAAACACTGGAATATATCAAGGCTACAACTCGTGACTACGACGGAGTGGAGGGGCACTTTGAATTTTAAAATAAAAAGAGTACTTACTAGATAAAAAATAAGGACGTTGCCAATAAAGGTAAATACTAGTGTAAGATTGTATTACTTAGCAGCGTAATGTACTTACAATATAAGTTGTACAACAAGTAGGAAAAAACGATGTATTTAATGAGAAAAATTGGCCCTTAACCAGCAGCGGGCCACTAACAGCCCAATAACAAATGAGCACAAACAACTTTTTAATAATGTATGTATTTAATTTATGATTCATTCCAGGTTATCGACAACACAGCTGGTGTGACCTTCGCGATAACTGCACCGGTTAATATGGGAAAAAAAGTAAGTTGCTAACGCAACGTTGTATAAAAAGTATTTTGTGATGCTAGGTACTATGCCTGCACCTTAGATAATAAACCTTAATTACAAAATAACTGCTAAGCCAAAAAAGCCGCTGCAATAACTAAATGATAAAATCTGACTTGAGATGATTAATTATTAAGTATATACTATAATATAGAGAGATATTATAAATAAATACAACAAATTACTAACTCGTCAAATAAAAGAGTTGCATGTGTCAGAGCATCTGAAAATGTCTGTGAAGGTAACTTAAGCTATCGGTCTAAATTCTGCGAATGCTCCACAGCTAGTTTCAAATACCCTACTCAGCCGACCACGTGTAGATGAAATTACATAACAAAATACACTCATGCATTTATTATGGTACAAATTGTGATTTTATACACCTACAGACCAGATACCACAAACATTAATATGGGGATTTTAGGAAATAATTTCCACAAGTTTTCTAATGCGATTTGCGAATGGAAAAATTTCGGAAGAATGAAATTTGTAAGCGCTTTTCCTTTTCTTTCACACGCATAACACTTTTCTTCGCGGAGCACTCCAAATAGTCGTATCAAAAAAAATGTCATTAGCGTATTATTCTCACATTTCTCACACGATATCGGTCAAATATCGGCTCGAAACAGATAACAATATCGCGACAATAATAATGCGAACACATGTCAGACGAGATATTTTGTAAATAACGCTCTGACATTTTCGTCGACACACCCAACTACTGCTAGAATGAATGGATATCTAGCACCTGCCAAAATTCATCGGCACGAGAATAAATTTAATTATAATGAATTACAATTGTTATTTATTGGCAGTAAAGTGCAGAAAAGCTATTAATTAGATACTTAGTAAATGGAGCATTAGAAACTCTTAAAAGAAATGCGCATCTTTATTATGGGAACATGTAGATGTAGAAGTGCCAGATGTAGGTATATCTTATTTTAAATGCAGCAATCTTGGTGAAGAAAAAACACTGCTTAACCCTTCTAATTATGACTGTGAGGTTATCTGTATGGATGGCAAGTTACCTTTGCATATGGTTACTGATGTTGTGATTTTACTATTTATATAAAATTGTACGTACGCCTTTGTCAACTACCAAAAACATTGTGATCAGATAATTTGGCTATTAATCATAAAATTACATCTCATTCCAAATAGCCCAATATATATGAGTATCCGTATCCATCGTACACTATCAAACAAATTTGAATAATTACCAGAATCGCAAAATCGGAGACAAGGATGAAAACAATACCACAACAATACCGTATAAGATTCTGAACGTGAACTTAATGGCCAGGAGCCAAGTAGGGCACAGCCAATACCAGATAATGTCTAAAACTCAAGACAACTGATGAAAGGGTTCTAAGAATAAGAACAACGGATGATAAAGGTAATAATATACAAATACACATTTTTATATTATGGTAGGCAAAAAAGGTAATAGCTAAGTGCCAAATTAAATTATAGGTTTAATGAGATGTGCTGACACTTTCCGCTTATTCACAATGGGAGCTCATCTGAAATTGTAAAAGAACTGACAACGAAGATGTTTCATTGTATAATTAGTTTTTGCAATGGAGAATAGGGAAAACCTATGTCAGGAGTTCAAGAACTGATCTGAAGGTCATAATAATAATTCCAACCGCAATTTATATTATACTTAACAATACTAATAAGCTGTAATGCAATGACCAAGATAATACAAATACAACCAAATTGATGCATGGAATCTAAAAAATGAAAGGTTGCTTCTAGCAATTGCAGAAATCTGAAATTCAGATTTCTTTACCAGCAACGCATGTGTTTTATGGATCACACATTTATCATCGATTTCACGCCCATGTACAAACATAAATAGCTCTTGGAGTGTTTGCTCGAATAACATCATTAAAAGGAAATTTCCAAAGCGATAACGCGGTAGCAATTTTTCTTGCTTGCTGATCAAATTCAAATATTACATGTGTTATATCACTTTCTTTTTGCCAAAAAAGAGGACTGTCTTATGTAGTTGCTTAGACTGACAATGCATTGTAATAAACATGATCAGATGTTGCACCCAGGATCAGCTCCCAACGAGGAAACTCCTTTATGGTTTATTGCACCGGCTTTTTTGTCATGCGTTAAATGCAAGACCTACTCTTTGACGACAATAAAGACTTGTGTCAGAAATGTGATTTTAGTCAAACTTTTTAGTTTTAAATTGGAGATCATTGGAGGCAATGACACTTTAATGCAATAAGGGTGACGAGATTCACGAGATGAATCTAGATTCATTAATCAGGAAGATATTCCTTTATACGTTCATGTCTTGAAAGATAATGTGTACGTACCGTCTTTAGATCAATATGTTTGAACGTCTTTTACAGTGAAACTTCCGTAACTGGCAACTCAAAAGTATAAAGTGAGACCCGTAACGAGGATTTTTCGATGTAAAAGTATCGGGTACAGGGACCATACTTATTTAGGGCCTACTTTAATCAGATTTCATACATTTTACGCAATCGATTCAGCCCCTTATGTAACAACCGTCGTACATTTCATCCGTCATAAATTATCTCACAAAATAATATCTATTATTACGTCAAGTAAAGGTGCAATAATAAAATTACAAAAAGTCTTATGCAATGGTGACGCTTCGAGAGAATTTTGGTGTAGTGCCCAGTCGATAAGTTCCTCTACAAAGGTGGATTGGTTTGCTATCTTTAGAGTGCCTAGGTTATTGTTCAACTCTAAACAGACACATACACACAATTCTAAACACACTAACAGGCTGACCGTGGGGATTGTAAATCTACTTACATTAGTAAAACTAATACCAGTTACCAATAAGAAAGGCAACCATACGTTTAGTTTTTAACCTAGCTCCGACTTAAGTGGCCAGAATATAAGTACTTAAAATCTCGCATGTTGCGTGTTCCTGTTTGCATTCGGTTCATGAGGTCGCGAAGCACGGGTTCAGCGTAAAAATTAACGCCTGCTTGACGTGAAACCTCCTTGGTAATACGACTGTTGCCTATATATCAGCTGCCAAGACCTTTAATCGTCTCAAAGGGAGGGTATGGAGTGGTCACTAGGCGGAATACGACACTGGTCCAAAGACGAAGTATTTAATCTTTAGACGGGTTATTTAATCTTTAGATGACACTTTTCGATTTATATTTAAATACCACATTTTTATTCTATTTATATTCCCTAAGTAGCTCCTAGTGTGGTTAGCAACATAGAATACCTTATGGCTTCCAGCCACAAGAAACTGCGCTCACGTAACTTGAAACAAACGCAGGTCTGCCGTGGAAAATCACAACGGTTGCAAAATAATCGAAGGACTGTTTCTAGGCAATTCTTGCTAATTGCTCATTTATGCGCAACTGGCAGATTGTTAGCTATACATATTTATGTCTCGTCTGAGGTCCCGGTTTCTTCTTCAGCCATTAAACTTGTTTAAAATCTCATGGAACTTCTGATTGTTAGCTCCATATAGCTAATAATGAACAAATCACCTAATATCCTATTTATTGATATTTTCAGAAGACCTTTATACTAAACGTATTCAGTGGACGAAAGTTCAGCTGATTCTGAATTAAATGAGACCAAAACACAAAATATGTCCAAATCATGGGTAATGGTTATAGTCACCTCTCGTCTCGATCTCTGATGAATTGATGATAATTCTCATGGGTCGCTTTGTAGTAGATTATTTATAAAAGGAAAACCAGCTGATGGCCTCACACTTAATAATAGGCATAAGACTCATTAAAAAGGATAATCACAAAATACTTTAATTTTACACGTCTATTTAGCTTCGGTGCAAGAACCCCGAAAACTTAGGTCTTATCTTAAAACACATACACGCAAATAAAACCGTACGAACGAAACCTAATAGCAGTATTTCTTTACCATTACAAATTGCAGTCAATGAATAATCTTTATGGTTGGTTGAACTCAAATAGGTACGAACAATGGGAAAATTGGCGGCATTGACGAAGCAACCGGTTTGTCAAGTGACGAGAGACCACAGAAAAAATAATAAGGGCCATATGTGGTATTGACAAATCTATAGGTACTTATGATGTACTTATCACTACATCACCCTAACTCTACAGCTACATATGAACATAGTTGTAGAGTTAGAATCTTAAACAAAGCTTAACTCAACTTTTTAATGTTAAGTAAGACACGTTTAGTATTGCAAAAATTACAAAATTAAGATAAAATTATGTTACCTGTGTAATATGCGATCAAAATTCCCAAATGCAATCCCTGTAATTTACTGCAACTATTGAAAAAGACTTATCATTGACTTTTCTTGACTTATTATTTAAATATTTATTAACTATGTAATTTAATTAACTTATTATGACGTATTTTTTATCGTAATAAATCCGCCTGCCGTTCCATATTCTTGTTTGCAAATACCCTACAGGGTTCGTATTGTACCTATCATGTAAACAGTGTTAGCTAGCTAAGAGAACTGATGAATGATATGAATATGGGATTTTAATTGAATTGAATCAACACTGTAATTTCTATATTCTGTCCCCGTCAGCTGAATGGAGATCGTTCACTTGGAAAATTGTAAACTACTGTTACGCAAACTAGTTCCTCTTGAATCCAATCAACTTTTAATTGGATGGTCTTATTAAATCAGCGTCAATAATGACAAGTTGAGTTGATTTAATGACTAGTTTTATTAATGTACAGTAAGGAGACAAGCCGTGGAATCTGATGTCTTAAGGTTGGTGAGGTTGGTGCAAACCGATGTACGTGCACGTACGTGTGCTATTTCGTATGGAATAAAAATACCTCACGGCTTTGTGCACCGACCTAGTTACACTGCAAGTTTTTTTTTTTTAGAAAACGTTAACATTTCTATGGGATCGAAACACCTTGGCGGAAACAGACGGAGTTGCTTAGATGCTAAGTTAAAGTTAATGCTTAAAGTTAACCTTAACATTTCCTTACAAAATCCGGCACCGGTTATTATCTATGTGGTATTATTTTGAACTGGCTATGAAACCATCCACACAAACGCCTATGCAACATATGCGCTACGTCGACCCTCAAAGTAACGGGTTGTGGTAAGGAAAATAAGAAATGACAGAGAAACTAACGAAATAATTGACTAGACGAAGTCATAAAATAAAACAACCAATAAAATGGTCATTGCGCAAATGCTGTGGACGCTGCATGATGATGTTATGACGCATATTCGTGCTTATTGCGCGTTTTTAAGGCTGCAATTATGCAAGGTGGATCTGGTAACTAATATTATAAATGTATATAAGACAAGTAAGTTTCCTTGCGATATAGGTTGCAAAGTATATAAATTAGAGAAACATGTTTGATGGTCCAAATGTTCAAGCCAATATGTTAGTCAAACAATAGAGTGGCAAAAGGTTGATTGGTGGGACAATAGGCTTAAGCCTATTTCGCTGATTGGTTTAAACCAATGGTGTAGACTTTACTAGGCAATTAGAGGATCATCCAGAAGCAGTCAAAGCTAGTTAAAAACAACAAACTATGAGAAAATTAGCGGCACATCTGTGCAACGCAAATGAATACAGTACTGGATGTAGCGCGAATCATTATTAGAGCAATTCATTTAAACAGATGTTTGCTGAACAATGCTTTTGTTCTAGCCGCAGACAATCTTCAACAGTCTCATCGAAGCAGAGTGATTAAGACAATAGAAACATTATTTTATATAGTGCATAATAATAAGAACTTTGAGGAGGTGTTAGCACTAAATCGAATTAAAAATAATTATTTTTCTTATGACAAAAGGCTAGGCTTCGCCACGAACTATATATTGTATATATGAAACATCTCAATAAACCTGGTGATAACAATTACAAAACAGTTGATCTTTTAAAATGTCTGAAATAATTTCATAACAGTCAAGTCTATTTCTTAAAGAGAAGTTGTTATAAACTTTCAGACATTTTTACTACAATTATATTTGGTTTACTATAGGAACGTTCATTCATACATATAAATGAAAACATGTGTGCAACAACTATATTAATAAACAGCAAAAATATACTAAAACTTTATGGATATCCTATCCTATGTATAGTTCCTCTATGACCAAAGCTTGGGTAATTTAAAGTCACCTCTCGATCTCTGATGAATTAATAATTCTCATGGGTCGCTTTGTTTTTATTGCGTCATTCGTAAACAAAAAAGATTCCTACCAGCCAGCATCAATAAAAAATCTTCAACTAGGCAGTATGTCGCCTTTATATTCCAACAGATTATATCACCGTTTAATTCAATATTTCCCGAGATCAAAATATTTATTGAACAACTAATAGTTTCCTCATTTTCCCTGCAGATGAAAGGATACACTAACATTTACAAAACTTAGGAAAGTACTACGCAGTGTTTGTCGCAAGTTAAGAAGGGTTGGGTACACACTCGCGAATGGAAATTCTTAGTTAACATTTCAGCCATAGGCAACAATAGAATGCCCAGCGAGTGTTGACGTCAAGCAGGCGGACGGTTGTAAAATGTTCACAGCCGTAAAATTATTTTTTCATGATGACGCAACGGGGAACATGCAGAGATGAGACAGAGAATTATGAGCAATAATTAAAATTACAATGAGTTTTCAGTGTGTTACATGTATGTAACGCATAGGAAACTTATTTTTACAATCATTCGATAGACATTAAAACACAAAGCGCGTTGTATTATTTCACCCGTGCATCCTATTCCTATTGCCGAGTGTAAAATAGTGAATCATTACATGGCTGCCAGCCCTGCCAGCCCTGCCAGCTCATTATCATATAATGCTATGTGCGATGCAAACCTAAGGTGAAATAGATCAGAATTCAGCACGATCATTATTATATGCAGGAATTCAGAATAAGTTAACCCAACGAACCTTAACGTCACTAAATATATTAATTTATGCTGGTTCAAGTGAAATTGGTGCAGAACTCGCTACTTTAGCTTGCACCTCATGAATACTCATGATGTCGCATAAGATGAAATTTTGCAGATATTTTTTAATCAATAATTATGTCAACGTATGGATATTATTTTATTTCAACTATCCCAATTCCATTATAATACGAAAAAAAAAACTAAAGTTAAAGTGTAACATGCATCTAAAGCTGAATGATAGCTTCGTAGACAAATTCAATGTCATGAACAACCAGCCGAAACTTACAGCCAATGACTCAAACATACACGTAGAACAAATAGAAATATTTATGTTATTCTAATAATAGAATCAAAACCGGTACAGTAACTGGCGAGTTAACTAATCTACAAGTTCTTACACTGATAAAAAACGAACGTTACGTAATCATCACAAAAACATTGTATGATGATGATAAATTACAATTCCAGATAAATAATCAATATACAATGTATGTGATTGTCACTCTGATTTAATTAATTTTTCAGTATTTACTTACATATAATGTCATACATATTATCATACATGCTTATTATGTTGGGAAAACCCCCATTTGCTTCAATTTTAGATAACTCTTGTTAGCTTTAGACGCGCCTCTCTTAATTACCAGCGCTTAGATGTCCATAGAAGCTTCTAATATCTCCCTTTTGATAGTCAGAATTAGTTTGTAGTGAATTCGAAGAATATTTCTACTGTATAATAATAAAAAAATATCGTTTATTATTTTCTATCAAATAAATAAATATGTTAGTTCCTGGAATACATAATGTCCAAGATAGACCTCTGCTACCGGTCTATCTTTTCCCCTATTGGTTTATAATTGATATTAAGTAGGTTCTATCTGTAAAATAATATATCTATTTTATTTCTACGGCCGTATAGTACCATAACAGAGTAAGGGAAATGAAAGAATTTACTTAAACAAAGTAATAAAAAAAAAATATTGATGTACTTTTACAGATATTTTCCTCATCCATGAAAATTTTCATAAAGTAATAAAAACACAAATAGAAGTCATTAACCAGACTATTGTTTGAACTTCTATTTTCTGTACCTATATCTTATATCAACACAGTTATAATTAAACAACAGATATCATAAGTAAATGAAGAAAACAAGGTGAACTATTTATACGACCTCAAGCATAAACATCACCGTGAAACATCAATGATAATAGTTAATTATCAAGAGTAACATCGAACGATCCGTTAAAATATATTTCATTTTCTACCAAATAGGTATATAGGTATATATGCCATCATGGCATAAGCGACAGCAAGTATTTTAGGACAATCAATGATGAGTCAAAAACAGAGGATATTACTCGGGTCAAAATAATTTAAGACAACAAAACTAAAAAAAAAAGCGCTTCAACTCTTCTGAGAAACTAGTGAGAATCAATTTGGATGAGATCTTTAACAGTACGCAAAAACTATATATTCAAAATGACTTTCCTCCCAAAAGCGGACGTAAGCAGATTTTATACCAAAAAAGACAAAATAGAGACTCATCACGAATATATAAAAATGATAATGAAAAGATCTAATATCCACAACAGAGACCTAAAATGATTCATCCACTGCACACACCCTTACAAATACAGCCCTAGGAATTCACGAATTTTGGCACCATGCCACTAATCTACGGGAAATATCATTTCAGCACTCAGCAGTAGATCAACCAACTATTTATGAATAACAAAAGCAAAATAGCTATCTATCGTAGTTTTACTTACAACCAACTAGCTATGGGCCGCGGCTTCACCCGCGTGAATTTCTCGACGAAAGTGGAAAAAACACGATTTTCATACAAACTTTCACACCCTATTCTATTATAGTCATTTGAGGGTTGATTTTTGAAAAAAGTAGCCTTTGTTTTAGTTAAAGCTGATGAAATTTCAACAAAATCGTTACAGCGGTTTAGCCGTGAAAGCGGGACAGACAGACAGACTTTCGTATTTATAATATTAGTATGGAAGTATGGATAAAGTCCAAAATGAAGTTGCAACATCAATTACAATGCATTAGGAAAAAATCTTTGATTTATGTAAAAAAAAATTAAACCGGTTTTAACCAGAAATTAAACATCGAAACTAAGATAACAAGTTTACCCTGTATATCTTTAACCAGTTTAAATGCGTAGTATTGTCCGTGACACGCGGCTATCACGACGTGGTCGAGTAGAATGAGACGATGCAATCCAGTTGAAGTCATCCAGATAAATGCTCTTTTAGTTTGATGATCTCATCTATCCGAATACAACACTTACAAATAAATTAAAGCTTTACGACATCGATCGAGATATACGACATCGAAATATGAATACCACGAAATATAATTATACCTATGTATGTGCTATATTTTTCAATGTTTAGTCAAACGCGGATATGCTAATTTCCAACGGGTGCTAAAGGAAAACTAGATAGTAATGGATGTGACACAGGAAAAACAACGAGCAATTAAAAACAGGGTTACTTCCGACACCGTGAGTAGCATCACATATTTGTTACATTTATGCAGGCAGGCGATCATACGAAACACCATATGATAGTGTCATCTCGACCATAGACGTCTGTAACATCAGGTTGACAGTCTTGCCGGCTTTTTAAGGCGATTATTCCCCAAACATTAGCGTGATCTCACATTTTTATTCATATATTTTATTTCTTAGCGAAAATTAAAATAAATATTTTAACAGATTATACCACACCATTCCTCGCCAGTTGTTGCCATCCTTATCGAAGACCGACAATTCGACAAGGAATAGAAGTGGTTGGAAACAAAAAGGGCCTCCCCTCTTTGTTTCCAACCACTTCTATTTTACCCAGCAGTGGAATCTGAGCTGAGAGCTACATAAAAAATACCACACTATAAAGGATTTTAGTAAAAAGTTTATAGTTTCCATTGCATAATGTAGTTAACTGAATAAAAAACGGTGGCCACTAAATTCCTTTTAGTCTACTGTGACCACATGAAACTATAGAAAACTGTACTACCTAAAGAAAAAAATATTTCGAGGATGAGACGAGAGGATGCGTAACGTATGGTACAAAGAGAAATTTGAATGTTACTTACTAACGTGTCAACTATGCTAACGTGGGATATGACAACAATAACAGAGTCAAAGTGCAGGCAGGAAGAATTGTATAAGCAACTAGTGTAAATACGTGAAATCATACGAGTGCTGCTATTCTGGCGCTCCGTGTGGTAGCCGACGTCGTGACGAGGCACGTGACAACTGGGCTTGTTTGCTTTTACTGCGGGCTATTTAAAGCAAAATCAATATCAAATGATTCAAACGAAGAGGCAATTTTAGATATTATGCACGCCATAAATAATATCTAAACAAAAGTCATAAACGATTTTCCGCGTTTTACCATTTAAGGAATATAGAACACTAGCTTTTGCCCGCGACTACGTCCGCGTGAATTTCACCGCGAAAGTGGAACAGACATGATTTTCATAAAAACTTTCACCCCCCAGTAAAGTCATTACGGGGTTGATTTTTATAAAATGTCTAGTAGCCTTGAACCGGAGCCTTTGACTAAATGCTTACCAATTTTCATCAAAATCGGTCTTCCTGAAAGCGGAACAGACTGCCAGACTTTCGCATTTATAAAATTAGTATGGAATTAGTATGGATGTTGCATAAGGAACCAAAGATGCAATGTTTTAACAATCTTAAACAGATATCCTGTCTATGAAACGTCAGAAACATATTACGTCCTCTTTATGGTAGAGATGAAGGACTATAAGAGCAGTGCTCGTGTCAAGTGTTGCAATAGTGAATGGTGCATTCACGAAGCGCTGTTAATGTCGGATGCAACCTTGCGTCCAGTTGCCAGGTACCCACGCTTACTAGCGCGCCACGGCGCCGAATACATACGTAATATAAATATGAATCATTTATGCCTGTAATCTGCTATGTTAATCTGAGGGATACTGACTTTTTATATTTTGCTTAAAAAATTAAATTTTGATAAGATTTTGACTTTACTGGTCATATTTTCTGTGGGACTAGGATACGAAATTATGTATTAATTATAGCGGCCTGTTTCGGTTTCAGTCAGGTAAAACCTAATACTTCCTTAGGAGTCACATTATTTATAGGTGATAACCATACTGTAATACAATAGACAGACACAATAGACTGACTGTATATAGCTATCCTTACATATTATAAGGGGGACTTCTCTTTATAATATGTAATAGCTACATAAAAAAAGAAGCAAATATATACCACAATGTCATACCCTGGGGCTCAACTAATATAGTAATAGTGATCTTCTACTGTTTGACGACCTCGCTGGCATAGTGGTAAAGTGCTTGCCTCTGAAACAAGAGTTCCCGGGTTCGATCCTTGGTCAGGTCATGATGGAAAATGATCTTTTTCTGATTGACCCGGGTCTTGCATGTATATATATGTATTTGTTATAAAATATAGTATTGTTGAGTTATCCCATAACACAAGTCTTGAACTTACTTTGGGGCTAGCTCAATTTGTTCTAATATATACATACATATACTGTTATGTCTTCATAGTTGTATTATGGCTGAAGGCTGTCGTCATTACATGAAATAAAACACACACAACAACTTTTTTGGCACTACTAATGAAGCGGAGAAGGCAATGGCTAACCCCATTGCCTTCTCCATTTCACATACAAGTTAATAACTAACCAATGTGCACATTTCCTCACAAAATAAAACTGGTTCGATTTTATAGGTAGTTTTATAGTAGTTACATGGTAATGCAACTGTTAATTGGTATAGACTTATATATATTTACCTAATCTGGTATGTGTGATTTATTGTTTCAAGTTGACTATTTTTTCAATAATATGAAAAATATTAGAAACACTAGAATTTAATATTTTCACAATATAAGTTCTAGTGTTTCCATAACATGTCCAGATATCTTGATTATATTTTATATGTAGTACAGGATGCACAATATTCACTTTGCCATTAATAAGTAGAAGTAAAGTAAGTAGCTAAAAAGTAAGACTTATAAAGTATTTTTGTTCAGGGATCTTGGACATGTTTTCACATGTGCTTTAGGTACTTTTAATTCTATATTAGCAGTATATTAGGGATAATATTGTAGAAATATTATGTAGTCAATAGTAATTGTTGTAAGGCAATAACAATATTGGACTTAAAATTGCTGGGACTTGTATATGGGTGACAATAGTCTAAAAGTCTAAAGATGCTGATAAGACCGTGCGAAGTAGACGAAAAAGTAGGACAGGGAGTCCTGGATGGATAAGTGTGATAATGTTTATTAATTTTGAAAAACAGTAAAGTCTATTTAACTCACCTTTAGTGTACAATCTGAGCAGAACCAAACAGCAATCGATTAACTTTGATGACATGAAATACAAAATTTTATAAACTGAAATGGCTGATACTTCACGAATAAAAAGACACAGACAATAAGTGCTAATTCATGAAATTCGAATAGAAAACAAATCAGTGAAAGAAAACAGAATCGGTAAGCAACAAAATAAAATTTCCGGCAAGCTAGCAAACAAAAAATTCGATTTTCGGACAGACAAATTTTTTGCTTTACGAAAATACGAAAACGAAAATGATTTGACCTGACTTTTGTTTGACATTGACAACAAACTACTGTATTTTTTTTTCTCATAACAACGTCCAATATTAGCCTTGCCTCTTATCCTTTAGCAAGTAAAAATTAATCAACACCAATTTTAATCCGGATATCACTACAGTCGAGTTTAAATCTTAAGAAGTTCATTTTGCCCAAAGAAAACCAAAAGTATGTTGGAAATCGTGGTTTCTTTATTGTTTTATTAACCACATTTGTGATGAGGTTAATGTCGCCATACTTTAAAAAAATTTGAAATAAGAACCTCAATTTGATTTTTGCGTCAAGTAAATCAATCAAATTCACAAGCGATCACATTGAAAATAGTTCACATCCAACAGAATATGATATGGTTTTGATCTAAAGAAAATATGCCATCGGAAACACCATGTACTTGTAGCGTTCCTGATGACTGCGTGAGTGTGAATGCTTATTATTTATGTACCTATTACTTACAACTGTTCAATGGCATATTTACAAGTTTTACAATATTGGTCTCACTTCAGGCGTATTTTATCCTTCCCTACTGATCTTTGAAGTAAATAACTGATGCCGTGGTGCAGCAGAGATAATGCTAAGTCTCCTTGTCATTGATTGTGACTACAAGACATTCGTTAAGAAATTAATTTGGAAATTCCATTCCTAAATAGTGAAATGTGGATTGGAAATTTGTATCAAACTTAAATTTTTAAATCAAACATGTAATAACATATTATATTTGGGTTTAAATGATTATTCAATAACAATAATTCATTTAATCCTAAATTGAGTTTATTGTATAAAACCAACCTAATATATTTTATAAATATTCAAAACCGTTTACGATTGCACCGGTTCTTTTGATGCCGTGATGAAAATCGATTCAACGAGGAAATCCTTGCAACGGTGCAACTGGTAACATCTTTAGACAATTTGTAGTTCACTGTTCAATGTTCATTCAGCCAAGTGTTCATTCAATTAAGTAAAGTGTCAGTCATACTGTCATGTTAAGTCAACTATAGTCAGAATCAGGGTGGTGTGGTAATTTATTTTCAAAAAGAGAAATTTGCCTAAAGATTGTGTATTTTTGATTATTAAGACTTACTATAATAACCATATAATGCTTATGGAATTAACGGATGAGCTCGAGCAAAGCGACAGCGGAATGGAATCTTTGACCGCAAGCAAAGATGATACTCCGGAACGTAGGCCTGAAGATAGTTTCATAATCCCTTCGGTATGTGATATTAATGTTATAAAAATATATTGTCATGTCATTCTTTGGTTAATCATCCTTTATATTTTACAGGTAGGATCATCACCCAGCGCGGGCACACCACTTGGCGGTCCACTCAAAGAATACGATGATGTGAGTTATCTCTATAACCTTTATCAATTTCAACCTCTATAATTATTGTAACCAAAACAGTAATTAGCACAGTTAATGAAACATTAGAGATGAAGTAGATAAATTATATACTTTTGTGCAATTAACGTCTTTATGAACACGAAAACCTCCTGACGGATCTTTGTAAGGCTTTCAACAATAGATGTGCATAATTTATTATTGTTTTACCCGAGGGAGGCCGGGACGGGCCTTTGAAGTAACGGCTGTGGTGAACTTTTGTTGCACTGCTTCTTCACTTGATGTTGGTAGTAGACATAGTATTAAGTCAATTTTTGAACTCTATGAGTGGTGTTATCCTAAGTTGAGTGAAGAATTTTGAATTTTATAAATGTTAATTTTTGTAGGAGCCAGATGAAACTCTATCAGAGAGACTATGGGGATTGACTGAAATGTTCCCTGAAGGTTTACGGAATGGAGCACACACTGTCACTACTAAGACTTGGTACGTTGTATTAGGTATATAGTTTAGTGTGGGTATTTGGATAGTATTTTTATAGTGTATATTTTGTATTGTGTAGCACATTAGAGGTTAAAACCACTCCTGTGAGTTCAGAGCAACATTCAAGACTTTATACCTAAAGGTTTATAGCATGCTAAGTTTAGTTTTATATAAATTTCAACTTAATATCGACTGTCTTATGGATATCAATACATATAATAAAATTGAAGAAAGGCCAAATTTGTACATATATTTTTTTTAATTCTTCATGGAATATACTTAGTTACTGATATAGATGACGAAAATATAGTTTTGGAAATTTTTGTCTGTCTGTCTGAATGCGCATCACTCGAAATCTACTGGACTGATTTGCTTGAAATTTGGTGTGTAGGTACCTTATATACCGGGTTAACATCTTAGATACATTTCATCCCGGTAAATGGTCAGGTTCCCATAGGATAATTGAAAAACTAATTATAAATCATAAATACCTCAGAATCCCGGGTTAACATCTTATAGACATTTCATCCCGGAAAATGAGGAGGGTCCTGTAGGAAAATTAAATACATTTCATCCCGGTAAATGTTCAGGTTTCCGTAGGGTAATTGATAAACTAATTATGAATCAAAAATTTCCTCAGAATCCCGGGTTAACATCTTATAGACATTTCATCCCAGAAAATGAGGAGGGTCCTGTAGGAAACTTAAAATAACAATCCGCGGAGCAGATTTACTTTAAAATTTTGTAGAAAGGTGTAAACAGAAAAACAAATTATTTTTATCAATTAAAGTCTGATATAGATATAGAGGGCGCAGTATGTATCAATATATCAGTATAAAATTCCATGACTGACTGACAGACAACATACACCCGAAAAACTGCTGGGTGGGAAGCTGAAATTTGGCATATAGGTGAGTGTAGGTGAGCACCCATTCGGAGTAGAATTTCCAAAAATCCTTTTTGGAAATTCTACTCCGAATGGGGTGAAAGTCAAAATTCAAATTCAAATCATTTATTCAGAAATTAGACCTTCACAGGCACTTTTTCTCGTCAATCTTTAAATTTATAGTTATTTCTCACAAGCTAGAAACTACTGGCATTTCGGAACGACCACTGCTGAGAAGAAATGCCGAAAGAAACTCATTTGAACAGTGTTGGTCCCTATCATGCCAGATCGGCTTACCATTTTTGTTTCTTACAATGTTTTTTTTTTTTCTTTCTAATACTTTTATATATATAAAAGTACATAATGTACATAGTCAAAAGGTATATCAAAACAGGTTATGATTGTGATCCGAGTGCTGATTATAATATATATGTATATATATATATATATATATATATATATATATCGATGTGAAACACAATTAACATGAAAATATATGAGAAACGAGATGACCAGTTCCCTCTGGCAGCACCCGTTCACGAGTTGACGCATGGGACAGCCATCGCGTAGCTCAACCATAATAGAGGGAACCTCACGACCCGGCCCACGACGCCACCACCAGATTGACCATTTGAGTGAGCATGACACACTCGATTCCCATGACTTCATAATTACAATTCTTATTCGTCGAAATAGAAGTATAATTCAGACACTTGAACTTGATCACAAATCACGTACATGTTTTACAAATAAAATTTAAATGCCATACGAATTATTATAACAAAATTCAAAATTGTGAATAAAATAATAAAAAACAGTAAAATAAAAATTAGGAGATCATGTGTGGAGTGGCAAAGTTGTCGGGAGGATCCAAGCGTTTTTGTCAGTCAAATAGGCGTTAATTGTGTAATACGCTTTATAAATTAAATTTTTCTTAACATAAGTTTTAAAATTTTTCATTGGCAGATTAATAGCCTCTGCAGGGAGTTTATTGAATAATTTTACACTTTGACCCACGAAAGACCGCCGAACCTTTTTAAGCCTGAATCTATTCATACAAAGAAAGGGGTGAAAAACTGTAAATATTAAAGTTCTACACTATTCTAACTTGAAAAATTGGATTTTGGTTGTTTACAACAAAGTAATGAATACGTGTTTCAGATTTTTCTGAAAGTTAACCCTCAAGATGAAAGATTGTATGGGAGTTAATACAATTTTCAAGATAAAAAGCTGAAAATTGACACACTTACTTTTTGTAGTAAATAACAGTAATAGTAAATACAAAAAATGTTTAATTTACGTTTGTGGTTAACAAAAAGCCGGGACGTAAAACGTCATAAAAAATGGGACGGCACGCGTTGTAGAAAGCGGGAGTGGGAGTAGGAGCGGGAAATGGGAAGGAGACACGTAGTGGGAAACAGGACGGGACGGGAGACGGGACACATTGCAAAAAACATGATGGCACAATATGTAAGAAACGGTACGGGATATCTACTTTACATAGCTCTAATCGGGATTGCACAAGTTTGCGGGAAGAGACACGCAGCGGGAAACAGAAAATTGAACTAAAGATGAGAACTAAAGATGCGAATTTGAATCATATATTTTATTGGACCGATTTGCTTGAAATTTGGTATGTAGGTACCTTATATACCGGGTTAACATCTTATAAAAATTTAACCCCGTAAATGGTCAGGTTCCCGTGTTATAAAGTACGCGATAAAAAAATTACTGAGATTTTGCTATGAAATTCACGTGGGCGAAGCCGCGGGCAAAAGCTAGTATAAAATAAGTATGTTACAAAGAGAAGTGAATTTTATAAACCTTTTTATGCATGAAATTGTAAAGTTTGATTTGGAAATGTTATAATAATCTGTAAAAGAAAATTATAATGAATCCTCACTTGACTGTATTTTTTGCTAACTATATTGTTTAGTAATAAAGATAACAGTGATGTGATGTGATGTGATGTGAAAATGATTTTCAGGTCTGGATTTAAAGGCTTGTATGGTCTGTCCCGTTCTGTGCTCTGGGTGGTAGCAAGTTCATCGGTGATTCTGTTTGCTCCTGTCATATTCGAAGTTGAACGTGCTCAAATGGAAGAAATGCAGAAAACTCAACAGAAACAGGTGATATATTTATTTAAATGGTTAGACAGTCCATAACATGCTGTTCTATTGTTCATTACAAAACAACAGTACATTAAATGTGAATAAATTTTCTACAAATTGCTCAGAAAATCCTAGGTTGTTTCAGTCAACACTCAAGTTCATTGTAAATTCACTGCCATTACGGCCACTATACAGAGGTGACATGTGTTTGACTGTATGTAGTATCTAACTTGTCAGTTTTTTCTAGAGTTATTTCAATGATGTCATACATGATGATGTTAGGTGGTCATACAATAAACATCAGCATATGTTAAAAATTGTGTATTTTCAGGTTCTGTTGGGAACAAATGCAGCATTGTCTGGACCAATGCCGAACCTGCCTCCGATCCCACGATAAATTACAACATAATAATAACTCTACCATTATAATCACCGTTATGGCATTGCATAAGTAATGTTAATTGTCAACTAAATGCTTTAATGTTAGGTAGTTAGAATAAATGGATAGGTACTGGATGTAATGGATTTATTATTGTGGAAATTATCATTTAACAAATTCTATGTATAAAACTATGCACATGTCAGAAAATGTATTTATGTTTTTGCATTTATCCTTATGATTTGAGTTGAGGCTAAATTACTGACCCTTGTAAACACTAAATCAAAATATATCAATCTGAGAGATGTGTACTACCTTTTGTTTTGTATAGATATTATCAGTCAGTAGCGTGTAAAAATAAAGATACCGTGTAAGCGGAGTTTTTTTTATTTGCATTACCTATTGCGCTTACCACCAACATGCTGCGCTAAACCACTCACTGGCTTACGCCTGCGCCTGGCGCAAACAGCGCTCATTCGCCTTGTGTGTAAGGATGTCCACATTGTGGAAAGTCAGGGAAGCTATGTGAAGAAGGAAAGCCAATGAAATCGAGGGTCTACCAAAATTTTGTTTCCAGTCAACCTGTCATGTCAACCCTACATTTTAGACTTACACAATCCATCATCTATCTCTCTTTTGGTCTTGCTCTTCCCTTATGTTAGGTGATTTTAGTACAGTTTTTCTTAATTTTCATTTTGCAAATTACGAATAAAATCACAGAAAGAGCATTACCTACATTGAGTGTTCATAGAGCTGTGAATAAAATATACATAGCTACTACGAAAGTTTTACGAAAATTTTTGAACTTTTGTTATGGACACCTTGGTACAGTTGTGTGTGAATAAATTAGAAAAAGCAGCGAATGGGATCAAATTCGTTAGGAGATAAAGAAATCAGGATGTATGTTCCAATATTTTTATCTTTGCAAAAATAAATAAAATCAAAACGTCAGTCAGCTGTCAGATTGTATTGTCATGTTGACATTTTGCTCTTTCAATCATTTTTCTCATTCGTTGATTCGTGTGTACAAGATGAAAGGAGACGTTGTTTTCCATAAATAATTTTTTTGTTGTAAACATGGCAAATACGGGCTTATTACCTTTTGTACGAGGGGTAGACTTAACGTGTAATGACTTTAGCGTAAGTATAGTAAGATTTCTCTGCACAGAGACTATTTACCTTGGAAGATGATATCATTTACCTAACCTACCCTTTTGCTGACTATTTATAATGTTGTGGCCTAATTGTTTTGTTTTAGGATGATAAATTTCCTGACGCTATACAGTATATGACTGGCCTTCAGTGGCTAAGACTAGACAAGACCAATCTGAACGATATTCCTGAGGAATTAGGAAAGCTTATGAAATTGGTAAGAATATTCTATTGATAATCAAATAATGTAGGTAATTTATTTTATATTTTGTACTAAACAATGCATCACAAATGTTTGTTTAGTTGTGAATGCTTTTAAATAATTTTAATTTGTTTGCTCTGTACCATAAAGTAGAATTTTAAAAATGCTATAAATATTTTTGTTCCAAAATCCTAAACAGAGATTTGTTTCAGGAAAATTTGTCACTCAAAAAGAACAGTTTAGAAAAGTTATTTGGAGAATTGACTGAATTAAAATGCCTCCGGTCTTTGAATGTGAGACATAACAAGGTGAAGAGTTCTGGAATACCTCCGGAATTGTTCCATCTGGAGGAGCTCACAACCCTGGACTTGTCCCACAACAGACTAAAAGAGGTGCCAGATGGGTTGGATAAGGCCAAGTCTCTACTGGTGTTGAATCTAAGCCACAACAAGTGAGTAGTATACTTTTTGTCTTGATACATGTTTAAGTGAATCTGTCTGATTTTGTAGTATGTAATCACTTTCTTGTGACTTAACTTGACAGCAACTTGATTTGGGGAAATAATATCTATATTATCTTCTTTATTTTAGATATCCTAAGATGCATATTCTTAGACGGACTCTAGAATTAAACCTTTATCCCTTTCTTTCTCATATTGTGTCATATGCTGTAAATAAAAAATATATAATATTACATTACAATTATCCAATTATACTTTCTACAATATAACTTTAAAATTCTGGACACAAGCGGGAATTGTTTCCACACCCACACCCCTGTTTACTATTACAACAATGTGTTGAAACTTTGTTACAGGATTGAAGCTATACCACCAACATTGTTTGTTCAGTTGACAGATCTACTGTTTTTAGACTTGTCTAATAACTTATTGGAGACCCTGCCACCCCAGACTAGAAGGCTGGCGAACCTCCAGACCCTCATACTTAATGATAATCCACTAGGACTTTTCCAGCTAAGGTAATTAAATTTTTTGTTCATGGACACACATGTGTATTAGATGATTTTTCAGATTGGACTTGGAAGGTATAATAATTATGCATCTAAAGTATGTAGGTATGTGTAAATGTTTCTCAATAATTCTATCTTAATGGATTTTTATGTAATTTTTCATAAATATAGATGTGTAAACAATCTTGTAGCCTTTTGACAGTTTTTTATCGTTAATTCCCTGACAGGCAACTGCCATCACTCCAAAGTCTGGAGACGCTCCACATGCGCAACACCCAGCGCACGGTGGCAAACCTGCCCACATCCCTGGACACACTCGCCAACCTCGCTGATGTGGACTTGTCTAAGAATGCACTTACCAAAGTGCCAGACGCCCTGTATTCGCTACAAAACTTGAAGAGACTGAATCTTAGTGATAATGAAATTGCTGAGATATCATCAGGTGATTTTAATTTTTATTGTGTTACATTGTTTTTATTAATTTCTTATATATTTGTAAGTCATTATAGCTCTATGATATACATATATGTATATAGGAAGTAGTGTTGAGTGTAAATAGAGTTTAAACCTATTTATTTCTATTTATAGCAATGGACATGTGGCAGAAGTTAGAAAGTTTGAATCTCTCCCGCAACAAACTGAGTGTGCTGCCTGCGTCTCTATGCAAGCTGCAGAGTCTGCGGAGACTGCATGTGGATGACAACCAGCTGGACTTCGAGGGGATCCCCTCGGGCATCGGCAAGTTGGCCACTTTGGAGGTGTTCTCCGCTGCCAACAACCAGCTTGAGACGATTCCCGAAGGGCTGTGCAGGTTTGTGTGGAAGTCATATCAGTTACATATAGAGAGAGTGGACGACAACTGTCACATGCCTCTCTGACGTCAATACTTCTCGGCAAGGCTGTCGTTGCCTTTAGATGTCAAAATAACGAAGAGTTATTTACGATTTTAAATTAGTGTTTCATCAGATGTATCACGATAACCATTCAATGTTTATGATGCTTTCTCTAACTGATAAATATCAAAGATGTGCATATGCAAATTCTCAACTTTACTGCACCATCGTTAGCTGCATTCTAAATCGTCTTCCTATATGAATAAGACACATTTTTCAATACTTCGATTGTAATTGTTTAATAACTTCTATTATTTCATCCACAGACACGCGATTTGTGAAAATGTGATTATATTATAGACTTTATTCTTAATTTACGATATCATACAATCAATATGTGTTTAGATTCTTGAAAGTAGATTGCTTTTTTTTGTCTCAATTTATTCTACCAATACACAATAATTTAGAAAATGTTTCAATGATAGTGGAATTATCTTGATATTATGACATTAGGATCTCTATCACACGGAGTCAACGTTAGCATTCTTAAAGAGATTTGACGTCCAGTAGTATAACCATAGCTAAATAATTTTAGGTATGAAAATTAGTCCAGGAAATTAAGTGGATAAGTGAAAAAAATTGCAAAGGAGGAACTAAGATAAGGCATTCCATTGCTAACTAATTTACATAAGATATTATTATATATTTATATAAGATACATAACCGGCATAATTTATTACTGTAAACTAGTACAAAGTTGTCACAATCAGGAATATGCCATAGAAACACATGTTATTTAATATTGACATATGTATAAAGGTAAAATAGGTTTGTTTAAATTCATTAGGTGTGGTAAAATATTATGAACTAGCTGCCCGTCACGGCTTCGCTAGGCCAAAAACATAATAAAATAAATCACACGCCCAAACCTTCCTTTGGTATTACACTATCCATTTGTAAAAACTGCACGAGACAGACAGACAGGCTTGTTTTATAATATGTAAGGATGTCAAAATTGAACAAATTACGAAAGCGAAAATTAATATATTTTTTAAATTTCAATATCTAAAGAAAATTATATTTGTGATGTCAGATGACGCTCACATGAGCACATGAGCGAGATATTCTCAAGAGATGCCCAATGGTTTATTGCTCCATGCAATTTCACATGGTTGCGTGTGCACATCTCACGCAGTCATAGTCGAGTTGACTTGTCCCGCGTTCTCCGCGTCACTATTATTATGCACGCATGCGCAGCTAAGTGATGGGCAAAAACTTGTGAAGCAACGGCTCTCTTTTTGTTGATCTATTATCGCATTATGATCACGTTACTAGTTTTTATCTCTTCATGGTGGAGCGTAGTAATAAAGCGTGAAATCGTAACAGAGAAGCTCACTTTTAAATACAAATGCTGTGATCGATTTTCGGTATAAACGATACGATTCAGTATAAAACCAAAATCAAATCATTTATTCAGAAATTAGGCTTTCACAGGCACTTTTTCACGTCATATTCTAAATTAAATGATGTTTACCAAAGCTACAAACTACTAGCATTTCGGAACGACCAATGCTGATAAGATATGCCGAAAGAAACTCATTCAAACAGTGTTGGTCCCTATTATGCCAGAAGGGCTTACGAGTACCATTTTTAAAATATAAATTTAAATTTAATATACATTCATGATATGACTAAAAGTTAAGTAACAGATCTGTTAACATCAGACAGGGAGAAGTGGAGGAAACTAACTTGCTGTACCGAACCGACCCCATATAAAGTAGGATTTGGTAGGTGGATGGATGATGATTATGCGGTATACTATGACTATGTTTTAATTATCATTTTATCTATTGTTGTTGCAGACGTTGAAGTTTCATCTATTTGAAATAAGAAAGGTTCGTGCTAAGTTCAGTTAATATATATAGTACTTATGTTTATTTTCTCTAATAACATTCACAGATGCGGCTCCCTAAAAAAGCTAAACCTAAGCTGGAACAAACTGATCACGCTCCCCGACGCAATCCACCTCCTCGGCGACATGGAAAGCCTTCAGCTCCACGGCAACCCGGAGCTGGTGATGCCCCCGAAGCCCGTGGAGAGGTCCAAGGGCGCAGGCCTGGCGTACTATAATATAGACTTCTCACTTCAAACGCAACTGCAGTTAGCGGGAGCAGCTACTTCCGAATCTACTACGCCTAATAGTGAGTTTTCTGAATTTGTTATTTTTCTCGCTCTAATTCGTCAGTTTTATTAATTACGGGATTATTTTCTTTTTGTTAGGATGAAAATTGTAAAGTTACAAGATATCACAGATATCACTGATGACTTACTGATTACAAAAGTCTTTCTTTCGTTTATCACTGACTGACTGATTACAAAAGAAATGTGTTTTGAGTATTTAGAAAAATAGCCAATTATGATTTGACAGGCGTGAAATCCGACCCGATCGCACGAAAGCTACGACTCCGTCGCGGGCGACCCGAGCCCGAACAGAAGGACTCTGCCCTGATCCTGCGCGGGATGCAGGAGCAAGCCAACACCCAACACAACGAGCAAGCTGGCGAGCAACGGAACAGCGAGCTTAAGTGAGATTTTACGTTATAATAATGTATAACTAAGTCCGGGATGACATTTGTGCCAACGTCAAAATCTGTCCTCACTCATCTATTTCTACCGCCAAACCGGAGTGCAAAGCCAAACCCTAGGACACAAAATGGGCGTTTGACACCGCTAATTGCAGGCGTCTATATGATATGGTAACCACTTTAGGTGGCCCGTATGCCTGTTTGCCGACATGGTAGTATAAAGGCATGGTATTATTAGCAAATAATGTTATATGCCCGTTTAATCACCACATACCGTATAATAAAATAAAAATATCTTGTATATAATGTTGCCAGGCCTAAACGCTGGGACGAGACGCTGGAGAAGCCGCCCCTGGACTACTCAGAGTTCTTCGACGAGGACACCGGACAGAGCCCAGGGCTACAAGTCTGGGAGATCGAAAACTTCATCCCGGCGCCTGTCGACGAGGTTCGTATTATTTTATGCCTTTCCAGGTTTGAAACGGTGGTGGTCCAGTGGTGGTCCAGACGCCTTGAATCGAAAGCTCCCAGGTTCAAATCCTACTCGTGCCACAAGAGATTGTATATAAATTTGACTCATTTACTTTTAAATTTTATGTTATGCATATGCATACCTGTTTCTGGTGAAGAAAAACGTCGTGATGAAACCTTCACTGTATAATTCATGATTTAACAGCTTTTTTTAACAGATTACCTACTGTGTGAAATGGAGAAGGCAATGGCAAACCACACCATTATTACTGGCTAGGAAGTCGTTATATGTGTTACATTACAGTCCACATAATTATCACGACCCACAGTTATATAAGAAGTTACATTAAACGACTAAAATATTTCTGCAATACATGCATATACTGTATCACACTTTTATTTGTCTTAGGTGCAACACGGGAAGTTCTTCGAAGGCGACTGTTACATCGTGCTGAAGACCACAGTAGAGGAACAGGGCCAGCTCAGTTGGGACATACACTTCTGGATCGGCTCCAAGGCCACGGTGAGTCACCAGTCCATAGGTGGCCACTCTGTCAACCTCGCCTGTCAGAGCCTCAGGACTGTGGCGCCGCGAAGCCCGGGTTCAACGTAAAAAAATTACCTTAAAACTTTGAAGTTTCGGTTGTGATCGGTTCTTTACAGCCGGCCGTCTGCCTAACGTCAACCTTTCGTTTGTATGCTGTTATTGCCTATCAAGGCTATATCTGTCAAGGCTATGTGTCCGTACTCGCCTCGTAAGACATCCACGGGAGGATATACCTGCATGTCAATATTGAGTTAATGTTGTGTTTCCATAAACATTTTGTCATTTTAACGAATTTATTAAAGTATATTGCAATAGATATATTCATTCGGTGCCTTTCAATAGTTTAAAAAGCCAGATAGCCACATACTGGACACTTTAAATTTTGTTTTTTTTTTTAATTTTTATTTCGAGTTGTATGTTAGTTAAAATAATTCCAATATTTATTAATTGACTAATGATGAAAAATGTAAATTGTAACGTGCTTTATAAGTTTGCTTTATTTGGTCCACCGAATAAATATAAAGATAAAATAAGGAAAACATTTAAGCATTGCAATTGGTCCTTGAACCGTTTTGATAACAATATGTCTATCTATGTTTGAATATATTCATTCAGTTCACAAAACTTGAAACTTGAACCCTATAGACATCTTACGTATCGGGTCATTCAAATTTATGTTTGTTTACGGTCGAAATCGGATGTTGATTTCTCCAGCCGTAAATCATATTTGTTTTCGTATCAAGTATTCAATGATTACTGATGTTGGGAATGTAAGAATCACTTTACTGTTGACATTTACGCCGCGCTGTACACTACGATTCTCTTTTCGGAGTTTTCGCATTTCCTTCTTCAGCCGTTAAGTGTCGGAGCCCAAGGTCCGCTCCAGAGTTATCAAATCATTAGAGTCGAGTTTTCGGTGTTAATAATACTTCAAAAATAAGCAGATAATTTTATTTTTCTGATATTTCATTGTCTTGTGTTTAGTTAATATTTTTTCACAAGATGATATTTTATAAAAGCAAATTTTGCCGGCTATTTTAAATACACAAATTTGATGATATTGATACGTTATTATGTCTGACTATATGGTTAGTGCTTTTATAATTTTTTTATAGATAAGTATACAGGATGTAGATGAAAATATTCACATCTTCAGTGACTGAAATACAGAAGAAAGTAATCAGGGCAAAATTTTCAAATAAAACTATAAAAAAGTAATATATTTACGTTCTCGTATGTGTATAAATGAGTGTGATTTGGTATTCTTGTACCACATTGGGGCTAAAGCTATGTAAAACAAAACTTATCCAAAGATTGTCCCAGTTATTTGCCTTTTTTATGTGTTTATATGTTTCTTTTTAATATTCTACTGAGCAAGGAAACTTTCATGCGGCCCACCTAAAGGCCCGACCTTTACACACGCCCGTTGCCGGCCCTGAATGAACTCAAAATATTCGTCAACAGCTAGACAAAGGCGCATGCGCAGCCATGCACGCCGTGAACCTGCGCAACCTGCTCGGCGCGAAGCGGACACAGCGACACGAGCAAGGAGACGAGAGTCCAGAGTTCCTGGCTCTGTTCCCCACTGAGCCGACATACATCGCCGGCAGCCACACGCCTTCTGGATTCTTCACGGTGGACGATGTTGTGAGTAAAGAAAAGAATATTAAATAAATAAATGTTAGCTTGTAGAAATTGCTTTTGCGATAAGCCTTTGCGCTCATTTATGTTTGAATACATAATCATGTTTCTTTTGTAAATGGTGCAATAAAAAGTTTATCTGTTTACTTAAGTGCAAACGCATTATTTGATGGAAGTTGTTATAATTACGCGTTAAGAATTGTCGGAAGTACGATTCGCAGCACTTATGTTTATTGCGCTCGACTACGTCTCGGCCCTTAACACCCTCTGTAATCTGCTTAGTTTCCTCGGTGTACAGTGCACTATTTGTTATATCCAGCATTACGTAACGCGGCTGTACCGCGTGCACGCAGCGGGCAACAGCATCCACCTGGAGCCGGTCGCGGTGCAAGCGGAATCTCTGGACCCGCGCTACGTCTTCCTGTTAGATGCTGGACTGACTATATACTTATGGTAAGGTAAAACATTCCATACATTTTGTTGCATTTCGTTCCCTGCGTTTACTCTCCGTTCATCCGTTCATCCGTTGACTTTCATCGTTGACGGCCTCGGTGGCGCAGTGGTAATGTGCTTTTCTCTGAACCGAGAGGTCTCGGGTTCGATTCCTTTGTCGGGTCATAATGGAAAATGATCTTTTTCTGATTGGCACGGGTCTTGGATGTTTATATGTATTTGTTAAAAAAATAGTATCGTTGAGTTAGTATCCCATAACACAAGTCTCGAACTTACTTTGGGGCTAGCTCAATCTGTGTGATTTTCCTTATATATTTATTTATCCGTGCTGTAATATTTTTGGCTATGAAGGTTTCGAAGCCCGGTCTAAATAATAGTATCATTAGCATTACATACATCCTCCACCTAGAGCCGGTGCAAGGGAAATCTTTGGACCCGCTCTACGTCTTCCTGTTAGATGCTGGACCAGTACTTGTGGTAAGATACAACATTCCATACATTTTCTTGCGTTAGTTTCTCAGAGTTAGCCTATGTTTTACCTCGGGTCTTTAACAATATCTATTCCAAATTTCATTAAAATCGGCCCAGTTTAGCCATGACAGACAGACTTTCGCATTTGTAATATTAGCATGTAAGTGTTATTAGTATAATCAGTATTATTAGGTTATATAATGACGTCGATTTTGCACCACTTTTTTTAGGAACGGCAAAAAGGCGAAGAACACGCTGAAATCAAAAGCGCGACTATTCGCCGAGAAAATCAACAAGGAAGAGCGCAAGAATAAGGCTGAGTTGATAGCAGAGCCGCCCGGGAAGGAACCCGCTAATTTCTGGAAGACCTTGGGCTATGAGGGAGAACTGCCATTCGTGCCAGAGGTAAATAATTTATTCTATAATTTTGCATGGATCTATTACTTATACTTACGGCTTGCGTATTTTTTATTCCGAAATTTGAAACAAGCGAGCTAAGCCACGAGGCGCAGCTAGTGTGTCAAATTTTACAAGCACAAGTTTATTTAGTATCTGTACCGTACATGTCATACAAAATTGAATATTTTCACGTCGCTTGACAACGCGTTATTACGACAAATATGACGTAAAGGTATACCCAGGATCGGTTTCCGAAAAGGGAACTTAGGGACATGATTTTTTTGTCACTTAAAAACGTCTTCGTCTTACGTCACTTGTAAATAATAATACTATATACTATTACTATAGAATATATATATTGTGTAGGTACAACTGAAGAATATGGTGGGCTGATACCCAAGCTAGGATAATCCTGCAACAAAATCCCTCTGACGACAATAAAAGCTTGTGACAAGAATGTAATTTATGTAAACAAAAAGTCAGCTTAAATGTCTGCTAGTGTGTTATAAAATAAAATAAATAAATACAAATAAACAATTACATTCGTACATACAAATATAGGAAACAGTGCCGGAAGAGTTCGAGTGGTCGCCGCCGCGGCTGTACCGCGTGGAGCTGGGCATGGGCTACCTGGAGCTGCCGCAGCCCGAGCCCGCGCTGACGCGCGCGGCGCTCGCCACCAGGAACGTGTACATACTGGACGCGCGCACCGACGTCTTCGTGTGGTGAGTACGTGCCCAGGCTGCTAAATCTGGGATTCTTCAGCAATATCTTTTAGCTGTCCCGGAATTCACATATACTATCAGTGAAAAAATAGTTTTTTTTTTTTTATCTGGGATTGTTTCGGAATTTTGCTTGTTATCCCGCGTCCTGTAATTTTATTTAGCTGTCCCGAAATTCATACTATGAGCAAAAAATATATATATTTTAAAAAAATAGTTAACCACTTATAGCTCAAATATACTTTGCGTTAAAATAAACAAACTAATTACATCTATGTATAGTATAACTGTTTAAGACAATACTAATTATAATCATTTGCTTAACTTCCAACTATATCTACACAAAAAAAAAAATATTGCTCTGTTTTGACGTGAAATAAGTATAAACATTACATCTCGGAAAATAAATACTTTACGTTCACGATATTAGTTAATAGGGATTATAATTTATGGCTTTTAACTGCGAAAACCCTACTTTCTTTTTGCTTTTCTTTTATCCTATCAATTAATAAATAAAAATATAATATTTTTCCCGCCGAACCGACGCAAATGATATTAGCGGCAAGCCGATACCGCGTCGTTAAATACGGTATCTTTGCATGTGATATGGAAAGGAATTCATCTTCATCATTTCAACTTCCTGAAAGAGTGGACTGATCCACTCTTTTTGAACCAATTCAAAAAACAAACATGTGATCGGATATTCAAGGCCACATCATAAAGCATTAGTTCCCGCAGGTTTGGTAAGAAATCCTCTCGGCTAGTACGCGCGGCCGCGGTGAAGCTAGCACAGGAACTGTTCACGATGCTGCAGCGGCCTCCGCACGCATTAGTCACCAGGCTACAGGAGGCTACCGAAACACAGGTATACTTATAGTTTAGGCAAATATATACTCATATTTGAGAGTAAATACTGATAGATTGCTAGCCTTTGAGAAGAGTTTTGGTTTTAGTCTACTTTTTGACACACTGTGTAAATTAGGCGCCCAAATGAAAGAGATCTAATAAAATGTTTATTCATTGGAAGCCAGAACAAGTGCGAAAATTACTAGTAAGTTATAACGTTTTCAAAGTATATATCGAAACGTTAAGTCGCCAGCGCCATCTAACCATCCATATTATGTTAAACTTAAGCTATTATAATCAATTTAAAAGTAAGCAATATTGTTATAGTATGGCTTTCTATATGGCGCTTTCGTAACAGAGTGTAATGTACTTATATGTAAGTTTATGGAGAAAAATAAATTTATTTAGCATATGTATTGTGCGGCAGGTGTTCAAGACATACTTCCAGGGCTGGGAGGAGGTGATCGCGGTGGACTTCACGCGCACCGCGGAGTCTGTGGCGCGCACCGGCGCCGACCTCGCCAGCTGGGCGCGCCAGCAGGAGACCAAGTGAGTTTGTCTATGGCCTGCTGGCTACTATCCGCGACACCTCACGTATCTATGGTTTGCGCATTATACCCGACATTTATATAAAAGTTAAAGAATACTTGCTATAACATGTTGTGTCACTATCGCACTTGATATAATTTGCCATTGACTGAAAGAGACAAAGCCAATAAAAACGTTTACTTCGCTGTTACGTGTTTACGTTTTGCTTGTGGTCCATGAAGTATATAGTCAATCCTAAATCGATCTGCATATTCCTACCATCGAATTATTCAAATCATAAATGTTAGACGAACTGTTTGCCGACAGTGTATAGCCGGAATTAGAGGCCCGTGCAGCTCTCACCCTACCATTACTTTTACTAAATGAAATCAGCCCTTTAGTATCTTTGCTCCACATGAGTAAATACATGAATAAAACATCGTTATATACGTTATATGTATACATTTCAGAGATTTAAATAAACTGTCCCTCCACAGAACGGACCTGTCAGCCCTCTTCACCCCCCGTCAAACCCCCATGCAGCCCTCGGAAGCTAAAACCTTAGCAGAAGAGTGGAACGAAGACCTGGAAGCGATGGAAGCATTTGTACTCGAAGGGAGACACTTTGTGAAGCTCCCGGACCAGGAGCTGGGGATCTTCCACAGTCAGGACTGCTATGTGTTCCTGTGCAGATATATCATGCCGGCCGAGGTTTTTAAAAAATAATTTTTATTTTTTCCCCACAAAATTTACAACAATGATAAACATAAAATTTGAACAACAACATTTTGAGAAACAGGTGCCTAAACTAGCCAATTATTGAAAAATAGTGTCAATACTTTTCCAAATGTCAATTTTGACATTAGAAAAAGTATTGATTTGACTAATTGGAAAGTCAATTAATGTATAATATCTATAACAGCCGGAAGAAGAAAACGAAGGTTCAAACGACGCCGACGAGGACGCGGAGTCTGCCTCCTGGGTGGTGTACTTCTGGCAAGGCCGCTGGGCCAGCAACATGGGCTGGCTCACCTTCACCTTCGGCCTGGAGCGGAAGTTCAAGCAGCTGTGCAAGAGGCTCGACGTCGTCAGGACCCACCAGCAACAGGAGAGCTTGAAGTTCATGGCGCACTTCCACAGGCGGTTCATCATCAAGGACGGCAAGAGGAAAGTCAAACCGGTGAGTTTTTTTTTAGTTTAAAAATATAACTAACTTGCTGCGCCCCGGGGCTCCGCTTTCGTGGGAATTTCGGGATAAAAAGTACTCAATGTGTACCAAATCATAACAATCCGTCCTGTCCATTTTTAGTGAAAAAGTAATAAAATTACACACATATCATACATCCTCACAAACTTTCGCATTTATAATATTAATAGAATTATATATTAATAGCTTTTGCCCGCGGCTTCGCCCACATTAATTTCCCGGAATGAAAGTCTTTCTCCATACGTCAAACTACATGTATGCAAAATTTCGGGAAGATTGGTTGATTAGGTAAAGCGTGAAGGGGTAACAAACAAAAAACTAACTTACTATCGCATTTATAATAATAGGATAATAGGATGTAAGAGTGAATTAGACACTTCTTCTTTCTCTATTTACATTACAATAACTCTTTTTTCCATCGAAAAATCCGCCCTCTGCTGAGCACAAACTTCGCTTACGCCACCCTAGATCCCGTGCCTCTCTCATCCATTTACGAATAATTTCTGTTTACAGGAGGGCAAGGCCCCCGTAGAGTTGTTTGAACTGCGCAGCAACGGCTCGGCTCTGTGCACGCGGCTCATACAAGTGAAGGCCGACGCGTCGCAGCTCAACAGCGCTTTCTGGTGGGATATTTTGTGTAGTTGGTGTGCTTCCGCCCTAGAATAGGACCACTCTCCACTATATAACAATGTTGGTATGGTAAGCCCCTCTGGCATTATAGGGACCAACCAACCCCTCCGGTACAACAATGGTCTACATCAACCAACATTGTTTAAATTATTTTTTTCGGTATTTCTACTAAGCAGCGGTTGTTCCGAAATGCCAGTAGTATAGCTTTTTGAGAAATTACTATACAATATAAAATTTGACCTGAAAAACTGCCTGTGAAGACTTTTTAAAAAGTCTTCCTTAGTAAATGATTTGACTTAGCACTGATATTCAGCAATAGCATTCCTAAGGGGTGTTGACGTCCGGTAAATGTAAGCCTGTTTTTATTTGCCCTTTTACCTGAGATGCTCAGTCCAGTAATCTTTCTAGTACAACATTCCTGTGTCAAATATTTTTCGTGTTCGGGACCCAGAAGACCTAGTTGTAAATATTTTATTTGTAACTAACGGCCCGGCCCCTAACCCTTTCACCTAAACCCGCCTTAGGAATCACATTATCTATTGGTGAAAACCGTACGAAAATCCGTCAGGTCGGTCGTCACGAAAATCGTCCGTTAAATTTATTGCGTTCTACTGACAGACGCGACGATTTTGAACTAATGTAATCACGTTTCGTTCCAACAGTTACATACTGAACGTGCCCCTAGAGGGCGCCAACGAGACGTCATCAGCGATAGTGTACGTGTGGATCGGCAGCCAGAGCTCCGCCGACTGCGCTCGGCTCATCGAGCAGATCGCTGAGGAGAAGTTCAACAACCCCTGGCTCAGTCTGCAGGTATCACATATGCCACATTTACACTCAGCCCTATTGGGCAAGGAAGTGAGCACCCCAGTGGGCAGCACGAGTATATAAATAATAGGTTACTCGCGGGGTAATGAAAAAACAATTCCATTTTTAGAACTTTATAAAATTGAGCAGGTAATATGGGATGACTTTCAGACATAATTCTGTCGAACCAGGAACCTCGACAAGATTGACGTCAGTCATTTTTGTGAGTTGATAAATAAAGAAGAGAGAGAGAAATAATAAGAATATGAAGGCAGAGTGTAAATGCTCACTCTCACGCGTCGTTATTGCCGCAGTAGTATTTAGGGTAATATTTCCGGCAGCGCCAGGAGAAATGGCAGCGGCTGAGTATAAATTTGGGGATAGAAGGTGCCAGTGAGACATGGACCTCTTCCTCCATGGTCTTGCTGCCAATACTGAGAAAACATGCAACAGGCACACGAAGTTACTGACCGTGACAGCCTCCACCAAAGCGGCTATAGTGCTGGCCAGTAATGACGTCCAAAAATTAATCAATCCCAGGCTACTGGTAAACTCTTATAGATGGCGCCAGTGAGAAATGTTAAGGGCCACCGTCACGTTTTTATCAATTTCTTTTATTTCTTAGCTTTTCTTTTATTTCTTAGAAAGGTAAAAAAATTGTCTATACAAATTATGCAACACTAGATATAAGATTTTATTAGCACATTTAACAACTAGACCCGGATTCAGATAAGTTACTAATATAGTCTCAAGAACACTGTTATTTATTATGGATTCTGTCCGAAATAAACACTTATATTTTTTTATTTTTTAATATTATTTTTATCCAATTCCGAATGACACAAATGATACCCCAGGTGCTAACGGAGGGCAGTGAGCCGGACAACTTCTTCTGGGTGGCGATGGGCGGGCGCAAACCCTACGACGGCGACGCGGAGTTCCTCAACTACACGCGGCTGTTCCGCTGCTCCAACGAGAAGGGCTACTTCACTGTCTCCGAGAAGTGCACAGACTTCTGCCAGGTATCCCTTACAAAATATAAAGATCTAAGAAAAAATCGTCAAAAACAAAAGTAATGTTTTTGACTTCTTTAAATAATTGGATGATGGGAAATTCCCAAAATATTATTTGTGCTGGCTTGTAGGAGGGGCTATATGTCGTAACAGTATTAACATGGGAAATAAAAAAAATCTGAGACCAAAATCAACAGTTAACAAAGCAAAAGTCCGATGAGTCAGATAACTAATCGCAAGTCTAGTAACGTCTAGAGCATAAATATATCACAATGAATATTGGCATTAGAGACAATATATCAAGACCAAGGTTATTAATTTATGACTTTAATTTTCATTGCTTCCCTCTGTTGTCAATTATCATAATTTCATTTGAAACATTTTGTTGACATGTTTATGGCGCATAAAACGAAGAAGTCTCTTTAACCACGTGTATAATAATGTAGTTTTATTTGCCAAAACACTAATAGAAGATACAGTGTAGTAAAAATAGTAGATCTAAAAAAGGCATACATTGCTGGTATTTCATCGCCGTAAATAAAAGCACTCAGACAAAGTACGCAATGTTAATGCATTCGCGTCGGCATCAGTCTGAGTTCGTGCGGTAGTGTGCAGCCGGCATTACATACAGCCACGTGTGTGCAGGATGACCTGGCAGACGACGACATAATGATCCTGGACAACGGGGAGCAGGTGTTCTTGTGGCTCGGCGCCAAGTGCTCCGAGGTCGAGATCAAACTGGCTTACAAATCTGCTCAGGTAGTATGGGATTCTACGGTTTTACGTATGAAATTTTTTTATGTCTTTTTGCGGTATGTATGTTGTTTACTGAAAATATTTACTGGATTGAAAACTACTAGCATTTCGTAACGACCACTGCTGAAAAAAATGGTCCAAAATGGTAATTCTACCTGAATAATTAAAAATTCTCCTATCTTGTAACATTCTGTTTTCAGTCACATCATACGCTTAACACCATCCCACAGATCGGTTTACATGGATCACTTACATTTCTGGTGACTCGCTCGTTAGCCGCCGTATTCCATAACAATAAATTTCAGGTTTACATCCAACACATGAAGTCCGTGCAGCCGAGCCGACCGCGCAAGCTGTTCCTCACGCTGAAGAACAAGGAGTCTCGCCGGTTCACCAAATGCTTCCACGGCTGGGGCGAGCACAAGAGGCCTCCAGAGTAGTACTGCGATTGAATAAACAATCACCATCCTTATTACACGAGTTCTTACGTTACAGGCGACCCAATCATAAAACTCAAGTTCTTTTAGTTACACTCACGCAATGAATTATGTTCGACGAGAAAATGTATCTTATGGAGGTAAGTCGCTAAAGATGTTTCGCTTGCTCATTATTATTATAAATGCATATAATACCTCGTAAGCTATAAGTTCCATAAGGAACTTTTTCTCGTGGACCGTCATATGTTTCATGCCATCCCTACCTAATTTAGTATAGAAGCCACGGCTTGTTTCATTTTCATTTGATACTGTAAAATGTCCCCAAGTTTCAAAATAAGTGACATTTTAAACACACTCATTCGAATAAAATTACAAATGGTAATATGCCTGCTGTTAGTATATTAAAAATGGGAAGATAAAATTTCGTATTTCTCTCATTTCTGTCTAAGACCCAATATAAACCTATGTTACATTTATGTGATGGAACAAGCTGTGCATTCGTTTAATAGCTGTATAGATTTTTTTTGTTAAAAATTGCGCTGATTATAAATATTATTTATGTTTGTTGAATTGTGAAAATTTGCAGCACAAAATATTTATGATTATTTCCTATAGACATATATAATAGTTTACAAAGCACAAAGTATAACCATATCCAACTACTTTATTAGATTAATTTAAATAAAAAAAACTTTTCAACAGTATTATTTTTTCGCCATTTGAAGAGTATATGTATTATTTCGTCTAAATGTAAGTCCAATAATATCTATTAAAATCTTGAAAAGTTTTATACCCTCCAATGTTATTGAAGTAATTTAACTAGCCAACCTTGTGGTGGTCCTGTTGCAAGAGCAATATGTCACCACAGATAAAGGTATCTTATGGTTGATTTTTAAGATTATTCAGACATTCAAAAATAAAAACACATCCATAAGGTACTTTTACTAGTGGAACTCACAAGTATATGAAATTCCATTTTTTTTTTAATCATAGTCCCCATGACCCCAAAACAATCTCCTTTCATAAAATTATTATGAATATACTAAATTGACATAGAAACAAAATAAAGAATTAAGTGCAGGTTATGGAGAGTATGGATTTTTAAAATTGAAAGACTGATATAAGCCATTTTTTCAAGTCATTTATTCATAACTTTCATTCAAGTGTGGTATGTATTTATAATGAGAATGATTTGACTAGATTATAAATTTCTGTAACTCTCCTGTAGTTATTGTAGCCATGTTACCCGCTGAATAAGATGTAGATGTCAAATGGGTGGCATATCTCCATCAGCAATGTTTTAAGAATTTCCCAATAGCAACTTCTAAATTACCTCTTACCTGCCAGTACCCAATAATTCAGGACCTGATAATTTAACTAATGACAATTTATACCAAATGCATCCTTTACTATATATTTGTGGGAAAAATTCAGAAATCGAATCATATTTAGGACCTCAGATTGACATTGTACAGGTTACTTTGAGATGCATTTTGCAATGCATTTAAATAATGACTAATTACAAGTTTATTTGCTGTATATAGAAAACATTGCATTAAAAGTTTTACATTTAACTATGTAAATATTTAAATAGATACAAATATGGCCCTAATATATTAATAATATCATTGATTCACGATTATAATTAGTTTTGAAAGCTATGGAGCTCAAACTAAGTTGAATGTTTTATAAACTTTATGTAATAAAATGTAATTAATAACAAAAATTATTTTTACTTATCACCAACTTATACCTGGAACAAAAATAAAGTATCAGACTAGGCTATATTACAAGGAACTGAAATTCTTGTTATTTTTCACCTTAATTCAATGGAATAAAGTAAAGTTCAACAATAACATTACACTGTCTGTATGCTGAAATAAAATCCCATGTATGAAGACAAGTCAAATAGATGTTTTAAACTAAGCTACCTATTTTGGACCCCTAATACATTTTCAAATTTGTATTTACCTATAATTATCGTAAGTAACTTGCTACTTAGTCATCATCGTCGTCATCATCAGATGGCACAAATAATTCATTTTCTTCTAGAAAATTGGCTATATTTTTACTAATCGCAGCCCCGACAAGTAGGCCAGGAACCACGGCAGCTATAATACCTAGCAGACCAAAAGGCTGCTTCTCAGGCTCTGGAAGAATTGCGCCAGTGGGAGTGGTGGTCGCCGACCTCCTTTGGACCACTCGCTCGGTTTGAGCTAGGTTTTTGGTCTGAACAACAAGCCGGGTCAGCCGAGAGATGCTCATTTTCAGTTGGATCCCAAATTAGCTATTGGATAACAGTCTCTTGCTTTAGCTAATATTTTTAGAATTTTGACTAAAAATTGACTTTTGTTTGGTGAAATTTCTAATTTTCGATTCAAACTTACGTTGTCATTGTCATTTGTTTATTTTGGCATTGACATAAAAACACATCATGCATAATACCGCAGTACTAGGTCTGCGCAGGCACAGCATGAATCGAAAAACAAGAGCGTTGCGTTCTTACGTGATTCGGAACGTTGTTTTGTCTGTCAGCTCATTCATTCATCAGCTGTCAGTAGTCAATCAAAAATCGGCAATCAGAAATTAGGAAATTATGAATAAAAACTAGAAGTGAAACAAAATGGAAATGAAATAAATGTTGTTGTATTTCCTAAGCAAATAAACGTTCATCAAGAATAATGAATGTAACATTAACAAGTTTGGAAGCATTAATTCGTAAGTAACATATGAATAGTGTAAATACCGCCATGTTATGAAAATGTTTACGAGTTTCTTATCTTCAGTTAAGGCTACGCATGAAACTCTGCCATGTCCGGATGCAGCTGCACTAGAAGCATTCTGTACGATAATGCGGGATTCTGCCGAGGGTCCGCAGTGGGCCGCGCAGGCCTTGGCAGCCCGCATACACTCGCAGAACCCTCGAGAAGCAATGCTAGCTCTGACAATGTTGGACCGGTGCATGCGCCGCTCCGACGCTGGTTTCCATGCTGAAGTCGGCAAATTTAGATTCTTAAACGAAATGATAAAACTAGTGTCTCCTAAATATTTTGCAGATAGAACCGCACCTGAAGTGAGAACAAGGGTAAGATATTATTACTATAAAATTAGTGTATAAAATTAGATGTAATCTTAGAGATGATCTTCGACATTTTTGTCTCTTACTTTTTTATGTAAAGGCTAGAAGTTAACCCATAAATGCTGAATGAAACTTAAACAACTAATCTTATCACTATATTTTAGGTTTTACAGTTGCTACATGCATGGTCAATAGAATATCCAAAAGAGTCAAAATTCAAAGTAGCCTATGATATGCTTAAGAACCAGGGGGTAGTGAAGGAGACACCACCACCATTGCCTCCCGAGGACTCGACTCCCACTCCCAAGATGAGGGCTAAGAATGCCATATTTGAGGATGAAGAGAAATCTAAGCTTCTCCAAAAGCTGCTGCAGAGTAAGAAGCCAGAAGACCTTCAACATGCTAATAGACTTATCAAAACTATGGTGCGAGAGGTATGATCAAAGGTTGCATTATTAACTAAACCAATCAAGTGATTTACATTTGTTCTTTTTCTCATCAACCTTTCTGAAAAAGGATAAAGTTTGGTTAAGTTTGTATATTGATTGATGAGAAAAAAAAACAAATTACTTATTTTTTTATGTTTTTGCATGATTAATAATCATGCAAAAACATAAATTTGTCGTTTATATTTGAGAAGGGTCAATGAGAAAAAGAACAAATGAAAAATTACTTTATTTAGTTTAGACACTGTTGTAATGGTAAAATAAGATAGTGGAAAATAAGTTACATGCATTACAATATTTAGTACATTGCTGATGAAAGCTATATAACTAGTATTTCAACAATGTTTTCAATTTGCTAGAAATATTGTCTGGGAAAAATCCACTATAGTGCAATATTTTACTATAATTAATATCATGTTTTTATAAATTTATGTACAATTAAGTATTAGTATGAGTCTTAAGACACAATATATAAACCATTAATATTGTGTCTTAAGACTCAGTAAAAAATTGTATTGCTTCTGAAGTCTTCTTATTAAGATTTATAACTTCAGGAGGAGCGACGCAGTGAAGCCAACAGCCGGCGGGCGCAGGAGGTGGGCGCAGCGCTGGACAGCGCGGGGCTGCTGCGCGACATGCTGGTGGCCGCGGGCAGCGCCTCCGCAGACGAGGAGCAGCTCATACACGAGCTGCACGCCAGCTGCAAGCGCCTCCGCCCCGTGTTGCAGCGGCTGGCGGCCGCCGATGCTGACGCTGACAACCTTAGTAAGTCTCTCGCTCTCATCTCTGCATGCGAAATTGCGGTCAGACCTGTGACACTGTGAAGCTTAGCATTTTAAAAATTCGACTGACGTTAACCCTCCTTGGGAATGTCATTGTTGACTATCAGCTGCCTAGGTTATGTGTCCCTTAGTCTTATAGAATGACATATATAGAAGGATATGGAATGGTACTATTCTAAGGAGGAATACAATGCTGGCAGCATTGTATTCCTCCTTTAGTGTTTTTCCCAGTTAAGCCTCTTGTCAAGGCCCTTTCTACGTGAGGAGTATGCACTGTATCTAGTTTGTCTTATTATCCATAGTTTAGAGCCAGTGCAAAATTCATGAAGATATAATTGAAATCGTTTGACGCACCACATCATCACTAAACATAACACAATATGTGATGTTCCACGAGAAATGGTACTGTATGGAAACAGTTGATTATAATAATATGCACATGTATAATAAAAATGAGCAAGTGACATGTCTTAAGCGATTCTGTCCATATGGTACCTTTTCTTGTGGAATGTCACATATTATCATACTTTATTACTATAATGCGTCATTTTTTAATCCTAGCAAAGAGTGCTAGGAAAGGAAATTTGTATAATTTACGAGATAAAAAACCAATGAAGGTCAAATCTTGAACAAACAATTTTACAACATTTTCCTTGTAATGTTTTATTTTAAAAATTTGGAGCGTAGTAAAATTGATCAATTAAAAAAGTAACATAAAAATTTTTATTACATTATGTTCCAGGTGACATTTTACATGCAAATGATGTGCTAGATGAAGTATTTGAACAATACAATGCTTTTGTGGCAGACAAAGAGGAGAAAGTTAAATCCCAGCCTTTATTAACACCAGACCCGGCCAATGAAAGTCTGTTGGACTTCGCTGGAGCAAACCTTGGTAAAGGCGATGGTGATGTGGTCCAAGACGTGAAGAAAACTAAGAATGTTATTGATGAACTGGGAGATATATTCTCAAACGAGTCCAGTGGCAGCATCGCGGAGCCTTTGAAACCTGTGAGCCTTATACCAAATGGTAAATAGATATACAATACTACCCTTAGTTTGTCTTAATTTTATATAGAGGAATCAGAATCGTGGAATAAATGTGCATCCAAAAGATTATTAGTTTTTTTTCTGAATGTTTGAAATGTTATAAAATCTTATTATTTTCAGAAGATGTGGATCTATTAGGTGAAAAACCGAAAGTGGAAGCATGGAATGAACTGGACTCTCTCGGAGAGCAGTTGATGAAGCAGTCATTACCAGAAAGTTCCAAACGAGTAGAGAGTTTTAATGGGTAAGTTTTAATCATTTTGCAATTTATGAAGGTGTTATTAAAAGAGACCTTTGGTGATTCTTTGGTAATTAATTTTGATTATTTTTAACCATTTTCAGAAAAATCGCAAAGAAGATACCGATGAATGCACTAGAAAAGTCGCCTAAAAAGGAAACACAGATGTTAAATAACGGCACAATGTTTGATTTAGATTTCTTTACGAAAAAATCTGAAGAAAAACAATCACCAGCCGCGCCGACCCCTTTATCTCCCACTCCTGATGACGTCATGGTCGACATCACAGATGGCGCCACTTGCATCAACAATAACGTTGAAAGCCCTCTTGACACGATTCTCGATTTAGGATTACCTTTAGATGATAATAGAAAATGTGATAACGTTGAATCGCCTGTAGCGGATAAGGAAATGGAAAGGAAGGATAGTATAAAGAAATCTGGTGATGTGAAGCCTTTGACTGACATAAATGTGACGCTGCAAAGTGTGCAGCCGAGTTCAGTGCCTCCGATGACTGTGTTTGAGGAGGAGGGGGGGCTCACTGTGGTGTTACACTTCTGTAAGGACAAGCCGAGGCCCGATGTCAACGTGATTGTGGTGTCTACGACTAACAGAAATAGTTCCCCTATTGAAGATTATAAGTTTCAGGGTGTTGTGCCGAAGGTACGTGTTTGGGTCGGGCAGCGAAAGTTTCAGTGCACACCTGAGTTCTTCACCTGAGGACCTCTCTAATCAGGCCTGCGCTATACCTGAACCTCATATTTTTTTTACTGCTTGCACCTATAATGTTATATTTATAGCATGCCATTTTTTAAAAATTGAATTCTAATGTGGTTCAATTGATATCACATAATTTGTACAACATAATAAATTGTCTTTTATCAAATTGATCACTCATCATATAAGAAAACTAAATTCTAACAGTTTGTGTTATTTCGATATTGAATTTCCGTTCGAATCCCGTTTTTTTTTTATTTCTAGAATATTTTCAAAATGAGCTGATGTTGTCCCCAGGGTTGCAAGATCCGCCTGCTGCCGGCGTCGGGCTCGGCGCTGCCGGGACGGCCGCCGTTCCAGCCGCCGCCGGCGCTCACGCAGCTGCTGCTGCTGGCGCGGCCTCCGGGCCTCGCAGCTGTGTGGCTGCGGTTCGTGCTCACCTACACCTGTGACGACGACACCTGCTCAGAGATAGGGGAGGTCAACGAACTGCCTCTCGACGATATATAGTCTTAAAGTATGTATCATATGTAGTATATGACGCGATAGATTATGCTGTGTCGGCGGCGTCTTATTGGTCTTCACTAATATCATTCGCCGAGTCGACACGCTAAAAAGGAGTGTTAACACTGCCATGGGAACAGGTTTCGAGATCTCGTTCGTAATATGATTGATACGTATGTTACGTTCCATAAGACATCTGTCTTAAGATCGTTCATGCCTTAAAGAGCTTGCTTAATTTTTATTATTGATGTATAGAGTTGCACTATTACGAAATCGCCAGATTATATTTGGAGCATATGTTTACTTTATTAAAATGATTATTTTAATGAGATATGTGACTCAATCTATTTGAAGCAAAATATCAAATATTTAGGATTACCAAAGTATCGTTCGAGAACTAAGAATCCTAGAAATAGTTCCTGTCGCATTATCGTCTACCAAAATGTTTAATCTTAGTTTCATTAGCGACTTAATTATTATTAGTGCGACTGAGAGATGTATATTTTATCTAGTCTGTATCCGCGTAATGGATATTATCATTCTTACATTCCAAAAAATATTCAGGAATCTTTTATTTTTTAATTAGCTAAAATTTATATTTTTATTATACTTATACATGACTTGCGAATCTGAAAAATATTTAGTTATGAATATTCTCAGTATTATCATTGTATGAATGTGGCAATATTTGGTTGATTCTCATAGAAAATAGTATAAGTACTTAAATCATTAGACATTAAAATATATTGATTAATAAAAATCTGTTATCAATTATCATATAAAATGCGACCAAGAATTCACAGACAGTAAGCAAAGCGATCTCAAGCTACATAATGTATCTCATTCTTTTGTTATTGTCTTCCAAACATATATTACGCCTCCCAATTCTTAGTTGATTTGTTTTTTTTTTATTTTGCTATTAAAATAAATAAACCATAATCAGCTTAAAATTCGTTGATATCTATAATAAAATAAAAGAACACACATGTAATATTTCTGTTCACAATAGTGAAAAAATAGTATGACATGAGAGTCCAGAGCGCTGTATATACAAGTTGCATTTAATTGTACAAAATGTGCTATTGCTGTGCAATACATGAAGGTGACCGACCTACAATTTGTTATATTCTAAATAGCTATGATAACAATGTCTTAGTGTTGTGTTGTCTATTTACTGTCCTGCTATTTATATTTTATATTAAATTATTGAAATACGAACTGCGGTTTTTTTTTTAAAAGAAAACTACATATAAATGTCCAAAATAAAACTACGTTGTAAATTCATGACTGATTTAATTGTAGTATAAAATTACCCCTTTAGAAATTACATTTATCTTATTCACATTTACATAGTAAATGCAAACACAATATACTTACAATAAATTGATAAATAAAGCACTTGTGAAATCAAAATTGTCGGTATCTTTGCCTATTTGCAACAAGTCAAATCAGATTATTTTTTTCTTATAGTTAATAACATGACACTGCTACACTGTAGGTCAGGTTACGATGGATAAGATGGAAAATCTATTACAAATTGGTCTTGAATTTATCTAGTACATAGGTATGCATGTTGTAAAATACAGTATCGTTGAGTTAGAACCCCATAACACAACTCCACTCATGTCATTTGTTTAGTTCATTAGTTTGGGGTTAACTCAACCTGTGTGATTCGTCCCTAAAAAGAACATCTAATAACAGCATTTTCATTAGTCTGAGCATAACAATAATGTCATAATTTCGGATTCAAACATTAAATACGAGAAAAAAAAAGTAAAATGTAATCAATTAAAATTATAATTGTTTGGTTACTGAAATACAAAATACATTTATGAATTTTATATTTTCTAATCAAATGGTCGTCGAGGATTGGATTACCATAGCATTCTAGAAGAATGCAAATGAATCATTCATATGATACTATTGTTTTACAACTCAGCATATTTTTAGCATTTAATATGTCAATATATTTATTCTGTATAAGCATATCTACAATATTTACATTACTGAGTAAAATCTAAATTACAAACTAGCTAAAATCAGAAACTAAATGCGAATTTTTTAAATGCAGTTTGGATCAGTAGGGAGCTTTTTGTTAAAGAGAAACATTTTTTATGGCATAAGAAATACAAGATCTTGTGCTACTATTGAGCAAACACAAAAAATTAAGTTCTCTCTTATCATGTATGTATTGTTAACACTGTTGTCATTTATTACATTGTATTCAAATAACCCCAAAGGCATCTGATACGACATACTGACGAGTAGCCAGATACACACTTTCATGTGGCACGCGTAGAATTTAGTTTAGGTCTTCGAATAACATACACAATTCAAATTAGAAAAACTTCACACCGAAAAGTCACTTAATATTTTTCTTAATTTCAAATCAACAATTTTATAATTAATCGAAGATGTTGTTTGTCGTTAGACAGCTTGGTCGCGGAAGGCGAGTGCGGTGATTGGTTTCTGATGGCCGCAGTACTCGCGCTCCAGCGTGCCCTTCTCCACGTCCCAGAGACGCGCGTAGCTATCGGATGAACCTACACACACGATCAGTTTACAATTGTTTTTATAATCAATGTAGTACATTTACTTTTCTTATGTCTGTTATCTGTGTTGTTGCTAACACTGGTGTCAGATTTTTTCTAAAAAAGGCCTAAAGGCATCTGACATGGCTATACTATAGTAGATTTACTAAAAAATCGATATTGATTTTGAATAGAAATCTCAGAAAAATATTAAGTTTAGAAACTATCTACTATACCTATATAAAAATGACGATACAATGAAACATAATCAAATAGACAATAGTATAAAGAAAGTTCAGGAATAAAGTAACAGTGAAACAGAGAGACCTGTGAAGAGATAGCGCGAGTCAATGCTGAAGGCGGCATCCCACACCCAGCGCTGCGAGTCGTGCCGCAGCTCGCGCAGCAGCGACCAGTCGCTGGTGCGCCACACCCGCGCCGAGCAGTCGCCGGACGTCGTCACTAGCATACTGAGGGACAAACACTTGCGTACCGTCTCCACGCGTCACAATGGCACACTGTGAATCACTTCGAATCGACTCGATAGCGAGAAGTGAAAATTAAAAAATATATTTTACCAGATTATGCCACATAAAGAACTTTAGTTGAAAGTATTATAGTAGTCACATCACTAATTTCCTTTTAGCCTACCGTGGCCACATTGTATTGTATCCTACCTACTTTCTACAAAAACTATGTAGTGTAAAATATATTTACTAATTTTCGGTAAAAATAAAAGAAATTATTAAAAATGGCAAAGAGTAATCGCCATAATACAAGTAAATTGCATTTGCATATATTTCTTTAACCTTTTTTAATCTTGTTGACAAACGATCTATCGCTATATAATAGTCGCTAGTGACCACGACAGTGAAAAGCCCGAGGTAAAAAAGGTACGTGCGTGTTTAATATCAGTTTTAAATCATCTATCTACCATATTAAATGTTTAAAGTCAATGATAAACAAACTCACGTGGAGTCCAAGCTGAACTTGCACCGCAGCGCGTATTTATTGTGCGCCTGAATGTGTTTCCGCGGCACGGGGCGGGGCGGCGCGCCCCCCAGCGACCACACGTAGCAGTTGCCCTTGTTGTTCACGGCCGCCATCATCTTGCCCTCCGGGTCGATGGCTATGTCCTGGATGGACGCTTCAGCTTCTGGTATCTGCGAATTTCATTAACTTTTTTTTATTTTCTAGATCTTTAAGTGCAGTCGGAGGCAGAACAAACATGAATGCTGTGATAGTAAGTTAGGTTGGTTAATGCCCAGCAGAGGAGCTGAGCTAGCATAGGGTAGCTTATGTCCCTGACATCCATCACTAGGGGGTGAGAAATAGTTAAATAATTTTCGTAATTTTTACATTGGTGGTTAGTAAAAAATGCATTCTTTTGTATGTAATATAGGGTACCTAGTTTATATGAAACTTATTCATGTTTGAAGTTTTTTTTACCAATTGCTCGTTCTGATCAGTGCGTAGGTCCCACATGTGGATGATGCCGCTGTGGTCGCCGACCATGATCTGGGTCTGGTCGGGGTGCAGCACCACGGCGTTCACCGGCGCCGGCACTTGGAATATGCCCTGGCAGGTCAACTGTGAACCGGCTCTGGAGAAACATTGGGACATACAAAAAACTTCCTCATTTCGAGATAATAAATTATTTAATGACTTCAAATTTTACCGTGGGTCCCATATTCTTGCTGTACAATCCTCACCACCAGTGTACATCCATTTTCCGTCTTGCTGAAAACAATCACAATACATTTTTTTCAAAGGAAATCTAAGATTAAATTGTTATCTTAAAAAAACTGGTCAAGTGCGTGTCGGGGCACTTGCAATGTTCCGAAGGTGCAGGCATGCTTACTTATATGTTAAATATTTATTTTATCATGTTTTTTTTTTTCAAATTATCCCAAATCACACAGTCAGTGATTATTATGTATGTCAGTCACATTAACATAAAAGGTTGGTTCCTTGAATATGGGCATTATCCAGAAGGACAAGGCAATAAAATATCAACTTTTTAAATAATATTAGACAAAGTTAGCAATAGCAAAGGAAATGTGAGAGGAAGAAAAGGGGCAGAGGGACATGAAACTTAACTAAATTCAAGTTGCTCCAGTTTTATACAGAGATTGTAGTATAACAGTATGTTTACTTACTTGAAAACCAACTCTGGTGACATTCTTAGTGACTCCCTCAAAGTTCATGACTGGGTCAGGGTTGGCACTTGCCAGGTTGTACATGCGGATGTGCTGGTATCCACATGCGGCCACCATCTGCCCATTTGGTGTGATTTCTAGTGCATTAACTTGCTGAAAATATGACATTACCTGTTTAAACACGGCGTAATTTATGCTATATAAAAGGTAACATTTTTTGCCAGAGAGATGGTAAGAGGGTAATAAAAGATTTATAATTCTAGCACTTACCGAGTCCGGGTGCTGCATGGTCCGCAAGCAAACGCCGCTGTGCGCCTGCCATAGCTTGATGGTGTGGTCGTAGCCCCCTGTGACGAGGGCCACCTGCGAACTGCCGCCGCCGCTGCCGTCCCCGGACATAACTTTTCTTAGTACTAATGCGTAACTTTATACTAAATATTATTTCTAAATAATCAAATTACTATTGTATTTATTTAAAGTTAGGTATTAGACAGAACAATACTGCGTTCAATATTTGTATTATCCTCGAAAACCACATTTGTTTGTAGATCTAAAATTTTGTTTTGATTTCATAAAAATATGACACGCTAGGTATTGTCAATTGTCATGCTGGCAGTGATAGTGCTAAGGCTAACCTGACACTGACATTAAGTTTCGGACATGGAGTACCTACTAATAGGGCTACGCAAAGCTCAGCGCAGATGGCACTACTGGTACAACTAAGGTACACAAACATTGCCAATGGAGGCAAAAAGCGCCAATTTTCAATATTGTTGCATATTTACGACCAAAAATACTTTCTACGCAATCGTGGTGCGCGTTTAAAGGAAAAAGGAAGGATTTAGTGGATGATCCTGAAAATAATAACACTATTTAGGTTATGTTCTGCATTATTTGGTCAACTGTGGTCATAAACTGATTTAAACTTGATTTTGACTGAAGATCTTACCTGTATTAAGTCCATATTTTAATAAGTCTTCAAGCGTGAAGTGTTCCGAGCTTCTTTTCGACCGTTTACTGGCTCAAAATTTGTACAGCGTGAGGCGTATCCCATGTTTTCAGTTTTTTTATTTTATGGAAAACGATTTTTTCCCAATATTTTCACAAACGAATGCTTACATAATGAAAGGATTAATAAAGTACTCTAAAATAAACGTTTTAATCGTCATAGCAAAAGGCAGCAAAGCTTTTGTGTACCTAATATACAGTGCTGTACTCTGGCGGGATAAATGTGCCGTAATGCCCCCATGTTTTGGACACCTTATCTGGCACCGACTGCTAAACTAAAAAAGGGCCGGCGCGGCGGCATAACCGGCACCAGTTTATTATGACGAAGATATAAGAACATATTCTTTTATCTGCCCTGTTCTTATAAAAGTTAAAACTAACATTAAGAATCTGGATATTGGAATTGAGGACGTGCAATACTATTGATAAATAACAATACTATCGACACCTAGTGTTGTATTTATACTAATAGTATTAATCCTAAATAGCTACTTATACCGAATTATTATATCTATCGCTTTGACAGTTTAGTAAATGTTGCCGTTAGATAGTTCAGCAATACTATTGATAGTTTTGGAGCAATACAATAAGTAAATTACAAGTATTCGGTGATTTTTATCCACCGAACTACTGCTACCCAAAAGTTGCCCTAGTCCGGTCAACCGGACTACTGCTAATAGACGGACCAAACTAATGACGATACTCGTGAGTCACGAGTCGTGACAATATTGCAGTGCAATACCATAGCAGCACCAAATGTGATGTAGTATTGTAAACCTATTGGTGCTATTGCTTTTCTATCAAATTATCGACTACATAGTTACGATTCTGGTATAAATAAATAAGAAGTCTTCTTATATGAAATTACTTTATTGAACATGTAAAATCGGTATTGACATGAGGAATGCTAATTCTCATTTACAAAATAACACAAATGTAAAATTTGAGAGACAAATCACGTCGAAAACCTACCTATAAAACTAACTAAAAATACAACATACATTCAATTTCCTAAATTATTTAAATTGCACGAGTGCTAACGCCCATGCTTAGATTAAGGTTTGGTACAATCATTAGCATTGAAATTTACACTGAGAAAGAGGTAGGTTTAATTAACATTAAGCCATAATATTTCATGAAATCGTCTCTAATTTTACATGTTAGTGTAGTTTGACCAAAACTGTTATGTCAAAGAATGCACACAACGTCATGTTACCATACACTGTAAATAATATTTATGGCATACTCAAATTACTCAATCAAAGCACAGCTTCAAACAAACAGGTTGCACAGCAAATTTATAATGCTGCAGACATAGAAGTTTTGATGAAACCAGAAATGAGGTACATCTTAATGTGAGCATCCAGTAGTCACAGCGAACTTAACAAGGGAGGCTAACTGTACAATTCCCCGGTGTATACACGCTAACACTTAAACATTATTTTTTCGAGGCTTAGAAATCTAGACCCTAGCCTGTGGTGAAACTTTCCAAACTCTGCATTTCTTATAATAGGTCAATCTAACCCTATTTTTTATACTACAAAAACATAAGTAGTATATAGCAAATTCAACAATTTCATTACTCATTGGATGCATCGGGATGGAAAAATTAGTGGAATCAAATATTATAGTATTTTTGGATTTGGAATATAAACTTATTGAATGAAATTGCGAACACTGCACAGGCTTTGGAAAGTCAGTCCCGTTAACTCGTAATAAATTAAGTCCAGTAAATTATTCAATATGAACAGAAATGTCTTATAGGCTGGGAGATCATTCGCTTTCTTCCTCCTCTTCTTCGTCGCCCTCTTCCTCTTCAGACTCCTCCTTCTTCTTCTTGGATTTCTACAAGAAAATAAAAACTTAGTACATAGCCAACAAGTACAGAGATAAATTAAACAATGAAAGTTGGTGACATTGGATAAATATACTCACAGTGGGCGCTGCCGCCTTCTTGCCCTTTTTGCCTCGCTTCTGTGCCTTCTTGCCACCACCCTCACCACCACCTCCGTTGGCATTGTACGACTCTAGGTCCTTTGTATACTGCTCTTTCGCTTTGGCGGCTTTCTCCTCCCATACCTGATTACAAATTGTAAGATAAAGACAAGATACCTAACAATAAAAAAACACTGGTAGGCATGTATGGTAATTTTGAGTTCTACTCACACTCTTGTCCTTCATCCCTCTCCATATTTCACCTCCCTTTTTGGCAATTTCAGTGACCTTAAGCCCGGGGTTATCCGCTTTAATTTGTTCTCTGGCGCTGTTCAGCCATAGCATATATGCTGACATAGGACGTTTAGGCTTGTCCGTCATTTTAACTTTTTTCCTGAAAATAAACAATAAGTATTACTTATAATAACCCAAGAAATACTGGGCAACAGGTTATGCGGCCCATGCTGTGCTCCAAGTAGGCATCAGTAACACCTCGCGTCGCTTGGAACATTACGAAGGCGGCGTTTTGGCGGGAAAGCTATTTACAGCTTAATAACACAAAAAATATTAATTCCGACAAATTTACAATAGAAATGCGATAAGAACCCACCAATCTCAGTAATAAAAACAATAAAAATCTGCGAAAATAATTATCGTCCCATATAACGAGTTCACTGGCCTAGGCTTGGGTCGAACGAGCCATTTTGTTTTCACGTTTTGTGTTGAAAATACGCAGTAACACAAAATGACTCCATTACAAATTAATTGCACGATTATTGAACTATAAGTCGTAGAAGAACTGATTAAGACCTTCCATGGAAAAGAACAGAGAAATTAATTATTGAAATAGCGTCCTTCGCCATACCCACGCTTCCTAAGGAAAGTACGACGAAGCCTATGGCCATGTTTGAATGAGAATTCCAACGTGGAAAGAAAACCAATAGCGTAATCACTGTATAAAATAGATCACTAGCTTAAATAAAACACTTAACTTTAACTAGAAAAATGATTGGACTTACCTGATGGCAAAAATTTTGAAATTATTTTTGAACTGGTACACAACCAAACTGTAGACGTAGAGAACCAGAAGAAAATGTATGGAGCTCAAGCAAATGTTCCCAGTGCAAGCTAGCTTGGGGTCGACTCGCGTCGGTATGCAGCGACATCTATGTCGATCGTGATTGGCTGAGAGTTGCAAAGCTACCAACCGCATAGAGTCAGTATTGCATCCTGTACTACGTATATCCGTGACGTATTGATCGCAGCTGTTTTATGAATATGAACCGTATAGGAAAGGGCGAAAGGTTTTATTGCATTGCAAATGAGTGTTCCATACATTTACTTCCTAAAATAATTTAGCGATATTTCTTAAGAAATAAGCATTAAAAGAAAGAAATATCTCAAATTTGGACCCTGACACACAAAAGTGAATATTTTTAGTAATAAAATAACATAACTTTGTATAAGAAGTATATCAAAATGTGACCCAGTCCTTTCGAGTCTCCCCTTACCAGATTCCGACCAAAATTAACTCGCGCCTTATTTTAAAATGCCGCCAACGTTGAATTCGAAAACGTAAAAGCGCGGCAAACGTCCGGGGGAAAGGGACGCCAATAAAACATAGCGCTTGAATGGCAGCTACACGTTTGTTTACGATTTGATATTTCGTGGGAATGTGAGAAATAGTTTTTATTTCTAAAGAAATAAGGGTGTAATGGCCTTAGAACTTAAGACAACCACGATAAAATACATTCTTCAGTAACCTACCAACCAACCATAATTTATTTGTTGAACTTCTTGAAATGACAGCCATAGTAAAGCAAGTGTCCGCGACGTCTTTTGTGGTCTCATATTTTCTTACGGGGTAGACTGATCCTCGGTAATGGTCTGGCAAGCTTACTTAGTTTATTATTATGAGTTTAGGCATTGCTATGCTACTTTGAAATCTAATAATATGTAGATATTCTGAGGTGTAATACAACTAAAGTTTCAAGGTCTAGGGGGGTTCAGAACAATCCGTCCAGTATATTTTGCCTGAAAGAGTAACAAACACACATAGGTCACAAACATCCTCAAAAACTTTCGCATTTATAATAATATAGGATAACCATACATGCATCAAGCGGTTTTCTACCTGCTATCAAGATTCTGTGCGTGAAACTTTAAGCCGAGGTCCGTTTAGTTAACTAATAGTGATAACATTATTATGATAACAACTGTGACCCTGACCCAATGCATGTGTGAATATTATCACGTGTATTTGGATGAGGTTCGTGCCTATTTCTAAAATTTAAAATGTCTTTTTGTATTAATATTATTTTGTTATTCGCTAATACTAAAAAAAAGTTAGGAAGGTACCTAACGAGAAAATGTAAATGATAAATAATAACATTTTTTGTTCTATGAAGCTACATAATTTTGTAGTTATTTCTCTTTTTTATTTAACACCTAGGTATTTAATTAAAAAGAGACTACACTCAAGTAAATTCTAGTAGAAGGTACTTGAATGTGTTGAATAGAGCCAGGAATCAACTTAAGGTAGGTAACCTACCAATATGGCGTTAATCTTCTAAGATCACGTTATCAGATTGAATTACCAAAGGATTAGCTATGTATGCGCGTTCATTTATAATTTGGGTAGCTCTACAAGCACTAGAACTATGTAACATCCTACTACACCCACAAAAAATTGTTGTAGGTAAGTAGGTATATAAAATAGTCTCTAGATAGAATAAATTTACAGTATTATGTGAGCATGGTTATGAAAAGAAAATATATGTACTTATATGAAGCCAATGGCTGTAGTAGGTAAATATATTTTCATCTATCATCTTCATATCCAACGGTACGAATTACTTAGAAGCAGCTAGTGAATAATTTTAAGATTTCTGCAAAGAGTTCGCGTCAGTCAGTACAGTATTGCCTATTCCAACCCAATATAAGAGCTATATTGAGACGCGTTATTGAAAATAGAATTTGGACACCCTGACTACAATGTACTAATTAGGTACCTAGTTCGTGACGAGAAGAAACTTAAACTGTATATTGCTTTAATTCAGTTTATGCACAATGCATTGATAGCTTATCAAACGATACTGCCTGAACTTTAAAACTTTGGCGCGCAGATATAACATTATAGTCGTCCCGTCATTCGTCACGTGATCTAACTATATCTACTAATAGATCTATCTGGCTTATTGACGAATGTGTATGCGTACTATGAATTAAAGTATGCGACCGACGCCTAATATATTTTTACGTAAGTAAGCTTGAAAACCTATAATAATTCCAGTACGGAATTATTATAGGTTTTCAGGCAGAAGAATCCTTGTTGAACTTATTTATATAAGGTTCTGGGTGTAGTTTGTCACTTGTGTCTCCCCCAATCTAATTTTAGTAGTAAGGAGATCTCATTACGTAAAAACAAAAATTAGGTATTAATAGAAAGCCAGTGATATTATACAATTTTGATTATTCATAGCAAAATCAACATTCTTTGTAGTTTCATACAGATAAAAAACATCGTCAAATACCTAAGAGATAATGTACATTTTAAAGTATATTTTCACATAAGGATCGCCGAGTAACGTTTACTTGAAAGTAATTTATTGCATACAAAATAAAAACACCCTAACGTTCTGCAAGGCGAAAGCAGCCGGCTTTGTATTTCGTATGGGACAATAGGGCCCCATACCCTATAAAAAAGGGAGCGTATAGTTTAGGATAGTTCGCCTTCGCGCCAATTTGCTGGTATCGCGTCGTTGCGTCGCCTATGGGGAGTATGGGACGCTACTATTTGAATTATTCCCACATAGGGTTGAAATAAAGCATGTTGTATATATGGAAAAAATACTTTATCTGTGCAGGGTATCAATATAATTAATTAAATGCTGAATCCGTTATAAACTATTGACAAAGAAACTAAATCTAGCAACCGTTGAGAAAAGGGCGTTTTATTTCTAATAGGGAATCGAAATCTCAAATAATAAAGAGTAAGCACTATGTGGCACAATTATAAAACCTAGGCTGCAAGTACCTTTAACAGTATATATGCTCTATTCGACTTATCTACTTCGTCATAGATAGTCGTATTCCTCATGGCTGAGGATCATGGTTAATACGTGGGATGAAACACACAATTTCTTGGCACACACATGGAGTGGTTTGCCATTTCCTTCTTAATTACACACACAGAGAGATACCTATATTGATAAAGTGTAGGTTTCCTCACGATGTTTTCCTACAGTTGAAATGTCCCTCGTCGCTTCAGCGTAGCGTAGATAAGCATGACCTGATATGGTGCACCCAGGATCGGCTATCCCAACGAGGTAACAATTCAACGGTTTACAGCACGGCCATGGGTTTTTTATCAGGCGTTAAATAGATACCTACCACAAGATCTCTCTGGCGACAATAATAGCTTGTGGCAATAATGACATTTTTGTAAAAAAAAGGCGTACAGTTTGTACATAATGTTTGTAACAGACATCATTTTTCATATTCCGGGTCCCCTATTCGAATCGTGGTGGTATCCTTATCGTATAATTACATGAAAAAGTTATAACGAACAAAAACAATATACTTGAGGATTGGTCAATCAACATTAGAAGGTACAGGTAGAAAGTATAATATAACAGGCAACTTTCGAAGCATTTAACAGAATCTGTACAAGTTGGAACATTATCTTTCACTTTTGTCATGGCGTGCGGTCGTAGCGTGGGCCAGCCAGCATAACTTGGTCCTCAGTAAACACGGACCCCGAAGCTAGTGAAGTGCCAACCGGTTTTTTATACCGCAACCAGCCGGCTATTGGAGTGATGTCACAGGCTCAGGCAGACGCTTCTTTTTATTAACAACATTTGTATGTATGCGTGGAGTTATTTAATTTGGCGTAATACATAATGCCAGCTCCACAATGTTGCCGAACTCAATGCCGACGCGGTATGTGTCTGAGTTCGGCGACAGTGTGGACATTACGTATTTAGTATGAGTGCATTTATTTAACGCAATGAAAAACCAGCAATGTATACCGAAGCCGCCCAAGTTTGGCAAACATTTCTACGAGTGTGGAGCTGGCATAATAGAAAGACGTATACGTTGCGGTTGGTAAAATTTGGGCACATGGCGTTTTTTTTTGTGTTACAGGGGCATTCCACTGTGTGCGACTTTTCTTCTCAGAAGCGGTCATATAAAAACGCTTGTCTTGAAGAATTTCATATTTAAAAAATGTATAATTTTTGTAAAACGTTTGTACGATAAACACAAAATATTTGTCGAAATAACAATCAGTTATTGGCGTTCCGAGCTTAGCGCGTCGGTATCTTCATTGATATGTTGATAGAATTTTTATAACTACATAAAAAGTGATAAAGTGATATCTACTTATCACCTTTAGTTGTACGGTATGACATGAAAACATAAGAGATAATAAACTTGTACCCAACATTGACCAAACAAAATACATTAAATTAATTTATACCGTAAAAGGAGTTGAATTGTCATAAAAAATATTGCTGAATAAAAGAAATTAATATTATAATGTATCAGAGTTAAAATAATGCAGTATTTAGACTAACTTACTCCAAACACCAGTCTCTCGGAATCTTAAATTGATTTCACAATACGGCATACTTATTTATGTCTATGTGTATACAGATTGTGGAGAAAATTAGTAATTTTTCAAATTTATTTTAAATGTTGAAGGAAACATGGAACCAAATGTAATATAGGACCGTCACGGGCCAAAATATAACTTACCCGACGAAGTATTGAGAAGCAAATAATTTTTATAATGTGAATATTCAAATTATGAAGGAAGTATAATAATTATAAGGGAAATCCATGTTCAATAAATAAAAGTATCGCTGTTTACAAAACATATTCTATAATAAAACACTTAAAAAACTTACTATCAACATACTTGTTAAGTCACTTATCTAAAGACTTGGAATTATATTAAAAAGTTTGCCATGGAGGCAGGTTATTTTTCAAGCATGAACAATTGGACATAAGTATTAAAAATCTTTTGTTTTGTGTCTTTCTTAAAAATAATTTTGGCCTGGGTTTTCGCAAAAACAAGCCAATTGTTATGAAACAATACAGGCGCCTTTAGCAGGTAATCCTTACTAAGAATCCGTTGACTTTTAAACTAATGCACGCTAAGTATAACAATATGGCTGGTTTTGATTCTAAAGATTGGCACAAAAGGGCTATATTACTTCTTGATTTTGTTCCAATAGAAAATTGGGCTTAGTACAGTCTCAACCCTTTTTTTATACTGTATATAATATTTAAACAAAAGTTATTGTGTTTATGTAAACGTGGTATTTTTGCGAAACTCCAGCCTTAAAAATCTAACAACTAAGTATTTACAATTTAACAAAATGTAGTATATTGACGATTTAGATTACGATGATTTCTATAATTAATGTTACTGCCATAACGGGAATGAAGTATTATAAATATCACATTATAATTTACGAATTATGTTAACCAAATGATCAAAATAATTGTGAAATTCTAAAAAAAAACAGATCTACACGGTTTATATGATACGCAGGGCATACGGTCAACAACACAGCAAATCGCAATTAATATCGCAGATTGTGTTTCTGGATGACTGAAATGCTGGTGACTGTGCTTTAACAAGAGGTCGAAAATATGGCGTGTGGTTCCGCCCACACGTGGGAATTTTTCATGGATATATTTATTCTAAAATGAAAATACTGTTATGGCGGCTGATGACATTTAAAAAAAACTTAGCTGCAGCGTTCCCGCGCTGATGCGTAAATCGAATTAATACAAACAGAAAGAATTAATTTCCCCAGTAGGTCCTGTAAGCTATTTGTGTAGTTACTCGAGTGTCATGGGGACTTTGTATTTAATAAAAAGATTAGATGGTAGGGAAAATAAGTTCATATAGTAAGCATCTCGATAGGTATTTCGAAAATTTACAAAACACCCTAACATTATGTTAATATGATGCGCTCAAATATATTTATAAATTCCCTCTTGGGCTCCCCTGTTTAAAATTTGTTTTCTTTCAATATCACATTTCAAAAATGACATACACACTAATTAACATGCGGTTTTATTATGAACTTGACTATCAATAGTGCTGTATATCCAGTTTTGGTATCAATTAGCCACATAAATGTTTTCCTAGAAACGTGATGGAGATTACAATACAACCGTAGACAGAGAAAACTAAATACATTGTTATATTCGGCCGAAGATCGACAAAAATAAGCGACGCCTGGGGTCCAATGCGTAACAGCTAATGAGGAAACCGGGATATCGCTCAGATGAGGAAAAAGATCGTAATACTAATGTTTGCATTTTGTCCTCATCATGTGCCGGCTCATATAACAAGGACAGCCTACCTCGATTTGCCATCCCGTATTAAATTGAATAGTCAATCTCATGCGACTGACTCCACGTCTAGAGTATTCTTTGTCTTTGTATACCGTAGAAGGCTGACCCCGCGTCTATAGTTTTCTTTGTCATTGTATACAAAATTAAGTAGTTATATTTAAAATGTTAATTCTAATTAATCGCTGCCACTACCGCTGTCGTCCGACCCCCCGGACGAAGCTGCTTCTGACGAGGAACTCTTCGATTTTGATTTCTTTGCGTCTTTGGCACTCTGTAAAGAATATATGGTTATTTAGCTGTAAAATATAATTAACATTATTATAATAATTTACCTGACTTATATTACAGCAGCGAAAGTAAACTAATTGCCTTGAAATTTCGCATACAGGAGTACTGAAGGGCATCCATCCAAGGTAACAATTACAGTTACTAGTGGAATGAAACATACACATGTTCCACGTAATGACCACGACGCTTCAGCCATGAGAAATACGATAATAAAAAAAAATATTGTATAATTCTACTAACATAAAGTAAATAAATGCGAAAGTTTGTGAGAATGTATGTGTGTAGGTTTGTTACTGTTTCACGTAAAATCTACTGAACGGATTGTTACGAAATTTGGTACGCGGGTAGAATATAACCTGGAATTAAACATAGATTACTTTTTTCCCGCAATTCCCCCGGCTAGTAAAAAATAAAATACAAACCTCTTTAGTATCCTTTCTGTCCTTGTTCTCCTTCTCCTTGTTGTCGCGGTCGGAGTCGGAGCTGGAGTCGTCGTCGACGTACTCCTTGCTGGTGAACTTGCCGCCGCTGCCGGCGCCCGCGACACTCGCCTTCGCCTTCTTGCTGGCGGGCGCGTTCTTTTTCTTCTCCGAGGCTTTCCGTTCCTTCTCCGCGGCTTTCTTCTTCTGCTTAAACTCGTCCGCGGCGCCGCTGTCTTTGTATTTCTTCATAGCTATGTTGTATTCCTCTTTAGCTTTGTTGGCTTTCTCTTCCCATTCCTGTAATAGTTCATTAAGTTTTGTAATAGTACTTGTACTGGATCTGATATTTTCTGGCATGTGGCTCCCAAAAGACCACTCCATATATTTCCGTGGATGATATAAATTTATAAGTATTTATTATTGTCATACATACAATAAATCTTAAATTATATGTAGTGCATCTTATAAATTATGTTATTTCTCTGAAAGTACTAAGTGCGCATAGTTTGTTAATTATTATACGACATAATTGCATAAATAATTTTGTGCGTGCAGGTTGTTTTAGTTGCAATAAGGTAAAGTCGTACGAGACGACTAAGGGATAAAAAATCTTCATTAGATGCCAGGGTTGCCATCCACTATGTGATTGCGGTCCTCGTGGAGCTGGAGCACAGCATCAACAATATGAAATACTGACCGACTTGTCCTTGAGCTCCCTCCACAGCTCGCCGCCCCTCTTGGCGATCTCCGTGACCTTGATGCCGGGGTTGTCGTCCACTATGTCCTTGCGGTTCTCGTTCAGCCACAACATGAAGGCTGTGGCGGGTCGTTTGGGTGCATTCGTGTCTTTTTCACGCTTCTTCGATTTCTCCTTGCGTTTGCGCGGCGCTTCCGACTGGAAAATGTTGATCGAATAAATAAATAAATTTGGCTAATTTCCAATTCAGTTTATAAGCCTCGCAGTTCAGTAATAGAGCTTGTACGACTGTAATGATTTATGATTTCACAATTTTGGAGTCAAATTGACGAGAACACGAAAATGACAATAAAACAGACATTATATCATTGTATTATTATTCCAGTCCATTAGACAATAAATTCTGAAATGATGAAAAATTATTAACCTGATTTTTGCTACATTGAAAGTTTTTATCCAACATTTTAGGCGTGACTATAATAATTTCTAATGAAATTTATAAACAAATTACTCACGATGGTGATAGTCTTTTTGGGTTTCTTCTCTTTCTTCTTCTCCTTTTTGCTGTCGCCGGATGCGCCTGACGCGTCGGAGTCTTCGGATGACGATGGATTTGTGTCGTATCTGTTTAATCAACGTGATGGATGGATTAGAGGCCGTTCAAGTATTACGTAACACAAATTTTGAAGATTTTTAATAGCCCCTCGCTCTCGAAATGCGTTACGTAATATTGAACTGCCCAATGCGCATGGCGGGTTTAAAAGATTGTGCCTTAACGTGTCTTCCAAAACACGGAGGAGAAATAAGAATAATATGTCAATCTTTAATGCAAATACAGGTGCATCCACAATCCATGTGAGTGTTAGTCTGTAGTATCAAAATAACTATCTTTTTTAATTGTATATTGTATAGTGTTATGTACTTATTTCCATTACTAAAATAATATTTTTAGATTTTTGTCTGTTCTGGGTAATCTTTGGAACGGCTTATCCAATTGTGATAGGATTTTGAGTTAAGTAATATAAATAATAGTTGTACATAACCAAGAGTTGGTGGTTTTATATAACTAATTCCACAACCTGTACACGACACTTTAGGCTCCACGCTGTGAGGACGAATCTTCTAGGAGTTCTTATATGAGGAACTCAATGTTACCAACACTTCGTAAATACCTAGATTTGAGTAAATGAGTTCGAATGAAGAGGTGTAGTATAGTAGAGTATAGTAGAGAAGCCTCACTCCTCAGCGACGTCGCTCTCGCGGGCCTTGTCGGGGTTGAAGTCCTCGTCGGTGCTGTCGTCGGAGGAGGACTGCCGCTCCTTGGCCTCCGCCTTCACGCGCTCCAGGTACGCGTCGGGCTCCTTCTCCGTGTCCGAGTCGCCGAAGTCGTCGTCGTACAGCGCCTTGTCCTGGAATTCACGATTCTATTGAATTGAATTGCCAACACTTATAGGATCCACATGAGGGGCTGTGTCTTACCAATTTGTTCGTCTATAGATGTTTTATAACACCCAATGAATTTAATTAGTGAATTTAAACATCCCATTAGAAATTTTTTTAGATGTCCTGTTCATCAGGTATGTATTTTCTGATTGTTACTAATTAATTTAACATTAAAATAAAATGGTTATTTTAATTTTCCTTTTAAAAATAAAATCTAATTGGCATAGCAAAATCTTGTTACATTACAAACCGAAAATCTTAAAATTTAGTTCTATCAGATCTAACCAGAGTCTGTTTCATATTAGATTATTATTATTTTCCAGTTGGAAATCAGACAACTTATCAGTCCTCCCAATCACGTGATATTATCGTACGGGATACTCACGTTCTTGCCGGTGTTCTTGACGTGCAGCTTCTTGGAGGTGATGTAGTCGAAGAGCTTGTCGTACTCGCCCTTCTCGATGCTGCTGAACGTGTGGATGCTGCCCTGCTTCAGCTCGATCTCGAAGTCGAACGATCTGATTAAGAATTTTTTTTATAATTATAAACTTTCATATCAGTTATTTGATCGGGTAAAAAATAAAAGGAAGAACAAAGAAAATAGAGATAGAAAAATAATAATATAATAACCAAAGACAATAATTTCCTGATATTTAATAAATTACATTTGCTCCAAATCCTAATTGACTTTGTCCTTTCCACAAGTCAATATTTTATTTGTGCGCCTTTATAACCGTGCCTTAAGTGATATATTTTTGTATATAGACTGTTTATGTGTTCCACTGTAGGAATCGTCTTCCTTGATTTTTTTCTAAAATAGGTCGTCCCGCCATCTTTCCACCTAGAATAAAAACAGAATAACACAAGAAACCCACTTGGTGGAGGAGGCGCCGCCGCGCGCGAAGTTGACGGAGGCGATCTCCTCGAAGCGGATGTGCACGGGCGGCTTGTGCACGTAGATGAAGCCCTTCTCCAGCGGGTACAGGTAGCCCGCCGCCGCCTTGTACGAGCACGCGATCGCCGGCGTCTTGTGGTGTCTGCGGGGGGACTCTAATTTAAAACGTTCATTCAAAAATTAACTTTAAAGTATAAACTTAACTATAAATACAATACAAGACACATAAGAGGAACACAATATATTTTAATTGGTTGCTACAATAAGTACTAGCACCTCTGTTGGCGCTATCCCTGTTCTTTTGAATATATTGCAAACATCTAGTTTGGTCTATTAAACATTTGATATTTTAACACATAGATCGTCGGCACTTTACTAACAGATGCACATTACACTAAATACACAGAATTTTGTTAAAACAAAACAGAACCCGACATTTTCTTAAATTATTTTATAATAAAACCTGGATCCAGACATTCTAATAAAGAAGAACTGTAGCAATATGAAGTAACACTAACCCTAAGAAGTCTCCGGGCCCTGTGACTCTCCTATTTATGATGACTTTCATAATCTTCGCCAGCACCTCGTATGTAGGTCCTGACAGCTCCTTGGATATTTTACCATCGTATTTATCTTTCAACTCTTCTCTGAAATAAGTTATTACATATTTTGTTAAGAAATTTCAAAGTTATTTTTATATGCAAAAAACCTGAGGTAATTTAAGCAGCCTCAAGAAATGTAAAAACAGAACACATTTAAAGTTAGCTTTTTCTCCAGAATGTAGGGATGGCCAATAGTGTAGGTGTTAAACCAAACAAGCAAATGCTTGTTCTATCTATCCTCACCCTGGCTGTCCAACCGATGATTGGCCCTAGCCTAGGGATACAATTAGTTTGTTTAGTATAAACATACCTAGAGTGGCACAAAGAAGAGAACATGTCTGATTTTCATAGGCTTTGCAGTCACCACAATGGCTTGTTAAACTTACTCAGTGAAAGGCAGTTCTAAGCTGGTCTCCTCTTCAATGCCGAACAACAGCACCAAGTAATGGTATCTGGTCTGGCCCTGCTTGATGGGTGGATCCAGGGACACCACAAAAAACATCTGCCGCGTGTCCTTGTGAGGCAGCAGGAACAGACGGAGTACGGTCGACATCGGGATCTTGTAGTCGAATGTTTTACCGTGGAGTTGGAAGAATGTTTGGAACACTTTGATGTCGTAGCGACCACTGGAAAATTGTGAATATATAATTAGAGATATAGACAATAGAGAAACTAAATTTTTTACAATACCAATTTGTTTAGGGAATTTGGTACAGGCAGGCAGTAAGGTGCACACTCTTGCACTATTAGCACTGCCTATAGCTCACTGAATATACATACACAACTAAACAAAATGTTAATTTTCCCTAAAAATTGTAGAACTAGGATATTTTTGATACCTTAGAAAAATAATTCAGATTTAATTACAATTAAGACTTAATTTCCATACCGGGGAGTAAGACACTGCAGCTCCCTGAAGATAGCAATAGCATCCCCGGAGACAGAAATGACGCTGGCCTTGTTCATGACCTGCTGATGGAAAGCCTCCACAGCATCCATGTCGCCCGCTAGCTCGTTGGTTGGGATGTGGAAACGCATCTCCATTAAAGAAACTGGTGTATCATCATTCTAGAATAAAACAACAGCATTTCAAGACTGGAGTAAGAACTGGAGTACTGGAGTAAGAATTAAATAATTTTGTAATGGTGTAAATGCTTTGGACGTCAAACCTATGGCCCCAGCTGCATTTGCATTTGTTTCTAAAATTGAGTGAATTGGGTTTGGTTTGCATTCATGGCCAATATTTCTTATTTATCCTTAAAATCCAGTAATCTATCAGTGGAGACATTAAATGGCTGTTGATGATAATGATAGGCATCAGTGAAGTTATGTCTTATGTAGTGCTTATATAGAATGAAACTTGTTCATATAAATTTTGTTTAGGGCTGTGTGAAAGCGATGAGTGACTGTTATAAGGCCACATTTTGACATTGTCTTGGTAATACTGTACTTTGTTGATTTGATCATTTGAAAATAAAGGGCCTTAGTTGTAAATCAGGAGTAAGGATTTTTCTTATTCTTCAGACTGTAATCTCCATGATATGAATGTGTATTAGCAGTTCAGTCTTAAATGTCTTATTTTTAACATCATGCAAAACAACACACATGTGAAAAATGTCTACATATTGCACCATCTTGTGAAAATTTCTAAACAACAAGTAGTATCAATGAAATATGCAGAACTATGACTTCAGTCTACAAAATACATATTTGAATTTTTTCATACACTGTAACCCTCACAGTGTAACCAAAAACTAGGATTTTTTATAGTAACTTAGTATTTTGAATACAAAAAAAAGTGTTTTAATTTTGATAATTACCTGATGGAACTCTAAAGTGACTTCATTTTTGCCAGTATTGCACTGAGACACATAATGCAGGGGGATTTCGAATGCCGTGTTCGAGCCCACATTGAAGCTAAGAACGGCGCCATTGAACTTGGCCGTGCCCCAATTCCAGCCCTTCAGTGACAGTTCCTTCTCCAACATATCCTTACTGTAGTTTGTTTTGAAGAATTTTGCTACTTTTTCTTGTTCCTATAATGGCAAAATCTCAATCAAAAACAAACGAAGAGAAAGAAATACAGAGAATAAGAAGAAAATCTTGTTACAAACATAATTAAAGTAAAGCATGTGAGACATGTATAAGAAATCCATTTATATATGTTTAATGTTTGTGATAGCGCAGTTTATAATTTTCTACTCACGCCTTCCTTGAAGCCGCCGTATCTGTGCAATGTGCCGTTCTTCATAAATACTCTCAACCCCCAGGAACCGACTAACTTCTGAAAATTTACTAGCTCAATGTCATTGGCCGATATCTGTTCGACTTTGCCAGTTTTGCTATTTTTGAATATTATATTTTGGTCGGTCATCTTTAATCTACCTTGTACCTGGAATAAAGTCATGATTCTATGAAAAATGGTTCTTGAATTAGCTTACGTTAATGGAAAACATAAGTAGCAATCGAACAACTTACCATATTCCCTTTTATTTCAGCTGAGATATCATTATATTCGAGAAATTCCATTTTATTGAATTTGTAGTTCTATTAAGTTTAATTTAATTGAATTTTCTTTTGTAATTGGAGTAAATATTACACGAAAAACGTTTCAAAACCACGCGGATGAAAAGAAAATCTTTACTTCACATCAACAAAAGCGGCGAAAGCGAAGTGATTGATGTTGTCAGTTCAGTCCATTTTGTCAGTGTCAAAAAATAGGTAGACGTAGGTCATGGATTTAGTAAGTACTTCGTACAGAGTACTTACTAACTCCATGAGGTAGCTCTGTATTCTCGAGGCAGCTTCGGCAGCGTTCGCGTATTTTTTTAGATGCTCATTCAGTCAGATTTGTTAAATGCTCATTCAGTTTTCGGCCATCCAACCGACTTCTATGCTATCCTCTCTATCCTGCTTACCATCGCCAGTCCTGCCAAAATATTTTTTTTTGATATTACAAAAACCTTTTTTTACGGTTTTTTAACTTTTACAACACTAGACTGTCAATTTGACATAAGGATATTTTGATTTTGACAGTTCAATTGGTCGTCTTTTGCGAGTGGACGTGTGCGGTGTTCGTACTTTTTGTATTTATTTTATTGTAGCGTAAAAACGCTCAGTTTTTGTAATTTAAATAATTATAAAATACTGTCGAAATTTCTACATGAAAGTGTGTTTCTTCGAATTATTTGTTCAGACTTTTTCTATGTCGTCCTCATTTGAAAATTAATCTCTGTTAGGGACGTTTGTCGGTTGCTCTTGGTAGTGTTTTGCATCGTATGTGTGAATTGTGATATCTATGGCGTCATTATCTCTTCCGCGAGTGCTGCAGCTGAAGAAAAACAGCCTGGATGCTGAGCGGGAACATTTTGAGAAGTTCCAGGTGAGGGGATTAACAATTGATTTAAACAGATGTTCCATGAGTGCCAGTATGCCACATATTGATTGCAGTGCAGGGACTTGCAATTTCATTTAATTTATGTTTGACCTTTTGCTTGATACCCGTTTATAAAATATTTGGAATAGATACTTTTACAAAGAGAGGCCTGTGTCCTGTGTCTTGTGTCAGTGTGAAAAAAATTCTTAATTTTATGAACATTATTTCTTTAAATTCATGTCTCTTTGCCACACTTTAAATATTTAGCTCAAAGTTAGTTTATTTGTCGGCAATACATACAAAGAACAAGAACACAAGAATGTAAAAAATATACGACAGTGGACTTATCCCATGAAGGGATCTCTTATTTACTCAATAAGGACAGAAGTGATGTAATGCGGAGTTATCAAAAGATAATTCAGAAATTAGACTTTCAAATGTACATGTTTCGTAATGTAATACATCTATTAAATGCAGTCAAAATATCCCCGTGATTCACCCAGGTGGAGAACTTAGATGAAGCAAGGGTCCGGACCCCAATAAATTATTAATCCTGGCCTGGGGATAAAAAGACAATTTAACAACAATAGGATTTCAGTCTGATCAATAAATAAACTACACTTTTTGAACTTACAGTTTTGCAATGGAAAATAACATAAAGTACCTACTAAGTTATTAAAATATTCTCTAGTAAAATTCCTAAGATAAAACAACTTTGTAAAAACAAACATTTATATAAATATATCCTGACAGCACTTGGATTAACCCCATAACTAAAATCTACTATCAGTTTAAGTATATAAACCTGAAAAATTAAATAAATGAATATAATAGAACAAATGACACAGATTGAGCTAGCCCCAAAGTAAGTTCTAGATTTGTGGTATGGGATACTAACTCAATGATGCCATATTATGTATATACGAGTACATAAACATCCAAGACCCTGGCCAATCAGAAAAAGATCATTTTCCATCATGACCCGACCAGGGATCGAATCAGAACCTCGGTTCAGAGGCAAGCACTTTACCACTTTGCTACCAAGGTTGTCAAAATATTATTATCTGCCATACATAAGTCACCAGTCATAAAAACTGCTTGAAATAGCTTTCCACCATACACATTATTTTTCACAATCATTATCTTTATGCATATAAACTGTCAATACTATATATTCCTTAGTCACTTCATACAACATCCATAGGAGGTTTTAGATTAGTCCCATTCTAGACTGAGAATCACACACCTTAACTGAAGACTTGTCTTTGACATGATTACGTTTTATTTACTCTCAAGCAATGTGCCCACTCTAGGCCTGTACTCACACTCCTCAAGACTCCATTTTAACATGTTTGCATCTTATTTACTCTCAAATGAAGTGTCGTATCACCTCTCTCCGTTTTAGCAAATACCAAAATAAGCACTACTAGGGGCTACGGCTATGGCATACGCAACTCCACTAAAAAGGAAGCGGATAGTTACGCCACTCCACTGTCGGTCGGAGTCGTATCGAAATTGTGTCACGTCGTTACGTCACACGCGTCGCGTCGCGTGCTCGTTTGTACATAAAACTGAATCGGTCTGAATAATGCACCTATTACTTCTTGTTACTAAAATAGACTAGGGTCTGTCAGGTTAGGGTGAATGAATAAGTAATTTAGCAGCCAGGGATTTGGCCGGGAAATGCGAAGTTTGGATGTGTGGGATGTCTTTTAGTCAGTTACGCTAATTGTACTGGACAGATTTCAGTAATTTAGATGAATATAGCCTGGAATAGCTCAGTGCCCTTTATTCCGAAATCCTGACGAGAGTGAAGATCCAGCTTGTTTTAGATAGGTAAGCACCTAACGGTAATCGATTGCTAAATTCACAGCTATTTTTAACGCTATTGGTTTTTTCCTAAATACTCATCTTTACCAGTGACAAAAAAGGGAAAAAATCCAAAAAAACGGGCGTGTATGCCCCACATCCCAGACTTCCTTAAAACAAAAACATTAAAAAAATTTCAGAAAATCAGTCCTAGATTCACCCTACCGTGAGAATTTGACCATCTATTACAATTACAAACCATTTACGAACGGTTTTGTTTGACTTATCTATCAATCCATTACCTAAAATAAAAATAAAGAAAATAAAGTCAAGTATACTCCGGCTTTTTTTGCTATCAACCGTGATAAGGTTGATTATTGTGAAGACTTGTCGACGTCGATAACATTATCTACGCCCGCGCACGAAGCCAATTTCAATGGTTTTCATTGTTTTATTAGAATATTCTAGTTGATAAATAAATCAAGCTTGAGTGGTTGTGTTGCCTGGATTTTGCACCATTGTTAGGTAAGCTTTCTAATTAAGTATACCTATGTCTGTTCTTTTGCCAAGAAACTATGGTTATAACTTGCGAGAAGTTCTTCTCTCTAGCCCATGTTATTAAAGAGCTATAGGTATACTTTATTATATATTAATAACAATAACCCAGGTTGTCGATTCTGCTAACTTACATATTGCGTCTCAATAGTAATACTACTATTGAGAGTATTGAAACACACTCGTAAGACTTCAACCAGCTTTCTTATTTCTAGAGTTTATGATATTTTTCATCACGTCTTAGTTATATTATAAACAAAAACATCGGGTTAACAACCTGAGTTTGATGATAAATATGTATGTACCTATGACATTTATATTTGATCTTGATCGAGGAGTGTTTAGAACAGATAAAACTCTTGGCAACACTAGACCTAAGTCGTAAAGTCATGTCCAATGCCGGGCGACTTATATCAAATCTGAAACCAGTGTTAGCAATAACATATTCGATAAAAAAATAGAAGCATCTTATAACGCCCAATACCGAAGATTGCTGCGGATAATCGAGACACAACAGATAAATATTTTTTTGACCGGCGGATTTGCATCGGTTCGTAGACGTACATTTTTTGTCGTCGGTTATTCATTCATGGATGATTTTAATGAAGGCGAAGCTTTGTTATGTGAACCCATGCAATCTGTGTTGTATTGAGATCGGGTCACTAAACTGGCGATTGCCTGTTTCCGCCCACAAGCAGCTCCTACGCCAGGCGGATGTAAGGCGGAACAATGCTAACAGATAAACAAGAAAATCATGATACAAGTGGGATGTTTGTAAATCCTATACACTATAATAAATAAAATTTTAATTTAACATTTTCAAAGCCACCTGCTAAAAAGCATGAAATATTTAATAGACCTACCTATAAACTAAATTAAAAGAATTCCTAAACGCTCAAAAAATATGAATAGCGCTATATATGTATGTACCTATAAGCCGACGAATTCGACTTCAAATATTTCAAGCTATAGTTATAGTTTTTAATTTAAATTTTATCCAATGCCATAGCCTCAATCTCGTGTCTTGATCGTTGAAAGCGACAAGGTCCTCCTGTATCTTTAAATTATTGTCTATTCAACCCAATAGGTCAAATGTGTAACGGAGATTTCTAGTTCCTTAAATTCCATTAAATACTTAGTGTGTTTAGTCATACCTTTAATAGCAGTTATTCGCATCAGTAACTACTCTGTAATTAAAGGCGTGATTCTTTTATTTATCTGCAAATGACGTAAAATGAAGAGTTTTATACGACCACTCCAATTCGTCTCAATGTTTGACCTTCCTCATCTTACAAAATAACTTTTTTTGAGGCTATATTGTGGTCTTTGTTTTGGAACATACCTCCCTTTTGTACTTTAGTTCTGTTACTCACTCCAAGGCCTAAATTATATCTCTCACACAACCACCAAGTAATTGTCCAAACAAGAGATGGGTTTTCGCGGTTTACGCCCAATATTTGTTCAATATCTTCCCAACCAAGTCCGGCGCCTTTTTGGAAAAATATTGTGCGTATACTCATCTCTGTACCCGCCAAAATGCATCTCTGTTTGGTCCTAGCCTTAATACTTCTTGTATTTGTCCTTTTTTATGCCCAATCAATACTATTTTTCTATAGTTGGAGACTCCTCGGACACCTCGGACATCATAAACAGCTAGCTAGTCTAGTAGTAATCGTTTGCTTATTGCATTCAAGGACTGTTGCATAAACAAGCATACAGGCAGATGTAGGTAAGTAGATATACCTTCACAATGAGGCATGCTGCTTACCTTGTGAGTCACTTGTTTGATGTGACTAGGCTAGGTCGATAGATAACGTCGCTGTGATTACAAATGACGATGTGCAACAATAAAAATCAATCTATCGTCTAACTGTGACATGATTGAAAATACAATATTAGATGTTGGATATAGATCAGAGCACAGTATACAAAACGGACACTCGTAAAATGGTTTCAATGAATAAAGGACAATACGTGCTTGACATTTAGATAAAAAACAATGAATGGTTTTGCACGTGCACTATAAAAATGAACGATTGTGAATTTGTGACCTCAGACTGAGGCGAATATTGAGTCGGGATTCAGTAGTGATACAGTAGTTTGTGTATCTGCTATAGGCACTTGTAATCACCATTGTTTCTATAAACACAAAATGCACAACAATTAGAAGGGTACCCTTCGTAATATTAACTTTCCATTCCATATCTGTCATTTTAACAGTCAAGTCCAAATTTAAAAAAATAATTCAACAAAGAATGATATAGTAGACATCACTTAATGACGTCAAAAAATTACTTAAAACTAAATTTACTACATTTGTTATTTGGTATAGTAAAGCAAGAATGTAGGTACTATTTATCAAATTAAATTTTGAAAATCTCAAACAACAGTTTTCAAATTGGTGTTTCATCACGCCATTTCATGATCAGATCATAAGGTCAAGTTCATGTAAAAAGCAAGTCTAGAGGTTTCCCAAGTAAGCGCTTTAGGTACTTGCCAATGCCGGCTATACACCATCGGCAAACAGTTCGTCAAACTTTTGCGGATTCGGAATATATTGATGATTTTTCACTGCGGCAAACAAAAGCTCTCATACAAACTACGCAATGTTCATTTCAATTCGGCGATATATATACGAATGTGATCAGTCAATATGCGCACTAAGATGTGATTCAGACATCGTCAGTAAATTCAAGAAATAGTGTCCAAGACAACTGTACTTGTAATTGCACAGCTTTATCGATTTCTCGAGCTAAATTCCAATAATGTAAATTATGATCACCGTTATCTCCACAATATTCGTATCGTAATATTGTTCATACAGATATAGGATCACGTCTTTATCCTTTATGGATAGAGACGTGACGTGACGTAGATATAACCAAGAGTTACGAAACTCGACGGCCGTGTTTAACTACTATGTATGTTTTTTTTAAAAAAAGCTCACAAACTCTTTTTTATTCACATCCTCAATTAATATTTTTCCTAGATATTGATAGCCTATGATTACTTATACCCATATCTATAAGTTGGGTTTGCGCCCTATTTCTCTGTTCTGCACCGGTAGGATCTGAAAGTAAGTCATTTACAAGATATATTTCCTCGTATAGCCAAATGTAAACTATTACCACTTTCTGCGAATGTACGCATTGATTAGATTTCCGTATCTTTGGCTTAGTCACCGCGGAACTGGGGCCGGTTTATTTATAATACCATAAATGTTTGTCTAATCATATTCATAAATAATTAGTCATTCATTGATGTTCAGTAACAAACGCGCATTAGGAACCTGAGTACAACAACTGATGCAGGACTTTCTTTAAAATGTTTCTTTTCTGTAATATTATTTTGCAACGTTATGTAGCAGACCGATTAGCGGAATAAACTGAGTTGGTTTGGACACGTAATGAGGGCAGGAATAATTACTGAAAAAGGCATTTGAATAGCAAAATGGATGGTTATTTGAGAAGAGGAAGGCCTAAAAAGAGTTGGACTGATTGTCTCAGGGAAGATATGAGTATGTTGCGGGTAGATGTAAATACAAGAACTAGAGATAGGAAATTGTTTGAAAGAACAGATATTTTGCGCCGACCATAAATAATGGGATAAGGTAAGGCACCACACACCACAGTACATTTTCATAAATTACATACCGAATATTATCTACTTAAACATATAGATAGGTACATTCTTTCATTTTCACTTGAACGCTTTGGCCATGTAAGGCATGGGTGTCTCGATATATAAGAGCAGCTTTCTAATTGCCGTTCGCATAAACCCGTAACGGATTTTATCTGCGTGAAACGAAAATTTAAATTTTTTGATGCTATCAATATGCAACCGCTGTTGTAAAAGTAAACACTTTTTCAATTTAACTGATGCATTTGCGCCTGTGGTTTGCGCAGACGTTCTTTGAAAGTGAGAAAAGACACAAATTTACATAGACCTTGCATCCGAAATTAGAGCATTGTAGGTAGATAGATAGAGCACCAATATTTTCTTTGACTACGTTGCTGCAAAGCCATGACACAAACAAATCTACATAACAATTTTCACACTTATCGTCACAAATGCAACGCGTTCCGTTCAATTTGTCCCGTTCCTCATGCGGTCACCGATACTGCATAACAGCATTACAATACATGGCCGCCAGTGCGCGAAGTGTGAACGAACCACGATCAAACTGTTTACCAGAACCGCTCCTATGGTTAGTAGACTGGAGCAAAATTAAAGCCTGTAATTGTAAATACATTGGTCAAATTAAAAGAAACGAGGTAACGCGTTTTACAAATTTTCCACGCACTCATCATGTAGTCTCAAGACACCGCGATATGCGCTCATTTGAGAGAGAAATATACAACATATTTGAACGAAATTGGATAAGTTTACTAGTCATCATCATAATTTTTAGCCTATATCAAACCACAGCTAGGCGTCCGTTTTTTCGCGGTCCCGTAATTACTAAGTAAACATACTCAATTTAGTACAACTATGTATTATATTGTAAAGCTTAGCTGAATAGACAATCACTTTCCGCGGTTTTCACACCGGGACACCCGTGTAACAGCGCACAATGGCAACAGAGATCACAAAGACATAATATAATAAAGCCCACAATGAACAATGTGGTTGGGAAATGAAATCATTGTGCTGTGCGATTGTCGCGCTAGCACTAGGCTATAGGTACACTGCGGGAATACTTGCTTTTGGCAAATACAAGGAACAACAAACAAATAGAAGACTAGGTTTAGTTTTGTATTTGTTGGTCATTGCCAAAAGCACCAAAGACCAGAATAAAAATAAAGTAAAACCATAATAGATGACCATAATAAAGCATCAATCATCATCAAAGTACAAATCAGAAATCACACTATCTATTGGTCTTGGCAGTTTGGCATTATCTATATCTTACCGGTAGTTTTTGAGTTTATCGTGTTCATACAGACACACGCGACAGGGAGGCTCTTTTTATAATTATGTAATTTTCAATGAATCCAATCTAATTCAATATATAGATGTCTTCCCGGTAGAGATCGGTGTCCATTTTTAGGTTTATGACAGAGCTGTTACTCAACCAGGAAGTATCAACCGTGGTGTTATTTCCCAAACACCAGATGGATTTATTACTTGCTCTGCTGCGTTAATAAAAAAGACGTTACAGTTTCATCCGGCGTGAGTTTGTCCCATGCGTACTGTAGCGGGATGCAATCTGGTAAAGTGCATCCTAATATAGACTGTAATCACAGCGCCAATGCGGGAGTCGAAGAAATGGATTTGATTTAGTATTGCAGTGACTATGTGAATAAACATCCGAAACATTAGGATGTCTAGAATTAAATAATAAATAATGAATGTATGGATATTTATTTTCATCCACAAACTTTAATAACAAAAAATATTTTTATTGAGAACCCTATAATTACTTTTGCCATTCTCTTATGAACTTTGAGTTCAGTCGCTAGTTTGACTTGGATTTCAGCTAATGAATATTTACTGCCTGGACTGAAGCCATATTCTTTTAAATCGGCTTAAAGTAGACCAGCATTTGTGTAGGTACTCATTTATTTAGGTCATTTTTTGCTACATAAATACTGGTTAATTTTATTGGATTTTCATATTTCAACTTTTTTTTATTGTTTCAGGTAATACGTCCCATATTTGGAAAGCCAAGCTAGCTAGCTATTATAATTGGTGATTTATCCTATCCTGAATAAATAGCAACGCCGCCTACACGGATCTTTTGGCCTATTAGTGGGGGCGCCACCTACGTTTCATATAAATTAGATATTATTATGTCTAAGTTGCTTATTACTTATCTATCTTATAAAATTTATATATTACGAATATATTAACTTAGACATTAGTTCGCTCTAACATATGCACTAAGATCTCTCAGACTAAAAGTTATAATTAGATGTGAGGCTATAAATTCACTAACTATTCACTTCACTTCGCTTCAAATTAATTATGAACAAGCGATATAGTTTATTCAATTAGGCTCTATGTTAGTTTAATGATTTATATTTTTTAAATGTTGTTTAACAAAAAAAATACTTTTTTTTCATGTATGCTTTTTTTAAATATCATTATATAACTGATGCCTAATTGTTTGCATGGCGCTAAAACGGATTATTTTCTCACTAACAGCACTAAGAGGCGGGACACAACACCGCACTAACTAATGCATGCCGACTACGTACAGCACTAACGAAACGCTATGAACCCCAACAATAAACGCTTCTACCAGCAGGTGAGCAGCTTTATAAATTACAAAAAAAATGTAATTTTGGACTTCATACCCAGGATAAAGTAAGAAATCTAAGGAAGAACACCTTACATAAGCTAAATTTGGCACTCAATCGAACTCGCATACCCTAGAAACACAACCCTCCTTTTTTGGGCAGTCGCATAAAAAAGACGTCTAACCTAATATGATATTGTGACCATTTGATTTATTGGACAACTTATTATATGATCCCTCTAGTAATTAATGCTTTTATATGAACTGTTCGACGCATCAGTCGAGTCATATGATGAATATTCAGTATGTAAGGTATGACTCATATGCAGTTCAATCAACAAAATATGTTACATTTAAATAAATTCACTGTTCCAACAGTTGCAAATTCGGCCAATCTCACGGAGCGTGTTACGTTAAAACTTAAAACATCGCATGTTTTTGTTCCGACCACTTTTTGTACGTTTTGCGCTGTCGGCCTTGCGCATTTTGTGCTAATGTTATTCATAATACGCGATATTAATCACATTGCACAGCCAGTTTTATAATGCTATGGTATGACGTGCGAAATATACAATTCAAATTAGGTGCATACATTGAGATTGCTGCAAGTGCATTCGATCGTGGAAATGTTATTTTGAGATATTTACTATAGTCTTACACCGCGGGATTTTCCTACGGGAACACGGTTTTTTGAAATAATTTAATGCTTTTTTCCTCCTATTACTACTACTCTGTGAACACCTATTTTTCGAAGGTTCTATTTCAATAAAGTTATATATTTTACTAAAACTTATACTGCATCCAAATAAGAACCAGACATGGGGATCGCATTATTTTACTGTGTCTTTGGCGAACGCGTTTTTTATATTCGGTAAAAATGAAACTGAATCAGTATACGTTTTATTTTATACAATGAAAGTTGTGATTGCGGTAAAAAATAATATGATTATTCAAAAACTAACTAAGCATTTAAAACACAAAACAGGAATGATGTTTGCTGTCCAAAGCGGTTTCAAATCAAAGAACTATCTGGTATAATTAAGCAACCGCTGCTAATTAAATTAAAATGCAAGTAAGGCCATTAAGCTTATTAAGCCGTTATATCCCAACTAATATTATAAATGCGAAAGTAAGTTTGTTTGTTTTTTTTTTCTCTTCAAGCACTATCTACTAGATAGTATACGTTACCCATTGTTATGAAATTTGGCACACGGGTAGAAAATAACCTGAAATTAAACATAGAGTACTTTTTATCCCGAAATTCCCACGGGAGAGAAGCTCCGGGCCGCAGCTAGTTAGTTACTATATTTGAAGCAAATGCTTTCAATCCTCTATATTTTAATTTTCGCGATAAACAGCCGTGAAATGACATTGGTGTAAATTAACGTAAAATTTGGCACTCCTTACGTAATTCGCGCAATAGTATCAGCCGCAAAGTCATACACAAATTTAATATGTTAATATCGAAAGTTTAATAATAATTATTATAACAATTTATAGATACTTATACTAATATTATCCATTGCCATTGCTTTTCGCAAGTTCTTCAAGTTCCTTAGTAATTAAATCTTGTATAGCAGATCTGAGTCTAAGTTTGCGCACTAAAGGAATATCCCTCACATAAGGCAAAAGACTCTCAAAGAACAGTAGATCGTCATTATTTCTCCTAACCGCGTCTTGTTGAAGCAATTCTATTTTCGTCCTCTCCAGGTCATCCTTTTGTACATCTATTGGCTCGTTATTAGACGTCCGAAGTCTTTTACACGACGGAGATGGTGCACGATATTCGTAGCCCGATTCAATGTTGACTATGGGGTATAGCTGTTCCTGATATGCGTCGAAAGAGTCGTCGACATCTACTACAGAGGTGGAGTTGCTATCGTCAGTGTTGTCGTCAACCACGTGTTTTTCTATACTAGATAATGTTGATCCGAGAAAGGTCAGGGCATTGAAGTATTGCCACGAGCTGGCCGTGTTATCCATTTTGATGCCGGTTTTAGGTATGCCCTTGGGCATCTTCTGGCACTCTTTGACGTAGTACGCTCTTAGGTTCTTCCAGCGCGTCTTTATGGTTTTGACTGTAACAAAGTAAGTTTGATTCATTTTGTAGATGACGCCTTCAATGATTTTTTTCACCTCCTAGGAGAAAAGGAAGCAAGTTATTGGGATGTGATTTTAGAGTTTCGATTCTGTGTTTTTATGTATGCTGTGATTTACTGTATTTTGTGTAAGAATGCACGTCATACCTTTTGTATTTATTTGCTTTTTGTGTCTTACGTCAATAACACATATTTTGGTAAAACTGTCATTAAATCATCTACACTAGTCGTCGAAGCAAAACAAAACCAAACAGTAACATCACTTCATTCTGGGAATGTTACATTTCTGATTGGTATTTTCCTTAAATATTACGTACTCGAACTATGCATATACCTATACATAGGTATAATGATAACATCGCCTTTGACATTGAGTACGGTCGTAAACAACTCACCATCTCTGCCAGTTTCCTCGGCCACTTCTTCCCACAAGCTCTTTAGTACATTTACGTGTCTGTGTAGCTTATGGGCCGGATCCCATAATGGCTCCCGTCTGTACACAGCTGCGATTAATGTGTCGTCCATTGTTTTTACTGATATCGCGTCTGAACAGCGAGGTAGTCGCTTGGGTACTAGCGAGGCAGCTAGGAAGGGGGCCGGTAGATAGGCGCGCGTCGCTGAGCCTCGATACAAGCTAGGCAGGGGGTGTCCGGGCCCCCTGGATAACCCATGCTCCTATCGCGGGAGGCTTTGTTATTGACCCACTGTTTCAATGCTTCGTATTATTTTTACTTAATTAGTATTCAGTAATGATACAACAGAAACAATACACAATTAGTGACACATTCTCGCTTTTATTGTTTTGTAACGAGCGTTGGGTTAAAATAAAACTTAAAAAAATAATAATTATGTTATTGTTTACGCGAGCCTTTACTGCATGCTTCACACAGTTTCCATACATTCAAACTTTTACAATGCCATTCATGCCCGGCATTGTGTCCTCCTTTCACATTAGTTTTGTTTGTCTGCGATTTTCTAAGTTTATTTGTATGATGTGCTCATAATTGATCTTGACGCAAAACGCGACATGCGCAATATGTCATCATGATGACATTATGCGAAGGTGTACTAATTTTCCAAGATTAAATTTGGCGAAAATCAAGACCCTGAATGCAGGTCCGATTTTGATGAAATTTTGCATAGAAAGAAATATTTACCGCGAATATTTAATACGAATATTAAGTTTACATAGTTTTGTAACACAGATGAGTTTTTGATGCATATTTCATATTATCAAGTACCTGTCTATCCCACTTACGAATGAAAGGAAGCCGATGATGTATTCCAGTATATTAAGCACGATCAAAACAACACCAGGTGCAAACAGTTTGCGAAACCACCTGGCGTGTGGGATCGGATTTGCTTTGTATATTTACGTTCTAAAGGCCTCTGGGTTCATGTAGTATATTACTAAGGGTCTGCTTCACGCAAATGTCATCAAAATTGGCCCAGCGGTGTAGGCACTCTTGAAAGCGTGACTAGATATACTTTCTTATTTGTTAAATACTAGCTGCGCTTCAGGGCTACGCTCCCGTGGGAGTTTCGGGTTACCTGTGTGTTATTCCATGTTATATTCTACCAATGTACCCGATTTTAGAACAATCGGTCCAGTAGGTTTTGCGTGAAAGAGTAACAAACATACATATATACACAACACACATGCATCCTCACAAACCGCGTTTATAATATTAATAGGATAGTAGGATAACAATATGAATTTCCTCTGTCCCCAGTGGCCCGATTAGATAAAGCAAACATTATGAAAAACAAGCTTAATATATATTTATTTGTATTCCTCTATTCTTTGCATATGTAAAGGTACATTATGTATATGTTTCATATGTTTTAATTCAAAAGTACAAATGTGTTTAAAATTTTATTATAACGATCACCGAGCATAAAACGTAAGTGTACCTAATGAATATTAATAGTGCAGTAATTAAACAAAGCACATACTCTATTAGATGTACAATCAACCACACCTCAAATGACCTTGTTTAATACTCTATGCAACAGCAATAGTGACGAATTTGCAACGACTTTGCTTAAATTGATGTACATTGTCGCGTACAGTCGACCGCATGTCTGGTTACCCTGCTTGGATATCTATTTAGCTGTAATCGCCTGTTAATAGCAACGACTTTGCAGTGAATATGGACATGTTGATGTGTACCATACACGTGTGAGGCTTGCTTGACCAAATGACTAATTTTACGCGATTGCCCAAAAAAAGGAGTTTTAGGTTATTGTTTATCTTGTAAATGTCGCAATTTTTCGCGGATTGCTTTTAAACTACTTATGTATGACTAATTATAGTGCCATTTATCGTGGGAACCGCTTATAGTCAGACCATCGGATAAGGTTTATAGATTAAAGCATGTAGATTCAAACAAAAATAAATAAATAGAAAATGGCTTTCAGTATTTAATTTCTTTTTGTCCCGGATCTACACAATTTTAATTATTTTATTCCGCGTGACCCTGTAATTGTGCACGTTGTAAATGTCTTGTTGAAGCTGAAATCTATTTGTATTATTATTTCAGACACTAGCCATCCAGAAGGCGATTAATTCCGTGGAGACCCCCGTGAAAGAGAAACATGTCCGGAGCGCGATCATTGGCACGTTTCGGGAGCAGAGCGCCGTCACCTATTGGGTAACACCACTTTGTGATTTTATATATTATTGTGAATGTTATTGGTTATGGGAACTATCCATAAAGTTACGTCACACGAATTTCCTAGTGTTAGCAATTATACCAAGTCACATATTGTGCAATAACATAACTGGAAACTATACATACCTAAATAACAATAATCAACATCTAGATACGTAGATAATTATATCTTACTAGGAATATAATTTTCAAAAGTGACGTGACAAAATTCGTAACACTACCAATTGTCCCACAAAGTCACCCATCGTTTAATTATATCTTGTATCGTTTATACAGATGGTGGCGATCCGTCTGCCGCTGCAGGAGAACCGCATCGTGGCATGGAAGTTCTGTCACGTGACCCACAAACTGTTGCGCGAGGGGCACCCCGCCTGCCTCGATGACTCACAGAGACATATCAGCATGATCGAGAATTTGGCCAGGCTGTGGGTGAGTGACTCTCATTGGCTAGTTCTGTCACGTGACCCACAACTGTTAAAAGTTGGTGTTCCGGCACCAATTTTAAATGTTACTGCAACATTTAACAACATATATGTATACTCCAAACAATTCAACAAATACAGCAAGTATTTGATGAATTGTTTGGAGTTTTGATGTAGTTTCCACATTCGCTTATTTTATTCATATTAATTTAGTGGATAGTTGGTTTCATTGAAATTATCTGAAAATTTCCTACATTGCTTACAATTCTAGCGTCGTCTTATATTAAATGCAGGTGCACCTCCGAGAAGGCTACGGCAAGCTAGTGAACCTGTACTGTAACCTGCTGGTCTGCAAACTGAAGTTCCACGCGAGAAACCCTCGCTTCCCGGGCAACATGCAGCTTACCGCCGACGAGCTGGACGCGATCGCTGAAAACGATGTCAACAACTAGTACGTACCCTACACCTGGGACTTTTACCTGATAAAGGCCGATGCACACCGACTGTATACACGCAGCCAGCCACAATTTAGTATAAAAATCTGCACGAGCTCGCGTTACGAATTTAGTGTGCGGTCTTTATACTTTCGCGGATGCATACTACTTCTATAGCAGTATGTAACAGATAATAATATAACAGTTAATCTTATTATATATACCCAGTATAACCTGTTTTAATATGTTTTGACTATGTACGTTATGTACTTTTATATATTATTAGAAAAAAATATTGTAAGAAACAATAATGGTAAGCCCTTCTGGCATGATAGGGACCAACATTGTTCAAATGAGTTTCTTTCGGCATTTCTTCTCAGCAGTGGTCGTTCCGAAATGCCAGTACTTTGTAGCTTGTGAGAAATAACTATAAATATAAAAATTGACGAGAAAAAGTGCCTGTGAAGGTATAATTTCTAAATAAATGTTTTTAATTTAAATTTATTTTAAGTATCGAAGAGCGAAAGTGTTAATAACTAACTGCCGTGCAATAAATTTTGTATTTAAATGCATTCCAACACATTGATTTATTGGTTTCAGTTTCCAACTTTGCGTAGAGCTGTTCGACTATATGGATGAAATATTGACATTACAAGCCGCAGGTAAATCAGATTTATCAATATAATTTAATTCTTTTTAATTTAAATTAAAAGCATAATATACATGGACAAATCACACACATTGAGTTAGCCCCATAAGCCCCGTAAGCCTCATATACTATTAACATTTATTCGTATTTAACTTATACATATACTAATATTTCGTATTTACCGATACAGAAATGTTACACACATGACATAAGTAAATGAAGCGTAACAATTTCAGTATTCGACAGCCTGGGCAATGCGCGAGCGAACTCTATGACGGCCAGTGGGCAGTGCCGGCTGGCCGCACTGATCCCGTGCGCGCAGGACTCGTCGCACATCTACGACTGCAACGTGCGGCTGCTGTTCCGGCTGCACGCCGCTCTGCCCGCCGACACGCTGCTGGGACACCGGGAGAGGTCATTACTCATCATCGCATTTTTATCGATTTATAGGAGACCGGCGGCCGGTCCCGGCTTCGCTCGAATAAAAACATAATAAATTATACAGGAACCACACTATATATTGGTGAAAACCGCATGGAAATCCGTGCAGTAGTTTTTGATTTATCGCGAACAGACAGACAGACGCGGTAGAGGACTTTGATTTATAATATGTAAGTATAAGGATTATGCTACACTAGATATTGGATTTTATTATATACGGGATACAACCGCTATTAGTCACAATGTCATATTGTAACATTTTTCACCCCGAACGGAGTTCGTGAGTTGCAACAAGTTTTTCTAACATCTAGTGTACCAGATTTCCACAAAATTATGTCGGGTATGTTCTTTAGTCATAATTTATCTGCCATATAATTATTTGAAGCCATTTTGTTGTGGAGTAAATAAACTTTTTTATTTGATAGATAGTATAATAATTTTCCATTTACATAAGTTGCGACAAAAGTTTTGATCTCATTATGGTAATTTGTGGCAGCTGTATACAATGAAAACTATTATACTTTCGATTATCTAGTGTTGCATAATTTGTAGTTTGTTTAATGTACTTTTTTAGTTTTCTAAACATAAATAAAAGGTAGTGAAATTATGCAGATTGGCCCAGTCTTACAAGATTATTAGTGGACAGGTATGACTGGACGAGCTTTTACCTTCTACGATTTTAACCGATTATGTTCTATGTGTATCATGGATGTTAGACAACTTATGAATTATATGGGAGTCGATGAGGACACTTTCGCTTTTTTTCTCGTGAATACTCACACCCTACATCACTAGCTGTATTTTATGATAAGACCATTATTTGTGGATGTCAAGCATATGGCAAGTGATAAATATATAAATATTTTGGTCAGATTCCGCCAGCAGTTCAAGAAGCTGAGCTCGTTCTACAAGCACGCCAGCAGCCTCCAGTACTACAGGAACCTCCTGACGTTGCCCGTGTTGCCATCTAACCCTCCGAACTTTTTGCAACAAGTGAGTGATTGTATCTTGGTTATTTTATAATTTGAGTTAAATTTCGCCAATTGCTAATAAATTTATCTGAATTTTTGAAGACTTGGCAAACATTTTCTGGGCTTTATTTTCACCACCAATTCAGCTATACTTTTTTTTTATTTGGAGAATATACGTTACGTGGTATGTTATATAACCATGAATATAAACACACTCAGATGAGAAAGAGAGAGATATATGTTTGAAAGGGATAAGTAGAAACCCCATGTTTCTACATATCCCTTTCCTATTTATTTAACTTTATTACAAAAACATGTAAAACACAGATTTAAAACTATCTCTGTCTCTCTTAGATTTGAACCAACGTCTTTGCTAATTATATAAACGATACATTATGTTTACACAGAGCGATTTCGGTACTTACGTGGCGCCCGTGGTGTCCATACCGGAGCCCGCGCCCGACGAAGTGGACGCCGTGGGCTCCCTCATCGACACCTCCGATACCATCAGCCAGGTTGGTCACGCTTTATATACCAATGGTGAAAAAAGAAGGTGCTAATGACTGTACTTTCTCGATACGACATGATACTACATAGAAGTAAAGGTAGAAGGAGCTCCCTTTCTTCTAGAAGACCACAAGATTGTAATAGAATGGGTCTTGTATTATTGTTTTATTAGTTTTAAAGCAACCTACACACGTGATAATAAAGTAATTATTATTCTTCACTACATAGTATATAACATAGTAACTTACCGGTGTGTGCCCCTGTATGTATGCATAGATGTTAAAAACTATGCAACATATTTTAATGCGGCTTTTAAAAATAGATAGAGTGGTTCAAGAGGAAGATTTATCCGAGCGAAGCCGAGACGTGCTGAAAGATAGAAAAAAAAATTGTTTATTTGACAACATTAATGTCATAATTAAAATTACATAAAATTACATGCTAAGCTGCTATTGTCTTTTTAAAAACTAAGGGCTTTATTATTAAATATATATATTAACACTACGAATATCCAAAAGATAGGAACGGTTTTATCTGTTAGTCTAAATGCAACTCACACACGTTTCTATTTAACCTGGGTAAATAAATATTTATTATTATTTTATCGATATTATCTTTCCTTTAGGCAACGACCCCCGATCAGCTGGACACATTCGAAGCCCGCGCGACGCCGTCGCCGCAACCCGACCCTATTGTAGAGAGGGACAAGCTTATTGAACATCTGCAGAATGAGCTCAAGAGAATCAGGTAATAAGGGTCTTATTAATCTTCGCAAATCTGATTTGACACATTAAGAAGAAAAAGGGCAGAATAAAATGTAGGAAAGAGGCGACACGTTAAGAAAAAGTGCGAGAAAAAATGTAGGAAAGGGTCAACATGATAAGGAAGGGGGAGGAGAAAGTGTAGGAAAAAGTCGACGCTAAGTATGGACTCTGGCCTGCGACGCTTAATGTAATGAAAGAGTCTATTGTAAATTATGACCTGCGCCCACTAACTCGGCTCCCGTAGTTATTTCTTTATGAAAAATATCCCGTATGCTTTCCTAAAGTAGAGTAAAAAAAATCATGCAATTAAACTGATAAATAGCATTTGTTTTCAGGTCAGAAAGAACGCAAATGGTCCAAGAACGTAACACAATGTTGGGGTCGATGCGAGAACACTGTACGCAGTTGGAAACGCAACTGCGGAGTGTCAAGGTATGATAAAGAAAACATAAAACAATTAAGACAATCGCTATATTTAGTTGTATTCCGATAAGATTGGTACTGGCCTCAGTTGAAGTAAGTATTGTATACTAAATATTGGACAATTAATTTGCAGACAGAATTAGAAGAAGAGCGACAGAAAGCTGAAGTTCTATCCGCGCAAACACCTGAAATGCAACGTAAGTATTTCTATAAGCTTATTTATGTATATAATTTCTTGTGAAATGAGTAGAAATGTATTATAATATGTTTGTAATAAATTGCTTTCACGATATTACTGCAATTGTACATAAGACTATTCGTATATGTACTACTAAACTGCGGAGCTGTTCTTTTTTTTCATGGTGCAATAAAAGCTGTCACGTGGATATATCCGTTTGTGGTGTTGTAACATTAATGTTACAACACCACAATGCATATATAAAAATCTGTTGCCGTTTTCTAAATATGGAAAATCATTTGCCAGCGCACATGTAATATTTAATGAATTTGCATTTAACAGAGAAATTGACGGAAACCGAACAAAAGGCCAAAGTGACAGACGAAAAATTCCAGAAGTTAAAAGGAGCGTACACGCAGTTGAGAGAAGAACACATCACGTTGATCAGACAGGTACGAATCGTTAGTTTATCCGGTTCGAAGGACCATTAATTATTTTGAGGATTATTTGTAAATCACGCAAATGTACGTACATATTTTTATTGAAAGACCTGTAAAGCAATGTAAGTGTATTTTGAGATTTAAAATTACATTGAACAAAACGATGACATAAATTAATCGGCATCTGTACAATAATAACAAATTGCCATTTCTTCGTAGAAAGCGGAAGTAGACAAAATGGCTGCCAGTTTACGTGCGGCGACAGCACAGCATGAGAGTGCTAAACTGGCGCTACAGCAACAGCTCAACGATAGGCAGAAGTAAGTTGATTAGCTATTATGTCTTGTATATATTTCCCCCTTTCTAGTTGTAGCAATTGAATAAATTGATTTTCATATAATAGGCAGTCGCGCGCTCCGACTTAAAAAACATCCTTAAAAGTTATGAGCCTAAAATAGTGCGCCGAATTCCTGTGTACTCTATTTATTCAAACTTGGATTTGAATTTGCTACAAAACTTAATGCTTATAGCATTCTTTATCAGTCAACCTTCGGGAAAAACTAGATGAAATAGAGCCAGTTTGTTTAACTATGAAACAATTGTCTATCTAAATCTATGCTGTTCTTTTATTAATCGTTATTATTACTTAGGGACGTGGAATTGCTCCAGCAAAGTGCCTCATCTAGCGAAGAGATAGAAGCATACAAAACGGAAATATCAAATCTCCGTTCTGAGATAGAACAGTCTAGACATAAAGAAGTAGAATTAGAAAATTTAAAAGCTTCGATAGAGGCGTTAGAGATAGAACATAAAACAGCAACCGCTGAACAAAGTGAAAAATTAATTTTAGTTACTAACGAATTGAAAGAAACAAAAGATAATTTAGAAGCTATTACTAAGGAAAAGGAAGAAAGAGAAGGGGAATTGATTAAAGTTAAGGAAGAATTAGTAGGCCTAAGGGAAAAGAGTGGTAATGAATATAAAAAGGTTGTTGAAGAGAAAGAAGCGGTACTGAAGGAAGTTGCGGATCTGACGCAGCGGTATCAGCAAGAAAAAGAGGTACGTAATATATGTTAGATGTATGTCTAATTTGCATGATGTATATACGCGTAGGCATTTGTGTATATTCGAGTATTTGGCCAAATAATTGATCTGCAACATGTAATTTCTGATAAAATTATGGTCATTTTGCATGTTTTTTTCTTTTATAATTCGTCTTATTAATTTAGTCTTTAAATATTAACAAACCTCATTCAAACATTATGTAGATTGTAAATAACTTGCTGTACATAATGCTTCGGTGTTTTATTAGGAACAGATGGCTTGCATGAACAAATTGCATGAAGAGTTAGAGAATTTGCAACAAAAACTCATTAGTACTGATTCCGATTTTGTAGTAAAATATGACAAAGTCAATGAAGAACTGAAATCCCAGAAACGTGAATTCGAGGATACTCTCGATACAAAAGAAAACGAAATAAAAGAAGCATTACAAAATCTCGAAATATTAGAAAGCGAATTGGAGAGTAATAAAGAATTATATGAAAACAGCCTTAAAGAAAAGACTGAAACTATTACAAATCTTGAAGAAAAAGTAGCTCAATTAACAGATGTTGTTGAGGATTATAAAACTAAATTGGAAGAAACGATAAAAAATAACCACACAGCTTATGACAGTATTCAAACTAAACTTAATGATGAAATCGTAGAAAAGCAAAATGAAATTTCAGAGTTGCGTAAATTATTGGAAGAAAATGATAGTCGTTTCGTAAAAATTAATTCCAATCTTGAAGAAAAGCAAAGTGAAGTTTTAGAATTACGTAAATTGTTGGAGGAGAATACAGAATTGGGAAATGAGCATAAGTCGAAAAGTGAATATTTATTGAAAACGATTAGTGATCTTGAAGGGAAATTAGCTAGCCAAAGTCAAGAAATTGAAAATCTTATTTCACAATTGAAAGAAACAACATCACTTGAGGAAACTCGAAAATTGGAGTTTGAAAAGGCAGAAAAAGAATATAATTATGAAATTACAATTCTAAAAAATAAAATTGAAAATATTGTCGAATGTAAAGACGAACTCATTAATAATCTGAAAGGTATGATTGAAACCAAGGATGAACAAGTAATAACATTAAATGTTGAAGTGAAGAAACTAACTGAAGATGTAGAAAAACTACAAGACGAATTGAACGAAACGCAAGCGGAGTTGGAAATTGGCAAAAATGAGTTATTCAGTTTAGAAGAAGAACATGCCATGTTTGTCCGACGTAACGATGAGAACATAGCTTTGAAAAATCAAGAACTGAGAAATCTCGATGAAGAAGTAAAGAAATTATCTCAAGAAAAGTCAGAGTTACTTTTAGCAAAAGACAAAATTATCAGCGACTTCGCTTCACAGCAATCGGTTTGTTGATTTTATTATGTATGTGTCTATGTTGTGTTGTTTATTTACTAACCCAATGTAATTAACGAATATCTTTGCTAGGTATACGAAAGTAAATTAAAGGAATTTGAAGAAAAACATGGCCATTTACTAACCGAGCAAAATGATGCACAGCGAGAACAGGACGCGGTTATAGATAACTTAAATAAAGAAATTGAAGCATTGAAAGGGGAATGTCAACAGATAAAAATGGACAAAGACGGCGATATACAATCAATGGAGAAAAAAATAGAAGCGAGAGAGAGTGATTTCACTCAGCAAATCAATGAAAAGGATAACATTATAAGTAATCTAAACGATAATTTGGTTCAATTAAAAGCTGAATTAGAAAGCATTGTGAATACGAAGCTGAAAGAGAAGGAAGATATTGAAGTCATGTTATCTGAGAAAGACAAAAACAGCCAGGTGGGGCATACTAATGTTCACAGTGGTTGTGCGTCCAATATGTTCACGTCATTAATCTGGTGGAGGTGTGTTTGTGCCGTTCATCTTTACATTGATTTTCAACATTGCTCATGTGTCCATTCTGTTATCTAAAACTTGGTCATGGAATCTTCTTTTTTCCGAGTTGAAATAGTGGTCAAATTTGGACCAGTAATAAAACAGTCATATAATGCAATATATTGTATTCAAAAGTAAAACGAAATCATTAAAACATAATAATTCAGTATTTCTTTTTACAACTACGTATTACAATATAAATCTACATTTCAATTTTATGTCATTATTTATTAGATCAGTAGTTGCATTTTTCACTACATGCGTGTATTGTCCAACTTTGTGTTCGTTAGCTGTATTGATTATTTTGCAAGTATTTCTCGTAGTAACTTATTTTCAGTAGAGATTTTCTGTTTTCTTCTATATTTTTGTAATCTATCTTTCCTTCAGGCAGTGATATTCGATTTATTAATATGAGCAAGCATGCGGAGTTAAATTTTTGAACAACTATTTATTTTCAATATAGGAGCATGAATAAAAATATCTCATTTGATTAGCACATCACTTTTGTGGCAAACCATTTTTTTGTTTTATCAGAATTTTTTTTTCTGCACAAACCACTAAAGTGTGCAAAGATGCTGAACAAGAACTCTTCATTAAGAATACATATCGACCTAAGTAAGAGGTAATTGTCTAGTTAAGTTATTTATGCTTTGTAAAGCATCATCCCTCGCTCGATTAGAAAACAATAAATCGCTCGAATAGAATGACAGAGACTACGTCATACAAAACCGAACCATACCTCTTTACTTGACTCGATGTTTATTATTCACGACCCCAGCAATGAGCGAATTGGCTGCACTGATAGATACAGTTTAGTATGTACATAGATGCACGTGCTTGCTCGTGTTAAATACTTGCAAATAAAGCCATAGCCAACTTATACCGCTCCACTCCCATGCACGATGTAACGTTCTTTAATGTGAGCTTTAATGCGTCCTCGGTTGACATACTTTACATTGACAACACGAGAACAGTAAGCGAGTAGACAGCTAGCTGTCTGCTAATTTGTTGTCATTGTAAAATATGTCTACAGCGGACGCTCTAAAGCTCACATTTCAATGAACATATTTTTGCCGGGTGGGAGCGGTGTTGTTTCGCGCGGCTACGTTCTAAATACTGCAATTGCTTCCGACTTCAGCGGTATGAGTTTAATGCATGTTTTTCTATCTTCCCCTGTTGGCATGGCCGCTTCTTCTTGACTATTGGAATGACTATAGCTGATGGAAGCACGACTCGAACACACCGAGAGCAAGCGGATGAGCATCGAATGTGAATTGCAGGTGAGGGTACAATATAGCTATATAGTTTAGTATGCGCAATTTACACCGCCTTTTAGTACAGTAACGGAACATTTTAAGTTTATATTCGTACTCCCACTCCCTCTCATCGTCGCGTGTTCCTGGCCACATTCAGGGCTGTGAAACCGCAAAGCCCGGAATCAGCGATAAAAATAAACCTTACCATTTGGAAGATTCGATTGGTGCATGGACATGTTCGTTCATGGTAATGTCAACACTTTTATTTACACAATTTTTTATACCTTTTTATGCAAATTTGTTAAATCAGAATGTTACTTAAAAGTGTGACAAAGACAACAAGTGATATCTAACATTTTGTAACATCCTGGGTGGCATCACATTTATCGTGGTCGCAGCCAGACTACATATGTGTGGTATTTGTCTTAATGTGTTAAAATAGTATATGTATTCGCGGTATAAATATTACACAATAATATTGAAAAAATGTCGATATTTTACCTTTGACACCTGATCGCAGGACTTACTACAGCACAATTCGGTGCTGGAAGCAGATGTCAGCATCCTGAAGAAACAGTTGGAAGACGCGCAAAGGCAGCTTGAGTTGCGTGAGTTCAATTTTGTATATTTTTTAGGATTTCGTGTCTCCAAACGAAAAAACGAAACTATTTTACATTCAATGTATATATCCATCTAGCACAGAGATGGGTTTACGCCCTATATTTTCCCTAATTCGTACATTGTTGTTTTGTAATAAATCTTATCTTGCTGTATAATTGTTGACTGGTAGTGTGCCATGTGGCGTTAAGTCTATTTATTATCTTTGGCATCCGCGAAAAACCAGCGTCGTGATTCACACGTATACAAAAAACAATAGATCACAATAAAGCTAATAACAGGTTCTCGCCGATATTATGCAACACATTTAAACCATATACACAAAGCAAACACGTCCTAAAGACAAAGCACTATAAAATATAATTATCAAAAAATTACCTTACCAAATGACATTGTAACAATGTCACACTAGTTTAATTTTATGCAATATAATTTTTATATAAATATAACCTTTGTTTTTTTCGTTTAGAACGTGCGAATATAGTAAAATGCGCAAGCGCAGCAGCCGTGGAGGTGACGGATGAAGCGCTGGCGTCGCTGGAGCGCGCCGACGCGCACGAGTCCAACAGCGCGGCGGCCGCCGCGGCGGCGCAGGCGCTCGGCGACCTCGCCACGCTAGCTCAGGTTCCCTACCGCTTCCTTTATAGATTTGTATAATAATAGAATTTCCAGATCAGTGTTGATTGCGATCCTTATAATATTAGTGTGTATGACTAATATTATAAGGAGAACAGATTTGTATTTTTGTTTTGTAATAAATAAAGTCAAAAGCTACTGGACCGATTTTAATGAAATTTGGCACAGAGATAGATGAAACGTTCGGGAGTAACATAGGCTTTTTATGGTTTGATCCCAGCGAAGCCAGTACGGGTCGCTTCTTCTTCTGCTGAGGGTCGTGGTTATTACGTGAAATAAAACACACACAACAACTTTCTTGGCATTATTAATGGAGTGGTTTGCCATTGCCTTCTCCATTTTACACAGAAGTTAATAAGAATCAACCAGTGTGCAGGTTTCCTCACGATGTTTTCCTTTACCGGAAGCAAGTGGTGGTCGATGAAAACTACAATACATGAGTCAGATTGGTATACAAACTCATGTGGCACGAGTAGGATTCGAACCTGGGACCTTTTGATCCACAGGCGGGCGTCTTAACCATTATACCACCACCGCTTCGCTAGGTTCGCTAGTTATTTATTAATGAGCGTAGAAATTTTTTTTTGTTGTTGAAATTTGAAGGATGATAATGACGGCGGTTTAAATGGTCAAAAGTTCACGCATTATGTATTGACAGGTGAAGGGCTCGGAAGAATCGGTGGCACGCAATGCGGTCGCGACCGCACACAACGCAGCGCGGCTGTCCGCGTACGTCACCGACGTCTGCAACGTCTCCACCGACATGGAGCTCTCTGACAGTCAGTATTGTATACTTTATGCTCATATTTATTGTGTTGAAATCCCTTGTGTTGTCTTGATTTGTACCATTAACAAACGGATGGCTCAAAAGAGAGAGAGTTGACTTCGTGCAGTGCGGCTGCGGCCGCACACAACGCAGCGCGCCAGTTCGTTTTATGCCATTGCAATACCAAATCAAAAATGGTCAAGATTGGTTTATAAGCTCCCAATGTTGCCTGCCAAAAGCACACACGCAGCACGCACGCGAAGTAAATCAAATTGTATAATGTATAACATTTACTAGGGATGCCAGTTAGTGTTTACGTACGAGTAGCTGGCACGCACTGAGCTGACCTATGCGTATCTCCGCTTGAAGGGACAAATAAACACAGTAGCATAAAATTCGACAGAGTTAACCGACGAATGCCGCACGATGCTGACATCGACAAAGCGATGCCTCGAGTCGCTCACCGGCGGCGTGGTAGAGGCGCCCTCGTGCGAGGCCGCGCGTGAGCTGTTGTCGGCCGTAGCGGCGCTCGCGGCGCGCGCGCACGCGGCCGCGAGCGGCGCCAGGAGCGTCGACGACGAACTCGCCGATATGGACCGCGCCATCGAACAAGCTGCCGAACAGATCGAGGTATATGCTTCAAGATGTTTACCGCTAATTTTTTATTCAACTTATAATAATATATATAGTGATGTATAAATTTTTGACGTCAAAAACTTATTTAAAACTTAAGTGTACTGTCGACTTCCAAAGCGCAGATGAAGAAGAAGCGATATAACGTATGGCACCGTATAGTACGTATACACCGTAAGGCACGTATGTATAAATGCTTGCTGATAATGTGTCTAAATAATATACGAGATGAAAATGTAGGAAAGTGGACCCTGGGCTCCGACGCTGAACGGCTGACAACGCTCAGATTAAAGAGTTTATTCTGTTCTATTCTATTAGAGTCAAGTGTAGGATAGGACGAACTGGCCAATCACTTTTATCTATATATCACACAGGATTTATCTAGCAGTTAAATTTTTCTATCAGATTACAGTCTCGTAAAAAGAGAAAGGGACTATACAAAGTATATGTATTTTTATTGAAACGATTACTGATGCAAGTTTTCAATTAAGCACGTAACATCCAAAAATTGTAGGAAGTTAACTTTATTTTAATCTTTTAAATTTTGCAGAGTATGCTAGCAGCGAGTCGCGCGGGCGACTCCGGAGTTAAACTGGAAGTAAACGGCAAAATCCTAGACGCTTGCACGACTTTAATGGCGGCCGTCAAAGTGCTGGTGCAGGACTCGAGGAAGCTACAGAGCGAGCTGGGAGATCCGCACACGAGACAGAAGATGTACCGTCACAACCCGCAGTGGTCCGAGGGACTCATATCCGCCGCGAAAGCTGTGGTTTTTGCTGCTAAGTTGCTCGTGTATGTGTGAGAAAAATTTCAAATTGATCGATTCAAAACTAATTCCAAATCGATTCAGAAAAAATCAAATTGATGAAATAGTTAGAAATATTCCAAGGTTTGCTCAATTGTCATGTGTCTCAAACTTTCTTATAGACAACACTGGTGTCATTTTACTCGGGTCGTCTATAGCATTTGACAATCTTAAAATTAAACTTGAAAGTAGTATCAAGTCTTTATATATTTTGTGGAACGAAATTCGAAGGAAGTTCAATTTGAGTACATAATACAGTACTGACTTAAACTAGATATTGCAAATACATTTTGTTAACAGAACATCAGCGGACGAGGCGGTAGGCGCGGCGGGTCGCGTGGAAGGCGTGTCGGCGGCCGCGCACGAAGTCGCGGGCAGCACGGCGCAGCTGGTGGCCGCGTCGCGTGCGCGTGCGCCGCATGCGTCGCCCGCGCTGGCGCGCCTCACGCAGGCCTCGCGCTCCGTGGCCGCCGCCACCGGCGCCCTCGTGGCGGCCGTCAGGGCGGGCTCCGCGCTGGTACACGACCAGGGTGAGTGTATAACACTGCTGTTAGATTTCATTCTTAGATTCGATCGAGAATATAATAGTTTTACTATCGTAACTTTAAAATCTGTATACTGCACTGTAGTAATATCAATTTTATGAATACCCGTGTAATTTTTTCCGGTATGAAAGGTACCATATGTCCTTCTCCATATTTTAAACTACATGTATGCAAAATTTCGAGTAGATAAAGAGGTAACCAATTTGTAATATTAGTAAGAATTAGGATTGTATTTGGAAATTATTCCTTCCTCAAAAAAATGGACGGATCGTAATGACAGCGCGGCCGCAGCGGTCGAAGCGCTCTGTGAGCCACCTTTCATGCTTCCAGCGTTTCACTCATTGACTCTTTCAAAATAGGACATTTTTTGAAGTCTACATATGAATGCAATTCCCAATGGTCTCACAGAGGCGTTGGACACGTCAGCGCTAACGCTGACGGCCACGCGGCGGCTGGAGATGGAGAGCAAGGTGCGCGCGCTGGAGCTGGAGAGCGCGCTGGACGCGGAGCGCGCGCGGCTGGCGGCGCTGCGCAAGCGCCACTACCACCTCGCGCAGCTGGAGGAGGTATAACTTGCTGCGCCCCGGGGGTTCGCTCCCGTGGGAATTTCGGGATAACAAGTACCCTATGTGTTATTCCATGTTATGTTCTAACTGTGTACCAAATTTCATAACAATCGATCCTGTAGATAATGCGTGAAGAGGTAAGTAATAAACAAGCTTACTTTCGCTTTTGTAATATTACTTGGGATAGCTTTTAATCGGGTGATTTTCTCGCAGGGAATATGATATTTCCCGGGAAAAAAGCCTATTTCCTTCTCCGTACTATGAATGACTGGGGATCGAACCCGGGATTTCCAGTGTAGCAGTCCGGCATGACCATTAGGCTACAGAGGTTGTGAAATGGCGAAAGATGATCCCCGTTATTCATAAAAATTAAACATACTTTAAGTTAAAATATGTCTTGTCACTAACGCACTTTATACATTTGAAGTTGACAGAAAAAGACAAAACACATTTTAGCTTAAAGTATTTTTTAAGTTTGTTCTGAATAACAGGGGATGTCTATAATGGAAAAATTCATGGTTTCCCATTTCCATTTCCCAGTACTTTGGCCCCTCCCAAATAGTAAACTTTAGTTACCTATAATATAACTGTAATGTATATATAATGTAACTGTAATAGTCACGTGCACGTTGATAATAATGTCCGAACATCAAATGGTGTCTGCCATAAGTTTCCGAGTGTGTAAAATTAGCTGTTTCAAGTTTCCTAAAGATGAGTTGATCACATGACTATGTAACATACATTCATATATATTTTTTCTTTTTATGTTACACAATATTTTTTTTGTTTCAGAATGGTGGCATCGCAAACGGCAAGGAGTGAAATATATCCATAAACTAGAAATTCTGTCGGGTGAAATGTACCTCGCTGCAGCTTTTGTGATACCCGCCTTTCAGTCACGATACATTCTTATCTTGCATTTTTTTTTACAACGAATTGTTTTTTTTTTTTCGTGAATATGATCTGAATAAGGCCTTTTATTATTATAGCCTGAATAAGGAATATTCACAAAACATGCTGTTTGTGAAAAAACATTTTCTATTATTTTAGGTTGCATTAAGATATAATGTCATCATTTTATTAACGAAAAGTCACCTACGTGAATACTAATCTGGTTTTGCATATTTATTTTGCGTGTCGGTAATTTTTCGTATTTGATAGACGTAAAATTAACATTTTTTGTGGGACTAACAGAGTATAGCTTGTTTAAAAATTTTCGAGCGCCACTTTGCAATATACTTACAAATAACTTAAATAGATACTGAATAATAAGGACACTTAGCCCGGCCATAAAAAATGGAATATCGGCGATCGGGCAAGATAAATTTGTAAATCTGTCGTACGTAAATGAGGGCTAACACGATTGAATTCGCCGCTTGAGGCGCTGGCGTTGAGAAAGCTCCATGTCCAATAAAATTTTGAACGTTTGTGTATTAACGGCTTATTTTTAAATTGTATGTCAAATCAACGTGCCCTCTCGATAAAAGGCGCCAACTAGTGAGTAAAGAGGTAAACGGTAGAGGCCCCTTTGTAATATTGTTGCTCATCACTTCGAACAAGCGACAGTAGGATTTTTTACAGTCTGTCTAAAAAAGAGTAGGCAACGGATTTTTAAATACATTGGTTGATAAACACAGTGTTGCCAACCAAGAGGACACAGCGCCCTCAATTGCTTTTTTTTACTCTATAAAGACAGATTGTAACAATGTGACGTATGAGAGAATCCCCGTTCTTCCCGTAGCGTAATGGTAGCTAAATATTCATGTGTGGAATGGGGTAATTGACAGTATTTGAAAATCCATCTTAACTTGTTGATTACGCTCTCAGATAGCTTACAATATAATATTTGCAATATTTTACTACGCGCCCGCCGCATGCAACGGCGCGGCCTTGGGCCGAGCCACTCTTTTTACATGGATGCGAAGCATGGATGACATACCAGCTTTGGGTAACCCTTTCTTCACCAAAATAATTCAACTCGACAACAAACATTGTGACTAAAACTACAGCCGCACGACTACCACGCGAGGTGATTGCACCTCGCGCCACCCTCCAACCTCTAATGAGAAAATTCAAAATATTAATTATTTTGAACGTGTGTTGTAGGCCGCTTAAAAGCTAATCTTGAAATTAGTAACCCAGTACTCACATAGTTCATAATGGTACCGATTTACGTACATTCATTTAGGTAGCTTTTATCGCAACAAGATTTTCAATAACTGTTTTATGTGTAGTCTACGTTTAAAAAAACATGAACTTCACAACTCTAATAGTGCTTATGTGAAAGACTTAGACGATGAATACTTACGAAATAAATATTTAAAATACTCATATTTTTAACACTGTCAAATACCCTATTTTGGACCTGTGTTGTGATTCGAATTAATTTTGGGCAATTTTACGTATAAGGATAACTATTTTCTAGTAATAATTATAAGTCAATTTACTAACGCAATGTACTATTTACAATATACAAATAATATAATTACTGTTTTGTACAATGTGCAAGGTGTAGACATCGTGCTACAATAATATATTCAGAGGGCTCTGGAATAAAAGCAGTTTTGTTACAACTTATTCATTGAAGATATCTTTTATATTGTTGTATAAGTTACGTCATGCCAGTTCTAGATTTCTAAGTAACGTGTTAGATTATATATTAAAAAATGTTGTGTATTGCACATTTATTCGATAGATACCTACTGAAACCTACCATTTATGGAATTGTAGAAAGGAGTAATGTTATTTTTTTTAGGTGTAAAACCGTAATACTATTGACACCAAATCTTGTATTGCTATATCCCCACGACAACGTAGATGATAATAATAATCACGAGACTATAAGCTTTAAGCAAAGACTAAGTAAGGCAATCGTAAGTATATTAACATATGTATAGATATAGTATTTTGTATGTTTTAATATCTTTGTTGAGTGTTTGACATTCTTTAGATATTGGCTATAACCAATTACCTATATACAAAGAGCAGCGAATTTTTTTTCTTCGCATGTTTATAGTATTTTACCAGCCATATACTTTTTTTATGTCACGTTCTTGCATCTGCAATTTGTCGTTAACAGTAACGTACATTTCCTATTTTATTTGTGGATTTGTGTATAAATCAGATTTTTTAATAAAATATGTCCACAATTTATTGTTTTATTTTACAGATTTAAATATGAAAGTGAAAGTGTAAAAATTTCGGAGTGAATGAAACACAAAATTGCTTACACATATTTAGTTTTATTACCGCGTAACCTAATACTGCTATCATAAACTAAATTAAGCATGGCAAATCGTTACTGATTACACGTTTAATACTAATGGTTCATTTACACGAGCGGTACGTTTGGGTAATGCTATACATTACTGGCAACATAAGACGCCTATTCCGCCGGCCTCTGTGGGGTACACAGAGGCCGGCGGTTAGTGATATGTATAGTTTATTTGAACGTGTCGCTCGTGTATGTAAACTTCATAAAAATATTAGGATAAACTACAAAAACCGCGCAACACAAGACATTCATGGCAAAATAAAAGTAGACATCAAGATACATGACATGGGTTAAAATTCTACATTTGGAATGCTGGGGTTACACTTAACATCCTTATTGTTTTTATCATCGAATTGTATAAACAATTTAAAATGGTGATATAAAATAAGTTTTTTCTTCGACCTTTATCACAATCGGGCACTTCATTTGTGCAAAAATTATAGTCTACTACTTGGTAGGCCTATACAAAAGTCACATCAAATTAATAACTAGATAAGATAAATACTAAAAACAAAAGAACTGACATTGACGGACCTGCTACCATACATCTAGCTCATAAAACCATTGCTCTCAGAAAGTTTTTAGTTCAATATTATATTTAACTTCCAAAAAATTAAATGAACCAGAGGAAAATAGCAGAACCGTTTTTTTGTCAGTCTCTTTCAGTATGCAATCATTATTTCTAAGACTTAGGCCAAATTTCGTCAAACAATATAAAATTAATATTGCAAGAAGCCATCGCCTTCGCTGAAATGATTACCCTAATATGATGGTAAAACCTTCGAAAATTTAGCACCACATGTTGGCTTCTCACTTTGTTCACAATACTGAATTTAAGACGTATTACATAATCAACACATACAACCATGAGATAACACATTGAATGCTGACAATATGGTATAACAAATGGCCACACAGCACAAAATTGTTGTGTATATTATCGTCTTCAAATATTCTCAATATTTTGACGTTACATCTTTACATTTGTTGTTTTCAAACTATTAACCATTTTAGGAATAAAAAAATTCTTTTTCAGTAAAGGTAAATAGTTCTTAGCTATTTAAATGTAGATTGATCATAGTATTCAAGAATTTAGAAGGGCAAGTTGATCAAGGTGAATAAAAAAATGCGGATAGAACCACAAAAGTCCAAATAGAGTTTGTACTACAGTAAATGAATAAAACTGAAATTATTATTACAATAAGGTTGATGACCTGTGTTTCTGGCAGCTTCAATATGCGAAAACATTACTAGCAGACTACATTTGAAAGTCAAGTGGGTTAAGCTTTTTTTATTTTTTGTGTAAACATACATTTACTGATTGATTTATTGTCATTAGACTTGGAAATCACACATTTCCTATTAGCGTCGAAGCAAAGATCATCAACCATATAGGAATAATTCACATTTGCGCTCTGATCACCCAGTTTGGAACATACTTTATAAATACATTCCAGATAGGATAAGACCCTGTTATTTTACCTAAACATCCATAGATGGAAATTAGAATTTTACATACCATCACTTCACTACATTGCAAGGTTAGTTACATCTTTTATAACGGCACAATTCAGTGTAAACATGATTTAAGAAATTATATGTGGTAGATAGCATAATTGACCAAGTTCAGGTATTGAGGTTGACTCCATTATGGCTATTTCATTAGTCATCTTAATTTCCTAAAACTAAATTCGTATAAAATTCAATTTATTCTTTGATAGATAGGGGACACAATTCGAAAAGCTTAGCTCACATTTCACCATTATAATGCGGAAACTATAATCACAATACAATGTAGTATATCAACATAATGTATGTCAAACCTCAGTGAACCCAATTTCCACAAAAGCTAGCAGGTCCACGAGACCCACACATCCTCATATTTTAGGATGCCTTAAGATATGTTACTGGTTCTCATTCGTATATGAATTATACAACCACTTGTAGATACGTGTCAGAGAGAAGAAAAAGAATAAATAGAGAATAAATTTCAGCATAGTATGTACGTTTTCGAGATTAAACATCTTGTGTTGCTAGTAGAAAAGTAGATAGCTACAGTGGAGGCTCGTCCCACTTAAGGTGCTTCTCAGGAGTGAGGTGGACGATTCGGACGTGGACTGCTTGGTTCTTCTCAAACTTGGGGGGAATGGGACAAAGTCGGTATATCACCTCGTCTCCAGGCAATGGTACAAACTCCCCTTCGATACTGAAAATCAATAATTAATTTTCTTTTATCACACAGAAAGTTGTAAACTGTTGTGTGCACCAATAAATAAACAATAATAATAACATATCTGTTCCGTTTTCAACGTTTTATTTACATTAAATTCAATTTCGCGCGCCTTATCGATGTATTTGTCAAATCGCACCATTTATATGGTACTGCATTCAATTCTAGCCAATAGGAACGCGCGGTTCGCCGCCGCGCATGCGCAATGCTGCCGGCGCAACAAAACGCCATAGCGGCGGCAAGGGGAGTTTTTTCTTCGTTACCGGCTCTTAGCGCGAGCGCATTAAAAAATATGTAATAATTGTGTTATCATATAAGTGCATCGCCAGTGCTCCTATATTTAAACTGGACTATTTCTATCGTTACCGAGTATTGAATTACCGTGTGTCAGGCCGGCCGGCAGGTGTTTAAGGACTATAATTCCAGTGAACCATATTCGTGAGGGATCTTGGGGTACAGCCGCTGTTTACGTGGTAAGTACGCGCAATATTCCTTATTGGCATTATTGCCTGCAGTATCGTTATTTACCGGCGAATACCGAAAGGTATTTGATCCAGATGAGCGATTGACAAATTCATAATTCATCGCGTCAATTTGCAACATTCTTTTTGGTGCCGAAACCCGGGACCTTAAATACCTACCTTCAGTCTGCCTGCCAAATACCAATTTTATTTAGTAATCGTTACTTCATTTACCGTATTTCTCGCTGACTATACATACTAGTATACAGCATAACCAAATAGTTTCAATTACTAGGTAAAAAACAAACCTTGTTCCATTTTGTTGAGTGTAGTACCTACATACCTACCTAACAACCGTACCGAGTTCATGTTTAAATATGGCGTCCAACGTATTCTAGAACATTTGTTCAGACGAATATCGTATATACCTAGTCGTTTTATACTGATTAACACAAAATTATTTACCGTTTTACCGTTTGCAATAAGCAATACTATTGCAAAATTACCGCACCATAATTTGTGTTGATATTTGTTATAACTCGACTACATCGTTCTAACCGCTTCCCAATACGCAGTCCTTATTGGGATTTACCAATTTTATTTCGTTTTATATTCGAAATAATTTTATATCGCAACATTGTAGTATCGTATGTTCAATGACTTTCTGTGTTCTCAACTATTATTCATTTCAATAACGAAACGTTGCCGACGAGTCATCATTTTGTTGTGTCGTGTGTTATTGCCTACCGCCCCAACGCCACGTCCCTGAAGAAGTTAGCTACTAACATTTTATTCAAATCGAATATTTTACTATTAACTTTTTATTGTTGATAAATAGTTTATTATAGTTTTACATCGCAACAATGTCTTATTTAACTAGACGCAAATCGAAACAGAATGTTAAAAAATGTGTCGAAAATGTTTACACTATTAATAATTTACCAAGTTTGCGACGTAAACGAACTATATCCTACAATCGTATAACTAAGGCTTTGGAAATAGGTAACTTAGCCAATACCGACGAATCACAAATCGAATTGTTTCTTTCCTATTGTCATGAGATAAAAAATATAGCCGATAGTTTTCATGAATCTCATTTTGCTATTTTAGACCTTCTTCAGGATGATACGGATGAGATTTCGGACGATATTCAGGATCGCTTCGATGAATTGTATTTTCAAGTTTTATCCATTCAACGAAAATTCGAACAATATTCATTACAACGAATCGATACTTCGAAATGTAATTCATTGACCGGCTCGCACAGTGGAAATATGCGTTTACCAAAAATTTCTTTGCCAACTTTTAACGGTGCGGTTAAGAAGTGGCCTGAGTTTATTGCTACTTATAATGCGTTGATTCATGAATCCACCTTTTTAAGCGATATCGAGAAATATCATTATCTCGTGTCAGTTTTGCGTGATGATGCCCTATCGTTAATTAAAACATTTCCTGTCGCAAGTGAACATTATTTAAGTGCTTACAAAGCTTTAAAGTCCCGTTACGAGGATAAACGCGAACTAGCATTTACATGCTGGCGCGATATTTTGAATATTAATTTTAAAACTTCGAACGCTCAAGATTTTCGACGCGCCTTAGACACGATCGACGAGAACTTGACTATTTTAAAAACATTAAATTTACCTACCGATAAATGGGATTTTGTTCTTTGCTATAATGTTCTTGCCAAACTCGATAATAAATTAAGACGCGAGTTTGAGGAAAAACACACAGATATCGAGCTTCCACAATACAGTCTTTTAAGGGCGTTCTTACACTCGAAGGGCGAAGCCGCAATTCGCGACACTCATTTTGCGGCCGTAACCAATAAAACCGCTAATGTTTCAAAGGAGACACCGGGAACTTCACAGAAGTCACAGCGACATAACGCTACTCATTCTCTCGTCGCTCCCGCCGTCACTACAAATAATAAAGGTGCCGGTGACAAAGCAAATCAAGCTAAATCTGCTAATTACTCAGGCACGTCACGGTTGATTCGTAAATGTGCCTACTGTCGTAACGAACATCATATCTCGTCTTGCAAGGATTATCTGGCTAAAACCGTTGATGAACGCATGGCTGTTGCTAGCGAAAAGAAATGGTGTTATAATTGTCTTAACGCTTCTCATTCAGTGCGAGACTGCACATCGATATTTTCATGTCGTCATTGCAAACGCAAACATCACACATTACTTCATCGGGAGCAAGCGGCAAGTAATTCCAGCTCCACTAACAAACCGCCTAGCTCAACAGCCTTAGTAGCTAAGGATTCATTGGCGCAGTCTGACTCAACTTTAAATTCAACCGTTTTACTAGCAACAGCTCTTGTTCAGATTTGTGATGCTTCTGGTGAGTTTCATTCATTCCGTGCATTATTTGACACAGGTAGTCAAAATAATTTCCTTACAGCTCGTGCTGCTCAACAGTTAGGGTTGGAAACTAAAAGTGGCAACATCAACGTTTATGGGTTAGGAGGCTCACCTGCTTCAATCAGTGGCGTGGTGGAGTGCGATATTGGTACCAACCATGACATAAAATTTCGTCTCGAAATGTTCGTTATATCGAGCATTTGCGGAGATCAACCGATAGCAAGGCTAAATACGACGGGATGGGATGGTGTCAAGACATTACCGTTAGCAGATCCTGGTTTTGACATTCCTGGTCCGATCGACGTCTTATTAGGTGCCGACGTCTTTGCCGAGTCGCTCCTTGAGCAACGACTGAAAGGCGGTGCCTGTCAACCGCGTGCTTTCAACTCAGTTTTCGGCTGGCTTCTACTTGGGAAGTCCAGACTTGCATCGTCTAGTCTACTTGGAGTAGCACCTCCTATTGTAGACAATAGTTTAAACACAATCGTTCAACGTTTCTGGGAAATCGATAACGTTCCACATTCTTCCCGATTAACCCCAGAAGATCAACTCTGTGAAAACAGTTTTCTTAACAATCACTACCGTGACGAGACAGGAAGGTATGTCGTGTGCCTCCCCTTCAGGGACAATGACGAGCCCGTCTTTGAAGGCTCTCGAGTGATAGCCTTACGACGCTTTCATGCCATTGAAAGGCGTCTCTCTCGTGATCATAACTTGAAACAACAATATGTTGAATTCATGACCGACTATATCGAAAGGGGCCATATGACTTTGGTTCCTACCAAGCAAATGGGTCTAGGTAAATACTATATACCGCATCATTGTGTGCTGCGTCCTGACAGCGCTACAACAAAGCTTCGTGTCGTATTCGACGCCTCGGCTAAGGATTCTAATTCCAAATCGTTAAACGACATGTTGCTGACCGGATCAAAACTGCAATCGAATATCGTGGAGATTCTTCTTCATTTTCGTGAACACGAAGTTGTCTTCATGGCAGATGTGCGCCAAATGTACCGTCAAATCAACATAGCGCCTCATCATCGTGATTACCAACGTATTCTCTGGCGAGCTCACGCAGATGAGCCTCTTCAAGAGTATATGTTAAATACCGTAACGTATGGAGTATCTTCCGCTCCATTTCTCGCGTGCCGTTCCATTCGGCAACTGGCCAACGATGAAGGTCACAAGTATCCAAAAGCAAAAAACATTTTAACTTCCGATATATATATTGATGACGTCATATCCGGAAGTTCAACGCTAACGGAGGCCCGTGAAACCAAAAGGCAACTTATCGCCCTTTTTGGTCTTGGTTCGTTTGAACTCCGAAAATGGATAAGTAATCGACCTGAGCTTCTTAGCGATTTGCCCGCAGAAGCGTGTCTTTCAGAAGCTTTCACTTTTACCGAAACTGAAGATACCACGGTCAAGGTTCTGGGCCTTAAGTGGGAGCCTGCTTCAGATTCATTCGTTTTTAACGTGAATTCATCATTTCTACCGTGTACCAAGCGAACGATTCTTAGTAAGGTCGCCAGAATTTTTGATCCTCTCGGGTTCTTGTCCCCTTTGACAATTAAGGTCAAATGTTTACTTCAAAGGCTCTGGGTTCTTGGCCTTTCGTGGGATGAAACGCCCTCACCGGAAATCATAGCCCAATGGGATGACTTCTCTTACCAACTTCCACAAGTTAGGGCTCTTAAGGTTCCACGTAAGTACGCTATCGACGGCGCTCAATCTTATGAAATACACGGATTTTGTGACAGTTCAGAAGTAGCATATGGCGCTGTCATATATCTGCGTGTTATCGAGTCTGACGGCTCCATTCGCGTTTTTCTCATTTGTGCAAAGGCTCGTGTAGCTCCTCTAAAACGCCAATCGATACCTCGCTTGGAGCTTTGCGGCGCGATGCTGCTCGCAGACCTTGTCAAATTTGTCAAGGACTCGCTACGAATTCCTATCCACGACATTTATTTGTGGTGTGATTCAACCGTTACCTTGGCCTGGTTGCGTGCTCCTTCTTCTCGCTGGGTAACATTTGTCGCAAATCGAGTAAGCTACATTCAAGATATTGTTCCGACCGAGAAGTGGAGGCACGTACCTTCAGCCACAAATCCCGCAGATGTTTGTTCGCGTGGACAATCGCCTCAGGAGTTGCTCCACAACGCTTTATGGTGGGCGGGGCCAGCGTGGTTGTCTCAACCACAATCTGAGTGGCCCATCGATAACTCAAAAAATAATTTAAATGACAATATGGTTCTTGCTGAGCAGCGTCATCCCACGGTTCTCTTTTCAGATCAAATTAACAATCAAACATCTCTTATCGATCTATTATTTGAAAAACATTCTTCTTTAGACAAAATTTGTCGCATCATCGCCTACATTCGTAGATTTTATAATAGCATGCGTAATATTGTTCCGCGAGCAGATAGCCTTTTTATAACAGACATTGAGCGTCATCAAGCTTTATTAATTATCGTTAAACAGTTTCAGAACCGCTATTTTTCAGACGTCATATCAATTTTACAATCACGAAATCAGCTGCCTCGCATCTTTCGTAAACTAAGCCCCTTCTTGGACGAGCAGGGTATACTCAGGGTGGGCGGACGCCTCGCGCGCTCCGGTCTTGAGTTCGAACATAAGCATCCTGCATTGTTGCCCAAGAAAAGTGCGCTTACATCAGCTGTAATCGAATCGATTCATCGAAATAATTTTCATCCAGGTCTGAATACTACTTATTATCTGATATTACAACAATTTTGGATACTTGCAGCGAAACATACTATACGACATCATCTCTCAAAATGTTTGAGATGTTACCGTCTGAATCCCAAACCTCTGCAACCATTTATGAGCGATCTTCCGGCTTTTCGGGTCAACCAAGCCAAACCTTTCTCAGTGGTCGGTGTAGATCTGGGAGGGCCTTTTCGAATCAAGCTTGGACCTCATCGTGGTGCAAAAATCGATAAGGCATACTTATGCTTATTCGTATGCTTGAGCACAAAAGCGGTACATCTTGAGGTAGTTTCCACCCTATCGACCGACAGCTTCATCGCGGCATTACGTCGCTTCATTTCTCGTCGCGGTCGCTGCAATGTTATTCATTCTGATTGTGGAACCAACTTTGTTGGTGCAAGTTCACAACTAGCATCATGTATCGAACAAGCTTCGCATGCGGAAAAAATTGCCTTTAAACGTAACGTTCCTTCAGCTCCTCACTTCGGAGGTGTGTGGGAGATCCAAATTAAGGTAGCAAAAACACACTTGTATCGTATTGTTGGCGATCAAGTCCTAACATTTGAAGAGCTTACCACCCTCTTCACTCAGATCGAATCCATTTTAAATTCGAGACCTTTATGTCCATTGAGCTCGGATCCAAACGACTTTAATGTTTTAACGCCTGGTCATTTTTTAACGCTGGAACCTCTTACAGCTGTACCAGATTACGACTATACCAATATCAAAATCCAGCGACTCAATCGATGGCAACTTATTCAATCTTTTCAGCAACAATTTTGGAAGCGTTGGAAAAATGAATATTTACATTCATTAACTCAACGAGCAAAATGGAACAAAGACTCAACACCGTTAACCGTTAATTCAATGGTACTTATTAAGGAGGATAACCGACCTCCTCTTCAATGGGCACTAGGACGAGTTGTTTTGTTGCATCCTGGCCCTGATGGAGTAGTTAGGGTGGCAACCGTTAAAACAGCTAAAGATTCCTCATTGAAGAGGCCTTTAGTAAAACTATGTCCTTTGCCATCCATGTAATCAACTCAACTTTCTTAGCTTAAGTTTATCGTAGTTTTAGTTTATGTATCGATAATTATCGTCATTTTGTTTTATGTTAGGAAAATCCTATTGGTATTTTGGTGGGCGGAATGTTCCGTTTTCAACGTTTTATTTACATTAAATTCAATTTCGCGCGCCTTATCGATGTATTTGTCAAATCGCACCATTTATATGGTACTGCATTCAATTCTAGCCAATAGGAACGCGCGGTTCGCCGCCGCGCATGCGCAATGCTGCCGGCGCAACAAAACGCCATAGCGGCGGCAAGGGGAGTTTTTTCTTCGTTACCGGCTCTTAGCGCGAGCGCATTAAAAAATATGTAATAATTGTGTTATCATATAAGTGCATCGCCAGTGCTCCTATATTTAAACTGGACTATTTCTATCGTTACCGAGTATTGAATTACCGTGTGTCAGGCCGGCCGGCAGGTGTTTAAGGACTATAATTCCAGTGAACCATATTCGTGAGGGATCTTGGGGTACAGCCGCTGTTTACGTGGTAAGTACGCGCAATATTCCTTATTGGCATTATTGCCTGCAGTATCGTTATTTACCGGCGAATACCGAAAGGTATTTGATCCAGATGAGCGATTGACAAATTCATAATTCATCGCGTCAATTTGCAACAATATCTCTAAAAAATATTAGTCATATTTTATTTTTATTCAGTGAATATTAGTGTGTGACATTATTTTATTCTAGGTGTACTAATAGAACTGTACATATAGAAATTTAAAAAAATCAAAAATTAGTCATGTAACCCTATAAATAAACTAATTTACCAAACTGACTCAAGTGTCATATTTAATGTTAAAATATCATGAGCTGCCAAGGTCAGAGATAAAAAATCACAAAGTAGAAGCTAAGTATTGTTTTGCCACCCACATGATCCATCTTGTTATGTTTGCATTACCTTGTAATGACTTATGTTTGTTTTATACATTACATTGACTGAAGATCACCAATTTAGGCATTTATAATTCAATGAACAGTTGTGTATTGTTAAAGGTAAATTGGAAAATGTATTCATGAATTCAAACTTACAATAACAATTTTATTGCATGTGTTATAATTGGACACCAAATTGAGGTCACAACCAAATTTAAGTGCTGTATGAAGTTGTTGTCAACGAATAGATGGCTTTATATTACATTTGTTTTCAAGTAATGGTAATACAACATAACTTACTCAGAAATATGCACAAAAAGATCTTCGCCGCCTTTTTCCGGCGTCACAAAACCGTGTCCTTTCTCCCGGCAAAATGACTTTATTTTACCACTTTCTAACGGATTTCCCAGTGCCCTTTCAGATCTAAACAAAGAAACACAAAGAAGTGATTACAATATCCCTGTTACAGCATATCGGTACCTACATAAATTGATTTACTATATTCTCGGGAATTTAAGCGATAGCTACTTACGTCGACGCAGTTCGGTTCCGTCGAGTAATTATTGGGCTAGGAAGTTGCAAGTGCGAATTGGTTTTATTAGGAGAATCGTCACTGTTGAAACCATAATCATTAGACATGATCACAAAAACGAAATAAGACTTGAAAATATGGAAAATAAAAATCACAAGAAGGAAAACAAAATGTCCAGCCCATCAATTTTTTGATTCCAAAATGTCAATGTCAAGTAGGTACCATAACAAGAGTTGGTTATCTGACAACCAATGCAACCAACCAACAAAAACATAACGTAAAGTGCTTGCCAGGCCAGGCAGGTGCCAGCTGCCAAGCCAGCCAATAATAAAATCGTAAAAACAAACCTAAATATTATTTTCGCTCGAAAATGGTGAGAAAAAAGATAATGTATAACCCAGATACGAAAATGGTGTGTATGACAAGGTCTTTGCTCCTACAAACCCACAAACTATAGATCAAAAAATTATACAAACCACAGTAACTGTAGGTAGTATTATCCTTTTCATAGATTCAAACGCGGGGCTCGCGAACGGGTCCGATCCTTTTGATATAAACATTGCTACCCAGTCGTTTGCAGCTGCTAGAAACTATGCTAAATATTGCGGTATAATACCAGACTAAGAGAGATAATACAGCACGGGCACGGCTGTGCCGTATTATCTCTTTCACATTGGCTCTACGTAGCTGGCACATACAATATGTACTGATGTAGTATATACGTAGAACATATAGACAGTGGCACCAGTCTACTAGTACACAACTGAGGCTAAGTTTTTGTAGCAAGTCCTTAGGAAACGTTTTGCACTTTGCATACTGAATGAATGATCTGTGTCAGTTGGAGAATAGGATTCAGTGTACACGAAGGACCTGTATGACGCTATGTCACAGATAACACTATTCATTGGCGTTATGCCGGTTGATCCAAAATTGGAAATAAAAGTTGAAATAAGTACCTCAATTTTGAAGATATAGGTTTATTTATTTAAAACTTTATGATGTCTACGCAATAAATGAGACTTTTCACTTATATAGTTGCATAATTATTCTAATTTTATCACAAAAATTAGGCTTATTATTACAGTTAACATAATTACGTAATAAATAACTATACAATACAATAATTCATTATTGCACAAATTAATTACCACAAACTATAGATAAAAAACGATACAAATAAAATAACTAAACGTAAATAAAAGTAAATTTGGACTTTTATTTAGATGGCAGCATTTGATGCTTTGATTTTTAATTTTATATTCTACTTTATAGAGAGTAACAATACTGACTGCATCTTGAAGTTTATTAAATATTTGTTTCCACTAATGCTGCGACTTACTCGCGAACTGTCGCGCACCTTTTCGTTTTCGTAGCAAGCGAAAGAGGTAGCAATATCGATAATTCAATAATTATCAATAATTTCAATAATTTATATATCAATAATTTATCGAATTATTATTAATAGCCAAGGCTACATCGCTACTTCGTGACAACTCGTAAGTGAAGCCTTACTATAAAACTAGTGAAATTAGATTATGTATGTTTTTTGCATTAATTTAATAATTTTCGTGCCCACTGTTTGGGCACAACCTTGGCGCGGGCGGTAAAGGAACCCGTATTTTTGGAATGGGCAATCCTTCCCAATTTCCCTGGAACAAATTAGAGCATTATAAACAGCATTAATATTGTCAACACCTAAAGCAAAATATTTATATTATTTTCATACAATTCATTGTCTTCTCAGCTCATTGTAAAGATCACAGCTGTTGTCTTATTTCATTCACGATCGGGCACACGTATATTTGTCGTGCGTGTCACAGCACGTTTTTTTTATGTATCATACATTTTGTCTCTTTCATCTGAGCGCTTTCGCTGTCCTTCCTCAGCCGTTAAACATAGGAACCCATAATCCGCTTCTCTAGTATCTCTTCGCCTCTTTACTTTTTTCTCTCTCTCGCAACTTCCCGTTTTCCTACGGAAGGAGCCACACGCCACGGTAAGCGTGTCGTCTTTATTGTTGAGTGTGTTATTGCTAAAATGGTGTCGAATGTTGTTCAAGCCACCTAAAGGCATCTGACATGGGTTGTGTATATTACCTGAAATCGATTGCCATCCGATTTGTTACATTGCATAGAGATAGGAGACTCGACGTACAGCGAATGTAACGATTTAACTCTCAACGGTGTCCAAGGGTGGATAGCCAAATAATTCGCTCGGGGAGGGGAAGTGTATGAGATGTTTATGTTATCCCATCTGAAATAATATTTTCTTTGACTTTTTCGGTTCTTGTACTTCACATATTATAGTTTGTGCAATATAGTTTACGTCAAACGATAAAATTAAGAACAAGAACGTGGTTCTTGTCGATGAAGTGTTTTCCATTCAACTCTGTTCCTGTCATAGATTTACCTCCCTATACGAATATCCCATGACCTATGCCTTGTCTTTTATTTCACCTACCCTAGACCAGGAGTGTGGGCAATGGCTCACCACGCGGGCGCATTGCGGATTGGCGGGTTTTAACGACTGCAAATACAACAACAGTAGGCATGTTTATATGGCTGGCTGTTGATGATTGAATTCTACTAGTATCATCCATTAAGTAAGATGATTAAGAATAAGGAAACCAGCATAAAAAATATACCTAAAGTCCGGCTTATGCTATATATAAAAAAATCGACTGACTTTTTCTCGAATTTGAAGTAATTTTCAAGCGCGGTGTTGGACACCGCACTCTTGCAGACCTCGAGGTCGGAGGCGGGGAAGTAGTGCAGATAGTTGACGCACATCTCGTCCGTGATGGCGTGTCCGCCTACCGTGACGTTTACCCGATCGACCGTATTGTAAATGCATGTCGTTTCTAGGTAGTCGCCCTGAAAACAATAATAATAAAGTTTAAAAAATACCACAGGAGATTGTTCTACATCAATTATTCATAATTCTCACAGAAAAAAGTTATATTTGTAATTTATTCCGTACAAGATGAGTGCATTTTGCGATTTCACAAAGGGAATCAAAACCTACAGGGTACTTCCCGATGACCTAGAATCATGAAATTTGGGATAAAGTAAGGGCATACTATGCTGATGTAGGAAAAAATCGAAAAATTGGTAATTTAATTTTAAATCACAGAAAAAATGTTATATTTGTAATTGGTTTCGTACAAAATGAGTGCATACGTCCGCTTTTCACCACTCCCACTAGATGGCACTGTGCCTTTTTTTAGATCGAGCAATGGAGATTTTTTAGCAACTTGATAAGATAGCAAAGTATTTTGATGATTTTCACACGGACATAATTTTTTCCTCGATGTGGTGCTTCCTTTGCTCCTGTGTTCCGTTCCGAACTTCCGATCGATTCCGATATTAGTGTTAGAAAGTTTACAAAAGGATTTCTACAGTCCATTTAACCTTATTATTAGAAAATTAATAACTAGTGTAAAATATCCTTTGATTTATCAGTCATCTTATTAACAAATACTATTTTAGCTTTTTAAGTAAATTTGAAATTTGAATGAGATAAAAAACGTCTTCCTCGTCTTTGTTTCTTTAGCAAAAAATCATCGTTTTTTGCTAAAGAAACAAAGTTTTGTGTACACGAGACACGCGAGCGCTATAGACGGAGTGTGTTTAATACATGTTCCATAAACAATGTCTTGTGTATGTGTTTTTGTTGAATGTCTTCAAAATTTTTTTGCTGGAGATCTTTTTGGGCTTTACGAGCCCAAAGAGGGTTGACGTTAGGCAGGCGGTCGGTTATAGAAACATAGCCGAATCTTAGTAAATTTTGTACGGAACCTTCGGTGCGCGAGTCTAACTCGCACTTGACCGTTTTTTTTTTATTTTTTCATTTCTTTTATTATTTGGCGGTATTTACCGCCAATTAATAATAGTTATCGCCAGTACATAAAAGAAATGTGATAGTGGAGTTGGTGTGAGGATATGCGTCGTCATAAATTAACGTTAAATTATAATTTCTTTGTAGTGATATACCGGCAACACAGTGACCGGGCGATGTAGGAGCCTGATCTCCTGGAAGTGCGTGGAGTAATGCAGGTCGATGTTGAGAGGCGGCAGCTCAGCGCCGCGCCGCGCGTGCCGCGTCCACGCCGCGGCGCCGCTCAGGTGCGCGTGCAGCTGGCTGCCGAACACCACCACGCCCAGCTCGGGCAGACCCTGGCGTGACGACAATATTAATAAGTTCTTTTCTAAAAACTGTCAACTCAGACACCAAAAGAAGGCCTCTCGAAGGGAAAAATGTAGGGGAAAGGTTAAATATAAATAGGATATTAGGACAAATCACACAGATTGAGCTAGCCCCAAAGTAAGTTCTAGACTTGTGTTATGGGATACTACTATATTTTATAACATATACATATATTGATAAACATCCAAAACCCGGGCCAATCAGAAAAAGATCATTTTCCATCATGACCCGACCGGGGATCGAACCCGGGACCTCTCGGTTCAGAGGCAAGCACTTTACCACTGCGCCACCGAGGTCGTTAAGGAGGGAAGAGGGAGTTCTAAATTTAACAAGTTTGTGTATCTGTTGTCTGTCCGTGGTATTGTAAGTGACAAAATGGATTGGATTTGGATTTAGTTTTTTTGGTTAAAAGATTATTTAATAGAGAATGTCCTTAGAACTAAGATCATTCACGATAAACACATATTTTGTAAATATAGCTCCATGTTTGCAAAATATATGTTGCCGTTGGAAACCGTCAGATATGATGTGATTGGATGCAAAACTATCTAGGGACACGGCAGCGCCCCCATAAGTCGAGCGCGTAGTAAGCACTGCCATCATCCCGTAATATTAAACGAATCTCTGAATATACATGGCTGTTGGCCTCTATCTATCAACCAACACTATTATCACAAGAGTACACAAGTCTTACCACTCCAGTGCACTGCGGTATGCAATATCCGGTCAATGGGAAAGCCTTTTGGCCGGCCGGTATTGCCATCTTGTCAGTATACTCCAATCCCAACTCCATGATAGCGGCATCATAGCGGCGCTTGTTAGATGTCACATGCACTACAATGCCCGAACTGTCCACCCAATCTAGAAAAGTAGTTAAAATGTTTGCTTGCTTGGCATGTTTTATAGAGCCAACTGGCTTAATTTATCAGAAAGAGGTGAAACGCCCATATTAGTATGCTATATTTCATTCATTCATTCATTCATTTCAGGTTTATTTCTTACTAGATGTTGCCCGGTGCTTCGCTTCCGTTGGAATTTTGAGATAAAATATAGCCTATAGCAATCTTGTATAATTTACCTTTCTAATGGTGAAAGAATTTTTGAAATCGGTTCGGTAGTTTCGGAGATTACCCGCCTCAAACATAAAATTCACAAAGTCACAAACGCTTAATCTCTTTATAATAACATAGTATAGTATTAATATTTTGATTGAATTCTACTATTCGTTCCAATGTAGCCAATGCTCCAATGTAGCCATGTAGCAAGCTTAGCTACAAGCTTCTATTTACATCATCATCATTGTCTGCAGTTCTCCGTGACCCACTGGGTACAGGGTAATATCTATTTATATACCTTTTTTCATTTCAGGATTGTTGTAGTGGACTTCCAGCATGACGAACTTGTTCTTGTCAGGTCCGCCGAGCGGCAGCCCCGCCTCCTCCGGGTACGTGAACGGTGGCGCCCCCATCGCCCACGCTGACTTCACCTTAAACAGTTTACAAAATATATAGAGTCTATCAAAGTTACCTCATGAAGAGTAGTCGCTTTTGTCCGCGGATACTATGTGCGTCCGCTTTTAAAATATTTTTGTCAATGTTTCGAGTTCTAAGCATAGTATCGCGATGATAACTATTCCAGATTTGCTGAACACATTAATCAACCAAAATAAAAAGACACTGATGACAAGTAAATTTAATATAAACCCGGGCAATCTTTAAATTCCTTTCCTTACATAATTATTCCTATAATTAAGTCGATACTTTCTTTTCTCTTTTACATTATGATCCATACAAAACGGAGGTACTAATCCTTACCTTTGAACAAGTCTTGGTGATTTCTGGCCTTTCTGGGGCGAAGCAGTTCCCTTCATACAACGGGATTTCCTTCTTTGGATCTGTGTCGCAGTAAAACAGCTCCATGTGATGCACTAACCCCTCGTTCCCTCTTGTGATCGTTGATTGGAACTGTAAGTGAAATAATAATAATAAGGTATTTATTTCAGGTCAATAACCCACAGGTATATACATAATACTCAGAAATGATACTAATTAATGTTATTTGTAAAGAGGTCCATCTGTTTTAAATATTAAGCTATATTGGGTTATCAGTAACATAACTCACTAAATAGTTGTCGAAGTCACAGATAGAGCAGCACTAATAAGGAGATATGGATACAGTATCGTCTTCATGCCTTGCGGGCTAGACAAAACCAAGAGTTACGAAACTCAAAGGCCACGTATAATAAGTAGAACGCGTGAAAAATAGTATAAGCAGCGCCTAAGAGCGCCTTTTATCAGTTTCGTGCACCTCCATTACTAGTGGAAGCCCTAACTTTTAAATACCAATTCAGACAGAAGTTGCAACATCAAGCCCTATGTTTCTTCTTCTTAGCGTGACGACTCTCCTAAATTTGTGAAGACTGCTTAATAATGATAATGCCAATGATACAGCATTATCTGTGGCGCTGGTCTTTCATTCTTTGCTGCAATTTTTTATTATTTTATTTTCAACATGTTTAAAAAAAATGTAATACCATCATTTCCACCTATTTAATAAGTACATATTATTATTTAAGTACCTGAATAATATGATGAGGGGTTTGTGTGATATAGTCCGGTAACTTGATGACCTTGCACCAATAGGTAGTGTCATCGCTGGGCACTTTCAAGTTTTTGTTCGTGAAGCGCAGTTCGTGACCTTCGGCTTTCCTGCGGCCGGGCGGCGTCAGCAGGCGGACCCTGATGAAGCCATGGTTCTGTGGCGTTGTGCACGTCAAGCAGAGCCCTTGAGATGAGAATAGCTTGTCGTCACCACGCGCCCATACTACGTGGACTGTACCGTCCTGAAATATTGGATATTTTATCAGTATAAAGTTTGTTTAGTAGCTACAACATGTCCCACTTCTGGGCAAAAGCCTCTCCACGCATCCCTGTCTCCAGAGACATACATCTACCTCTTACATCATCTTTTACATCCATCTCTTGTCGAAATCTTTAAGTTCATCCGAACATCTAGTCCTAAATCATAATATTAAATACTTAGTATTATCGTGATGCAGTTTATACAGGGTACTGTAGCAAAAGATCAGGCTAATTGTGGGCAAATAACACGACACGCCCAGAGGTCAGGCGTTTATAGATTTCGGTAAGTGCTTACCATCAGGTGGCCTGCATGTCTACACTTGCTTATATCACAGATTATGTAATAGATTTTGTGAATTAGGTACGCTAAAATGCCAAATACTCAGTTGGAAATGATTTATATGTTGTGTTCTAAAATATTACGTGGTTTGTTTTAGTTATTTATGTCATAGATGCCGACATACCAAATTAAATCTCGTATTCTTAATCTTGGTTTGTTTTACTTCAAATCAAAACTATATATAATAAGCAAGGAAATTATGTGTTAATTGTTACCTCGATTATATAGTCGTCAGGATCGCATGTATCGAAGTTTCGCTCAAAGAAGACGCTCCTAGTTTTGCTGTCCAGTTGAAATCCCTCGCAGTGTTGTTTGTTATCTCTAATTAAATTCCCGATTTTGTCCGAATGCATATCCTGAAACATATTCACACTCCCAACAAGTGCGTTTTTATATAGGACCAAAATGTATCGGCACAAAAAATGCCGACAAGATACTTTTTTATGCGGGTAATTTAGGTACATTACTAACTTTCGCTCGCGAATTTGTACACGCGTAGATATACCTTTTTCCCGTACCCATGATTATTTTGGGAAATCCTCTCTTAGTGCAGGAGCACTAAAAGAGAATGTAACAAAATTGAAGGGTAGGAACCATCTTACCAAATATAATGATTCTACACCTCAGTACAGTCAGACAGTTGGTACAGTCAACAGCACATCAAGATATCCTGTATGAACCTCTATGTCGCGGTAATAGCGGCGAGTTTGCAATAAATAGGTCTGTAGTATATGGCACTATTTTACCTCAAAGTGATCGTGGCCCCTATAGTCAGTCCAGAGGAGGCACACATCAGCATTCTCCAACTCGCCCCGGTCCGAGAACCCCAAGGCGAACCAGTTAGAAGACGGGGCTTTCTCTGATAATGACAATTGGAAAAGTATCCTGCGCGCGGAGTAGTCAACCCTCCATTTGAGAAGGAGTTCCCCATGTGGGTCCAATACCGACTCGCTTTCAGCAAATTTGTCTGTATCTGTGGACGAATTCGATGAAAAAAAAGGAATAATTCGTAAATTAAAAAATACACACACTAAAATAAAAGCCGTTCTTACACTACAAGCTTCGTCAAAATATACAACAGAAAAATCAGCAAGAAGCTTCGTCAAAATGTTTACATGAAGAAATCTGCAACATGCTTCGTCAAAAAGTTAATTAATCTATGAGCCCACTTCGTGCCAAACCCGGCCCGAAGGTTCCCATAATGCTAGCTCCATTACCGCGTTGAATTGCTAATGAGAGCCTTTGAGCCAGGAACGACATAGAGCGTCTATCATTGGACCGCTCGGAAATCCGACGGCCCAATTCTTCCAAAAAAGTCTGCCTCAGAGCCCCAAACGATGGTAGTCTCAAAAGCAACAGGTACAAATATATATGCTGTTGCTAAGCAAGAATATTTAACATGTTTTAAATTGGCATCATTTTCAGCCGCAGATCCCGCATTCTTAACCTTAACATGAGACATTCTTACACTTACTTCAATGTAAGCAATATGTGATAGAGAAGCTAGCTTCACATCTACTAGGTTTCTCTATCACACCTACAACATAGAACTTCAGATTATCCGATAAGTATTTTGTAATTACTTTATCACCTGTAGGTACTTTAGTGATGCGTTCCCCAAATCGGCTTTTACGAATCCGACAAGCTTGCCACTCTATTAATCTGAATAATTTAAATATGAAAATGTATAGTTACCTGGTGTGTTTCGGATCAAATATGAATGGTGGCAACATATTAGCACAGATATAACAAAAGCGATACAGTTTACGCGCATTTTCGTCATATTTTAAAACATGTTAGAGATCAGCAACGTTCCGTTTGGGAGATAGCACGGTAATGAAGAGGGCAGTCGCTTCCAGCGGAATAGATTTCAAATGAATGACGTCCCGACACCCTCCGCTGTGGAATGCAATTTTGACGTACAGTCGCGTGCTAAATTGTTTTTTTTTTTGTTTTTTTATTATTTAATATTACAAAGTTGTAGAGTATGCACATTATAATAATACAATTTACCATATTATGAATATAGAAAATTATTGTATTATCATTGTTTTCATTTATCGCAAGGATATATCGCACTTTCAACCCTCTCATGAAATATTTTAATAATTGTCTATAAGTATACCTATAATGATTTAATAATTTATAACATAAATTTTTATTTTAGACAAAAAATATAATTATGATTAATTAAATAAAACCTAAAATAGAAGCTGTTAGGATCTTGTCAAAGTCCAAAAACTGCTGTTTATAATGTATTTTATTTTTATATTAATTGGGACACATGATAGAGTTCGTAGCCGCAGATTTTGTTTTTTTTTAGAACAAACCTTATAAAAAATAAAAAGAAATAAAATTACTTGTGTTGCCAGCAACAGAAGCATTGATATGCTTCTGGACAATGGGGCTCGTTGGTGTTTTTTGAATATCTAAAATATGTTTATTATTACCACAGTTTACAATAGCGAAAATGTTCTAAAGATATTTTTTAAATATTTTTCATTTCTTATTTCGTTTAAACATAGAAAAATTCATAACTTATTTTATAACATTCATTTTTGTCATCATCTGTCTATACATCTAAGAGACTAGATGCCGCATCCAAATTGCAGACATGATAATACGAAGGCGGCCTGCGGTGGCATGCGACTGATATTAAATTCCTGGGAGCCCACACAACTCAATTAAGCCCCTAACTGGAATTTTCATCAGACGCTTAACCTGCTTACGTCGATAGATTCGAAGATTTAGGTCAAATATAAGAATAATCGAGTGATTATTTTTGTCGAGTAAATATTTAATTTTTTTTGGAAACAGTCTGGGAAAAACAGACCCCGCGCTGACTGTAAAAGTCAATTAGGAGGCACGTTCATAAACTGGGGATTATTCTTAATAGAATTTAATCTCAAAAACGTCTCTCTCTCTCTTATCTGAGCGTGTACCCCGTTTCTTCCTCAGCCGTTGAGCGTCGGAGCCCAGGGTCCGCTTTCCTACTTTTTCGTCTCCACTTCGCACGGTCGTCGGCATTCCTAGTTGTCAGACCATTGGCACGCATGTCAAAGCATCTCAAAAACGTGTCTGTAAGTATTAATATACTTATTTTTCTCAGACATTGTCGAACGATAACAAGTTTTATTATTATATTTATATATTATATCAACGAAATTAAGTTTTATTTGCAACGAATCAATTCTGCAATAATACTTTGACTTGTGCTATTGTTTATTGAATGCGCGGAGCCCTATTCCATGCAGGTCTAGCTAGAGCCGTATTCCATGCTTTCAATATTCAATGAAACAGTTATATTTGCAAACATTGTATTTATTTATAATATAATATATGTCAGCAAAACAAATATACTTAAATAACATTAGTTCAAATCAAAAATAGGCGTAGTCGTTATACCCTTCAGGTAATTCAACATTTCCGCTTGTGTCTGGTATCTGTAGAAAATAAAAGTTTTAAATTAATATACATATCTCTCTCTGACGATCGCGTATTCCCGGCTACAACAGTGCTGTGACGACGTAGTTTTAGCTTTAGATAGAGAAACAAACATCCAAACATTTTTTCATTCAAAATCCTTACACATTATAAACCAGAGTCATCTAAACTCAAAAACGACTGCGCAGATTTCCATGCGGTTTTCACTAATACATAATATGATTCCTGAGGAAGGTTTAGGCGTATAATTTTTGTTTTTACCTCGCTAGTTAAAACTGAAACATAAAAATAAATTTACCTTTTCTCTTTCGAACAAGACGGCCAGCTCCACGTGTTTGGTGTGAGGGAACATGTCAACGATCATATGTCTCACGGGCACGAAGGGGGCGCCGCGCAGCGTCTTGGAGCACTGCCGCGAGAGGTCGACGAAGTTCTTCACGGCCGAAGCCGGGCTGCACGATATGTATATGAGGCGTTTGACCCTGTACGCGTTGCGGAGTTGCGTTATCGCGCGCATATCTGGTGGGGAAATGTTCGCGTCTAATATTTTTCTAAAGATTTTTATTAATGTATAAGTTCTCATGGATGTCTTATCTATAAAGTAACTGCTGTGTTAATTTGTAAAATTTATTCTATTTCTTCCCATATTTTTTCTACTAACATGCTGGCATGTGACCTATCTGATGGTAAGTGGTCATGGTCATCGCTGCCCATGAACGGCTGCAACCCCAGAGTCGACACGACCCCGGCATCAAATGTCAGTTTTATTAATTACTACATGATGCCCGGGGTTTCGCTCCCGTGGGAATGTACCTTTTGAATGGGGAAAGAATTTTGGAAATCGGTTCGGTAGTTTCGGAGATTACCCGCTTCAAACATACAAACTCACAAACGCTTACGTCTTTATTGTAATAGGTAGATCAAGTTCACATCTACACTGCTATTTCCTGACCAAATGGCAATGCAATAGGGTTCTGAGGAGTTAAGTCTGGTGTTTCAATATAAAACTTACGGAGTCCAGCCCTGGGCGGGTCGACTATAGCGACGACATCGCTGGCAGCCCTGGCCAGCACGGACGGCAGTATGTCCTCAGCTTTGCCCGTGAAGAACTCACAGTTGGTGACGCCGTTCAGCTCGGCGTTAGCTTTGGCGTCCTTCACTGCCTCCGGGACCATTTCTAGACCTAGTACTTTGTTGCAGTGCTGGGAAAAAATTGCTTGGCTATTTAAACCCAACCCAGCTAATTTTTGCAATGATTTAAAAAAATCTAAGTACTTAGCCCGAGTTAAATCGTAAGAGCAGCTAATATAATAAAATAAATAAATATATTACGACAAATCACACAGATTGAGCTAGCCCCAAAGTAAGTTCGAGACTTGTGTTATGTTATGGGATACTAACCCAACGATACCATATTTTATAACAAATGCATATATAGATAAACATCCAAGACCCGGGCCAATCAGAAAAAGATCATTTTCCATCATGACCCGACCGGGGATCGAACCCGGGACCTCTCGGTTCAGAGGCAAGCACTTCACCACTGTGCCACCGAGGTCGTCAACGTCGTCGAGATAATGTAATTAATTTCAATCTTTTTATCTCGCCTTTATATTGCAATACATTTAAAATAGGCCTACTGTTTTAAAATATATCTATCTATTTATCTATGTAAATTAACAGGAAGAGCGCAAACAAAAACCAGCCTTTACATTACTACAATAAGATTCATTTTCAAGTGAGAGAGAAAGCCTGGCGGGTTATGAAATGAAAATGAATCTTATTTAAGTTCACTTAATGCTGGTTTTTATTTGGGCTCTTCCCGTTAACGTAGCCGAGTTACAAACCTTAGCAAAAGACAGGCCTATTGTTCCAGTACCGCAGCAGATGTCCACCACCGTGGAATCGCTCTTCACTTCGCTCATCTCTATCGCACTCTGGTACAGGATGTTTGCTGCTGCCGTGTTTACCTACACCATAAGATTTTTTTATAATAATAGCTTAAATTGTGCTTTCACTTTATAGTTGTATTCGTCGATGAAAACTACTATATATGAGTCAGATTTGTAAACAAACTCATGTGGCACGAGTAGGATTCGAACCTGGGATTTTTCGATCCACAGACTTCACAGTCTTTACATTTACCTTCATAAGTCGCCTTCACCGCTTTTTTTTTTAATAAGTGGTTTAAAATATAATCGTAAACTAGTAAATCACCTGAAAGAATGCCTCTGGCGACACCCTGAATTGGAGCCCTAATATGGAATCCACGATGTGTGTTGCGCCCATCAAATGCACTGCTTTCGATGGTTCTTCGCCAGATTTCCTGCAAGTACGAAACAACAAATAAAAGTTAAAGAATTGCATGTTTTAAATAGCTTTGACATATCCCACTGCTGGGCAAAAAATAATTAGGTAAAAATATATTTAAATAATTGAATTGAAATAAATTGAATTGAAAGAAAATAAAATTAATATACAACTGTGGAATTTCCAAACTCATTTTCATTACTCCCATGTTACAAAATATTAGTTGGCATTTTGTCTCTATTCTTTAACATAAGTGTGTCGAAGACCACAATACTGCCGTATGAAAGCACCTTTAAAGCATCAATTAGGTATGTGACTAATAGTGTGAAGTTATGTGCTAACCTTTTTGTAACAAGTTCAAAATATAATGATTTGATGCCACAAGTCACTGCTTCTTCAGTGCTGAAGAAATCAATCAAATCCTTTTTTATTTTGTCCAGTTCTTCTTGCGATAAATCCTGGAACACAGAAACATCATTAAATATCAGGTTAAATTAAAAAAAAAAAACTATTTAATTAGTTATCGTAAGAAAGTATGTTTGTTAAGATGACGCCGCGGGTAATTGATAAGAATTTTGTTCTAATTATGCGATGGAAGCTAACGATTTTTTTTTGTTGAGCTATGAAGTTAACGCCAGCGAATTGGTCGCTAGAGGCGCTGATGTTGTTTTGATAACAAATGTCAAAACTTAGATTGAAAACGGACTTTTCGGCGAATTCGTTAGCGTTCGCCTCCATTGCTACGAAATTTTACCTGTGGATGCATGAGTACTATTAGCATGATCTCATTGGAGAAGGAGGAATGTCTGACTGTCAGGCCTTTCCAGTGGCCCGAGTAGTCTGCTGGAGAAAATGGAGGCAGATTTGATTTCCGTACGAAGTCTTGGAACAACTAGAAACAGAATATACATTTTAAACCGCCAACCTGCTAGATAATTATACATATTATTTATTTATTATAAACAACTTACATCCTTGGACTGCATTTAATGTCTATTTTTGTCAACCTATGTCTTACTAACTTAATACCTATTTTAAATAAAGTTATTACATAAATCAATTTGAGATCCAAAACATTTGTCTGAAATGACCTCCTTATAATTTGAGAATATTTTTTCTATTCTCAATTTAAGATAATATTATAACGACTATCTAGATTTATTAGAATACTTACTATAACAGCTTCTTTCATTGCATCCGATATGTGATTCAATTCAGCAACGGGTCCCACACAAATTGTGCCCGTAGCATAAGCTCCAAGTCTGAAACCGACTGTCAGCTGGTTCTCCTCATCATAGCCCACCGTGAATTCACACTTGTTCCTATAACCTTCTGTAACTGGGGAACCTTTTATACCCAACAGGTCAAAGCTCAAACCGTTGTGGAGTTTACGCTTGGCCTCAATCTCACTTCGTTTATTGAAGTTTTTAATCCACATCTCATTATCATATTTCATGAGCAATTGTCGTATTTCTTTCTCTTTTATTTTGAGCTAAAAAGAAAATGACACATATAATATGATGTAAAGTGGTGCCAAAATTCCTTTTTTACTTTGTCAGTGTTACCACCACATAGAGATCAATGCAGGATAACTTGTGTGGTTCACTGTGAATATACTGGATAGTAGTTACCTGTTCCTCATAAGGGATGTTCCAATAAGGTGTTGTGGCATCCTTCAATCTCTCTTCTTGACTCTTGTTCTCCATTTCTTTCTTCTTCTTATCTTGTGCATCATTACTGTTCCCTTGCTTTCTCTTTCTCACTAATGGATCTGGTGCTGGTTTTGCTTCTTCTGCTGTAAGTGTTTTACCTGCAGTAAAAATTTGTAATTAATTGTTTGAGATAATTTTGTTGCATAGAAAATATGTACATAGTAATCAAATATGTATAGAAAAATGTATGCTATGGGTGATCTATCTCATGAAGTGATCTCTTCCAGTCAACTGGCAGTTCACTTTACATGTATTATATTTTTATTATTACATCATGGTGTTTAGATGAAGAGTCTTCATTATTGTCCATTGCTATTGGTAATGGTTTCATTTCTTAATGTTATATGCTAGTCACTTAAAACTTTCATGGATGCACAGCTTCTACAATTAAACTTGTTTGTGTCTTGTTGAACGGATGTGTAACATTATCATATAGAGGGTTTTCATATAAAATATAGAATTTAAATTACATACCTTTCCAGGAATATCCATTTAAAGCAGTTATAGCTTTATTTCTTTCTTCCTCATTTTGGAAACAGGCAAATAACCAATTGCTGGAAACCCTAGGCCTCTTTATTTTACTTGCGTTAAGACCAAGCTTCTCATTCATCAGTTTCTTGAGCTCCTGAGTTATGAATCACTATTTAGTACAATTACCTTTTGACTTGGAACGCGGATAAATGTATGCACGCATAAACATAAACACTCATTTGAAGTGGTATGTGTTACATATATAATATTAATAATATTTAGTATTTCACCTTCATAATAGCTTACGTTAAAAGTATCTGCCAGATGGGTCCTTGTGTATAATAACAAAACAACAACACATTAGTTTTATTTTAATGGGGAAATAGGTACTTTTACTTCATAAATTTAATTCTATTACGTATTTGCTTCCTTGATAAACGTAAAAAATGATTGCAATTAAGAAATACTTACGACTATACCATAAAACTTGGGTAAACCTCGTAACTCAATTTTAAACTTTTCCGAGGAAAATCCACCTTTTTCTAAATAAGCATACTCTTCTTTTTTTTCATGTTTACTTTCATTGCTCTCTAATTCACTAACACTGTCTGTATTTTCAATAATTTCCGACATTTTTAAATAGAAAACAAGCAAGGCAATTTAATTAATCACAAATTTATTTTAGAGGTTATGTTTACTTTCGTATTGTAACGTAATTTTGGCATTGGCGGATAATTTTTTTTTATGGCAAAGAAAGCAATTTAAAAGTACTAACTAGGGCTCTTCAACTCTGCTCACCGCCCACGGGATTTAAAAGAACCGTGGTGGCATATCAGGTTCCTTCTACCTCAAATTTAAATAACAACAATATTTACTTACACTACTAATTAATGTTTGTTATAAAATATTTGATCAGAGCTTGTTTAAAATCTCAGGTTTCATGCATGTTGCATAAAAGAAAACAATTATATATTTCATTATAATATATTAATATAATTATTATGAATATGACAAGCATACTATCACATTTAGTTAAATACACTTTGTACGAAGACAAATAATTTTTGGCAGCACCAAGGAAGGTACAGAATGAGGTAACTGAACATAATAAAATAATCAACTCTCTTAACCATCTTATTAAATAAATGACTGCTACACTCCTTTCATAAACAGTTTTATCAAAGCATCTCTATCTTTTTCCGCTTTTTCTGCTTTCAACTTTCTGATGTTATCCAATTCCTTATCTACACTTGCTTTCATTGCAGGATTCAATGTTTTTAAATGTTTAAAATCTTCCTCTGCTTGATCCGGATTCCAGGCACCTATGTGTGCTTTGGCTCGTCTGAACAACGCTTTTTCATTATCTGGTAACAAGAGATTAGTCTATGAAATTATGATATTTGTTGGTATTTGAATCAATCAAATTCCTAAGTCATATCAGATCTGCATGTGAAACCACAGAACTTAAAATAATTTACAAATTAGCCTATAGCATAAAGTGAGACAAATTCATACTGTCTCTCCATAAATCCATATGGTTTACCTGGATCATATTGCAACACTGTTGAACAGTGTTCTATAACTGGATAGAAGTCCCCTTTAATTAGTTTGCATTGGGCATAGTTCAACAAAATGGGAATCTTGATTTTATTTAAATTTACCCATTCATCATCAGTTTTTCTTTCCCTGGAAAAATACAATAACTCTTTAAGAACAACTTACGATATATATTTAATAAATATTTTACTATTTATTGTGGAGGGGAAGTACTAAGAAAAATATCCGGGATGGTTTATGCCAGTCTAGACAAAAAACGTGTTTGTCTATGACTATTGACTTAAGCTGAATAAAAATAAAATTAATTAATTTCATTGTCATTCAGCCAGAAACTAACAGAACTAGAAAGGAAAAAAAAATTCATTAATTGTTTCATAAGTTAACAATTAAAAAACCCTACCGAACCATCAGCTGCTCCAACATAGCAATGGCTTGACTATATGCATCTTCAGCTTCATTGTATTTCTTTTCTCCATACAGTTTGTTCCCTTTTTCTTTCAAGGTGGGGATAAGGTCCAGCCTCTCCTGAATGTTTAACTGCCACACTTCCTTCTCATATTCATTTGAGCTTTCTACTTTCAGGAGTTCTACAATCAAATTAATCATTTTATTATTCACATATCATTGTGATAAAATGTGAAGGTTATTGTATGGAATTATGCAACACAAGTTCCAGTTGTTTGTCATTATGCATATAATAGTCCACTATCACCATATGATAAAAAACAAATAAAATCAAACTACAATATAAAAAAAACAATTAAAATTGAATCTTGCATGAAGATTGCAATGAAATAATATTTTTCAAGTCAATGTAAAGTACTCTATTCTTATTTAATATTTATTATATTCTCATACATTGCCTTGTGACATAAAATAAAAATGTAATTACCAATGATAAATTCAAGGTCACAAGGGTTGCTGATCAACTCATCCAAGTCGGGATACCCAATACCTTCAGTGTGTAGGGTCATAGTGCAGGAGTGCTTTATGGTGTGAGTTTCTTTGCCCAGGTCTCTTAGTGTTTTGGACACAAATGGATAACTATACACTAACTGTAAAATCAAGAGATTATTATTTATTTATTAAGGATTACCAAAAGGTTACATGTAAACATTATCTAAGATTAATTATTATTATTATTAAGAGATGTTTCATTCATATTGTATTATTGCTTGCTAACACTGGTGTCAGATTTTATTCAAGTTACCTATAGAGACACCTACCTATTTAAATATAATATAAAAATCAATATATATATATATATATATTTAATAATTTTCAATGGGACTACAATAAATTCATTCAATTAGTTGAAACTGAAATTTGATTTGAGAGATTTGGATTGTAATTTCACAGGAATCAGAGCTACCTGTTACTTTCCAATTACCTGATTGTTCATATGAGTAAGCACAGAATGCCTATTTGACATCATAATTACATAGAATGTCTAAGACTCTCAGGCGGTTTAGAATATTTATCATAATAATTTCACCATTGACTTTTAGTGATATTTGGATAAGGCAAATAAGAATAAATACAAAGAACATTTCTATGGGTATTTTTAATAAAATTACATGTATGACAAATTTACTAATATCATATGTTACGTACCTCCTTTTTCACTAGAAAGCTAGCTACTTCGCCCACAGCCATCATTTTCACAATAGTTTCCCAAACTTCCAACTTGAATTTGTGTCCTATAACTAAAACCATGGGTTCCTTTTTACCGATTTTCTTACTGTCATCCACTAAAATTCTCTCTGTTCCTATTTTTTTCCATGTTTGGAAGTGGAAGTGGGCCTGTAATTATAGTTTTCTGTAAAATAATTCAAATGAGCAAACAAATCTCAATAAGAATAGAATTACCTTACTCCCCTCTGCAATCGGTATATACTTTTGACCGGAATGTATGACATTTTTTATTACTGGAGCTTCTGAACTCATTTTAAAAGAAGGGAACACTCTTTTGTTTATTAGTTAATCAAAATTAACAAAGTTTTGCAACAACATCAACATAAGGACAATAAATGCAATTTGTCAACTATCTGACTGTCTGTCTGACAGTCCGAGACTCTTTTGCTGTCAGTTATGTCATATTGTCATAGGTAATCTTTGTATTCGGTTTTTTAATCAGGATTGGGGATGACGATTCGGAATTCTGTGAGCGCACACGTTTGGTTTTTTTATTGGGAATCCAAACTGACTGGCGGTGTTGCCACTAGCAAACTTGTCGCTAGATTTGGGTAGTTCTTAGGTTCAATAGCGATATCTTGAAATGTATTAGCATTGAAACTATTTTGCTGAATATTTTAACAATATTTAGGCACACATTCAACAAATCAACTTAGGCCAAAAATATTTTTTTTGTATGTACGTATGTAGGTAGGTCTGATTTTGATGAAATTTTAAAGGTATGTAGGATAAACTCAATAGAATTTTTAAGATCGCGGGGCAATAAAATTGGTAAATTCGTTTTTGAAATATTCACTAATCAAAAATGTATTGTGTTCGCGAGGTCTAAGTTTCACAGACATTCAATAGATATTTAAATTGAATGTCTGTGGGTTTTTACCGTTCGGAAAAAGGAAAGAACTTGTGCGGCGATGTGAACATCTTGCATGGAACAAGAGCATTTAGGTTTTCGAATTTGGATTCCTGATTAGCTTTCCGGATTCGGAAAGTGTGCGGTCGCGCTAAAGGACCCTTTCACGGCAGATTAGGTGGGTTGTACTCAGTCTACTCGTGCAGGACATTCATGAAAGTTTAGCCAACATAAAATTATCAATGAATAATATTTTCATAGACTACAGAAAAAACGACAGATGAATTGAAGTTAACAATACATCACTTCACTCAATTTCATTTCATTCATTTCATCTGTAACTAAAGTTGTGGTATTTTTTGTAGAAACGAAGAAAATACATTAATTTTACAAGAATATTACGTTTTGCGTTAATTTTTAGGGCTGTGGTTTAATTTTTAAGCGATAATGGCAGATTTTCTTGAGTCTGAGGCCGAGGAAAGTGATGTTAGTATAACGTTTTGTAGCTTTTTGTAAATCTACAATGGTTGCGATTGCTTTGACTTGCTTGCGTTTTATGTGTTTCTCCCTTTCCGTTGATACCTTTTGCCTTTTTAGGTCGACTCTGAAGACGAGGGACCAACTGAACGTAAAAAACCGAAGCGCAAAGCAGCGGTTCAAAGTGACGATGAGGATGAAGATGAAGAAGGTACTGAGTTGAAATTGTCCACGTTTATATTGAAAACGCTTTATATTCCGGCAATTTATTGCAAAAATGATGTCAATTTGAAACTGAAGTGTTCTTTTTAAACGTTAGGTTATTAATAAAGAAAACTCTACATATAACCTCAATAAATAGTTATTTGCTACATGACATACTTTCAGTGAAAATCACACTCAATCATTTATTTTAGATGACGAGGATAGGCTTCGAGAGGAGTTGAAAGATTTGATAGATGACGCCCCTATAGAGGAGTCTGGCAGTGATGGAGAGGATTCAGATGCAAGTGCAGGACCTAAAAAAAGAAAGAAAAGTGATGATGAGTTGGATGATCGATTAGAAGATGAAGATTATGATCTCATTGAGGAGAATTTAGGTGTAAAAGTTGCCAGGGTAAGTTTTCTATGTATTATGATTGTGATATAATATAAATTATAAGAATTTATAGCTGTTGGTGGTACTATGAGAACTTTGGAATAAAAACTCTTGAACTTTCCATTTATACTAAATCACAGTTTTAACAACAGAACAAATTGAGTTTTGCTTAGTGCTGAGAAACATTAATGTAATGAAAAACCTGTGTAAAATTAGCAGTGTGTTTTTTTTCAACAAGAATGTTGTCAAATTTTGATAAAATTATTTATTATATGTATGGTAGTTTTCATAGACACAACTTGCTTCCTGTGAAGGAAAACATCATGAGGAAACCTGCATTAAAGTTAATGATTTATCATCTACTGTGTGAAGTGGAGAAGGCACAAATCACTTCATTAATATTACCTAGAAAGTGCATTCGACAAAATAGACAATTCAAACAAACAGATGATAATAAAAGAATTTACATAGAAACATGTCATAATTCACAGAACAAATTCAAACGTCTTCGCCGCTTAGAGGATGATGACAGCGACAATGAGGGAGCTGATGACCCAGAATTGGAGAGGGAGGTCATTGCTGAGAAACTGTTTGTGGGTGGCTCTGATGATGTGAGTATTTTGATTTATTTTTTACTCTTGAGACATAAAATTTACACAGAAATATGTTCGGGATAACAGGATGATATTATTAAAACTCTATTCTGCAGGAAGTTTACCTAAAATTTGTTGTCTAAATGTGTTATACTGGAACACACACTGATAATATTTTTTTGTTATCATATTAGGAAGACGAGAATCGTTCAGAGCCTGCTCCAGTACGGGGAGAAGTGGAGTACGATGATGAGAATGAGGATATGGAGTCTGACGCCGACGACTTCATTGTTGATGACGACGGCCGTCCAATTGCTGAGCGGAAGAAGAAACGCAGGCCTATATTTACAGACGCGTGAGTACCTCTTCTATTTCCCTTCCTGTGTGGTCTCTTTAAAAATAATCCTTTTTTGATGATTCAGATGTGGTTTTCTGACTGCCAGCCTGACATCAATCATTATTGGGAATGTTGTTGTCGCCTATAAGGGAGAATATGGAGTAGTCTTATTTTAGGGTAGGAAACATATGCCTCAACTTATTTGTTGGAAATCATATATTTAGATTTGAAATCAACACAATTTACATAATACAGTGGGCACTTTACATAGACATAGGTTATGAGTAAATTGCCAACCACAATAAATTAATTGATTTGGCATTGTAACTAGAATTTATAGTCGTTCGTTCGTTCGTTATAGGGTTCGTTTTTATAGTCACATGCTTCTAGCCACTAATAATTTTACAAACTGGCTAAGAAAACTGATTGTTAAAATCACCTATTCTATTGAAAAAAAAAAAAAAAAACATTTGAATTTTAAATTATAACTTTTAAAGGTCACTACAAGAGGGTCAAGATATATTCGGCGTGGACTTCGATTACGACGAGTTTGAGAAGTATGGCGAGGAAGATTATGAGGATGAAGATGAGGAAGATCTTGATGAATACATCGAGGATGAGGATGAAGAAGGTGGGTCTTTATGGTTAAACTGCAGAAAGTATTTTTTTATATTAAGTTAATTTATGTACTTATTTTTCGTACGATAAAGTTATTATAAAAAATCACAGACAATTTCTGCAAATAAAAATCATGGAAATCACTTTTTAGTCAAATTCTTTGATTTTTCTTCATTATCTACTGATTTATTTTGGTTAGCCCCTTCTGCAAGGATAATGTTTTCTATTGATTTGATTGAAACTCACAATGTTTGCAGGTCAAGCGCGGAGAGCAAAGAAGGGCAAGGCCAAACGGCCCAGCAAGAAGTCCATATTTGAGATATACGAGCCTAGTGAGCTCAAAAGAAGTCATTTTACGGATTTGGACAATGAGGTTTGTGTTATATGTGTTGGAATTAAAGAAGGGCCAGGAAAGATTTTCGGATATTCCCGAGAATTTTCTTCAAATAATTCTGTGAGATTTTTGATGAGAATTTCTGTTTGGCATCTACACTAATTCTCAAAGCAGGAAATTTATTGGAACATTGCTACTTAATGTTATACCTGCATGCTTTGTAACCAGAATTCGACTATAGTATATATCTCTTTTTGTGAATTAAAATGTGAGAAACATACACAAATTTTATGTGCGAATATATATTTCGCATATTTATAATATGTTTTTAAATACATCACTAAACATTTAAAACAAAATCACAAATAACGATTTTTTAGGCGATCGAATTCATGAAATTTTTACAACGGGCCACAATCAATTACAAATTTTTCGTCCAATAGATACGTAAAACAGACGTGCCCGAGCGCATGCAAATAAGGGAGGTGCCCATCACGGCTGTAGAAGAAGGCAGCACGGAGTTGGCGGATGAAGCTGAATGGATCTACAAACAGGCATTCCTCAAGCCTCCGGTGTCCAAGGCTGACTCGCAGGAGGCCAGGGAGAGGTCGCGCAGGTATTTATGGTTTAACAAATATTTTTCAACAAAATTACAAGTTAATGTACACTGTACAGTTAAGAGAATATATTTTACAATCCTAACTAATATTATAAATGTATGTTTGTTACCTCTTCACGCTCTATCTACTGGACCAATCTTGAAGTTTTGCAGTATGGAGAAGCACATAGGGTACCTTTCATCTCGGAAAAATAATTGTTCGCGCGGGAAATTTACGCGGGCGAAGCCGTGGGCAAAAGCTATTTTGAATATATAAACTAAACTCAACGAGCTGGCGTAACCAAATGAGTTAAAATATGTCCATACAATTTTCAGCATATCATATACAAGGCTTTGTAAATACGTGTACAGGATGCATGGGAAAAGAAAATTGCGTTTTGTCCCGTTTCTTCTCTTGTGTTTCTAATAAGTGTATTATTGTCTGAGCGAAACAAAGAATATTTCTGTGTCAAATACATATTTCATTTGTTTTAGAAGTCACTTGAAAACTTTCCCTGTCAGTATATTAGTGTCGTAAAATCGAGGGAACTTCTCAACTTTGCTGTGGACAGACATGATTTTTGTCACGTGTATGACGCAAGGTCTCTGATAACAATAAAAGCTTGTGTAAAAAATGATATTTTTGAAATAGAAATCATATAATTATCTCTAGAACGTCGAGTACTATCACGAAGATCCGTCAAGCGCTGGACTTCATGCGGAACCAGACACTGGAGGTGCCGTTCATAGCATTCTACCGCAAGGAGTACGTTCAACCGGAACTCAACATCAACGATCTGTGGAAGGTCTACAAGTATGATGCTAAGGTTCGTTGACACCATAACACACTGATTATCTATTTTATTTTCTCTCTCTCTCAGCAGGATCCCCATTTCCTATTTACTTCACTAGTTGTATGCATCTAGTTCTACTACTAACCAACCACTAGGTGGTTATAAGAAGTCTTAAAAGTCATGTCAGATGCTTTTAGGCGACTCCAAATCTAAAGAAAGACCATTTTTTTGTTATTTCTAACATTAAAATATTATTGCTTGTTGACAGCTTTCTTGCTTTCTTCTTCGGCCATAAAGCATCGGAGCTTCTTGTTTTCTTCAGCTAACTATTCTTAGTAATATAATAGGGGCGGGATATATGTCCTCAAAATTCAGGAATATTTGCTTAAAATGAAGGGTTTAATACCAACCTTTCTTACAGTGGTGCCAACTGAAACAGCGCAAAGAGAATCTTCTAAAACTCTTGGAGAACATGAGGGACTTCCAACTGGATAAGGTGATGCAAAACCCGGACGCGCCCATCCCAGAAAATATGAGGCTCATAAAGGATGAAGATATTGAAAGGTATGGAAACATGACTACAATTCGCTATATGGATGCGTTTACAGTCACTTTTCCTTGCTTAGTACTACTAGCGAAGTATCACCAATATCAAGTTACAATTTTCGTTGTATTTCTTAGGCTGAAGAATGTCCAAACACCGGAAGAGCTTCGCGACGTGCACACTCATTTCCTGCTGTATTATTCTGGCGATCTGCCCGAAATGCAGAAGGTGCAAAGAGCAAAGGAGAAGAAGAAAGAGCTGGAGGAAAAGAAGTAAGTAATTAAAAGTCTTGAGTAAATTTGTGAAGTCAGTGATTTTAATTTCTGTTGCTTATGTCCAATGGGAATTTTGATGTATTGTTTATTGTGCATATGCCCCTCGCACATGGTTAACACCGGCGATTTCGTTAGTTTTTTCCCATCTTTGATCTTGATGTTTGATTTGGCAGTCATCATTGATCTGTTTCTCCAGGAAAATGGCGCGCGAGGAAGCGGAAAAGAACGGTGAAGATCCTGAAGAAGCCGCCGCCGAGGTCGAAGCCCGGGCTACGGAGGAAGAGGAGCCGACTGACGTCAAATATGCCGTGAGGTCCGGCCGATACGAACTTTGTAGGAAAGCGGGTATTGGTAAGTTCTTTTCATAAATCATTATGATTATATTGTGCGGTCACGTGACCACGCCTCGCTACTTTTCGTCAAACTTTAAGCCACGGTTACACTAGGGAACATTTGACGCTCAACATATCATTATTTCCTTTTCATTACAATTTGCGTGATGCGTGAATATATGAGTGAGATCGACTATGTGCTATTTCACTCGAGTCAATGGTGATGCGTGAGATAGATTACATGTTGCGTTGTCAATTTTCAAGTGTTTAGAGATTTTTTTTGGTTTAGTTTAGTTTATCCATATGGAGTTGTCGTTAGAGACTACTTTTGTATGAAGAGCTTTAGTGATTTCCGTCCTATAATATATTACCAACATGATAAAAGTAATATATATATGAGTAGTAACTCGCCTTACCACATATAAACCTATATAGGTTTTGCTTACGTAACCCTATAAAAAGTATTGTAACTTAAATGAAGAATTTTAAAAAATCTATGGTCGTAAATTTTTTGCTTATATTCAGATCTTTAAAGTAAGTTTTCGAATTTGGTGACCCGCCATTTTGGTCTTTATTAATATGGTTCTAAGGTCCAATTGACTCTCAGGTGATTTTGCAACATTGCAAACTCTGTATTAGTAACAAAAAAACTGTCTTTATAATAATTTTAATGGCGTCAGTCCATTTTTCAAAGTGTCCCTCTGATGGGCAAAGGTCTCCCCATTATTCTTCAATGTTATGGCACTTCATCCTATTTTTCACATTTCTATATTACTTAATTTTTGTCTTAGCAACATGCTTTGTTTATGTTCAAAGAGTACACTTGCGTATATTCCCCAGAGCCACTCGTGAAGAAGTTCGGCCTGACGCCCGAACAGTTCGCGGAGAACGTTCGGGACAACTACCAGAGGCACGAGGTGGAGCAGCAGCCAGTTCCGCCGCTTGAGGCCGCCGCTGAATATGTGAGTGATTCTCTTTTTTAACCTAAATAAATCCGCTCCGCTTATGAAAATAAAGCCAATCTCAACACGATCAGGCACTGGCAGCGTGTATGCCGCGCTCATTACGGTCGCCGTTGCGCATATAATATTTACCGGTAACGTATGATCTTACGTCCTTTTTAATAAGGTTCAAAGTTATGTATGTTATAATCGTATTCCTAGGGAATAAATATAATTTATTATATTTGTAAATACTGTATAATTTATTATAGTTTTACCCGAGAAAAGTCGTGACGGGCCGGTAGTAATTAAAAAAATATATTCACAGATGAGTAAAACCGGTTCAGCGGAAGAGGTGCTAAGGCGTGCGGTGTACATGTGCGGCGTGCAGTTAGCGCACGAGCCCCTGCTGCGGGCCACGCTGCGGGACGCGCTGCGGGAGCGCGCCACCGTCAGCGTGAGGCCCAGCGCCAGGGGCAGCAAGGAGATCGACGAGAACCACGCCTGCTACAGGTATCTATGTTATGACGCGCTGCGGGAGCGGGCCACCGTCAGCGTGAGGCCCAGCGCCAGGGGCAGCAAGGAGATCGACGAGAACCACGCCTGCTACAGGTATCTATGTTATGACGCGCTGCGGGAGCGGGCCACCGTCAGCGTGAGGCCCAGCGCCAGGGGCAGCAAGGAGATCGACGAGAACCACGCCTGCTACAGGTATCTATGTTATGACGCGCTGCGGGAGCGGGCCACCGTCAGCGTGAGGCCCAGCGCCAGGGGCAGCAAGGAGATCGACGAGAACCACGCCTGCTACAGGTATCTATGTTATGACGCGCTGCGGGAGCGGGCCACCGTCAGCGTGAGGCCCAGCGCCAGGGGCAGCAAGGAGATCGACGAGAACCACGCCTGCTACAGGTATCTATGTTATGACGCGCTGCGGGAGCGGGCCACCGTCAGCGTGAGGCCCAGCGCCAGGGGCAGCAAGGAGATCGACGAGAACCACGCCTGCTACAGGTATCTATGTTATGACGCGCTGCGGGAGCGCGCCACCGTCAGCGTGAGGCCCAGCGCCAGGGGCAGCAAGGAGATCGACGAGAACCACGCCTGCTACAGGTATCTATGTTATGACGCGCTGCGGGAGCGGGCCACCGTCAGCGTGAGGCCCAGCGCCAGGGGCAGCAAGGAGATCGACGAGAACCACGCCTGCTACAGGTATCTATGTTATGACGCGCTGCGGGAGCGGGCCACCGTCAGCGTGAGGCCCAGCGCCAGGGGCAGCAAGGAGATCGACGAGAACCACGCCTGCTACAGGTATCTATGTTATGACGCGCTGCGGGAGCGGGCCACCGTCAGCGTGAGGCCCAGCGCCAGGGGCAGCAAGGAGATCGACGAGAACCACGCCTGCTACAGGTATCTATGTTATGACGCGCTGCGGGAGCGGGCCACCGTCAGCGTGAGGCCCAGCGCCAGGGGCAGCAAGGAGATCGACGAGAACCACGCCTGCTACAGGTATCTATGTTATGACGCGCTGCGGGAGCGGGCCACCGTCAGCGTGAGGCCCAGCGCCAGGGGCAGCAAGGAGATCGACGAGAACCACGCCTGCTACAGGTATCTATGTTATGACGCGCTGCGGGAGCGCGCCACCGTCAGCGTGAGGCCCAGCGCCAGGGGCAGCAAGGAGATCGACGAGAACCACGCCTGCTACAGGTATCTATGTTATGACGCGCTGCGGGAGCGGGCCACCGTCAGCGTGAGGCCCAGCGCCAGGGGCAGCAAGGAGATCGACGAGAACCACGCCTGCTACAGGTATCTATGTTATGACGCGCTGCGGGAGCGGGCCACCGTCAGCGTGAGGCCCAGCGCCAGGGGCAGCAAGGAGATCGACGAGAACCACGCCTGCTACAGGTATCTATGTTATGACGCGCTGCGGGAGCGCGCCACCGTCAGCGTGAGGCCCAGCGCCAGGGGCAGCAAGGAGATCGACGAGAACCACGCCTGCTACAGGTATCTATGTTATGACGCGCTGCGGGAGCGGGCCACCGTCAGCGTGAGGCCCACCGCCAGGGGCAGCAAGGAGATCGACGAGAACCACGCCTGCTACAGGTATCTATGTTATGACGCGCTGCGGGAGCGGGCCACCGTCAGCGTGAGGCCCAGCGCCAGGGGCAGCAAGGAGATCGACGAGAACCACGCCTGCTACAGGTATCTATGTTATGACGCGCTGCGGGAGCGCGCCACCGTCAGCGTGAGGCCCAGCGCCAGGGGCAGCAAGGAGATCGACGAGAACCACGCCTGCTACAGGTATCTATGTTATGACGCGCTGCGGGAGCGGGCCACCGTCAGCGTGAGGCCCAGCGCTAGGGGCAGCAAGGAGATCGACGAGAACCACGCCTGCTACAGGTATCTATGTTATGACGCGCTGCGGGAGCGGGCCACCGTCAGCGTGAGGCCCAGCGCCAGGGGCAGCAAGGAGATCGACGAGAACCACGCCTGCTACAGGTATCTATGTTATGACGCGCTGCGGGAGCGGGCCACCGTCAGCGTGAGGCCCAGCGCCAGGGGCAGCAAGGAGATCGACGAGAACCACGCCTGCTACAGGTATCTATGTTATGACGCGCTGCGGGAGCGGGCCACCGTCAGCGTGAGGCCCAGCGCCACATCATATGTAAAGAAACATTGAAAAATCAAAGTTTTGTAGATGTGCTGTGTATTGTTTTTAGATGTAAAACTTCTTTACTCATGAAATTGTTTTGTTTCTAGTCTAAAATACCTAAAGAAGAAGCCGGTTCGCGACCTCACCGGCGACCAGTATCTGAAGCTGACGATGGCGGTGGAAGACAAGTTGTTGGAGATGAGCATCAGTGAGCACATCGAAGGCAACACCTCGCCCAGCTATCTGGAGGAGCTCAAGCAATTGTACCAGAAGGTAACTAGTTATCGAAAGACTCATTTCATTCCTTCAATTTGACAGATTGTACAAACTATTATCTATAATGTTAGTATAGATTTAAATTTCACATGTGTTTATCACGATGTATGTTTGCTAGGACGAATTCGCGTCTACAGTGCAGGCGTGGAACGAGTTGAGAGCAGAAGCAGTGACCATAGCGTTGACAAAGTTTGTGATGCCCGAGCTGAGGAGGGAACTGAATGCTGTGCTGTTACAGGAGTCCAAGGAATATGTGCTCAAGTATGTTGTCACTCTATTTCTCTGTGGCCTAATGATTATCATGCCAGATTGTTAAACAGGAGGTCTCAGGTTTGATCCCCGGATAGGTCAAAATTTTCAGATTGACATGGGTTGTTGGATGTTTATCTACATATATTAGAAAATATAGTAAGTATTGTAAACACGACTCTAACTTTGAGGCTAACTCAATCTGTGTGACCGAATTGTACCGACGTATTTTTGAAATTCAATAATATGTCTTTGGATTCTCATCTAATAATTGCATTATTTAAAGAAAAATCTACTGCTATTACCAATTTTTAATCAGGGTTGAATTGAAGATGGTTAGGAGGTAGATTTCATGAGAAACTTACTTTGGGAACAATGTTTTCAATTGGATTTGTTTGCACACAGATGCTGCCGGCGAAAGCTGTATGATTGGCTCAAGGTAGCGCCCTACGAGTCACGCGTTTCCGACGATGACGACGAAGAGTGGGACGCTTCAAATGGTAAGTGTAATAAATATTTCTCTCATCCTTGTTTGTGCCCGGAAGCATCCCGTATGTGACCTCCGAAGCCCGGGTTCGTAAAAAAAAACTTTAAACTGTTTGAAAAGTTATGACCTATGCCTGTCGGCAACTCTCTTCGGCTGATGTTGTTGTTGCCTATCAGTCAAGACCTTGCATACACGTGGGCTGATTTCCGGGATACAGAATGTATCCGTTCTTTCCCGGGTATAAGTATAAATCCATCTCTGTATACAAGGAACTAATAGAGTCGCTTTGTTGGACTACAAATGACGCTCGATTTTGGATATGCAGTGATTCTAGGGTGGCCATCACTTTAGGGTAGGAGTAGGTAAATCAGCCAATAACTATATTGACTAATATAGTTATTTAAATAGTTAATACCAGGTCATTACAGATAAGTCTTTGTCCAGGTCTGCGCGTGCTGTCGATTGCTTACGTCCCAGATCGGCAGCACTCGGCGTTCGCGTGCCTCGTAGCCGGCGGCGGCGAGGTGGCCGACCACCTGCGGCTGCCCCACTTGCTGTACCGCAGGAACGCCTGGGATCCCCTGGAGAGGCAGAATAAGGAGGCTGATGTCACTGCTCTTAGGAGGTGAGAATTCATTCACTTTTGATGGCATCTTTGCTCTGTTCTCTTGGTGTTTTCATACAGAAGTGACCGATATCACTACTCTCTGGAGGTGTGTTTGTGATTTTTGCTATATTCTCCTATACTTATGCACTTACATGATACTTACGTTGATACTTTTTATTATATAATCTACCACCTGACCCAACTTCCCACGATATCGCTTATGTGTGTGTAAATCATTGGGGACAAATTGTCTAAATAACAGTATAAACTGTATCAAAATCCGTTGCGTGATTTGAAAGAAGAAAACTTAGAAACAGACTGATTTTGTTTTATACTTTCTCTGTCTATCTTTCCCTCTTATTTAAATATTTTCCCGGTTTCTTACTCAGCCATTGAGCGTCGGAGCTAAATTAGATTTTCAAGTAGACTAAATATGTTTTTAAACAAAGTATGTTTCAAATTGAATAAATAAGAAACCAAACATTTTTTTAATGTAATGTGATCCTATTTAACGTTCAGGTTCATCCTCCGAAAGAAACCGCACGTGATCGTGATCGGCGGCGAGTCGCGCGAGTCGCTGAACATAAAGGCGGACGTGTCCGAGTGCGTGCAGCAGCTGGTGGAGGACGAGCAGTTCCCGCGCATCCCCATCGAGATCGCGGACAACCACATCAGCAAGATATACAGCAACAGCATCAGGGGCAGGGTGGGTTCATATAGCTAGTCATCTCTCTCGCTTCGGTACGTCGGTTGCTTCCATAGATGTTAAGCGTCGGAGCCCAGGAACCGCTTTCCTACATGTTTTTTCGACTTCGCACGGTATTCAGCATCCATAGTTGTCAGACCATTTATTGACACGCATTGACGACAACAAGCCAACTCTTCTTGGGTTTATCTCTTCTGCAAGGGCCATGCGAGAACGGTATAGCCTATATAATAGGCAATAGGCAGTCAATATCATCATCAAAATTCCTATTGCTTAAATTTACATAAAAATTTCTGTCTATAAACATATTTTTTTAGGAAATAAACACAGGTATTTATGCTATTGTTATCTAATTTTACATTGAAATTAATTTGTAATTTTTCTTCACGAATTTAAAACATGTATAGGTGACTTTTTCTTTACTAATAAATATGGTTTTGTTATTTACAGAATGACTTCAGAGAGTACCCCGACATACTACGCCAAGCCATTTGCCAGGGGCGCCTACTCCAAGACCCTCTCATGGAAATCTCCCAGCTGTGCGGGCCCGACGAAGAAATCCTGTGCTTCCGATACCACACTCTCCAAGACCAAATAGCTAAGGAAGACCTCCTCGAAGGCATTGAGCTGGAATTCGTGAACAGAGTTAACGAAGTCGGCGTTGATATGAACGAAGCTATACTAACTGGACGCGGGACGGAATTGCTGCAGTTTGTCTGTGGTCTAGGTCCAAGAAAAGCCCAAGCGTTGATAAAACTCTTCAAACAAACCAATCAGAAATTAGAAAATAGAACACAGTTAGTCACAGTCTGTCACATGGGTCCTAAAGTCTTCATCAACTGCTCAGGATTCATCAAAATTGACACTAGCAGTCTTGGAGATAGCACTGAAGCGTATATCGAAGTTCTAGACGGTTCGAGAGTCCATCCTGAGACTTACGAATGGGCAAGGAAAATGGCTGTAGATGCTTTAGAATATGAAGATGAAGATGCGAACCCAGCTGGTGCAGTAGAGGAGATCCTTGAGGCTCCGGAGAGATTAAAAGATTTGGATCTAGATGCTTTCGCTGAAGAACTAGAGCGACAAGGCTTTGGCAATAAATGCATTACGCTGTATGATATTCGAGCGGAATTGAACTCTAGATATAAAGACCTTAGAGTGTCTTATCGCTCGCCCACGCCAGAAGAATTGTTCGATATTCTTACCAAAGAGTCTCCGGAGACGTTTTACGTGGGGAAGATGGTGTTGGCCACAGTGGTGGGGATTACGCACAGGAAGCCGCAGAGAGAGATGTTGGATCAGGCCAATCCTGTGAGGAACGACGAGACTGGACTGTGGGAGTGCCCATTCTGTCACAAGAATGATTTCCCTGAATTATCTGAGGTAAGTACGACGATCGTTTAAAATTTATTTTTTGTGTTTGTTATAAGTAGAACATTGAAAAAATTGTTATGTTTTAAACTCATAAAATAGCCATATTTGAAATTTTCAGGAAATAAACGATGATGGATTATAAAATTGACAAATCCCAACTAATATTATAAATGCGAAAGTAAGTTTGTTTGTTTGTGTGTTTGTTACTCTTCACGCATTATCTACTGGACCGATTGTTATGAAATTTGTTACACGAGTAGAAAACAATCTGGAATAACACATAGGGTCCTTTTTGTCCCGAAATTCCTATAGGAGCGAAGCCCCGGGGCGCAGCTAGTATTTTTTATATTTGCAATTTTTAATCTATTAAACAACTATATTGTTTTGGACGACAACCTTTGCAAGACAAAAGGGGACATTGCTTAGCAGTGGGACATAATACAGGCTATATAAAAAAAACGAATTTTTCCAACGATAGACTAGAACGCATAAGTCCACGATGTTCACATTTTGTCAATGATTTGAAGCATATTGTATACAAGACACATTTTCCCAGGTATGGAACCACTTCGACGCGGGCGCGTGTCCGGGGCAGGCCACGGGGGTCCGCATCCGACTGGACAACGGGCTTTCGGGGTACATACACATCAAGAACCTGTCCGACAGACACGTCACCGACCCCACGGAGCGGGTCAGAATAGGACAGACCGTGCACTGTAGGATATTGAAGATCGATGTGGAGAGGTTTTCGGTGGATTGTTCGTCGAAGTCCTCCGATTTGCTCGATAAGAATAAAGAGTGGAGGTATGTTACACTTTAGTTTTAAGTACGCAGTGCTGTAAATAAATATATCCTATTAGAGAAAGCGGGTATAGAGCTGGCTGCAATATTTTGTAGAAATCACATAAGAATGGTAGTAAAATCTTTCTACTAAAAAAAAGTATATGTAATGTAGAAATAGGCCATTTGCGCAGTTAGACTGTTTAAATGGCCATTTAAACGCACTGGCCTTCCTTAGATTGATAGGGAGTACGGACAAAGACTCATGCGGGCCCAATGCGAATTCGTGGTTGATTTCTTGTGGCTATTTCATTGAGTTATTGAAATACTAGCCTGTTGCCCGCATAAGTAAATAAATTTAACACCTAAAAACTCTTTCTTAGACCTCCAAAAGACCCGTACTACGACCAAGAATCAGAAGACAAGGACGTCCGCAAAGACGCCGAGGCGAAACAAACGAAAGAACGGATGCAGTACGTGAAACGGGTGATCGTGCACCCGGCCTTCCACAACATATCCTTCGCCGAGGCGGAGAAACTGATGGAGAATATGGTGCAGGGGGAGGTCATTGTACGCCCGAGCAGTAAGGTAATAGATTTACGCTGAAACAATTATATATTTAAAAAAAGACAAACAATAAAAAAAGACAATATCACTAACATGAGAACACAATGGAAAAAAAGTAGATATCACAATTCACTGCACTCGAATAACGCACTCACAGGCTACACTATATTGCCACTGTACATTATGCACCTACTTAACTGTAGATGTATAAATATTTTATACTAGCTGCGCCCCAGGGCTTCGATCCCGTGGTAATTTCGGGATAAAAAGTACTCTATGTGTTATTCCATATGTACCTATCAGCTGCTTAGACTGTGTGTCCTTTTCGCGTCGTACGACATCCACGGTAGGATATGGAGTGGTTCTATTCTAGGAACCACACGCCCCCAAAGTATTATTGTGTTATTTAAGGCAGATTTTTTCGGTAGATTAGTCCTTACAGTTTGGACACTACTACTTAAATATACTATATTTTTAACCTTTGTTGCAGGGTTCCGACCACTTAACAGTGACGTGGAAGGTGGCCGACGGCATCTGTCAACACATCGACGTGCGGGAAGAGGGGAAAGAGAACGCCTTCTCTCTAGGTAAATAAACTAACATTACTTTTTGAAACAACTAAGGGCACCGTTTTACCGTCAAATTTGCACGTTGCACCGTCAAATTTGACGTTTTAACCGGTGCGCACCGGCGCTAACGTTTAGATAAAATGGCGTACGTAACGTCAAAGTTGACGATGCAACACACCCTAATTGATGTAATAATATACATGTCATGTTCCATGATTTTTTTGTAAATAAAATCTATTTTACAAGTTTTTGTGTGGATGGAATTTTGCAACTCAATGTTGAAACAACTATTATATAACGGATTATTACACTGTTGAATGCTGCAAGATCTCTTTGACGAAAATAAAACCTTGTCATAAACCTTGTCATTTTTGTAAAAATACTCATCTGTTTAGGTCGAAGTCTCTGGATACAGGGTTCAGAATTTGAAGACCTGGATGAAATTATCGCTCGTCACGTGACCCCGATGGCGGGACACGCGCGGGACCTCATCGCCTACAAATATTACAAACCGCTCGGCGGTATGCGGGACAAGGCCGAGGAGTGGCTCAAGGAAGAGAAAGCGAAAAACCCAAACAAAATACACTACGTCATTTCCGCGGCCAAAAACCATCCAGGGAGATTCCTGCTCTCCTACCTTCCGCGCAGTCGGTGTACCCACGAATACGTCTCAGTGATGCCAGACGGGTACAAGTTCAGGCAGAGAATGTTCGACTCTCTCGGCGGACTACTCAAATGGTTCAAGGAGCATTTCCGAGATCCACCTCCGAGCGGCACTCCTGTTCAAAGGACGCCAGCATTGAGGACACCTCACGGCGGGATGACGTCGACAATGTACCACACCCCGGCCGCCCACACGCCCGCATTCCATACGCCCGCGCACACGCCCGGACCCAACTACATCAACACTCCTTACACGCCTTCCGCGCAAACTCCATACATGACTCCCTTCGCGACCACTCCCCGACAACCGGACTTCCTCACCCCCACCCCGCGCCTCGGCCCCGCGCACCCGGCGCAGCACCGCGCGCCGCCCATGCCGATCCCCGCGTACGCAGACCCCTCGGACTGGCAGAAGGCTGCGGAGGACTGGGTGCGGCACCGCTCCGTGCGCGACACCCCCGCCACCGACATCTCCACCCCGCGCCAGTCGGGCCGCACGCCGCGCTCCACCCCCCGCCGGGACGTGCGCACCACCCCCCACACCCCCCACACCCCTCACACGCCTCACACCCCCCACACCCCTCACGGCTCCGGCCGGGCGTCCCGCGCACATTCTGTACGCTCCACTCCTCACACGAACACGTCCCCCAGATCCATGTCCCTGGGAGACTCCACCCCCTTGTACGATGAAAATTAAGAAAGACTGACGGCCGAGAGTTGGATTTTTATTTTTGTACCGCGCACGGGACTGTGCGCAGATGAAAGCGGAGAACGCCCGCTTTATCGCCTCTAGCTAATTACGAATCGAATGTAATATCAGAATTGCTGATTGATTAAGGTAATAGGTAACTCAATTGAAATCTTATTTTTAAAGCGTGATTGAAATTTTATGTATACATAAGCGATATGTACTCCTTCAAATCTATTGTATATTTACTCAATCTTTTTGTTGTGCTTATACACGATTGTGCATTATTTATTGACTGACAAATACATTGCTTAGTTCCAAATACATTGGTTGAAATTTATAAACTCCCATATAAGCGAAGTTGTTCCAATAAGCCTAGAAATTATTGATATTTTTTATGTGTGTCTAACGCCCTGGTTTTAATGTTTCACTTCCTTTTAGTTCTAGTTATCTAAGCTGAAAATGTCCTTACTCTGTCAACACAAACGCACTTACAGGCTGTAAAATTCGCTTATGTGGAAATTATAATGTACTTAAGGTACTACTTTTTTTTTAATAATATAGAATTTTTTATTATTTAGAGAAATTGGATGACCATAAAATTCAATAGCATCATGCCTTAGGGATGGTTAGTGAAGACACAACTGTTCTGTAACGTAAATAAACAATTATGACAAGCCAATAACCTGTTTTATTTTTAGAAGTGTGGAATTAGTAGGTACCTACTAATTCATGGTGTACCATAATTTGTTCATAGATCAACAAATGAAAAATATTTGTCAGATTATATTTTAGATTTCCTAAATAAATAAAAGAAACTAATAGAAATGGAATGGCGGCGTTAGAGCACACACGATTTTTTTACATATTTATTTTTGAGAATCAAGATCTTATTCCGTAGTAGGATAACAACGAACTAAGATGATAAAGCATATTAAGATGTTATCTGAAAAATCTAATCTACACATCCGTCTGTCAGTACAAGAAGCCGCAGCGATAGCGCGCATCTTATGTTTAATAATATTCATTTTTTACTTGACTGTACTTCTTTGCAGGCAAGGGAATACCAGTAAACAATGAGTTTATAATGATAACATCTTTTACTAATTTAGTTTGGATGGATATATTTAGATGTAAAAAAAAGTTGGGTTTTGCTTGTAAAAAGTTAAGAGTATGTTGATCTATAGGTAATATTGTTGATAATGAATACGAGTAGGTAGGCTGAGTTTGAGGTTATGTTTTTACCAAGCAGAAAAACAATTCTATTTTTATTTAGGTAACCAATCTGACTCGTGTATGTATAGTAGTTTTAATGAATACATACTTATAAATGTAAAAGTGTGTTTGTTTGTGTCAAAACAAAGCAACGGATTGAGGTTAATTTTGTTATGGAAATATTTGGAGAGCTGGAGAGCGGGCGGAGCCGCGGCCAATTTTATCTGATGCCACTTGAATAAAATCTGACACTACGAGTACTTATAGTGTTACCAGAAAAATAATAATGTTCGTTAAAAAGAAGTAGTTTTAATCACAGCACAGATCAACAAACAAGAATAATTTCTTTTGGCAATCCTCTTTATTATACTGTGCTTCTGGCGAAGGAAAACTGTGAGGAAACTGAGATAGTGTAGAAATGGAAGAAGGCAATGTATATCGAGCTTTTCCAATAGATGAAAAGATTTCCATTAGAGTTGCGAACCACGCATTTAGTAAATACAAGTAAATTCATATTTACACACGTAACATATAAAAATGTACTCTGTGCACGTAACACTTGCGACTGAAACGAGAATGTATCGCTTGGTGACTGAAACGCTCTACTCCTTCTGCATTGTGTAAATTGACTTGTTTTTAAAATTTAAACGCAGTCATTGTATTTGAAACAAAAAGTATCAAAAGTACATTACGTAAATCCAAAAATTACCGAAACAATGTGAATTGGTTTTGGCTATAGCTCTGGAAATATTTTGAATTTAGTATTTTTTTCACTAAATCGGTCCTTTCTTTACATTATAAAACCAAATTCTCTGCCGCGTCTGTCTATCTGTCTGTCGAGAAACCGAGGTTTTTACCAATAGATGTGATTCCTGAGGAAGGTTTAGGTGTATAATTATCGTGTTTTTACCCGAGCGAAGCCGGGACGGGCCGTTAGTATTCTTTAGCTACCTATTTAGATCCGGTTTCCTATTACCGTCGATTCCATCTAGTTACTTTGTAGATACATAATCATTGATGTAACGTCTGTTTATATTTTTACATTAGTTTTAGACATCCAATTTTGCTAAAATTGCCGGAAACCTTTTAGGATGTTAATCTGTCTACTACCAAGGTTCTGGACGTCAATGTCTCTAACATTTTATATCTCGTGTTCGAGACATTATTATTATACTGAGGTTAATTCTTCATATTTCTTGGACTGTCCTTCCTTTAGATAATCATGATACCTACTCATTCCAAACTTTGGTCAAACATAATCACAGGTTGATTGTTTTACGGTAATGAGGATGATGGTAACCTTTAATAACTTATTCGTTTTCTTGTTACCTCGTATGCCTTGACCAATGATAGAGGTAAAACTTGATTGGCCACTCTGTCATAAATTAGGTATTTATTTCGGTCTTTAGGTCTTTACTATAATTAGGTTCTAAGAAAGAAGTACATTGCATTTATCATTTGTTTTGGGATGGGAAGGTATTTGGTCTAGATAACGGACATATTACCTATTTATTATCTTACCAAGTGTTAAGTATGTATACCTAAGCGAATTGACCTCCAGTCTTCCGTTCGCGTGAAATTGCAGGATGCTCACTGTATACACGTGCTTGAGACGAGTCTGTAGTTACGTTAACAAATTATGGAAAGATCAGAAATTATGTTTCTTAAACTTTTACGTCTGCTATATTGTGCAAATACTCTATTCTGCGACTGCAACTATGGCGATGTAAAGTCGTTGAAACGACAACTACGACAGTAAGTCCTGTGGTTTACCTACCTAGGTAACTATTGTAGGTATGATTTGAAAAATCAGTCACAATTCGTACAAAAGACAAAGTATGTCTTCTTGTTTCTTTGTACTTTGTGGCAGGAGTGTATTCAATTGGTGATATTGTACGGATTGTACCTACTTAGTATGTATCTATTGGCAATGTTGTTCGAGGACTGACTTTAGTTTCTGAACATTACAATATTTTAGCTGTACAGAATCTATGATGCAATGTTTACTGTCAAATAAAATGTAGAATAAAACGCAAAAATCTTTCAACAACAAGCTGGTCAGCACGCCCGTGGCACAGAGTAACTCGACCAGAGATCCAGAGTCCAGACTGTGGACCCGATACTTTCGGCGAGATAGGTAAGTAGTTTAAATAAACTGGTATCGCAGTAATATGTGGTTGTGGGTATACTACTCTTAATATGTTTTTAATCTTGCACTTTACTAATTAATAAAGACGATCGATAATCATGCGACATTGAATCAGAAAAAACTGGTTTCAAATGCATACCTAGTAGGTACCTAACAAAAATAAACTATAAAAATAGATAACAGACATGAAATCCATAATTATGGCTTCTAATAATAAACCTTAATGTTCGCTATTGTGTTACGTTTAGGAAAAACAATGAGAACCTCAAGACAAGCTAAGCAGACAGAGTCTATACGTACTTTTTATTATACTGTGACCATACTACTTACAATGTATATTGTTACCTCTTCACACTTTTTTCACTCTACCAGTGTTACCAGTTTGCTTACAGCAGTAATCCAACTGCTGCTGCTATGGAATACGGAGAAGGAGCAGACTAACATGAAATGTTTCCGTTGAGAATTCAGGCGAGCATAGCCCCAGGCTTTTGCCTGTTGCTAATGTTTCATATAGAACTTAGTCATGATTTCTTTCATTTTGTGTGGATGCCGGGTGTAGGTTAACTAATAGGTAGTTATATATCATATGGGAAGTACCTACCAAGTGCACATTAGGCAAATTTTCCTAGACTTATTAGTTTTAAGAGAGACCGTAGATACTTTGGTTAATCCCACTTAGTTTACCATGGTAAGTAGCTTGGCCATCAGCAAGGTTAGGGTCGCCGAGAGCCGGCTGTAGTAGACTAGTTCAGCTAATCTCTGTTCAGTGTAATTTGCGCCGCTGCGTCGCACCTGCGCGCGCATTGCTTTGAAACGCGCGCGTCTTTTATTTTTTCATGTTATTATTTTAATTATGAGTACTTAAATATATTGTTTATAACAAAGGTGATATTATGGTTTATTTTTTATTTGTCAGATTTCTGTGCTAGGTATTAAGTAATAAAAATAATAATTTCAGGTACCTAATATATAAATAACAATATAAAAACAATAAAAATATAACAAAATTTATAAAGTTGGTAACTACGTAGGGTACACGCTACGTAGGGTACGGGTTAAACAGTTAGTTTCTCACGTTTTATGGATACTAAACGCAATGGATTTTCATGGTTCGTGAAATATTTTGCTCGTATGTTTGTAAATAAGTGTACGTAAGTAGGTATTATATCATGATTATGAATGAGCCAAAGCCACAAAGCTATCGATTTTTAAGATATTTGGTAGACAATGCGTGGGTGGATCCTAGCCAAATATAATACACTAGAATAAGTATAGGTACTCTGCGCTGTCTTGACTACTATTACTAAGTATTACTTTAAACATATGAAAATAGTTCCGCCGTACACTATTTTATGTAAGTACTAATGTTTTATTTGTACTTTTATCGGTTTTCTTACGTAGGTACGATCTCGTATGAACAGAATTCTTACGTGACAGGAGAACACGACAATAGCTGTGTAGTAATCATACTTATATATGTGTAACAATGTATTTTTTTTTACAAGTACAACTTATAGAATCAACAAAAATAAATTGTTCAACACTTGTTTGAAATTTCGGCAATCACTTGGGTTTTAAGTATTTATTTCTCAAATAGAATATACAATATTCACTTACTGATAAACTATGTCTAATATACATGTTAATCGACGAGCATAACACTTAATATTCACTTATAACTAACATGCAAAGCAATATGTACAAATATTACATTGGCCGTATCTGTTCAAAGATACTTCTTCTAATGTAGAGTAGGTACCTAAATAGTAGGTAACTTTTTAATAAATATAGTGACGTATTGAATTTTTTTTTGAATAAAGTATCTAAGTAGGTACCTATAATTTGAAAAAGATAATTAACTTTTTAATACAGCATTTTTATTTACTAGCTTATATACTTGGCTTCGTCTCTGTGTAGGTATTTCGTTCCTTAGTGCTCATTTACGAAACTTGCAATTTTCCGAGATTTTCATGGATTTTATTTGTTAAGATGATAATATAAATTAGATGAGTTGTGAATCAATCCGCTTGTGCTACGCTCAATCGGTTATGTCAAGGCTCGCCTCATCTTCCGTCTTCCCAAACTTCTTAGGTACATTCAATTGCTACAAATATTTTATATTCTATTTTTATATTTGTGATTCTGTCGTATCGTACCCCACCCATATATAGGGACATATATATTTAATATATTTTCTGAAAATTTTCATACAATTGATCTATTTGACGGAAGTTTTTTTATTGATATTTTCTGCGAAAGTAGAAAGTGTCTAAAAATGGCAAAAAAAGGAGAAAATCGACGCAGTTTCGATTGAGTCCCTGGTAGGCAGACACTGTGACAGTACGCCTGTCTTAGACAGGCTCAGTTAGTATTGTACTACATTTTTTTTATTATTAAAATGTTGTCAATAAACTATGTATTCATGTATGTAAGCGAGAAAGCGACATCGCTTTCTCGTTTACCTTTTTCTCGCCTGTGTGTTTTTAACTACATAGCCTCCAAGTCTTAAACCAAGGACCGATTTTGCAACAGCTTTCGTTATCAGTTCTATATTTTTTCTTGAGATTGTAAAGTTAAGTATATATACTTAGGGTTTCCTAAAGAGACTATTATACGATAATCACACGACGACCGTTGGATTTAACGCAAGCACAATCTTATTTACTAATCATAAACCAGATTAATTAAAGTAAGTAACAATGACCATCGAAACTCAGCCTTTTGCTGTAGCATTGCATTTGTTATCTTACCTAGTTTACCGAATCTTTAATAATGACCAATAGCGTACTGAATTGTCAGTTCGCGGGGTTCATCATTATATGAAATCCTCTTTTCAAAGATCTGTTTTATGATGTTGAACAATTTTCCTCAGAAATTGTAACTTTTCCTCTATCATTTGAACATTGATTTGAAGAAAACTGAAAACATAATGGAAGTATCTACTGAAGTATTTAAAAGAAATATTTTTTTTAAAGTTTAAGTTTAAATTAACGTTTTCATATTTATTCTATTCCCTATTCTGAATTATTCTAAGTGATGATATTATTAACGTCCACAAAAAATATAATTACTTAAGTGCACAATTAATAAAAAAGAAAAGGTCAAGGCAGTCGCTATTTTATTAGATTTATCTGAAGATAGACATCTGTATAAAAGGTTTACAAGGTTTAGCGTCTAACACGTGACAGAGGATATTTTGCCATTTTTTTGTTACTCCATAATACTTACTTATTATTAATTAATACTTATTTAAATTGTAAATGTAATGATGTCTGCACTATGCTACATTTATGCTGCGCCACGCATGAAGTTCTCTGAGGAATTTTGGGTTAGAAAGTACTCTATCTATTATTCCAGGTTTCGTTTTACTCGGAGACCAAATTTCATGGAAATTCGTCCAGTTTCGAGAAAGCGTAACATAAATACGCATTACGCTATATCCAAATAAGCTAATAATAATCTCATAAACTTTTCCTTTTATACCACTAGAAGGTTAATATTACGAGGAATCTGGAATATGTCGAATACAGAACAAGTGATTTTAAATAGTTTAGATGGGCCTTAGTTTATTTTTTGGCCCCAGGGCCTTTACATACCTAGCTACGCGACAGTATGAATATATAACTAAGATATGAATTGTACTTATCTTAAGCCATGTCTGCGGTTATTGGATCATAAATAGATTTAGACCCGCTAAACAGTTTTCAGATAACTTTCTTACCAAGTAATCTGTAAGAAGATATATTCTACTAACAATATAAATGCGAAAATTTGTGAGGATGTATGTGTGCATATTTGTTACTCTTTCACGCAAAATCTACTCGACGGATTGTTATAAAAATTGGTACATGGGTAGAATATAACCTGGAATAACACATAGTGATCCCGTGGGAAATGCGGGTTGAAAAGTACCCTATTACTTTTCAACCCGCATTTCCCACGGGAGCGAAGCCCCGGGTCGCAGCTAATATTACAAATGCGAAACTTTGTGTTCTTGAAATTACAATGCGATTTTATCCTACAATTTTGTCAAAACTGATTCTCTCTTGTATGTATTACGAGTTCACGAGCCTCATGGCTGAGGTTCGTGATAATTATGTGGAATTCGAACACATATTTACTACGACTTTCTTAGCAATTTTAATGCCATTGCTTCCTCCATTTCACTAACTGATAGTCCATCAACTAAAAGTGCAGGACTCCTTACGACGCTTTCCTTCACGGAAGCACGTGGTGGTCTAACTATTACATGTGTCAGACTCATGTGGCACGAATAGGATGAACCTGGGTCCATTCGACCACAGGCGCCAATGGGCCACTGAGCCACTGCCACCGCAACCGCATTAAAATATTCACCATGATTATAAAATAAGTATTAATATTTTAAAATAGAACAAAAACAAATATGTCAATGTTCCATAGACACACAATAACACATTGATCATATTGAAAAATGGATTTACAACATTGTTATGTTTCCGTATAGATATATTTAATTTTGTGTAAGGTTGTGTGTCTTATTTAAGGCACTACCAAGATCAACATGTGTAACTTATACTAAGTACAAGTACTTTATTGTGCTAAGGAAAACCTCAGTCAGGTCATTTATAAATATAGCCGGGAAGTGCTAAGCGATTAAGTTTTATTTTACTAGCTTTTATGTAAGTTCGTTTAGTGTGGGTTAACGTTAATAAATTTATATAATGATTATATAAAACTACGTTTTGTTTTAAAAAGGTAGATGAAAAATTTTTATTTTTAAGCCTTATTTTATAAGAAACACTCTAAAGGAAACACCATTGAAAAAATTGCCAGTGATAATGAAAATACTTTCAAAAATATAACAAAAATAAAATCACACATTTTTGGACTTGTCTAAACGCTCTAGTCTTACGTGACGTCACGATTGAGTAACTCTTAGCGTAAAAGCTATGTTTGTTCGACGGCTACCTTAAAATCAGGTTTATGCTGATGACTTGTTATAAAAGTTGTTTCAAAATTTTAGTTTATTTTTATAATTTTATTATTTTTTTAATGGACTCCCAACCAACTTTACATGTTAGTACCTATAATGATCCATTGTTACAGTCTATGAATTATCACAATGTTTCTTTAATAAATCTAAGTATTTTATCTGGAAATACATAAATTTCTGACCTTATCATCTATATAATCGTGCATCCACTCTACACAACCTCAATTCACTCGATTTTAAAGAGATGACACATAAATTAAATGGTTACTGATTTTACATAAAAAGTCATGCTTATTAGTGGTCGACGTGGACAAAGGTGTTATTAAAACAATTGTTTGAATATTTATGAAGCTACTTCGGATGCTTTGAAAAATAAATGTCATTGTTTACAGTTAAGAGCGAAATATTAGCATAGAAGAATATTTTTCATTCATATTGTTAGAGACTGTGGTACCCTACCTATGTATATGTTACTGTAAAAGCCCGTATACAGGTAAATCTTAGGTTTTTTCAGAAAATCTTAGGATTTACCGGCATGGGTTGGTAAATGTAAGGATTTATAAATAATTGATTTTTTCGGGCCTTTGGCATTAGAATTTAGTATATGCTAGGTTTGCTACTACGGACGGACAGATGAGACGCCTACCGATTTACTTACTGGCATAGATGTATTAAATGACTGCTGGTAGGGTTATAAATCTTTGGCTAAGTGTTAAACTTCTTCAAAATTCGTTCAGTAGATATGATATCACATGAAAAAGCAATAATAATCTCTCTCTATCTCTTTCATCTGAACGTTTTCCCGGTTTTTTCCAGCGTCGAAGCCCAGGGTTCGCTTTCCTACTTTTTCGATTCCACTTCGCACGGTCGTCGGCATTCATTGTCGCGCATATCATTCTTGACGACACCAAGGATGATATGAGTGCCAAGATGATAAATAATGTAGGTACAATATACATTGTGCTTTTACTACTAACTTATATTTATTGGAAAAGTAATAATTTATGCATAATGTGAGGAAAAAACCAGAGGATTGGGAAAAAATGCTACAGTGATTTTGTTACGTCTCTTCCTCTCGATATTATTTACATCCTATTTGTATAGAAAACCTTCTCAACCATCAACTGTGGGATTGTTTAGAAACCCAAGTTTACAAAGGTCAGGCTTTATGCGGATCTCTTGTTATCGCCATAATATCTATCTTCAATCTTAGGATTAATTTATTTTTAAACAAACAATTAGTTCAAAAAAACACGGAAACATGATAGCATCTACATTTAAGTTCACATTGAAATCCTTTCATTATCTTTAAACTCATCAACATAATTCATTTATGAATAGGAATGATGAATGATTCTTAACATTTTTTGGCATTTGACCTTACTATACAATATAAGTAGTATTAATATTAGTATACAAAAAGAAGTCATAATATAGAGCGCCTTTTAAATGTTAAGATAGAAGATTTTTTTATATTGTTTGCTCATTCAATTACCTTGTATTTTTTATTGGAGCAATTAAAACAATTTGTCGTTATTTAAACAAAGACAGTTTTGAACTTCAAAACCTAGATTAGCAGTTTCAAAGACTTTCTTATTAAAGATCTCTGAGCGTTTGCTTCGGTTATAGATTATCTGCTATTTTGTGAATCTACTCGTAAGTCTTTTGAGAATCTCATATTATGAGAATAAAGGTTGCCGGTCGTTTTCCCAGGTGTTAAGTGTCGAAGCCTAGGGTCTAATTTCTTAGTTTTTCTTCTTACTCAGCATCCATAGCTCATCAGACAATTATATTGTAAGATTTTTGTTTTATAGCCACCATTACGAGCATCACAGCTGAAATTTAATCCTACTATAAAAGATCAACATAATCTTATCTAAGCTTGTACAAAATTGTACTGATATCTGCCTATTTCAAAAACCTTATTGAAAATATTTACACAAGTGTATTCATAAAACAAAAAGTGTCTGTCTGAGACTTGATACTGAGATTTTCAGTCAATATTTTTCAGGTGCGATTTGAAAAATAAATTAAAATGAATTTCTACTTGACTCTTCTTTTATCGTGAGACGGATAAACACTGTCCCTGTTACTCATAAAAAAGACAAAAGTAGGTTTATGTATGTTTTGTTACTATTGCAATATATACAATTTAACGAAACAAATAAACTGTAGCTTAAAATATAACAGAATAACAGGAAGCCAAAGCAGGAAGTAAACATTTTTTCTTTCTTTTCCAGGACTAGAAAAAACACCCGCCTAGGAACTATACTAAAAGAAACTGATTGATTTAACATACAATTGAGAGATCATACAAGAAATGGGTCAGTTGGAGAAAATGGAGGAAAAGCCGTCGCCGCAAACCTTCGGTCCCGGAGAGACATGGCGGATCCTGAAAAATGTTGTGGTTATCAGCTTAGCCTTCATGGCGCAGTTCACAGCTTACAGTGTAAGTGTGCTGATCTCTCAAGTTGTCGGCAGGCAGGCGGCCGGTCATAAATATACAGCCCATTCTATAAAATTAGGATCCCGGGCTTCTGGCGTATTCAAACATGAGGGATGAGCATTTCGTTCTCAGATCTCACAATTTATTTTTCTCTAACTGCTGTGCATTAAATTTCAAAATTATTCCTTGTTCAAATGCTCATGAATGATCCAAAAAACATTTTTTCATACCGCCACCGAAATCCTTTTCGTGAATTGTGACTACATGTTTAATGGATCTAATAAATCCTTTACTTAGCATATGGTATGTACGTGTTATTTTTTAGTTTTAGCTCAAAATTAAAAGATTTCGACAGAAATATGATGATACCTACCTTTAGTGCGTTGTCTTTAGCGTCTTCCTAACTATTTTTGTATAAACACCTTTTCAGGGAGCTGCTAACCTTCAGAGCTCGATCAACGCTGAAGCAGGCCTGGGTACAGCCTCCTTGGCTGCAGTCTATGTCGGACTTGTCTTCTCCAATATATTTCTACCATCAGCCGTTATTAAGTAAGAGTTTAATTTATTAATAAATAAAATGCATAGACGGAAATAGTAGTATAAAATACGAATGCGTTAAGTTATAAATATTCAGTCCAGGTTGAACTCAGAATACAGAAAAAATACAATCATTTGGCTTTGATTTTGATTATACAACCGGCTACCTGCCTGACTTCAACCCTCCTTGGGAATGCTATTGTTGCCTATCAGTGCGTCCTTTGATCGCCTCGTACGACATTCACAGGAGGATATGGAATTGTCTTATTCTAGGGCGGAACCACACGCCTAATAACTCTAAGTATACCATTAAATACATAATTTTTGAAATTCTATGCAATAAAATTTAAAAATAAATCTTTTTCAGATGGCTAGGCACGAAATGGGCGATATCCCTCTCGTTCGTGACGTATATGCCGTACATCGCTGCTCAGTTGTACCCCCGCTTCTACACGCTCATACCGGCCGGCCTTATCGTCGGCCTGGGCGGAGGGCCACTATGGTGCGCCAAGTGCACTTACATCACTGTAGTTAGTACATACGTATTATATATACAAAAGTAGTTCACTTGCCTTCATTTCTTTCTCTCTCGCCTGAGCTTTTTCCCGGTGGCTTCCGCAGCCATTGAGCGTTGGAGCCCATTGTTCCTTTATCTACTTTTACATGAATTGTTTTCAAAATAGTTTTGTTAATGAATTACTTATTTAAATGGATTTGTTATACATGTCATACATGCTTTTTATTTTTGAATATAATAACGCGATGAATAAATTCTGGAATTGAACCCGCGCCCTTGTCTATCCGGGACAGTGCTTTTGACCACTGAGCTATCGAGACCATGCCAGTTCGGCTGAATTAATTCATTTCTTTGAGGTGTATATATTGACCTAATTTTTTCCACCTTCTAGGTGTCAGAAGCTCACAGCAGTATTTCGAAGATCAACGCCGAGGCGCTTCTTGTAAGGTTTCTTGGACTGTTCTTCATGATTTTCCAAATGAACCAAATTTGGGGGAACCTCATCTCATCACTCGGTAAGTTGGAAATTTTGAAACAGAAATGGTTGTTTGTTATGTATTGCTACGATAAAATTGTGGTTTATCTTTCCTTATTGCAGTGAAATTTAGCAATCACTCTGTATTCTGGTTTTAATAACCCTGAATCAATGATCCTGAAAAAAATAGTGTTGTGGGGTGGGTACGATCGTGTATTCTATATAACTAAATAAAGAAAAATGATAATCATTAGATAATTTCGCACAATACATAAAAAATGCCTGCATTTTTTGCGCACTTTTCTTCTTTCTCTCAATCAATAGACCTTTCCCATATCATCGAATCATAATGATTTCAATGTGTTGTTCTCAGTGTTGTCCTCCGGCAACAACACGGCAGCTGTGACAGCTGTCAACGTCAGCCTGATACCAGACGTGTGCGGCGCTCACTTCCTACCCAGCGCCGACGCAGCACAGGCCTTGCAACCACAACCGCCTGAGAAGATCCAGATGATCGCTGGTTCGTTACATTGTTAAGAAGTCAACTGAGTAATGACAGCTGTCAACGTTAGCCTGATCCCAGACGTATGCGGCTCCCACTTCCTACTCAGCGCCGACGCAGCACGGGTCTTGCAACCACAACTCCCTTAGAAGATCCAATGATCGCTCGTTTGTTGTTATATTAATGAAACGTAAGCAGAGCAATGACAGCTGTCAACCTGATTCCAGTGCTGATGCAGTGCAAGGCTTGCGGCAACAACCATTGAGAAGATCCAGATGATCGGTGGTTTGTTGTTATATTGTTAAGGCGTAAGCAGAGCAGTGACAGCTATCAATGATGTAGCAGTGTAGCGCGTAAAGTCAATTATCTAGTCAGTGGTATTTTCTAGTTTGTATTATTAATTCCAAGAAATTGATGCACATGTGATGGTGGCGCTAGTGTATGAATTGACCCATAGATAAAATTAATATTTTATCTATGAATTGATCCATTTGCTATTGTTTTGTTTCCAGGTATTTACCTGGCTTGTATGGCTGGTGCTGCTCTCATAGTCGCAGTTGGTGTTGACTCAATGAAGAGGTACAAATTCTTAATACCATAATATTTAATTCTTAAAAACAGAAAATCTTACAATTTCAGACATTTGGCTGGGATTTTACATCCGTCTCCCTGTCTGACGTCGTTAGCTCTCAAAAAGTTTAGGATTATCATCCATACTATTAACTACCAAGGCTATGCACCTATCCCTTAATCGCCTTGTAGGATCTAAGGGAGGATATGGAGTTGCCCTATTTTAGGTTCCATACGTCACATTGACATTACGAAATACTTAGATATGGTAGTGTTCGCTCTAATATATATATGACTGATGTGAAGGCTCAATGTAAATGAGGGTGGTAAAGTGGTGGATTAATTTATATTTCAGGTACGAAGCTCACAGGAAGCCGACAGAGGGCGCCTCTTCAGGGGTGGGTCTGCTGGCGATGACGGTGAAGCTGCTGGTGGAGCCCAACCAGCTCCTGCTCATCACCATCAACATTTTCGTCGGCCTCGAGCAGGCTTTTTTCGGCGCCGACTTCACTGCTGTGAGTCACTAGTTTGTGTCACACTAGTCGAGACTAGTCTTACGATGCTTTAGTTATTTTATGAGTGCTATAAAAATCCATGAAAACAGTAATTTATTAAAATTGTGAATGTAATGGAAATTAGTACCTATTCAGCAAAACTGATTATTTTGAACTTTGCCATGGATTTAAAATTGTATTTCTGAAATAGAACCGCAAAATAGATATTGTTCTGAGAATGTATTCAACAAGTATCTATGACGGTGTGTTTTAGTAAAATACTTGTTTTTGTTATTTCACGTGCATATAATTTCATTATCGTAACTACGAGCATTATATATGTACACGAATGTAAAAATGTGAATTACTAAATTCATAATTAATTCTCATTTTGCTTTTTCATTTCTCGATTATGAAAATGTGAAAATACATCATTGCAGATGAATCTAAACAGGCGTTAGCTTCAGTGTTGAATCTTAGAAATTGTCTTTTTCTATACAGTTACAACATTAAACATTATTTTATTTGCAGGCCTTCGTATCCTGTGCAGTGGGGACAGGCACCGTGGGATATGTCATGCTGGTGTTTGGCATCGCTGACGCTATAGGGTGCGTCGTCACTGGGTACATAGCAAAGGTATACATTTCTAATACTTAGGTATGTACTTTTTAAATGATTACTGACTGGGATATAGACTTTCCCTAGATCAGGATACCAGTCTCTCGCAATTTTTTTATACAAAGATATGTATTGTATTGTGCTATAAGTGCCTGCAGATTTTATTTTTGGGGCAGAGGCGCACGGGGATTGTAGAGAGAGCACAGGAAAAGGCTGAGGGAGGCAACAGGTGACCCTCGTTCGGGTTGCTTTCTGCCCCGAATTTCCATTGCAATTCAGAGTGGGAATGCTGCCTGTGTGATGTGCACCTTGCCTAGGAAGCCTACTTTAGGTATTTTTAATTTATAAGTATTAATAAGTTATTTTTAAGTTAGATAGCTTAGCAAGTTATATTTTTTAGCTTTAATATAATTTTGTGTTTTTAGGTAAGGTATTTATTTATTTTGTCTATCCTTTCCAGGTGACAGGTCGCATCCCCCTGATGTGTCTCGCCACGATAGTCCATGGTGGTCTACTAATAGCCATGATGGCGTGGAGACCTCAAGCCGGGGAGACTCACATCATGTACATCATGGCTGTGCTGTGGGGACTGTGTGACTCCGTGTGGCTCGTGCAGGTCAACGGTTGGTAACTCTTTAACATCTTTTGAAGCGGTGGTAGACTAGCGGTTAAGACGCTCGCCTGGGAACCGAAAGGTACCCTTATTCGTATCGTATTGGTGCTGCATGATTTTCGTACCAATACTCATGTATTTTCATTGGCCACCACTTGTTTCCGCCGGTGAAGGAAAACGTCATAAGAATACCTGCACACTGGTTGACTATCTCGTTTACTAGTGTACTACACACACGAAAAAGAAGAAGACACCTCTCCCTCTCACCCTGTTTAGACCAGAAATCACCAGGCGGCCACTGTTTACAACCAGAAATGGAATCCCTGTTTGGTTAAGACCTCTCAATTTATTTGTGAATTAATTTCCTTTTCCAGCTTACTACGGTATCCTGTTCCCGGGAAGAGAAGAAGCCGCTTACGCCAACTTCAGACTGTGGGAATCCATGGGCTATATAATAGCCTACATCATATCTCCATACTTCAGGACCAGTGACAAAATATACCTCATTCTCGCGACATTAATCGTTGGCGTCATTGCCTACTTCATAGTGGAGTATAGAGATAGGAAAACTAAGAAGTTCGAAATTAATGTTAAAGACACTAATGGTGAAAAGGGACATGACAACTTTGCGTTCCATAAAACGGAATGATAAAAACGTAAATATTGGTTTATGTAATAAGTAATCTGCGATCTGATATTGGTTAGGACAACCCTACATCGCATCATATGAATGAATTTACTTGTATATTTTTGTAAATTGGCACTTACCTTGTTACTCTCTTGAATAGTGAAAATAAACTTGTATATTTTATTTCATAGTCCTAAATTTTACGGGAACTTAAATATTGTTGCTTCATAATGTTAATCTGGTTCCAAGTGTACGTTGTTTCTTAATAAACGTCTTACTTATATTAAGTAAGAAAACAGTTTATCGAGCTTTATTTAATTTTAAAAGTATATAAATATAAACAAGCAATAATTTTAGTAGCAGCGAAATTTTTATTTTAAATAGAACCTAACCTTTTCGGGGAAATGGGTGAAATTAACTGATCACCCGTCTGGCGCTTGCGCTTACGTCCCCAACCAGATAATAAAGTATAATAAATAGGAAATGGCAAGTATACTGTTAATAATTATAAAACTAGCTAGAGACCGAGGCTTCGTCCGCATCTAAAGCTAGAACAGTACTTTTTTCCTGAATGAAAGATTGATTAAGCAGATATAGTGTAACGCGTGTATACGAACGAAGATTCAAAAAAACTTATCTAAAGTTTTCTGGGTACCTATGTATGTTATAGGTAGATTCCATATATATTCCTATATTCCTAAGTGCCCTGGCCCTGACAAATGTGCGAGGTAACCTCTGGGTAAGCACCATCATAAACAAAGATATTGATTCCGAATTTTGGTATCACTGAAAATCAGCGCTGAGTGGTACCCTTTTGTAGCATATTTAATGTACCTTTGTAATATTAACATTTTGTTCATTTCCTGTGATGTATATTAGTATGTTATGAATTAATTTATTTCTATTTTCTATTTCAGTGGTGTTTATTAAGTTTTTGTAAAATTTGTGGCCATTAGTGCACATTTTTTGCACCAAAATACAAATTAAAAAATTTAAAATTAATGAATTCAAAAACATGGTTATAAAACACGGACAGTATCTATAAACTCTTCAGACGCTCTTCCGAACACGGCCTAAGGTCCAGTTCAAGCGAGTGTTTATCCAACGCGCGTAATAAGCAGCGATGGCACATATTGAATATTTAGTGTATCTGTGATTCGCAAAACACTTACTTGCCCGTTTATGTGAACTTTTTATTTCTCGCGCGAACGAGGCCTAAGCGTCAGTAGTTGCGCGGTCGCGGGACCTCTATCCATTTGTTGTCTATTGTTCATTGATCGCGCTTGAAGGGTCAATTCATAAAATATCTAGGTCTGTGTTATAACATGTTATTATTCAATTAACCTGCCTAATATGTCAGGTCGTGGTTCCGGCGCGTGCGCACATCCAAAATGACATGCATACGTAATCAGATCACCGCATTTTCATAAGTAGGTATTACAGGTTGGGTTTTAATCCAAAATTAGGATGCTTAGCTTTTAACGTACAAAGAACACTGCGTTTTTAGTTAACAATATAAGGTAAATTAATTCTTTCTATTCCCATACACAAAAATATATAACATGCTGGCATGTGTTATTAGACCATTCCATTTATCCCGTGGATGTCGTACGAGGCGATTAAGGTACACATATCCTTGAATTTCAAAAGTGGGTTAAAGTCAGGCTACTGTAAGATCAGAAATTTCTTCAAAATGTGACGTTTATACTTGGAATAAAAGGCTCACCGTACCACCACGGGTATTGGCAGGGGTAGTATGAGTCCAGCATGTAACCTTCAAATCGATTTGCTAGTGCGATAGCTAGTTATCAAACAAAAGAAGTCTATCGCCTTATTTTATTAGTACCTAAGTATTTTTAATACAGGCATTTGAAAAACAAGCATAAGGAAATGCCATGGGGACTTTCCGATTGGTTATTATATAGACCGCAGCACGATTGTGATGACGTAGAGGTTCTGGTAAATAAGACACAAATGGAATGGAAAGATTTTTCGTTAGTTTATAAGAACAACTATTACTAGCCGTTCGCCGCGAACTTAGACCTTGCGAACACAATATAAAATATTTGAAGAGTTGTTACAAAATTGTAAATAAGTATTTCAAAAACGACTTTCTATACTCGACGGATTTCGATGAAATTTAGTATATTGTAGAAATAGTCTGAAATTTATAGTAATTTTTATTTTGAAATTCATACGTCAGCTTACCGCAGCACCCATAGCTATAGTTAATAAAATTTTGAATGTAATTAAAAAAATATTTAATTATATTCAAAATTTCTTAAAAATCAGGTTTAGCGTACAGGTACAGCCGATAGCGCATCAACCTACCTAAATTTATTTTATAATTGAGGCTATTGTTGCTGCAAAAAGGTTTATGTTACTTGATCTGCGGGTGACTGTACATAAATACACAAAATAGAACATTTATTATGTCATAGTTAAATCAGAACCGGTAGAGTGGCACAATCGTGATCTAGGATACGACTGTTGCTGGTTTGGTCACATTTATAAAGTTACAATGGATATTATACGGTATAATGTTTCCATTATTAGAGACGTCACGACAAACAAATTAAAGTTAGCAATATTGATTAGTTAGACATTTGATAGTTTAGATGATAGGTGGTATTTTGCAGAATTAATTTGTTTTAATTCCTCAAGCTACAGACTTCTACGATACGTTTTCTGCCCGCTTACAGTGTTTATGTCTGAACTAAAACAGCACAACCTACCTAAATTCATTGCAAACTCGCCGCTATTATCGCGCCATAGATGTCCATGTAATTTGATGTTATGTTGTCTGTACCGACGTAAACACATGGGAAAGAAATTACTGAGTTTGAGTTTGAAACCGATATCGTGTTACAATGGGCACATGCCTCAGGCTTTACTGTGCCCACAATGCCTTTGAAGTGTTGCTAGTTGATAGTTCGCTCACCGTGCGAGCCCACGGGTGACCCTGGCAATTGGAAATTAAAAATAAAATTTAAAAAAGTTTGTTGTGTCGTGATGTTTGTGTGATTTTGTAAAATTGGAATAACCATTCATGAATTTGAACAAACTTCCTTAAGGTAATCAGGAAATTAAGTATTATTTACATTGGTTCTTTTTCAATTTTTTTTCTGGAAGAGATTGAAATGAAATTCAGAAAAAAAAGTGAATTTGCAAAAATAATATTTCTCTTTAATATTTACACCTTATATTTCTTGTTAAGTATGCATGTACCAAATTTCTTCGAAAACAGTCAAGCAGTTTCTACGTGAAAATATAACAAACATACATACCTACACTCTCACAATGTCCATTACATTGCTATGTATTATTTGACAAATATAAAAATATTTCTTTTTATAAGGTCTATCTATTTTATGTGTGATTGTTTTAATCTACAGTGTGGGATTTATGATATGTCAGAAAACTAGTAATTGGTACTCCCACAGAACAAATGGCAAATAATTATAATAAATCTGCATACTAGTATTACGGCTTATCAGTTTGTTATTTTATATGTTATAAGACTTTTTGTTTTTTTTTTTTTATATAATCATGTTTTTAAGGTCAGCCAGTTTGACAATACCATAAAGTACACGGATTACGTCTAGTAATCTTATCAGTTACTGCACATACCTATATACAATTAACTTTAACAATCTTAGCTCCCAAAAAGAAAAGAAAACTCGGCCTTATTAATTGTCGATAGGTGGATTAAAAAAAAAAACGTTTACTAGGGACGATAAACTGGATGTAACGTATAGGGTCCGAGCCGTTATGGCAGTGCCACATACCCTATTCAATACTTAATTGTTTAGTATCATGCCGCCTAGACACCATAGACAAACAGATCGCCGAATTATAGTGGTCCGATGTACATTATTGGTTTTCTACGCACATACAAACTAAAAAATGTACGGTCATTTACGTCGGCATCTGTCTGATTTCGCCGAGCCATTATGTCAATGGCAGACCAGTGTGTTTGCGCCAGTTGCCGCTAAGATGCTAAACGATTGTATGATGTTGGTATGTATGATGTATGCATCAGAGGGGGCCGGGGCCATTCACGCGCCAATTATCGACAATTATAAATAGTATTCAATCAAGTACAATACATAGTTTACGCATTGTTTACTAGACTTCAACCACGATCGTCATTAAATGTATCTTTTGGCCTAGATTTATGAAATTACTGGTATAAGTTGACCTCTAAAGAATTAATATAAATATCCACGTTAATCTAAACAGAAGAAGGTAAGGTTACTCTATGTTTTTTAATTTTTTTATTTAAACATACTTATTTTCATTAAAAACGACTGAGAGTACTTATGCACTTCCAACTAATAAATTTTTATAAACTCTTATATTGTTGTTAATTATATATGATATTTTCTATGTTCCTTTTTAATAAAATATTGTTATTATAAATATAACACACGTTATAAACGTTTGTCAGTTCGGATTAAAAATATGCAAGTACATACTTCCAATGTTGTCAACCTGTTACTTCCCTTCCGCCTTTCATAGTTCCGTACGCTGAGTTTGTTTTGATTATTTGACAGTTTGACCGGAACGGATTGGCCCTAACCGATTGGATCCAGTTTATACTGGTTTCCTTGAATGTTAACAAGGGAATGTTCCATTTAATTTTCTGCGTGATGTTGCTACGCGTCACTACTTACCTTAATAGTTAATTTGATTTTTGATACAACAGACTGGTCTAGCGTCGGCGGTGGTACAATGATTCAGACGCCTTTGAAACAAAAGTTCCCAGGTTCGAATCTATGCCACGTGAGTTTATAATTCAATCTGACTCGTGTTTGTATAGTTAGTACTTTTCATAGATCATCACTTGCTTCCGGCGAAAGAAAAAGTCATAGAAACCTGGACTCTTGTTGATAATTTATCATCTAGCGCATGTAATGGAGAAGGCAAACCACTCCATGAAGATTGTCATGAATGTAGTTATTAGTGCGTTTCATTCCACTTAACCATGACCCCCACCCAACAGGAAAACGACAGTAAGAAGGAAGAAAGGACGTCTATATGTTATGTATTTTCTTTCATCAGCAGCGACAACATGGCCGACGCAGTCTTCGGCACGAAAGAAAGATGGCGGATCACACGCAACATCTTCATCCTGGGCTTTGCGTTCATGATCCATTTCACGGCGTTCCACGGCGCCGCCAATCTACAGAGCTCAGTGAATAGCGACGCCGGCGCAGGCACTTTCACGTTAGCCGCGATATACTTCTCGCTGATTCTGTCCAACATCCTGTTGCCGGCTGTCATCATCAAGTAAGTGATCATAATACACTTCACGTTCCACGGCGCCACGAACTTGTGCAGAGCTCTGTGAATAGTTCAACTTTCATAATCAAATTTGGAGATCTTATTTGGAATCACGGTTAACTTAATTGGCCTGATATAATGTCGCCCGAGTCTTCAAAGCCTTCGGTCTACCAAATTTTCAATTTTCTTCAGGAAGTTTTGATAACGAAGACATTGTGGTTGTTTGTACACAACCACAATAACCAGATATCACACTATGGCTTGGATTTTTTATTTTATTTTTTATACTTTGGCATCCTTTTATCAACGTGATCAGTCCAGTGCCAAGGTATATAGGTCTGCATAAAACTCTTTAGTCAACTTCTTAAAATTTAGGAAGTTGGTTCAAATGATTTTTATGAGTCATATGAAGTGAATTTTGGTAAATTTTCTAGATGGCTGGGCTGCAAGTGGGCCGTGGCAGTGTCGTTCATCGCGTACATGCCGTTCATTGCGGCCCAGTTCTACCCGCGGCTGTACACCCTCATCCCGGCCGGCATGATGGTGGGATTCGGCGGGGGGCCGCTGTGGTGCGCCAAGTGTACTTATTTGTCTGTGGTGAGTGTTTTTTATTCATTTAGATTTAGACTTACCGCAGTCAGTTTGAAGGTTCAATTTAAAATTCCCAGTTTTACTTGGGTCTGTACACTTTCACACCGGCTTCACACCACATGATGACCGGTTTTTAATATTTCATATTATTAAAATCAGCAGAAATACGGAGGAGTATGAAACTTGGGCTCTCGCTCGAGCGAAGATGAACTTCGCTTTTAATTACTCTACTATCGTTAACTGCTTACGCTTAAAATTTTAACACTCGGGCAAATTTTAATCTGTCAATGACATATACTATTATATTATCGTATGTAAGCTCCTCAGGTTTTAAGAGTTATTTTCATTTGCTGTTTTATATATTGATGAATATTTTTAACAATGGAATATTAAATTACGTGACTTGTAGATTTAAGTGCTCGGTGTCATAAGCTGATCAATCAATACAACAAAAATATCTGGTTTTATGCTTTATTTGTTATCATATCCACATTGCGTGGATTTACATTATTTACCGGACGAAAATTGGATTCGTGCTTCAAAGACCCACTAGCGTAAAAAGTGCGTGAATAACGCGGTATTCTATTTTTTTAAGTTTGTTTTGTTTATAGAGGCTAAACGTCACAATGATACTCGTATCTATTACTAGTTTTGCAACGGTGGCACTACGAGTACGATTTAATTTCTTACTAACTGTTAAATACATATATATAGCACATTGATTTCGAGCTGCCGCGACTTCCTTTTCATGAAGTCTCTCAGAAAATGAAGTAGGGATACTGGCTATCGCTTTTGCCTGGACCTGGCAGGGCAAACCCAAGAGATATTGATTTGATGTCGGCAAGAAAACGTCCGACTATATATGTATAGAAGATCGTGAGAAGTGGAAAAGAAAATATAGGAAAGCAGACTCAGTTCCGTCGCTCTGTGGTTGGGAATCAACCAAAAGAAAACTCTTACATAAGTGAGAGATAAGGACTTCTGTTCATAGATGAACGATATCCGTTAAGATACATGCGTGTTGCGTTGAAGAACTATCCTCCTCCTCCTGGCCTAGCCTCCTGGCTCCTGGTCAATAATGTATTGTCATCCCTACAAAACGTGTATACAATCGGTTGAAGATGTCTGCTTCAAAATTCAATTGTAATAAAATAAAAGAATCCACCAGAATTCACATTACCACCACCACAATATTTTCCCTCATACATCCTACTAGGGATTTATGTACCTGAGGATGTATGTGTGTTTGTTTGTTTCGATTGATTGATATGAAATTTGCTAGGTAGAATATAACCTGAAATAATACCTAGGGTACTTAATAACCCGAAGTTCCCGCGGGTGCAAATCCCCGGGGCCCAGCTAGTACTTATAAATTTCAAGGTAAACAAAAGCTAGCAACAACCCTTTGTTTGTAGGTAGCGGAGCCGTACGCCAAGCTGTCAGGAGTGCCGGTAGACGTGCTGGTGGTGCGGTTCTTCGGGTTGTTCTTCATGTTCTATCAAATGGCGCAGATCTGGGGCAACCTCATCTCATCAGCTGGTGAGTATCAAGTTGTATTGGTCATGTCTTTACGTAGTTCAGAAATAAATCATTTTTTGTAGATTAAGTTCGACTGGGAGCAGTGCACAACAGTGCTACTTGAACATCACATCACATCGCAACTGATAGAATGCAAAATAAAGATTAAGGTCAAGGTCAGGAGAAGTGAAAATGATTGCCAAGTGTGAGTGATGTGACTTTCGAATTTTACCGAATCGCAAAGCAGAGCTTTCTTTCTAAAGTTAATTCTTTTTTGAAATACCTAAAATTTAATATTGTACACCTAGTAACAAATGACATGTATACGTAAGAAGTTTCTTATATAGTATACTTATACTAAACCGATTTCGGCCACGGAAACCACTTCGACTCCTCGTTGTTATCGATCTGGAAAAATTACCTTAGGCCCAATTTTTGGCATTAGGCCAAAATAAACCGAAGTGTTCCGATTCAAGCAAGCGGCATGACAACATTTAACTTAATCCAAGTGGATGAAAGAGACGGCCAAAAATTGAACTACAGAACGGAAATAACTACTGTTTTAGTCATTTTGAATTTAGGAAATAAAAAAACATAAGAAGTGTCATTTCACGGTCAAGGATTTTGTGGTGAGTGGGTGTCACTTGGTCGCTGGCCTTGATATAAATACCATTCTATTTAAATGAATTAACTTATTTATACGATTACTTGGCAGCGATAACCTTAAAGCCTATGCAGACGATAAATTAAATTATTTTTTTGCAAGATGATAATATTATTTAACTCATCTTGCGAAAAAACCATTTACCCCCATATCGTGACAACCCGACACACACAGGTGGGTTACGCCTAGTATTTTACCAATATCTTTCCGAAAGGTCCATTGCAAACCCATCAAAAAGTGAGATTCGTCGAGGAATTGGGAAAATACTGATGATACGCACGCGTACCAACGAACAGCGGAAATAGCTGAACGTAGAAACACGAATGTTTGTAATTTAAAAAAGATTTATTTTTTCAAGTAAATGAGTTTTTTGGAAATCCTGGGAATAAAAAGATCGATACGGGTTATAACGTATCGTATAGCTCTGTAATTTCGTCAAAGGTTTAAAAGGTTAACTAAATTGAGGAAATTGAGGAGGAAGATTAACTTGTGGATTGTGGAATTTGTGTTATACACTGTGTAATTTATGCCATTTTTATGAATATTCCATGATGGATTGAATACACACTTGATTTAAAGTAAATCAGGTAATTACTACCTCATAAACCACTTATACACGATCATTAAATCGCTACAATAAATGCAGCAACTTTAATGAATGTCTATATTTACTTGATAATTATTAACTGCACTATGTTGTAATCAATTTTTGGGAAAACATGATTAATTTTATTTGTCCTCGTTGTCAAATACCATCGACACGCAAAGATAAAAGAACTGAACTACTTCTTCCCATTTTCTTCGGGTGCGAATGGCTTTTGCACCTGTGAACTATTTAGTACACCGAATAGTACATTCTTTATGTGAAAGTTTCAAACGAATTCAACAAACTTTCACAGAATTTACAATATTCGTCACAATCCCACAATATCCTAGAATAGTTTCTTGAACAGTTTCTATGTTACATGTTTCGCGATAAAATTTAGCCTATTGTAAATCTTGAATATTTTGTCTATCACTGAATCTATCATCAAAATCGGTTTATGTTTTCAAACAAAAAATGAAGACAACATATTACCTAGTAGATTTTTTCTTTTTAATATTAAATACACGTATGGTAAGTACGTACAGATTCTCTGAGCAATTTTGCGAATTTGTTTTTTAAAGTTCGTTTACATTTTGGTAATGTTGTTTCCAGTACTATCGTCATCTCTGGGCGAAGTGGTCTCCACGCTGAACGAGACGTTGACCCCGATTGACCTTGAGGTCACCAACGTGACTTCTGTGGTGGACTTGGGGGAGACCTGTGGGGTCAACTTCTGCAGTGGCAGCGCCTCGCATGTATGTACTCCACTTTCTCTATTCCATTTTTGTTTGTTAAATCACCTTTCAATTTCTAATTTTGTTGATGCAGCTCAGCTCATTGCTAGTTTATTCGGCTGTGATGCCTACAAGCCTATAGGATTTGTTTAAAAAATAAAACTAATAACTTTTAAGACCGGTCGCCTGCCTGACATGAACCCTCTTTGGAAATGCTGTTGAAAGTGCTCCAAAAAGGCCATTTTTATCCCATAGTCATTCACGGGAGCTAAGAGTGGTCTTATTTTAGAACGGGACCACACGCCACACTATATATTATGCTATCTATACTATTAAAACAAACCTCTTCATATTTTCATTAAAAACTTCATTCTAGGAGAACACGAACTTGGCGCCGCCGTCTCCTTTGAAGATCCAAGTGATATCTGGCGTGTATCTGGCATGTATGGCGATTGCAGTGGTCCTGGTAGCTGTGGGTGTCGACTCTCTGAGGAGGTAACGTCCGTCTGATGCTGGTCTTGGATGATCCATCCAAGTCAAAATCGCCATACAGGAAATTGGATCTTTACAGGCACTTTTTTACTTTATCATGCCAGACGGGTTTATTATTCTCGTTTTATATACACACACACACGTTTTTATCTCCGGGATGGATAGGATGAAGAGTTGCGAAACGGAAAGACAACGTTCAGCTATATGCTGGTATTAGGTTTTTATACTGCACTTAAAAGATAAAAGATATTTTATTTGCAAAAACGCGTGTAAATTGATACATAAAATCTTAAAACACTTAGACTCAATATGCCTTGTTTTAGAATGGTGTGCAAATATAGTTACAACCGCTGCTATACATACTTAAGTAAAGAAAAAAACAATCTATATAATTATTATCTATATAATAATTATGAATAATTATGAATGCTTCTGGATGTCTGTATTACTTGTTACTACTACACTTATTTTATTACCTCATTCATTCATTCATCGAGTGTGTTATTGCTAATACTTTGGTCAGATTTTATTCAAGTTGCCTAAACTCATCTAACATGATCTTCTACGACTACTTACCGCCATCTAGTGGCAGGTAGTCGCATACACACGAGTGAACTAAACTGTCCACCAATGTGCAGTTTTCCTCACGAAGTTTCTTTCACCGGAAGCAAGTGGTGGTCGATGAAAACTACATACATGAGTCAGAGTGGTATACAAACTCATTTGACATATTCGAATCTGGGCCAGCACCGTTTCTATTATTGCCTAAAATAAATTGATTTATTTATTATTTTAATTTACATTACATTTTAATTTACATAGCATTACATTGGCATGTGTTGTTCAGGTACACAGCAGGTCGCCGGACGGCCATCGACAACAAGTCAGGCCTGAAGCTGATGGCGGTGACCCTGCGCCAGCTCAGGCACAAGTACCAGCTGTTGTTGCTGCCCGTCATCGGCTACATCGGCGCTGAGCAGGCTTTCATGGCGGCCGACTTCACTCAGGCACGTAAAAATAAAATTTATACAGGATTATTTAAACACCAGCCAATTTCACAATATAACAAGGTCTAAATAAAAATTATTGTGAAATTAGTATTGTACAAAAATTTAATTTTTGACAAGCTTTTATTGTGCAGAGAGATTATTGTATTTAATGTGAGACAAACAAATAATTCCATGCAGTAAACAGTTGAGGAGTTCTCACGTCCTGAGCCGTTCCTAGTCCTGTGTGCACCATCAGGTTATACTTATCATAATAATGCATTGTCATCCAAACTAAACGTGTGTACAAAGTTTCCGTTCAATCGATGAAGATATCTGCTTCAAAATGGAGTTATATAATTTTTCGACATTTCGTGCTAAGTTCTATCCAAGGAATTAGTAGGTACGTTGTACGAAGTACTTATTAAATCCATGGTTCTATCAGATGATTGATCAAATTTGTAACACCGTGTTTTGATATTTATTTTATCAGGCGTTAAATTTTCTTCTTAGCAAATATTTTGACTTGCTCTTTTGCTATTAAAAATAATGAAAACAACTTTCAAACATCATTTTCGGAAAACAATTTAACGTAGATTGCACATAATTTATAATGTAGTCGAAACAAGATGTTTACCTGCTTAGTAGTATATACAAACAAATAGAAAAACAATCGCATACTTACAAAAAAATCACGATTGATCCGTAGGCGTTCGTCGGCTGCGCATACGGCATCCACAACATAGGCTACGTGATGATTTGTTTTGGAGTATTTAATGCTATAGCGGCTCCCGTCGCCGGCGCTTTGGTGAAGGTCACTGGGAGGTTGCCGGTCATGCTCACCGCTCTTGTAAGTCTTAATTATCTTTATCCATGCAAATTATAAAACAAAGTTTTCTACCGCGTGATAAACTCAAAAACTACTGCGCGGATTGTCATGCGGTTTTCATCAATGGATAGAGCGATTCCTGATTTTACCCGTACGAAAATAAAACATAATAAATAATATACCTAAACCTTCCTCATGAATCACACTATCCAATGGTGAAAACCGCGGGAAAATCGGTGCATATTTTTTTTTAAGTTTATCACTCACAGACAGAGAGAGACAGACGTCGCAGAGGACTTGTTTTATAATATTTAAGGATATCTGTCTCATCTTTTGCGCATTCCCCATTGCATTTGGAGCTGTGAGCAAGAGCCAGTGTAAAAAAATGAACATAAAAATGTTGATAATTCAGCTGTGTTTTACAACCAGCGGCTTGCCTGATGTCAACCCTCTTGAAGATATGGAATGGTCCTATTTTAGGGCGGAACCACACGACACAGCTGACTGAGAATGACATATTATCAGTACTGGTGAGTCATCATCATCACCTGGATCAGCTAGAACCTGATGATTTCGTGTTCAAACAATGAATATAACAATGAAATTATCTTGGACTGTAGTCCCAGATTTATGGTCTGTCTGTTCACGATTCCCTCAATAAAGCTTAATAGATTTTTGTTTATACGTAGATCTTGAACCTGTGTCTGCTGACGGCCCTGCTGCTCTGGAGACCAGACCCTGAGCAGTGGATGGTGTTCTACTTCCTTGCTGCGGTGTGGGGCACGGCTGACGCTGTGTGGCTCGTGCAAGTCAATGGTGGGTATTCATAAGGACCATTGCCCAACTAGATGGCGGTAGGTAAACGTAAAAGACATTCCCAATGACTTTAGGGGGACTAACGGCAAAAACTGATGCCAGTGTACACTATGTACTGTATACACTCTATAAGTAGAAGAATAATGAACATCAAATGATGTCTATAGGACTGTTTTAGACTTTTCACAAAAGTAAAAAAAACTGCTTTTATGTCGCCAGTTTTATTTAAACTAATAATTCTGTTAATTAATTTTAGCGCTCTCTGGAATTTTATTTCCTGGCAATGAAGAAGCAGCGTATTCCAACTTCCGGTTATGGGAAGCAACCGGAAGTGTGCTCTCTTATGCAACTGCACCCTATCTTTGTGTCAGAACCAGGTACCTTTACACTTGTTGGCATAATTTAAAGCGGTAGGCATTTTTTGATATAGATCTTCGGCAATCTATTAGTAGTTAGTATATTGCGTGAAGATCTGACAGATTTTTACTGCGTTTGCATTATTATTCTTTGAACTTAGTTTATGGGCCTGGTACATACAAGTTCAAGGTACTATACATTATTGTTCTTAATTAATCTTTCATTTTATATAATTATTCCACTAAGATAGACTGGTAGATAAAAGGTAAAAAGTTTTCCTGTTGGTTCCACAGTTTTACAGTAGAAGTGGATTTTAATATCGAGATATTATAACAATATTTTTATCCGATACTAGATTTTGCCCGGGGCTTCGCTCCGCTAGGAATTTTGAGATAAAATATAGGCTATAACAATCTTAGATAATGAACCTTTTTAATGGTGAAATAATTTTTGAAATCGTTTCAGTAGTTTCAGAGAATACCCGCCTCAAACATACAAACTCACAAACGCTTACCTCTTTATAATAATAGTATAGATTTATAGTATCTTCGTATTCCAGTTTGAATCAGTAAATGTGACATGTTGGTGATCTCGTTTCAGACTCCAAATACTCCTGGGTCTACTGCTGCTAGGCTTCTCTGGGTACAGCACCATCGAGCTGATGGAGTACCGCGCGAAGAGGGCGCACCACCTCGAGAGGAACTTCGAGCTCGTTAGCGGGAGGAAGGAACAGGATTGAGATGTGGTTTGACACTCAACGAGACATAAAAGAAATTTAATTGTAAACTTCTAAGACGGGGAAGCTTTTGCCCAGCAGTGGGACATATTAAAGCTATAAAGTAAGTTTAATAAAAAAATAATTTTTGACACTAGCTTTTGTTATAGGAGATCTTAATGACAAAATTATGAGTTTCCTTTACCCGGTAAGAAGGTGTTATGTTTATATAATAAATACATTAATTAAAATTAGGAAACTTCAGTTAGTTATATATAGTTACAAATGTGATCATGTTTCTTGTGTTCATGTCTCTCTAATATATTAGTTTATAATAATTTTAGGTATACGATGAAATAACCGGAAGTATACTTATCCCACAGCATCCTTAGATTAAAAGGGACTGTTAGAAATTTTGATATTGTATATTCTTACTTCCCTCGAGGACTGTTTTCCGCAGTTAGGCCTCTTGTCTGGGCCTTTTCTGCGTAATATATATTGTATATTAACAGACATTATAAATTTATATTTTGAAACATAGATTAATTTTAAGTATGTATAAATATTATCTTTAATTGAAGTATCGCAGTCAAAAATAGTTACCAAAAATAAATATAACTGTTCCTTTTAACAATCGTTTATTTGTAAAAATACTTCCATGAAAATTATTAAATATCTGTTTCTTCTACTACTGAAAAAAAAACATGAACACTAGGTATTGTTATTAAATCGATCAAACGATACCACGTCCACTTATCAATGTAGTTGCAGATCAATACTTCCATTCTCATATTATAAAGATAAAAGATTTGTATTTTTGTTTCTAATAAATAATCAAGAACTACTCGTTCGATTTTCATGAAATTTGGCACAGAGACGGACAAATCTTTCCGGAGCAAAATAGGCATTTTTGGTTTTACCCGAGCGAAGCCGGCTCGGACTTCTAGTAATAAATACATTTTAAATACGAAATATTTCTTATTAAATGTTTAATTGCAAAATAAAACAAATAGTGTACTTTCAATAAATTCATTCGTTTTTATTCTCTCCACATAAATACTTAAAGGTGGATTACCTAAACAAGCCGTATCTAAGTACATGATCGCAAGTAACAGGTGACTAAAACTGTTATACACATTACCACTAAATAAACACACTTCGTTTTCAGTCACAGGAGTTCTCATATGAACCAAAGATTGCTTAAACACGCCTGACCATAGACCAAAGGTCATTGAACCAAGGAGCTGCTAAAACCTTTATGTAAAAAATCATAAAAGTTACATTATATTCTTGCTTTTCTTGTTTTTGCAATCATCGGTTCAAATTTAAATTTGGAACAAAATGGAACGAAATTAACATTGTAAGTACGAACGGTGAGAAATGACGTGGAATGTTTATTACGGCCCTCATGTCATTCTAGTATTGAGAATTTATATTTATTTATATTTTATTTTATTGTATCACGAATAACATCGCACATAATTTTCACCTGTGTTTTAATGTTCCTTCTTTCGTTTTAAGAAAACCCTGGACTTTCCTTGGACATTATTATCAATATTGTATACTATTGTATACACTTTATTTATACTTTATACAATAAGTCACTGGTCCGATCTATAATACGTTAGTTACGAAATAAAAGCAGCGATCTATCGTATATTAATGTTAAATCACTTAAAACCAGAGATAGATTTACGCCCGAGCGTAAAAGTTTTACGCCGGTGTAAACCTATCTCTGACTATATCAAATTCGTTGATTTCTTCTACTCTATGTAAGTATCATTATGTATTATCGTCAGTTTAAAGCGTAGAACCGTAATACTTGAAAATATACTTTTCTTTTATATCTTATTTAAAAGGAAGACCGATAAGGCACGGAGATTGAAGTAAAGTTTAATAAAGTTAGCACCTCTCCATTTTGTTTGGAACTATATAACCTCGTAATTCTAAAAATAAATTTTTGATCAAGTGTTTAAGCTTGTATTTATACGGGTCACTAATTTTATTAGATTAGTCATGTTTTTTCTTTTTTTTTTTAATATCCGTTCTTAAATAATCCCAATATGCATTATGCATTAATAAGAAGATAATTCCTGGATAAAATACCTTTTCTGTTTAATATGATTAAAATTAGAGTACTATGTGTGTACTGAATCACAATTATAAATAACGCATATCTTTTTTCTTTTGTTCAATATTTTGGGACATCTGATTTTAGCACATAGCTTACGGGAGTACAATTAGTTTATAAATTTGGCATTTTATCATTATATTTAAAGATAATATTTGTATTTTTAAAATGAGTAACCATCACTGTCGAAACTTTAGCAAATGTCTAAAAATGGATGCATAAAATATTGTAAAAACTCGTATATGTAGATCTTCTATATACTATTTTGGCAATTAAGGAGATAACCACAGGTAAATACAGTGTTTACTATATTGAAGTACTCTTAAATTATGTATAACTGGGCTATGATATATACAAAATTCAAAATTAAAACTCAAAGAGACTTTAACATTATTCTATGCAATATTAACATACTGTAATTTAAACGGTAAGTATATTTCTGAGCTTTTATCAGGTGTGGTATAAATAAATGCTATTTATAATTGACGTATAAAATATACATCTATGTAATATAACTATACATGTGTACATACGAAATGTATAAATTTGTGACCCTGTATTAGAATTCTAATAGTAGCCTCGAATATTATGTCGTATTTTTACATGCAGGCCATTATATACAAACAATTGTTAAATTATTTAAAATTATCTAGGGGTCTTTCAGCACCGAATTTATTTATTAATTCGACAATATTGTTGAAAGTATTTTTGTATGCAAAGATTAAAAAATGACTGAATGTAATTCGGTTACTTTTGTTTGATCATCCCTATTTCTTTATTCGATCTTCCAAAAATTATAATTAATGAAGATCAAGACAATGAAAAGAAAGATTATCGGAACCTCAGTTTAACATTTCGCCGTCACGACTCGTATAAGTCAATGTTATAGAAAATTATAACAATTATTCGGATAACTACTAACAAAAAACAAGATATTCCTGATTTATGGACACATACAAAAACATTTCACAATCATTATTAACATTAAAACCATTTGGACGGCAACACGTAACGTTTAGTTTAACAAGTTTATTTACAGATAAAAAACTTAAAATTCACTTAAAATAGTCTAAAGCGCCTTAAAACATAACTAAATGCAAAATCTACATCAGGAAGACTTTACGATTGTGGAAGTGACTAATGTTCTACTCTAACTAGAATTATTATGATAATCGTGTAAGCTGCCTTTATTGATCAGTCATTAAATAAGTATTAGCTGGTGCTGCAGAGTCTAATTGTAATTATCAATTTCTGTAAAATAACACTGTTCAGGTTTTGTTTTTGCTAAGTTGCGGGTGGCAAAGGTGGCAGATACTGAAATGCACTTTTTAGATGTCATAGACAATCAAAGTTTATAAACAATAAAAGATTTAAAAATAGGAATCGCATTAAGTACCTCTATCAGATTGTCTATGTCAAATAAATAATGCGGCGAAGCAAAAACTGAACATGGAATTAAAAATAACAAAGTACTAATTTAACAATAAAACGCCGTTGTATTCTAACTGGGACTGGTTGTGTTGCTCCTCGGCTCTGATTTGACAGATGTTCCATTGATTTTGGGACCAGTTGCTGGGAGCACTGGGGTGGTAGGATTGAGGGTCAGGCATTGACTGCAGGGCTCCAACCGACTGGCGAGCGCCATTTTGAGTTTCAGCGCTGGCCCGAGCTTCATCTGTAGCGTGCCTGTTAGTTGTTCTTCTGTGACGAGAGGCAAGACGGCGCCGTCAATTCTTTGGTCTCGGAAGTTCTGAAAAGAAATAAAATATTAAATTATATTGATTCAGATTTACAACTAGTAGCAACTGTGGCATGTTCATTGAATTTTTTCAGAATCGATTTGTTGAGAAAAGATGTTATGATTTCCTAATGAAGCCACGAATAGAATAAGATCGTAATGAAACCTAGTAACAGTTTAACGAGTCTAATTGACGAGAGCAGGTTCAGGAAGACGCGGCCAGCACCTGTCGGTATAGCGCGCGCGACCCAACGAGGTCCTTGCTAAGAAAATAACCAAGACGAAAATGGGCAACGTAGGTACCTACTTATCGATAGATGTGGGTAGACATTAAGAAATTGCTACCTTTCTAAAATAGCTTTCAATTTGAAAAACTGACAGACTAATAATAATAAATATAATGTTGTAATAAATAGAAATTACGAGTTTAGTTACGTACACAATGTCGATATTTTTGTATCGATAATTAACAAAAGCTAAATTGTTATTGTTACAGATTTCATGCACTTTAGTAAACTGATTCTAGTTTTTATTGCGGCGTTATAGATCTTTCTATTTGTAATACGCAAAGTATTATTATTATGTTTGAATGATAAAGAATCCAACCACGAAAATTGTAAAAATGGAAAGCATCAAAACGATTCGAGGCGATTGGCAGCGGGTCGCGGCCGCAGCGTCCAGCGACCTGTCATCTCCGCGGGAACGTTGACAAAAAGCGCGCCGCCTACGTGACGTCCTGCCCCCCTGCCCGCCTCACCTCAGCCTGCTCTACCGCGGCGCATCTCCGAGCTCCTTGCCCTCTCGATCCTCCACGCTCGACCACTTTTTACCGCGCGACATTTGCCCGGAGTTCGATCCGTGTCATCCGACGTATTCCTTTTTTAAATTGCGCCGTTGTTCGATTTTATTTTTTTAATTTTATAAGGCTTCGAGCCAGCCGCCGGCCGACCGGTAAAAAGCGATAGCATATAAAAAACTCTATGAATAATTAAAGTGAGATCGCTACTGGCTAGATCATGGGAACGGAATTACTTAGCGGCGACAGGTCGGCGGCGGCCGCGTTCTGAAGGACAGGTCAATTTGCGGGACTCATTTTGTTCTTTGCCATTAGTGCTATCCGTCAATTGGCCATGAAGAAGTGGAATGATGTGAAGTATTTCAAGGAGACAGGAGTGAATTAGAGTGGAACGAGGGTTCGACCCGGTTAACCTTCGGACGTTTGGTTGGAGGGCATGTTTACGTATAATGGGGGTTACGGCGCGGTTCGGGACTCTAATGCCCGTGCCCGGAGGTCACTAGTGACCCCAGCGGTTAAATGAATCGGAATGATATCTAAGAAAATTGTTTAATTGGGGGTCAAATTACGGGTTCGGGACAGAGCGAGCGCAACCTCTAAGTCTACCTTTTCTTGGATTTTGGAAAGTAATCATATCTTCAATGGTTTTTATTCTATTTTAGAAATGTTTTTATATCTGTGTATTTTAGATATAATTTCAAATACATTTAAAAACTGTTCCTTTTTGTTAGTAGGCATATTTTGAGGTGGGTCGAGTAGTTAAGACTGCATTTCTTGAAACTTGACACGATAATTAATTCTTGAAATTAATGAAAGAAAAAATAGACCAGTGATAATTTTTGTTTAGGATCCCAGCCAGAGGACGGCAGCTGCAACACGTGAAAACCAACTTGTATTGCAAGTGAAATTATCATCACTCAAGTTATTTTTGCAAACAAAACTCATTGTTGCCTTCGCTTAAATTGCCCGGGAGGAGCTGCGCGATAACTTCTGTCGGGTCAGGGCTGTCAATACCAACAAAAAATATGGATTAAAGGCTAAAAACCGTGTGTGTTAAATAACGTGGAACTTGGTTTTACTTCCTTCAGTACCCATAGAAGGTAAGGAATTCCAATATAACTAACTAAATAATATCAAACCTAGAAGCGATAATCTTTTACAAGCGTAACAGGTGCACGCCGAACAAACTAGACGTCTTTTTCCAATTGGCGCGATACGATATTTTACTCCCGTGACAGGATAATGGCCGTGAGTTGGCAACCCTGCCCGCTCTATATTTACAGTTGTATAGTTAACGTGGCACGGATACTGCGTATCGCCTGTGGCCATGAACCGATCTTAAATTGCGGCGTGCGGCGTGTAGCCACAGCAGCCACGTCCTGTGAACAGGTTGTCGGGGAGCAAAAAAGGTTAAAGTATGCTCCCTGGGGTCGAGCGCGGGGTTGGGGCAGCGCGCGGGCGGCGGGGAGGCAGGCTAATGACAGGGGCGGCGCGGCGCCCGCGGCGGCTACCGCGCAAATTGATGCCTGCGCCCTCTAAGAACCTTTGCTCCCGGCTAGTGATGTGCGCACTCGATAACTGCGACAACCGAGCCAAAGCTAGAATTATTGCGGCGTAATCGCGCAGGTGCGATCCGTAATGGCCGACGGTGTTTCTCTTTCTAATTATTGGAAATGTTAGTCTAACACTGCCTATTCCAGATCAGTTTATTGCATCTTCGTTAGTTAGAACCATTAAATCTTTGCAATCGAGATTAGTTATTAGCTCATATAATTTACGGTTAGCAATACGCAATTGGAAAAAGTAGAACGGAAATGCATTCTAGTGAGCAAAACAAACAAAGCAACATTAGCACACGTAATTTCACCGCATGGGTAATGACGGAGTATCGACATCGATAATCGCGGCGAGATAACATCACTATTCGGAGGCCGCATGACTCTATAAAGATTGCTATTAACTCTAAAGCATAGAGCGACTTATATTTAGAAGCTGCTGTGGACCAGTCAGTGTAATTATCAGACCATCGCCAATGGTGGCCATCTTTTATTTTTATTTTTGGTACCGTTTATTTTTTAAAAGTAAGAGGTAAGGGGTCAGGGGACGGACACGTTTTTAGTCTTTTTTTTCAGCTATTGTCGTTTTGTACTTTGTTAGCCACTTTCTAACTTTTACTTTGTAATGGTATCCATTAGTGTGCTGGTACTTATAGTACGGGTAGTTACGCGTATTAGTTTTTAACTAACATTTACATTAAATGTTGCTTTGGTTAGATGTATTATTGTGAATTATGGACAAAAAAGTGAAACAAAAAGATGTTGGCATCTAGATATTTATTTATGGTCATCGGAATACTACAGACACAGAGACAGTAGCAAATAAAAATATAATTATATTTAAGTACATTAATATAACAAATAGGCACATTTAGCTCTTAAAGATTTAGTAGGTAGGTACAAGCTCTGGTAAGTATGAAAAGGTAAGTAAAGGTACCAATATTGTTGTTGAAAATGTTGGTCTGTAAATTTAGTAATAAATACCAAATAACTATATGATCCTAGAACTTAGAGTTCTTGGACATTAGTCATTATTATTATCTACTTGATGAAGTATTTACACATTTTGTAGCATAAAATTTAAAGGCATCATAACCTCTGAGGAACTCCAAGTGAGCCTCATGACAACAATAAATATTACTTCACTCATTTCATTAGAAAACTTATCATAGACGAGATCGGAGCTGGCGCAAAAAGCTCCTACATAATAATTGGAAAATAGCCTTCGTATAGTGGGAGTGGCGCGAGTGCGAGCGAAACGCACAGCGGAAACGGATCGAGTAAAAGCGAGATGACGATACTATCGCTTGTAGGTGGGCGGAGAAACGTAGCCCGAATAGGTACGGGCGCACCCGAACTTAGTCGAGTGGATAACGCCCAGTCGCTAATACTAAGTAGAATCGGCCAACTTAGTTGACCTCTACTACTTTCCTCTCTACTATATCAATGCGGGTCAAGAAAAGCCGGTGGTTTCTTTACATACAATGTTTGCAATTCAGCAGTATTTCCTTTTATCGTTGTTAATCGCATATCTTTATTATTTGAAACTGCTTTTATAATGCGATACCTGTGCTAACTTGAGGAAACAATAGAAAAAAATATCAGGGAAAACTTCAAATTAAGTGAAAATGAAAAAAAAAAATCAAGATTTATTGCGCCCATTTTAAAAAAAGTCAAGTCAATGACAAATAGACAGGATCAACAAAAAAGAAAAACAAAACTTTTTAAAAATGTTTTCATTAGACTAGAATTTCAACGACAAGACGAGTAGTAATAAGAAGAAAAAAGTTCGTAACTGCCCACATACTTTCAATTTTTTTAAATAATTACAAATACAAGTAGGTAAAGTTTCTTTGTTTTGTCTACAAATAATATCAAAGATCGTTGAGGTAACACATTATGCAATTAGGAAGATTTCGCTTTATAAATTGAAGTGAATTTAGAAACAGGGGAAGGGCTGGTAATTGTAATGGGTTTTATAATTGTTGGATATGGTGGTGCTATACTCTGTAGACGATAGATTTTATTTGTTCTTCTTGGAACATGTTGGAAGGATATTTTCCTTGTTAAGAGGAATAAACTTACTATGCCTGGTGAGGACAATTGCTCAGAAATTGAAATGACACAAGTTCCAAATTTTTTCCACCGTATCAAGTATAACCTTGTCATTCTAGAATTGTAATAAAAGTAAGTGGTGCAAGTCTAGCAAAACCATTGTTTTTTTGCTGATCCATGAGCAAAATGAAATAGATGTAGAGATAGAAGAATAATATATGAAATAAAAGAGAAGGCAGAGCTCGTGTCGTATAGGGTGGTGAAATCGATGGCTGAGGACAGAATTAGATGGAAAATGCTCCACCGACAAGAACAAAGTTCTTAAATTAATTGATTGATTGATGATGAGCATAACGAGCCAAGAACCTATTAGTTATACCAAAACATGCCTTAAATTATTTACAAATGAGTTCAAGTTAAAATTTTCTGATTATTTTTACTGAATTTCCTTGTTGGTTCCCTTCGAACGATAAATTTTTTTTGATGTAATTTTCTGTGAGCATCTCAAAACGTAGTTAACCATAAACGATCAAGTAAATGGCTTATCGATGTAACAGGAACTCAGTTACCTCCCTATCGAGTATCTCAGCACATCGAGCAGTAATTATAAACCGACGAGCCTCGTTACGAATCCAACAAATCCTTTAAAAGGTGCCGTAAGTAGTGATGTGCTGATTTTATCGATACGTAGTGCAATTTAATCGATAACTTAAGATGTGTGCACACTTGATAATCGCTATTAAAATTTCTTTTCAAGCAGAAAATAACTAATTAAAATGTTTTTCTCGGCCAGGTGTTTATTAAAATAAATAAAAGTTTAAGAGTTAAAAACACATACAGAAATTGAAGAGAAAAAAATCGTATGTAAATTTCTGATGGACGTTATACATTTACATTTTTGGAAATAGGTAAATATATTGTTTGTTTAACAATTGCATTCAAACGATTACGTATTGAAAATCTTTAAGCCAATTTCAGGGCCAAATTGTATATACCTAATGTTAATTAAGTATAACAAAGAATTGCAATAAAGTGTATACCTAAAATAAACAAAAGAATGCAGTTATGTGTATATGCCTTTACGCGTGGCGCTTTAAATTGAACATCGAGAGGTTAAGATAAGGTTATTTAATAGCAAAATATAATTAGTACCGCGGGTTGAGTGTCCGGCGGTCGCGGGTTCGGTGCCGTTAAGCAAACATTTGAGATGCGTAAGTCCGTTAAGTTAAAGTGAGACTTAAAGTGGACACAGATGGTTATAACTTCAATGTTACTTATAAGTACTTACATTTTCTCAAACATCTTTAGCGTGAAACTGTCTGTTTTGACCCAAAGAAAGAAAACAAAAAATATACCTATGTCATATGTCAGCTTTAACTCACTCTCTCTCATTAGATAGTTTTCCCGGTTCTTCTCTTCTCTTCATAGTCGTATTCCTCATGGCTGAGGGACGTGGTCATTTGGAATGAAACACACATGACAACTTTTTTGGCATTACTAATGGAGTGGTTTGCCATTGCCTTCTCCATTTCACACATAAGTTAATAATCAACCAGTGTGCAGGTTTCCTCACGATGTTTCCCGGTTACTTATCCTCAGTTAAAGCAATTACAGAAGTACTTGTTAAGGTTACTTTAACTTATAATTATGATACAATTTAAGGCGAATAAGGTCAGAAAAGAAAATAGATAAGGCATACCTGTGGCCATAGAAAAAACTTAGTAACTGATTCCAAGATTTTTTTATTAAGTTAAAAAACGTTACCTAAAATCTTTTTAGTACTACACTAGTATTTTGTTTTACTTAAAGCATTATTTACACAGGATAAGTTATATACCTAGTATCCTGTGTTTCGTCTGTAGTTTCTTTAATTTGTGTTCAAGTTAGCAGTGTGGTTCAGATGTTGACTCTGCTGAAGTGGATTTCGCTAAGTATCCACAAATGTTTTGTTAGACGTACAATTCTATTCTTGTTTGGATTCTATCAGGTTTTCCTTTTTTTTTTGTATGGAACGAAGAAACTATACGACATTGTATCATGCCATGAAAGGAACAAGAGTTCATAATTGATGTCGTGTATGGCTAGTAAATGGTATCTAGTACCTAACCTAGTACCTTTGTATTGATGTATTTTGTGCACTTGCATTTAAGAAATAAATTGCATACACTGGTTCATGTTGTCCAATATCTATGTATGAAATTATTAATAAGTTTTACTACTTGAATAATTACTGGATCCTGTATAACAAAGAATGAGGAATTATACGAAAATTATTTTATACAGTAAGTTCGCCATTTGCTTAAAAGTATGTTTTTAGTTGAAACAATAAAGTTTAATAAATATTGTAATACATTGATTATATCAAGCAAGAATTGTAAGGGCCATTTCCCATTTCTCAGTTTCGTTCCATCATTTTGACGTCCATCGATAGACAATGCAGAACAATGCAGAAGTTTCAACATACCTTTTTTTTTGTTTACGCAGGGGGCAATGCGTTTAGGCCCCAGTCCCCGGGGCCAGCGTGACTCCCAAATGCCCGGACTATCCATTAAACCCCCCTGCGGCGTTTCCGCACCTGCCGTTATTGGGGGCGCCATGGGATCGCGGACAACGCACCTACGTCAATGCACGTAAACGTCAAAACCTATAGAACTAACGGAGCACGATGGATCTGCAACGTAATGCGTCGTCGCAACGGAGCAATGGGGCATGAACGCGCTTACAATACAACTAACGATAACTTGTGCCATAACAGTTAAAGTAAGTATTACTTCAACTAGACCTACTAAAGATATAGGAACTAAAACCAATAAAACTCAACCATTTGCATACAGAATAATAGAGACACAATTCTACTATATGTATACGAGTAAACGCTTTCGAAACGTGAATCGATACATTCGATTAACGATAATAACAATCCAGTAATCGCTATCGGTACGTTATTCCAGTGAAACAATCTAGTTGTATCATCGACTGACTCGATAGTATCGCGACTCGTGCCACTTGTAAACTTGTAGTGATGAGCCTCTTATAAATCACATCGATTGTGTACAGTTCGAAATTATAAGTGTTGTTTGTGATATAAAATATTTTTTTTTTTGCGTTAAAAATTTTAACTGAAGTAACTGCTTTGTCTAATTGTAGTATTGTAAATGTCAATATTTGTATTCAATTCACAAAATACAACTTAAAATGAACGATAAATCGTGTTCATGGAAATTTAAAATAATCGATCGTTTTTTGTATATTTGAGAAAATCGTCAAATAAGCTTTGATAATAACTTATTTCAGTTTTATCTTAAAATACGTCATAATTGTGAAAATATATAACTGTTTTTACATAAAAGGTTTTAAAATCATCGATATCGATAAAACCACGAAGACCGTGTCTTGTCCCTAACTGCGCAGGAGTAGCGGTCGCGTGCCGGCGCGGCGCGCCCTCGTGAAGAAAGTGGCGGGTCGATATTACAGATAGTAATCTTTGATTTAACTGCACTATTGTTAGTTTTACCGCCTTTTTAGGGAAACAATCGGGTTTAGTTTAGCTCGCTGGTTAGCGTTAAATGGTTCAGATAACGATTGAACGGCTGGTTAATTATTATAATAGCTTAGTTTTAGGCCACTAACATAAATACCTTCATACAATAGGTTGAAATTAAATTAGAAGTAACAAACATTGGCAAATCGGATGGAAATGTATAATTCCTTATATTTTTATATCAAGACTTTTCTGGGTCTTCATAACAAACATTCCCAGGTTTGGGTGGGATTAAAGAAATTAAAAAAAAATAGCGGCGTTCACTATTTGATAAGTCTTTGTAGCATCTAAAAACATTTTCTCAACAGTTACCGAATCACAATACTCGACTTCCATACATCTTCATCTAAATCACACCAATAGAAAGTCTATGGTCCGACCACTACAAGCCGACCGGCTTGTACGGCGATGTTCCAAGCGCGCGATCTGATATTCACATTAGCGAACCATGTCGCTCGGTTCAGTGCTCGACTCTGTACATTATGCGAACAGAATGAATGTAGTTCCTGATACAACTATGAGCTTGGATTACGATAACGTGAGCTTAGTGTGCGCGGCTCAAGAATACAACTTTGAAGGTGGTGTTGTTGGAGCGCGTCGACCGCTGCGGCCGCGCTGTCACTAGGTACGATCCGTCAAATTCCTTGATTCATAAAATTGACATTACCACTGTACAGATTAATTATTTTAACGATAATAAAACTATTTTTTGTCTTGGATAAAATTTGATAAATTACATACCTATGAAAATATGTAAATTTTAGTCACTTTTGGGCCAACAATTTGACGTATTACTTGAAAATTATTTTTATGACATAATGCATATTATTTTTCTATGGAAAAGTTGGAAATTATGTTAGCGGACAGGTGCCATTTGTGGAATATATCTGGTGCCGTTTAAATCTGTGCCCAAAGTCATACGTCGTCAATCTTGTGTTTTGAATTTTGACATTTTAAGACTCATAAGAATTAATTTTATGACATTTCTGCATTGCTTTTTGTATTTATTCTATGGTCTTGGTTTAGAAGGGTCTCTACGAAAAATTGTTTAGTTATTGTTTTCTCATATTATAATATTTATTAATTTTATTAAATAGTAATAGTAGGCTGTTACTTGAAAGTTGTACCTAAATTTGAATGCGTGTTTATACCTACATTTATTTAGGAAAACAGAATCTACAAGTAATTTGCAAAGAGCAGATCAATTATGTTTCCTCTCAGCCTTATGTCGCTCTTATTACTTTATCTTAGTTTAGAACAGAGACTAAACTTTAGTGGCTATAATCATAAAGCTAGCGGGATCTGGTGTGGTCCTTTTGGTGCTGATCATTCGGACTCAGATCAAGAGACGAAATTGAAGACGAAATATCGTATGCTGTATCATCTGTTTATGTTCCAGTACAATAAATCACGTTCTAGTTTTCACTGATTCTGGTTCTGGCTGTAGTGTTTGTCATTTGTGCTTGCGACTTCATACGGGTGTAAGAATATTTTTTTCTCGTTACTAGGGTAACGTATATTTTCTCTACTATAGTGAACTTTCTACATAGTAGAATTATTTCCAGTAGTTTCAGCTTTGCTGTCTGTCAGTCAAGCTACAAACTACTAGCCATGCGTCACCTCGTGAACATGTTCACGAGTTGACACATAGGTCAGCCATCGCGAAGCTCAATTACAATAGAGGGAACCTCACGACCCGGCCCACGATGCCGCCACCGGTTTGACCATTTGTATGTGCATGACATCACTGGTGCGCGCACGCTTACCCATACACATTTGGTCTCAACAGGCTTTTAAAAGTCAGAGTTTATATTAGTGCCGACTGATTAATTTATGGTAGCAAAGGGAACGCAGCCAGCTATCGGACATTATAACTAGTATCGTTATTGGAACATGCTGCTTTCATCCAACAACTGGTCCAGCTCATATGCCATATAAGGGCCGGGGATATAGGGCTGCAGTGGCCATGCAGGTGAAAATACGAGCACTAGGCTTTGATCTGAACATGGTTAATTAGGGCCGATATGACTAATAACAATAAGTAAATACGTTTATTGTTTTGATGTTACTAAACATGTTTTCAAGGAACTATAAAATTATTATAGTTTCTGGAAACATTGTAAGAATTAAAATAATGGAATGATCATAGCTTACTATTTAAGTTACTTTGTGGTGTGTGGTTTCCCCCCTAGAATTACGTCAAATCACAGTCGAATCTACAAATCATGAGAACTTTGTTAGGGGGCCTTGTGTTTTTTGATTTGAGAGGGAGGTATTTAATTTTTCACGGAATTATAAATAAGACAAATAGCGATAGAAGAAACTACTTTTTTATCGACTTTTTTAAAATCCCTACTTAACTACGTACTTTTATTTATGTAGACACCTAAATTATTGTATCTGGTAATAAAAACTCAAAATTACTTTTTCAATTTTTTAATTTCCATTATAGTCACCCTAGTGATCGGGGCAGACTCGGTGTAAGACAAGCTATCGCGTTTGTTTGTTTAATATGCATGAGCAGTATCCATATCGGTCGAGCATTAGCGTCCTGGCGTCTAATGGTGTGCCATGACAGTTTACGTTTGTGTTAAACCACAGTTAAACAGTTCAAAGCTAAGTGTAGCTGCAGCTTGTATAGCATTGAAGATAAGTTAAGGTTTATTTATTTATTTAAGCTTTATTCCACAAAATGAATAATTAATACGTTTGAATATCATGATTCAGCCTATTATCAAAAATTATTATTATTACTGGACGAGGAAGGCTAGAAGAAGATGGAGGAGGATTATGTCCCAAGACGGATAGGACAGGGGCTGTAAAGATGATCAAAAATTACTTCATCGCTTCTAATCTAATTTAAGTAAAATGAAAATATTTTTGATTATGTGAAAATTGAAAAAAAAAGACTATAATATACCGGACAGATGGACTTCCCTCTCAAATTAAAAGGGTTCCGACTTTGCCCTTTGGCTACGGAACCCTAAAATAGAGACTTATGAAAGCAATTATGTAAACCTAATTTTGCCAGCGGGAAAAAATTGCCCACGTAAAGCTCCACAACAGAAATCATCTCAATTCAATGCTCTGTTTTGAGATAAAAGAAGGACAAACAAGCAAACACACTTTTAAATTTTAAATACTAAAAACAGTTAATAAAATCAAAACTAGTGTATTCCAAGATTTCCTTCGTGAAGACAGTGACATTAATTTTCGTATATCTACATTTCATCAGTTAAAATTTAACCACACTGTTTTGATTTCAACGTTATGCAATGCATTCCTACATATAGTACATACTAATAACTTCGTGGGACAGGTGTTTAAAGTAATAACGATATACACGAATTGCGGACCACACGTGGTTAGATGTATTCCATGCTGACATCACAAATTAAAGAAAAACAGATATGCATATGGTAAAAACGGTATCAGCCTTCAGTCAATCAGTATTTATATGGTCGCAAAAAATTAAGAGAGTGTAAATGTTGCACCGGTCAATTTTGATGTCAAATTTAACCTGTGTAAAAAACGCAAAAACGCCATTTTGTCTAAACGTCGGTGGCGTGCAGGTTAAAATGACTGGTGCGATTCATTCTTATTATAGTTACTAGTATCAACATTTAACATATAACAAATAAATGGCAACTATTAAAGAAAAAAAAACGTATAGACACACACTTATGAAAATAATTTGGCTCATATTGTGATTTTTTGTGTGTAGATAGTTTAAAGGATCGAGGGTGACTTATATTTAAGCTTCTTACTGCAGTACGGGGAGCAGCGGCGCACATCTAGTTGTAGATAAATCTACGAAAATGAGAAGAATTTTATAAGAAAATTTCTGCACCTTGGCTATTGTATGCTGGCTAGTGGCACGGTAGTTTATGTGAATGCGCGTGCGCCGCTTTGTGGAAACCATTTAGTTCCATGTTTATCTATGGTGCGGACACACTATTATTTTTTATGTTAATAGAATATTTTAATGTACTTACTGAATATATTCTGTAATTTTATGTTTTAATGTTGGCAGCGATGACAAAATAGTATTAATAGCAAATCATGAATTTAAACATTTATAATATGATGACTGTGGGATATTAATTTATTCCGAAATTATATTGAGGATTGACATTCATTTTCATATAAGTACATAATTTAAGAATTTCGAAATAGTAAAATGCCAATGTAAATTTGATAAAACAGTAAGTATATTTTTTCCCAACGAAGTTTCTTCAATTATTTTTTAATAATAATATATAATAGACCACTAGCTGGTACAAAGGTGCGAGTTCAGGCAGCTTTTAGAGCAGTCTTCGATAAATCTATCGCTACACCCACAGTCCGATACAATCTCACTTCTGCCTCGCAAAGAGCTCGTGCTAGCCAGATGAAATGGTGAAGATACGAGATCGTATTTTTAAATTACGAACTTAAAAATATAATTTTAGTCTTTATGGCCAGTGCGTAATATAACAAAACTCGAAATTTGTCTCGTTAGGTACGTCAAGTCTGTTTAGGCCAGCGATTTAGTATTTTTTTGAGGGTTGAGTTATAGAAGAGCTTGTACGTTCGCTTTAAGTGTGTTTTGGCATTCGATTTAGAAAATATTTTTCTAAACAGAATAACACTGGCAGTCTACAATATTAGCCGCACGCGTAGGCGCCATTTGTAATAGCATCCTAAAAAATCGTTTCTCATTGTACACGAAAAGTCGATCGATCTCATAAAAACCCACACGTAACGATTACACTACTTACTCTAAGGCCACAATCAACTCCTTTTAAGGTGTGGTTCCACTACTTTACTTCCTAAGGTTGTTGTTGATTTTCTGGTAGCTTTATTTTCGAAGCTTATCTTAGCTGTAATGATACAGAATTCTACAAATTATTCTATGATGTTAAAAAAAAGTATTTTCTATACTCATTTAAATGCTGAGAATTTGTTACTCATTGTAATTTCTAGCACATAATGTCGCTGTACTAAGCAATTTTAAAATACACAGATGGAATTTTAAAGAACTATTTATATTAATACTTATATTAATCAATAGGTGTAAAAATGGTCCTGAATAGCTTCGAGAGAATATAAGACCGTGCCTTGCTAGTCACGGGCACTTCCATGCTAATAGTTACAGGCTTAGCAACGTAGCATAGCATAAGTGGGGTTACACCCTTAGCCCCGATCGACATCCGGCCAGTAAACGGATTCCGAGTGGCGATACCAGCGTAAGATCTGGGCGATCTCTCTTTAATTATATTGTTATACCGTGAGGTCGTGAGGTCGGATAGCAAATAGATTATCTCTCCGACTGCCGTTGTGAATAGCCCCTTTATCGATGTGGCTCTTTTTGGTGCGCCGCGCCCACTAACGTAAGGAGGATATAGATGGGCACTACGGGGGATACGAATATGAAATGACCCTAGACTTATAAGTAGGTACCCTTTATAAAACATATAAAGAAAATTATGAAATTAGAAAATGACCGCGTCTTTGAGTTATTAAGGATGTACTTTTTATGAAAAGTATGGAGAAAAATCTTAAGGCATTGAGCTTTTTATCACGAAAAATTATTATCAAATAAAGAAATAAATTTACTAGAAAATAAATCAACGATATTTGAATGAACTCATAGAATACTACAATAAAATTGTAATGATTCAGAATATCATTTATTCACACAAACATAACCAATGACGCTTTACTATGGATACTATCTGTGCACTCAACATTTTGTGGCTAGAGTCATTATCGGGGGATCGCACAAGAGTCTTTGATTGCTTTCTGTAATTTGGAGCATTCACTGTTTGAATTATTTTCGGAATTCGTCTAGGTCATTGGTCGTTTTGAGATCTGTGTCTTGTTACACTGCATCGAGATCGAAGATTTGTTGATACATTTCTGTTACTATAGAAGGGATCATGGTACTTTCCTAGTTTATTGCCATAAAGTTTACCAATCCAAGTAACAGATGGGTTTCTCGATTTTTTGGGGAACTGTACCTGAAACGGAACCTAAATTATAGAATCACTTTGTTGTCCGTCTGTCAATACCCTATTTAAGCAAATAAAAAAAGTAAATTTTACTCGCACTTGACCAGTCTTCTTAAAATAGCGAAGGTACTTGGTGTAACCACTTATCTGGTTACTAACAACTTTTGTTAGGTCCACGACTTTGTATTGTACAACTCAGATAACATACATATTTGTTCAGTATGTTTCATTTGTATAACAGGGAATAATGTACATTTATCATAATCACAAATCTATAAAACTGCAAAATATAAAATGTATGTGTAGTCATCAATTACAAAAACGTAAGAGTACCTGAGCAGTACCAAAACTTGATCAATACATGCTGCAACGTTTATTGTTGTAGTACCCTAGATACATATCCGACCAAGATGTAACATTATCGAGTTGTCCCCGTGCTGTAACCTTTACACGTCTTTTATGTTGAAGTTGCGTAACTCATTGTGGTGTCAACTGGGTGCTTCGGAGTCATTTGGACAGTCTGCTAATAAATATCATTAATCTTGCAACAAATACAATAGAGAAAAATTATGTCTACATTCATATCTCTACATTTATTAATCGTTGCTATAGAAATACGTTCCTATTGATATATTCGTCAATTGAATTGTCTGAGGAGCTAAAAAATAGGCAAAAGAAAAAGTGAAGTTTGCTTGCCCTAAAATGCACATTAAACTATAAGAAAAATGACAAGTATAACACATTTTTTCGAAAACCATAGGTTCAGGTGGACGAATGTAACATTCTAATTATACATTGAAAATAACCACAATTGTCCACGTGTGGTTGCACCTGTACAAGAGATGTTACAAAAACCCACTAATTTGTGAAAATATTAAAAATATGATGATGGCCAGTAATTTGTTTTACTTCTACTGCCATGATAACGGTGTCAAAAATAATGGCCACCACAAGAATGTGGCGAATAAAATCAATTTCAAAGTAGGAACTGCTCAATTAAAGAAACAAAATAATTCCTGGCGTGTTTTGTTTTTAAAAAAATCAAATCAAATTTCAAATTGTATCATAGTTTCGAAGTAAACGAATTATCTTGCATGCAGTTGATCAAATAATAATTGTATAGTCTCTTGACTGACAATTTATGTATTTTTTTTAGAAAGCGTTAAATTAAAACCCATCGCCATTTTACATCACGTACGTACATACCATTAATTTGATTGTAATCTCCCAAGGCTTTAAACGCCATTAAAATATATTTACATTAAATATTGTTTAATGTAAAAATGCCGAGTTGTTTAGCCGTATGCCACCTGAGGCGGGCATAAGCTATAATTTGCTGACGAGATGGTTTATCCACGGCCTATTGATTTGCAATTGGTGCCCTGGGCGTTGACAGCCGACCTCGCATACCCTAGTTGACATTTAGCCTGACCTCTTGAGGCTTACACCTACAGAATGTTGGTGTTGGCCGCCTAGACAATGATAGCCAAGGCAAATGTTTGCCGTTTCAATATTCACTCCATTTTGCACATATACGCCAAGTAAGTCATAAAAAAAGTTATTTGCATTTTTTAAGTTATAAAATCTACAAATTGGGGTATTTTATTTTATTAGTATAATTATATTATCATAAATATATCTTAAGCCTACAATTTTATTTGATTTATTATATTTGATATTATATAATTTATAATTAAGGCATTTATTTTGCTACGCCTAGTAATCTAGTTACGTGTTCGGGGTCATGACTAAAAATTTACGTACATATAATTAAATAATACGACTGTATACTTATTTTAGTAGGAATTATTTAGTAATGACAACATTCAAAGTTACCACTTATGACTCGTATACACAAAAATTGCTTGAATTAGGTCGTTATTTGCGCTAGTATGGATTTCCATATTATTGAAATGGCTTATCGAAACCTAGGATCGGAAGTTTTGCGTGTTGGTCACACGTAGGAAGGAAGCCTTGATTAGGTCTAGGGTGGTCCCAAGACCTCATCTTTCGTTCATATCAGCAAGATAAGATCAAACGCACTCAAATGTACTAAACTAATAAATAAAAATATTTATCGCTTCCACATTTGCGTGTTTGGCAAATATTGGCCAAGTTCCAACAAACCAATTCTCCACATCGACATTGGCTGTTCGGCAAACGTTGGCCAAGTCAAACCAGCCCACAGCCGCGCCCACATCTAACAACTAGATCTATATTCATAGTGTTTTTGTGTTGTGGTCGCCGACGCAGACCCAGCTTCTTCTGTTCAGGTCCAAGAATGCTGTTCTGACGCTCCGATGGATTACTTGTTTTTTTGTATTCGGTATTATGAATCAATTGTGTCACAAGTAATTAAGAAATATTATTTATTAGTTGGACGTCTAAGACGTAAAACGTTATTGCGTTTGTTGTTATTTGTATAAATATTAGGTAGTTATTTGCATTCTTTTATTTAACAATGTAATTTTTTTTTGCTATTATACTAGTGTTTAGTAATAACGTACAGTTGTAAAAATGTAGTAACATTGCTTGTTCGAACGCACAACAAATCTTGATTACCTAGTCGGGTTTTTGAAAACATCTACCTACATGCATTATGGTAATTACTATATTGTAGACTAATATTGTAGACTATTCAGATAAATATCTACTACGATACAGTAAATATTTTGTAGAAATTCACGAAATACCTAAATTCCCACTTGAACAAAGTCGCGGGAAAATGCAAGTAAACATATAAATTACTTAATGATGAAATAAATGAGTTCTTTACTGCTAGATATAATAGAAATAAAGTGCAAAGAATCTTCGCCCAAACACATTAATTTAATTTGACATAAAACAAAACAAAAAAGGAAAGTACCGGAAAATAGATAACATCTATACTCAAGAATGCCCAGCTTCAACTCCAGCAAAAACTTGAACACTAATTGATTCAACTGAACATCGTTATTCGCAACTCGATTAGACAGCCGACGAATAAAATCGATAATCTGACGATTTAATTATACACGAGCATGACACGACCCGAATTAGAATTCAATTATGCATGCATGCATTGAATCGAGTTAGTCACATCTCGATTCAGGAATTAATATCGATCTTATCCGATAGATTCTATCTAAAGGTCGAAATGTTATTCTACTTTTAAATTGTGTTATTATAGTATTTTTGATCCACTACGTGTCAGCCTGATTTAAGGTACTACTGAGATTGTTGAGTGAATTAAAATTAGTCTGTAACCGGGAAAACGCAAGAGATACAGAGAGTATACTTGAGATTTTTTTCATAATCGATCTATTTTCTTTTTGACGTTTAGGTCGCTCAGCACCGTACTTAAATATTTTTTTAAATATATATCATTTTTTACGTCAGTTAAATAACTGACGTAAAAATCTCCTGGCCGCCCTCGACGAAAGTGGTTTGATGACATAAAGGATTGGACCGGACTTATCTAAGTCAGTCAGTTGTATCTACAACCAACTGTAAATAGCGGCCCAAAGCCGCGAGGGTTTTCGTATGCTGACCTCCAAACTTCAATTCGAAGTTGGCACCCCATGATGATGATGATGATGATATAACTGACGTCATTCTTTTTTTTTGTTTCATTCAAAAAGAACATATGTAAGATACCTACATTTTTCTTATGATCCATTTGAACAATGGTCTCTAATTAAAATACAGTTTTTACAATAAGTCTATGGCCACAGTGGTCAGTAGTGTTCCTCACGTGAGGAAGTAGTGCAGCTTTCATACCACTCCATTGAGACACAGACCTTATTAAGTGGACATGACTCTAGACTACATCTAGAGCGCTTTCTTTCCGAGACCTGTCAAAGAGTAAAAACTAGTGCTGTACGCTTGTTCCAAATAAACATCGAAGTCTCAAATTGGTTGAATATTTTTTAGATGCTAGATTTCTGGACGAAAGGAGCTACTCTACTTTTTCTATTTTAATCTGTGCAATGTTTCGTCGTCGCGAAATGGACAAGAATTTTGCCAAGTTCTTTTTGGTCGAGAAAGAAACCGGTAAATAATTCAGATGACAGAGAGAGTGTCAGTTTTATTATCAATGGTCTTATTTGTTTCGATTAAAACAGTAATTCCATTTTTAAATTCACAGCATCGCAAAAATCTTAACACGATGAATTAGTTATTTACGTGTATATGATTACAATAATAAACCTAAGTTTTGGTATAAATCATTCATGATTTTATGTAGGTATTAATCGCCATTCTGTTGTCATTTTCTATGACCCCATATCTTGGTGGTCAATTCCGAAGAAGATTAATAAAACGGGTTGCAGAATGTCACTCGATATCGCCATGGAGTTATTACTATGCTAATAACGAGGAAGCGGTAATGACCAATTACGAGCAATAGTGTGTGTGTGTGTGTGTGTGTGTGTGGCCACGGATCAATTACTTCAATTACTTGTGTACACGGTCCGTGTTTAGGATAAGTAATTTGAATTTAATTATGAGAATTAGTCTATATTATTTGTCTTTTTTTATATAATGCAATTATAGAAGTATTATGTATATTTAAATACACAAAATGTATACAGAATAAAATTAGTGTCATCAAATTATAAATCAGTGTTAAGGTTTCCAGTATGAAAATGCGAAAAAATTCTTTGGAATATAGGTGTATATTTCATATGACATCCTCTTGGATGTAAAATATAGTCATTAAGTATATAGTCTACATGATCATTAAACTACATAAGTATACAGAATCGAAGCATCGTGAAATGTCACGATCACGTCATAAACAATCGTTACGTAAACGATCGAGTTTTGAAATCGATATTAAGGAATCACTCGCATTTGTATTATCAATCAAGTTAATGATTCGATTGAATTTTGAAATCGCACGAAATAAGACATATGCCAAGTAGGCGCTGACCATTTAATACAGTAAATTGAAAATGAACAGTCATAAAAAATTAAAAAATAACTACCTATAATAGTTTTTACATATTTTCATAATTTCGAACTTCGCTTTTTTCTAAATCGAATAAATTCTAAAGAACTTTCAACTTAATTGCCTGCCAGTAATGTTCGCGATAAATAAAAGTAACTTCATAAATTAAAAACGTAAAATTTTCAGTTCGAAACAGTTCGCTTCAAATGGGATCGCAGATTAATGATCGAAATGGTACATTGGGATCAATTACAATTGCAAATAAAATTTTATGTATGCCTGTTCATCAGAGCCGGGAGATTTCCCCGTCTCTCTCCGGTCTAAACCTAGTTTTCTTGACTTAACCGACTTAACCCAATGTTATTCGCTTCGGATTTATAGCCGGTTACGCGTGCGCAGTTCGGACATCGTTTCAAGGAGACTTTACACTTATCAATTAAATAACATTTATGTAGTGTACATATAAATAAAAATAGTTAATTAAAAAGAAGTTTACATTTTAAAGAAAAAAAAAATGAAATTGAAAAAAAAAATTAACCAAACCAAACAAGATAATTATCATATATTTATATGCTAATTATAAAGCTCCAAATTAAATTGGATTTGTGATTCAGTAAAAATATTTAAGTATCTCAACTATTTTTATGAAAGCCATCCTTCTTATTACACTTTTCTCTTCACTAGCCCAAATTTCTACTTTACGAATCCTACGTAACCACTGTTAATTCGTTATCAAAATCATATTTTAAATTTAGAACATCGCAAAAATCAATCTATCAAAAAAAAAAGTTATTACTACTAGATTTCAAATTCCAGTGTAAATTCACCTTAAAACGCAGCCAGTGCACCAGATGCTTGATTAAGGCCCTCAATAAACATGGCCACAATAACGGAACAACACTTTACTGCCTCTCACCCCTCATTGCAGATAGACAAACAATGAGCTAGTTTCTTACGCAAATACAAGACTGACTACTTTAGACAAGGTACTCAGGTATGTGAGGTAAACGGAAAAAATATAGTAGACAAAAGTAGACATAATTTGTATCCCACTAATGTATACTTTTAAAACCGAAGGTTTATGAGAATGTTAAGATGTATATTTGATACTGTCCCACTGAAATGTTATTAGACGGCTATCACTCACAAGATGTGTATTACGGATTTTTCGAGGTAAGTTTATGATGTGTATATAAGGTGTGGTAATAAAGTACTATGTAACAGGCAAAGTTTCTGTTACGGCTCGGACACTTCGAGGTTCTGGCGGTCCCTCGCGAGCTTATCGTCGCATACCAGTCACAACACTTACTTCACCAATAGAAATTATAAAATAAATAATAAAATAGATATGTTTGTTTTTGATATTAGAAAAAAATATAAAATTTTTGGAATGTAGCCAATTATATTACGAAACAATTATTTTCAAATCCATATTATTAAGTTGATCTAGATCAGTTGTCTCTGGCTACGGCGTCCATATTTTTACGATTTCCTCGGTAATTCCGCTGCCTTTCACCTACAATGGCTACAATTTACAAATTCAAAGCGGGCCTGCTCTGATCACTGTCATCCGGAGCGGAGTCACCAATTTGAGGCGATCGGGACTGTTGGCCAACTTAATGGCGGTTCGCCACTCCTTGGGTGGTAGGGTGACATTATAGGGTTAGTTCATCTAGGTGTGTAGTGCTATTAGTTATTACAGGCTTTTTTTTAAACAGTAAAATTGCTTTATGCCCTGCACATGCAATGCGAAATTTGCAAATTTTTTAAAGTGAAATAAGAATAATTCACAATTTTCTCTGTACATGCAACACAACAATAAATTTTCGAGTTTCTGTACAAGTCCGATCAGCTGATCTTTCAATTTGAAGACTACAGATTATGTTTGTTCAGTCTTCACTATTGATTTCTTTGAATACCCGCTTATCGTCATCCAAACCTGCTGAAAAAATTGGCTGAGATTTTCAAAGCCATCCAGTGTAAAGTTGCCCTAAATCTTATACAAATTAAAATATAAATGAAAGATGAAATTTGTAGAAAAAATGGTATTTACATGCAATTTCAAATACTATAATTCTAATAAACAACAATTTCTCTAATGAAAAAGGGCTTAGGCAGACCATACAGCCAGACACACGTGGTTACATCTAGACAACTGAGTAGACTCTACCGGCACAAATGTACGAAATAAATTGGGAGAACGGTGGACGATGAAAAGAAACCAAGAATTCCTAGGGTATAAGTAATTTCCATTTCTTCTATGAATTTCAAAGGTGTGTTTATAAAAATATATGTTTATATAATAATACGTACGCTAAGGCTATTATAGTTATTTCGATAATTTATTTCGATATTTCTAAAAATACGATAATTACGAAGTCTTGGCGATTCGCTATTTCGCACGTTTCCCATTAACAGTAACTCAGCCAAAACCTCCTATTCATGCTTAGTTTGTACGGGATCATCTGTATTCGTAATCCCGTGATGATGACCATTCTAAATATTGTAACGTAATACTGCGCCCACCCACGGAGTGATCATATTGCATGCCTTGATAGGTTTAAAAATATTTTTCACAGAAAAAAGGAACGTCTTATGAAAAAAGTTTTTATTGTCACAATGCAACCAGCCAGCATAGCAAAGTTATAGAAATTTTAAAAAAGAGAATTATAAACAAATATTTAATAGTTGATGAACGACGTAATCATTTATCATCACAGTAGAAGTTATATATAAGAATGAACTTATCTCCCGCTTAAAGGCATACGAAATTTTTCAAGTACGTCAAAGTTACAATATTATTTTTAAATATACCATGGAAATGTTATCAATATAATATCATATCCATAGTCATGTCAATATATATTATTTATCTAATAAACAAATCCAAGTATTTGTGCTGTTACTTAGGTATTAGGTAGGTACTGTCAACTGTATAAATATATGTACGCACATGTTTAAATAAAACTTTTGAAATGATATAATATGTAAGAAAAGATTATAAAAGATTATACAAGACTATTCAGCAAGATTTACAGCGTTGTAATTAGTTAAGTCTATGCGTTTCATGTAAATAGCATCATCTATTAGTTTCTGCTTACTATTCATCGTTTTTGCGAAGATTACCTTCTGAATCATATTAATTGTTGTGCTATTACTATACAATTACCGTTTCTATAGTTTATATTAGAGTTTCAGGTCGTATAAATAGCACTGACTCAATGTGCTTTCATATTTTTATTGTCATCGTTATTACTGCTGTTGAATCTCCAATCCGGCGTCCTAACTGTACGACACGACCTTGTGCGTGAATGATAAATAACTGCGACAATACGGACTACACGTGAATCGTACTAATATTATGAATGCGAAAGTTTGTAAGAATGTATGTGTGTATCATGTGTGCGTGTTCGTTACTCTTTCACGCAAAATCTACTGGACGGATTGTTTTGAAATTTTGTAGGTACACGGGCAGAATATAACCGGGAGTAACACACAACACATAGGTTTTTATCCCGACATCCCTCGGGAACGAAGCCCCGGGGCGCAGCTAGCACTTATTATACGTTTGATAATGATGATTCGCACTGCAAGTGGCGTGTGGTTCCGCCCTAGAATATGACCACTCCAAATCCTCCCATGGATGTCGTATGAACGCCTTTTCGAAGGTCGAAGGGTTGACGTCGGGCAGGCGGCGTTACATCATAGCCTAATAAAATATAGTAAAGACGAACACAGGAAACGATCCGATGAGAGAGATTGAAGCATCATACCGCGTCGCGTTGTTTTGTCGTATTTGTAGTTCTGCTAGGACGTCTGATTACCTGTGGTGGTCCCGACGCTCATCGCGCCAACTAAAGTATGACAAGATATTATGATTACACTATTGCCTGTGTAATTCCAACAGATGCTAGATTTATATGGTTGTAACTTGCGCAAATACACAATATTGTACAAATGTGGACTTTGCGAGATTGTGTTTAGCATATTTTGCTGTAAATGTACAAAAAGTTTTAAATAATAGTAATGAGTCATAATTTGATAATAAAATAAGACATACTTAATTTAAACACAGAGCATTTTTAACAGTCCATGAGAAAAAAGTCATTATAGACTATCAATAAAATCTAAAGTAATCGATGAGGGGTATTCCGCTCATATAATTGTCAATTTAATTATAGAGAAATGCCTCGTTTCATAAAGTTCCACATAAGATGCAAATAAACATGTTCAAAGCAGAACAAAAATCCAGTATTTCATCTGGGTTCTACGTCGTTTTGCTAACAATCTCTTGAATACAACCGACGTTTCAATTCGAAAACTATTCGAATTATTTCATCAAACAATTCCGAATGACATGCGCAATCTAAAATAATTAAGGCAGATACACACTACCGACATTCTAGGGTACTAGTGGAATACCAATGAAGTCCAGTAACGATAGTCCAATATCAAAGTTTATTGGAAATTCGCCACTATTTCCGCGGCATAGTGGTCCTAGAGCAGTCTGGATATGCGGTTGTCCGTTATATTTATTTATTCTGTGGTAACGATGCAAAATATCCCCTACCATCGTCCCCACGCCACTTTCTTCTCTTGGAAGCCGAGTGAGTTATGTCTAAGTGCTTTTAGTAGCAGGTCGAATGCTGATAACTGTTGAAGTTAATAAAAGACAGCTAAAGATCTTGTCAAACTTCGCAATGTCAATTTAAATTTATGTTAGGGTATCATTATTTATTTAGATTTAATTATTTCCATATCTGCTGTATTTGCTACTAATGTTATAAATGTGAATTTTTGTGAGGATGTATGTGTGTAGGTATGATTTGTCACTATTTCAAGCAAAATCTACTAGACGGATTTTTATGAAATTTGGTACACGGGTAGAATATAACAGGTTATAACACATAAGGTACTTTTTATTCCGAAATTTCCACGATATAAAATGAACAGCCTGGTGATTAAAATGTCACTATATTTGTAATGAAAGTCATTATTCATCATTTGTTTTCATTAATCGAGTTTCAATAGTAATGATTAACTTCTGAATAACGAGAATATATTTGTTCCTAGACAGATGTCAATATGCGGCCAGACAAATGACCACTCGAGATTTTAGTATAATCAGCCGCATATAAAAACGACTGCCGACGTTTATAATAAAAACAAAGAATATGTATTTGTAAAAAAATCTATAGAATGTCAACGACATCATTAAATTGGCAAATTTAAATTCATTCACGTTTTGGCCGCTTCGTTCGATGTTATGGCGACAAAAATAAAGATTTAGAGTGGATTGACCCATTACTGACTTTATAGTGGCCACGTCATTACAGCTTTTACACTTATTCCGTCGACTGATCCCACATTGGCAGAACTAAGGTTTAAAAAATTAAAAATTATTAAAGTTATTTAAAAACCTTGAGTCCATTTGATATATTGTATTTTGTTTTGCTGTCCCAAGTCATATATCTGTTGTTTAAGCCCAATTTTACATTCATAATTAGATATTGGAAAATCCTGAACTATTTTTATTATCAATTTTGCGTGTCTAGTAATAAATAGACACGCAAAATTCATTGAGTCTAGTAATTTTCGTTTAGAAGTCGACGGAATAAAATTAAAAAGAAAATTGTAAAAATTAAAGAAATTAAATTAAATGAATTAAAGAAAATTGTAATCAGGCTACTGGTCTCGCGGGGCCAGAAGTAGGCGTGGCTTGGATGACGTAATACTCCTCTGATGACGTCCAGGGTTCATATCTCTTACGAGCTAAAATTAAGAGGTTAAGGCGATTCCCCTAACATGTTTTGATATATTCGTTGTACTAAATATACCGTATATTTTATATTAAGTAACATTTGAAAGTCAAAATCATGAATGACTTTCCTGAATGTCTTTAAATAACTTGCAACTTTGCAATTACATTGCGTTTTTCCTTTAAATTGTCTCAAGCACATTTCAAGCCAAAGACAATGCAAGTTAATAGAGCGGGCAATCTCATAAGCCATTACAGTAACCACTACGTCTAAATAAAGCCCAGATGGCTGGCAGCAGGTTGACATTCCTGGGCAGAAAGGTCGCCGCCACAATTACCGGAGATTGCGACCACCGGACCGCCAGACCAGACCAGACCAAACGATCTGCTGGACCGCGACCATTATATGCGCGTGCCATTTCCTCTAGTCCAGTGTTTCTCAAGTTTTTTTAAGCCTTTACAGAACAAATTTGCTAAAAGAATTAAAAATATAATTTCTTGACATATCTAAATAAAATTGTTTAATATTTTCCTATATTCCTTTTTTTTGTGGGCAAACGAAAATTTGGGTTACCGGGTAAGCAAACACTGCAGCCCATGAACAACAGCAACACGATACGGGTCACCGATGCGGTCCTATGGTTGCAACCAGTATTAAATGCAAAAAGAAGTTTCGTTTAAGTCAGATTCTCAAGTTGACTTCTGACTGTTATCAACAATAATTATTTTCTATATATTGTAACTTCATCGTATCCTGTGAAAGACGGCACCCACATTTTGAGCACCACTGCGCTCGAAAGCAAGCAATTTCCTAGCTATTGGAAAGGGGCTTAAACTCAGCAACGCATGTCTGGTGGTCCAAATGGCCTTTTCTTATGGGTCCAATTGATTTTCCGTTGTAATGGCTTTCTTCACGCGAGATCCCAATGTTATATATATTTTAAACTTTCACGCTTTTACGTGACGCATGATTTTAGAATAACGTTTTATTTGCTTTTTCTGTACTACTCTTATGCCACATAGTTTTATGTTATAACTAAATTTAATGCTATTCAAGATTTACCTTCTATGAAGATATCGGTGGACTTTTAAAAATAAAGGAATATTACGAGCGATTTCCATTTGTTTTAGTTTAGCATCTAGTCTATAGTTTATATTTCAATTTTAATCTGGCTCATAAGTAAGCAAGGCATAATTCTTCACTTAAAAATCAAATCAATTAGGTATATAATTGAAATCATCATACAGCATCTACTTATCGTATCAATGACCGGTGATTTACATTGAATACATGGTAGACTGGCAATATCGGACTTCACACGTAAAAATTTCCAATTTTGATTCAAGATGAGACCAGTCTGATGTGTCTCCGCGTACGTGACATAATCTTCTGCGAATTGCTGTCTTATATGGTCATATATACCTTATCGGATGTTTGAGGAACTGGCATTAGCTCAAATTGAATCTGCTTCTCTACGTGCGTCGGCTGCAAGCGATCGATTTAGAAAATTATTTTATGGTCAAATCAGGATTCCTATTTTGCCCCGATACGTGAGGCAGGACATTTTTTCATGTCTGAATTATGGTATTACTTGGATTGCTGCCTGTGGATTGGTTAAAATTGCTTTATCATTGGTTTGTTTACACAAATTGACCTCTCAGATAACGATAGATCTTGTGGTCAATAAAATGTTTAACTTATTATAAAATAGTTTCTGGCATTACCGTAGTATCAACTCAAAGTGTCAAACATTAAGCTCGTATCGCGGGACTGAACATAGAAACTTGATAGAAACGGACACAACACACTCAGAACCGGAGACAAATATCTGTGACCACAAGTACAAATATTTGCCCGCGTTGGGAATCAAACGCAGGACCTCCAGATAGCGGACAGACGTGGTCTCTACTACCCCCACAGAGGTCGTCAAAATTTGTACAGCCTTGCTGCTTAATATACCTAATTATGATAGTATCTATAAATTCCAAACATTAAACTACGGACCTTAATAGACTTTCATTAAATCAAGGTCCAATTAAGAATAGCAATTCGCCACAATTAATCGGCACTTAAACGACATCAACCCTATGTTTTATGGCTTATAAAGCATCAGAATTAACTTTCTAAAGACACCCGACTTTAACGAATGCCATTCTGCAAACTGGTCAAATTAAAATCGGTTACATATTGATAAGTATATAACATCGTTCGTACGTACAATAATCCAAAAGGTACGGTAAAATTAAACTTACTCGCGTTTGGCGTCTGAAAATAACATTACGTCACAAGCAGGTACTTTTTGAAACGGCTATGTTTATTTGTGGTTTTTTAATTCAAATGATTGACTGGAAGATTGATCCTTTCATAGGATAAGTCCACCACTGTATATTTTATGATAACCACATATTACTTTTTAGTATATCCATTATGTACTTCTACTTTATAATATCTGAATGAGATAGTCAGTCCGTCTATTTCGTTTTCACGGCTAAACCGCTGTGCCGATTGTGATGAAATTTGGAATTGATGACCCGGGGTCGAACACAGGCTTCAACTTGAACGATCATCACTTATTTTATTTATAACACACCAGCAGCAATTGATTGAAAAATAAGTTTATGGCAGACTTCCAAAGCCCAGGTGTAGTAGAAGCGGCGCAACAAACTTCACCGTAGCCATCTCTTCGAAGACGTTAATTAACAGATGTGGGTTTTATCAATAAGTATTTTACAACATCCCTATTAAGAAAACTGAGCAATTCATTAGCGGCAGTCGATTTACAGCCGAATGGCCGTTTAATTCTAGTTCCCCGGGAGCATGTATTTATCCCGGGGAAGTGGAATAGAGACGTAGATGTTCTGATAACGCGAATGGAGCGATGTTATCGCAGCCTGCCGGCGTCCGCTCAAACCTTTTGGTTTTTAACCCCCGACGCCAAGAGGTTGTTACGAAATTCTGACTTTGTAATTGAAGCGGATATTTTTTTAATTTCCATTCTTCGCCAATTCTAATTCGGATGACTTTGTAATTAAATTAAACGGATATTTCAAAAATCAATTTGCTTGGTTTGTCAATTATATTCCGGATTTCCGTATCATAGAATGGTGATGATGATGTTCGACCGGTTTCGATCATGCGACTACTTCAACGATTCTGAACTCGCTGGCGCGCGTGCGGCTTCTGTAGCCAATGTAGTATGTAGTCATAGAATACTTTCATAGTGAACTAAAGATGTAGAAATACACAATAACAAAGTGATCTACGTACAAATCTATTGTTAAAACGCATCTAGTTTTAATAAAAAATATTGAAATTTTGAATCAAATTGACGAGAATTAACGTGAACCGAAATAAAGATTTCAATTAATATACGAGGAAGGTAAAGCCAGAGACATCGGTATATAACATGACGTATTAGTATTAGTAGGTACAAGAGGCGGGATGACACGAGATGAGCTCGATGTATCCTCATTTTTATTGCATTGTGGGTCCCCGAATCTCCGTTAACCTTTTTGTAAAGAAAACGATAAAGAATTACTGTCATGTTCTGTCAAATAATTTCGTTTTTCTTAGGATTACGACTTACCGCGTTATTCTCAACCCTGACGTTGGCAAAAATCATAGTTTTTGCGAACGATGGAGCATAACACAAGAAAGAAGAAGTGAAAATATCAGCTTCCGGAAAAGAACAATCCTAAACATAACCTTGTACTTAAGTAGGCAACCTAACCTAACTTAAATACCATAAATGTAATTTATAAGTATTACAATACAATTTAAGTAATGCTCGCTAGTTCAGCTTCAAAATACAAAGTTGATTCTAGGTTATAAGAGCAATTTAGTAGCCTGAGAGACCAAACTCGACGATTGTTACAGTCAGCTTGAAAACTTTTACGCAAAAACACAGCGCCTTCAAACAAAAAAAAAGTGAATATTCTGTTTTATTTCTCTTTTAGTTATTCAAAAATATTTCGCTTTTCTAGGATCAGGACAAAAAATAACTACTATGCGCATATCATTTTTCATGTAGGTATACTTAGTAGACATTATGACATGTGATCAAATAAATAGTTCAATTAATTTTAAACCAAAGTATGTACGTAAATCTATATTTAGAAGTAAAATTAACAAAATTTTGACAACGTCAGTCCAAACCAATGTATAAACATTGGTATACACAAAACTAGACATGGCCGAGGCGACAGTTGTAAATGACAGTTCAATAAAAATTAAATGACGTGCATTCGTTACAAGGTGGTCTCAAGCGCCGATCAGTTAATTTTGCTGCAGAGTGTACAGACTCGTGTGTGTCCGATGGCAGATAGTCCGGCGAGCTAATAAGACCACCCTACCGGTACAAACCAATCAATGCCGGACCATTTTACTACTAGTATTGAAATAGAAATGTTATACTAACAAGCATTTCCTTATTAAACTGGAATTATGCTTCGAATCTAATTATCCAAACCTACTAATATTATAAATGCGAAAGTTTGTGAGGATGTGTGTATGTATGTTTGTTACAATTTCATGCAAAATCTACTGGATCGATTGTTTTGAAATTTGATACACGGGTAGAATATAAGCTAGAATAACACATAGGCTATTTTTTGTTTAGAAATTCCCACGGGAGCGAAGCCCCGGGGCATAGCTAGTTACGAATAGACTAAACTTGCCATATTCGAAGCAGTGGTTGTGGTTATGATTATGACGCCCGCCTGTGAACCGAAAGGTCCGAATTCTACTGAGTTTGCATACCAATCTTACTCATGTACGGTAGTTTTCATCGACCACCATTTGCTTCCGGTGAAAGAAAACATCGTGAGGAAACTTGAACACCGGTTGATTTATCAACTTGCGTGTGAAATGGAGAAGGCAACGGCAAACCACTCCACGTTAAGTAGTTAATTATTCTTTTTCAGAATAAGGAAAATACTTTGACGTTATGTTATAAACTATACTCACTACAAAACACTAGGAAACAGTATGAATTCAATATCGTTAAACGAACATGAAGCTACAGTAGATTGGTTAATAACTTGAAGATAGTAAATCAAATTACAAAATGTATACTAGCTTAGTTAATAAACGTCTGAAAATAAGTGCTAAGTACCTAATTGACACCAAAACATTAATTAATTAATTTATAGGTTATTACTCTCTCAGTAATTAATTAAGTTTAATGCTCTTATATAGAGTGCTGTGATATTTATAAATCTATGAAGACGCATCATTAATTGTTCAAGTTTCATATACATTTAACGACTCAAGTACAAGTCAGTTATTTCATCGTTGCACAATATTAGACGGTTCATTCTGAAATATCTTGTAACTTCCCAGTTGCAAGATATTTCAATTAAAAATTTGGAACTTTTTTCCGGTCAGTTGTCAAAGTCAAATGACACTATTTTACTATCTGACAGTTGCCTGAACCTAACGTTCAAATAGCGCCATCTTGTGGGGAAAAAAAAAGAAAACTTTAATCAATAAACGTTGTAATAATATATATATTTCAAATCAACTAATTTAATGCAGTATGTAAGTTAATAAACATTTTTGACATGTATTTCCAACGAACCAGAAATATGTAATAAATATGAGAACCAAATTAATCATTGCGGTGATGCGTGAATGATGTCGTGCAACAGTTTGTTTTGTTGCAGAATGAAGCAGGTGCCGAAATCAACCGTGTTTATTGCTCTTGTTTCGCTAAGATGTAACCTAATGTCGTCCGCAAGTGTCCAACCGGTTGGGTAATCAGAGAAAGTCGACTTTTGGATTAATTTCAAAGTTTTAATGTCACTAGTATTAACGGCTTGACATTATCATACTTCCTTTTGACAATTAAACTTTAGATTATTTTGTATCTTTGTATGATTTATCATTATGTTCGAAAGTTTTTATGTGAATAATAAAGAAGAGAAAATAAAAGATGGATTATTATTCTTACATTGTGAAAATAATGGTTTATTTGATCTATGTTAATATAAATAACATAAACAAATAAAACAGCCTACGACCTATGACAATCAAAAGAGAATCTTATTTTAATTTAAACGTATTGACGGACATTTAAAGACATATGCCAAGCTCCACGTATATATATATAAACTATAGTCGTATATATATTTATCTATTACTATATATAAATAATATATAGATAAACTAATCAAACCGCAGTAAAAACAAAATGGCTAATATAATATATATCAGTCATCTCATCATTAGTTAGAAAAACATTATGTGCGTTGAACTCGCCTCAATTTGCCGTGTCCGAGACAAACGACACACTTACCTGGAGAAACTTAAAGTTGCCACCCGTCGAGCACACCTCGCGGTGTTAAAACGATATATGTCATGATTAAAAACAGTGGCTGTCAAATAAACATAAGCACGATTATGACATTTCGAAGATAATTGAATCGCGCTAATTCAAAATTGATATAGCCAAAAGAATCTGTTTTGAAAGCTGTGTTCTAAATTGGAATCGATTGATTTACTGCCGCGCGTGGGCGCATAATATTTATTTAGCGAATTAGGAATCGGTGCTTAAAGATTAGCGTCATTCGAGATCGTGACAATCATTTGCCTATTTGAGCTCTCATGATAGGTTTAAATTAAACACAACTTTCTAAACATGCGTCAAAGACAACCCGCAGCGAATCACATGTTTGTAACAAGTGTAGCAGCGGTTCGAATTATCGCCGCATCGTTTGCTCCTGTATGTAATAAATTGCATCTATTTAGGTCTCACGACTTCCGAGCTCAGCCTCTTTGGATATCTCATAATAAATGGTCTCAAAACTTAATGAAATATTTTGACGGAACAAATTTGACGCGTTCGTGCTTTTTTATGTTATTTTAACAGAGTGCGCACGCGATTCGTATTAAGGCGCTGCGCTGTTACGTAGATTGATATCTACCATGTGGACGGTGTAATGATGTAAATGATTTGATTTCTCTTTTGCTCCGACTCGTGCGCATGTTACGGATTCAACCGTTCTACGTAATTCATCTGTAATTAACTAGTGTATAAGTAAAAGATATGTAATTGTCAATACCGTAGAAGTGATGGTTAATAATGATCATATAATGTAGTCTGTACTTATCTGGAAAGTCACAGTCTAACCATCACCAGTCATGCTTTTAGCTGCAATAGATACTTAAGAATGATTGAGAGATGTTACTGAAATATTACCCGTTTGACACGAAAGTGACGATCTAACTGATGAATGTCGTGACAAAAACTGATAAGTAACACCGAAGTGAAGTGAAATCGAGTTCGGAATCACTTTGCGAAACGCTCATACGTTGCGATGACCCGTGACGTTCCGTTTCACGACTCGAAATCATAACAATATGTCCGAGAATGGTCACGATAGAACGATCATCGGTAACAACGCTAATTTTGCAGTCGCAAATGATAATAATATTCATAATTACTTGAGTTAAGGTTTACTATAGCAAACACGAATTTTCGACAAGATTGTTTTCAACAATAGTTGTTGGCTCACTCAAATCGTGTATAGCTTGAGGTTACGTTATATGTGGGAGTACATTGTTTTTGAGTGATATTTAAAATGAATGAGCTTTTTGATGTTAACTTGATGGCAAATTATAGGGACTCCGAAATGTGTGTGGCATCTCGTAAGCAGACATTGGAATGACTTAATCTTGGTATTGGACCACAAAAATATCAGACTATTTCAAATGGAATGTGCAGTAAGAAATGTTTAGATTTATTTGTAAGTCTACAAGAAGATTTTAGTTTTTATTGATCCGTTTGAGATTAAGTAAAAAATGCGATATTTCATTGTTAACAAGATATTACTTGATCCGACACCTCGATAAAAAGTAAACAAAGTCTATTGAACAATAACTACCAACAGATAGGATATTTATGTTTATAATTAACAGAGCGCTAGCGAAATTTAACACTCACTATATTGGCAAATATCAATTCCACATTTTGGGTGCCTTTAAGACACGAATATCATATATATGCGCATTCCAACCAAATAAATTAAAAAAGAAACCATGGTACCGTCTGGCAAAGACTAATGACAATCAAGTCCAGATATAGAGCACCTCTATATGAACCATTAAGGCATGATTAGATTGGTTAATTTGCGAGGAGCCGGTGGCAGGTCGTGACGTCGTGCGCCAGTGCTTAACTTCTTCGATAGTCCGATGACTCCAATTTATATAAATACGAAATCCTGCTAATACAGTACAGATATCTACAAAATTACTTTTTCCCCACAAATGATTGCGATTTTTCATCGGCGTTTGAATAAATGAGAAGATATACATTGTATTTAAGAAGAAATAAAAACATTTTGACGACCTCTGTAGCCTAATGCTGCACTGGAGGTTCCGGGTTTGCTCCTTGGTGAAGTCAAGATGGAATATGATCTTTTTCAGATTATCCTGGGTTTGGATTTAACATCCATATATGTTATATATTAAAATATACTATAGTAGAGTTAGTATCTTATAAGTCTCGAAGCTACTTTTTGTCCATAGTATTTAAAGACAGAGAATTTTAATAACATTTACATTGATTGGCTAGGTTTTATTTCATAAACCTACAATTTGAGGCAATTTTACTCGCACTGTGTATAGACGTGTTTAACGCTCGCGTTACTTGCACATGTGGTACTACAATATTCTTTGTTTTCACTTTAATTCGACCCGTTGTCAGTAAATTACATCAGCCTTAGTAGACCTTCAGATTTGTCTAAGATCCTAGCTTACTCAACAGACAATAAGCGACCTTGCTTTTCAACAATCCCCTGCCAGACCTGTCGATTAATCTCGCGTTACAAAACAGGTGACAGACGACCAGACATACGGACGACTATTAATTAAGCCGTTACTCTGAAGAATGTCCGTGGTGTCGCAATGACGGGTTATTCTGTAACTGTACTCGTACACGAACTGGACAATGTTGTACGCCTATTTGTTTTACGTTTTATTGAAAGCAGAAGTCTAGTATAATGATACTATAATGACTTATATAACTGGGTACTAATGTAACCTAACAACATAAAAAAATAATAATATTATAATTTCTAAACATAACGTATCGTCAAAGGTAAACCAATTGATAAAATATTTTGTTTACTTAATTTATGTGCAGTCCACGAATATGTGCAGTTATTGTTGTCCAGTTAGAGAATAACCCAACTGACCATTTTCAGTATGTCTGTTGGTATGTGGTATCTGATTGAAGATACAAATACGCAAGTTGCTGACCACTGCTTATTTCCACGTCTTTATATTTCACGGGATAGACAAAGCCTGGGTACCTATATAGGTACTGAGTTTAACCCATTTTCAGAAATCCCTTTTTGTTAATGTAATTAAGGTAAATATTTGCTGATATTTGTGCAGGAATAAATGTGCAATTAAGATTGAATTTTTATGAAAATTTATCGTCTTGACTTCTCAATATTTGTAGGTATATTTTCTAAATAACGATACCTTTAGAACGCGAGTGAGTATTACCATAATTTAGACACATTTCGCGTGTATAAGGACTAATTTATATAAATCACGGTGTGGCAACACTGTGGCACGACCGCACGAAGATACCGTATGCGCGTGCGTCGGCGACAATGTCTTGATATTATAGGAATATATCCTTAATGGCTACATTATATCTGCAAAATGATCTAGATTTTAAGTTTGTGTCACGATACCCATCACATATCTTAGACAATGATATTACAACAGAGGTTTAATAACTAATAAAATGTACCTATTATGAAATGGCGGCGTACGAGCAGAAAATAACTAGAAGAATAATGATAATGATTTCAGAGGTATGGAATCAACATTATTTTCGTACTGGGTTTAATCGTTTATTTAAAGTTCATTAGAAAATATACCGAAGTATCTGACAATCGACCTACTGATTGCGTTCTGCGTTTTGGAGCACCAAGACACGATCTATTGTTGTTGTTCCATAGATCAACAATTTGGCTCATCCGGTTGTCAAATTCAAATGACAGTGTTCACATCATTCAAATGACAGTACTATCTGACATTTGTCTAAATCTGAAGTTCCACTAACGCAATAATTCAAAAAATCCCTTATGGTAACATAGTGATAGCATGTTTATTAAATCTGGTGTAAGGTCTTTATAAACATCAACAATAAGCATTTTAATGTCAACAAAGTCATGCTCGGGCGTCGTGGACATTCGCGAGCACGGCATGACAGACATGGACGGAAGAAGATGTGAGCTTTGTTGACCGCTCAGACTGGGTTAGTAATTGTTGGTTTTCAATGGTTTGTTAAAGAGATCGTCATGAAATCACTTGGAATTTAGATTTGTGTTTTAGTAATATGTGGCTGTCTAAATCAAAAGGGACCTTATGGCGGCGCCTGGCACTTACACCATTATTGCCGTTGTTTTGTATTCGAACAACGGAATAAAGACCCAAGTGCCAGCCGCTATAAGGTTCCTTTTGATTTAGACGGCCACATATAGTACTAGAAGTAGAGAAGGTTGAATATTTCATTTTAGTCACAATCCTGTTATACTTAAATAAAAATAATATGAAAACCATCTGGAAATAATAATTGTAGAAATTAACTAGACTGAAAAGACATAAAAAACCGGAGCTAGATCAGTTCAGATTTACGCCACAGACGTGTGACAGTGACATATACCTAGTCATGTTTTCATAACACTCCTCTTTCCCGTCGGGGGTCAAAGGACGTTTGTCTTTCCTTCGAATTGGTCCCGTTCACTCACTGCCTTTGCGCAAGAGATCCGAATGCGAGATACAAATATTAAGATCTTAAATCCTCGGTTCCCACGTTTAGTTTATAATGCATGCGACGCTTCGCTTTTCGCATTGTTGCTGCGAATCAACCTGCGACATTCGGTCATTGATTTTTTATCGGCGTTCCTCATATGTAGACAATCTATATTTTTGTGTATAAAGTTTGATAGCATATATTCGTCAATAGTTTTCTAATCACTTCACTTATATTGTAAACTCTTATTGTTTTCCATCACTTCTTAAAGTTCTTGACGAATTAAAGTTCCAAGTTTACTACTTTACAATCTGCTCTGCGCTTTACTTGTGCAAATTTCTATGACTTTGACACTTCTACCATGTAACGATATCAATTTTGCGTTTTGTTTTTGTGAAAATGTTCAGAGTGCGAATGCTCCCAATGAGTTCGCTCCTTAATGCCGTGCTTTACTTGTGCAAGGTTCAATTACATTGACAGTCCCGTCACGCTGCCTCGTCGTGTCAATATTGCGTGTGATTGTACTTGTATGGGAATTGCTTTATTTCTTACTTCTTTCGAATAAGTTATCAAACGAACTGTTAAAAATACCTTTTTCCAAGCTGAGAGTAACTTCTACACTTGAGTAAATAAAGAAAGAATATTTCTATGAAAATTGAAAATAAATATAAGGTTTTATATTCGGGGATATTACAAGATATTACTCAATTTATAGGACAACCAGATATCTTATAAATTGTAGATTAGACTATAACCAACAAAGCAATAATTTAATATAATACTACGGCAAAGCCTGGATTCAGGGAAGCCAGAAGATAGAACTAAATTTCAAAGGCCGAGTGGTCAAGCCACCTTTCAACAATAAGCTATCTCGCTGCTCGTAAACCTAACTGTTAATATTCAATTCCAATCCTTTTTTATTGGAGCCCTGCAGTCGTATACTGCTGCGAGTGACGCTCAACCAATACGGAAAGCGTTTAAAACGTCAGAGATTTGCGGGGACATTTCTAATGCATATTATTACGAAATTACACGGAATTTAGTCATTATAAGGTTGACTTATTATGAATTTATAGCGAATTTAGTTATTATCATCCTGTTCATGGTACGGAATTTGTAATGAACGATAAAATTGGAGTTGTATTTTTGCCATGTAATACATTTTAAGATTTGACGGACTTGTTAAGTTTGTAATAGTAAATCGTAAGTTTGTTTATCGAGTAACAAACATTGACTTTAATTAAATAAACTTTTATTAATAAATTTGTTTATTAATAAAAAGACGTTAAACAAATAACTGTAACGAAGTAATACGAGTATGTCTAGTAAATTTGCACACTATATCACACAACACTACATTTATAAAATTCCCTTTCACTGGAAACTCAATTAAAATTTAATCCTCGTAATACCAAACTTGACATCATACAAATACATACAAATAAATTAAAACTCACAGACAATATTATTTCCGTTCAAAACTAAGAAACTTTGCAAGACATAGATTTCTACTTCGACTAATTTAGATTGTTAAATGCAAGGTCACATACTTCTTAAAATAAGTCATAATATTATTTCGTTTTATTTGGTTGGTTAGTAGTGTAATTGATAGAGGAGTTAAATATTTAAGGCAATGTTAAGGAATATCTGAGAACAAACGCAATTTTTCATGTTTCCTTAAATCACACAGTAGTCTTCTTAATCCTTGTCCTTAATCCTTAAATTAGAAGAGGAATGATATGTGTAAGCTCATAGTTTAATTTAAATTAATAAAAGAAAATTTTACAAATAAAAATACTAGTAAATCGCTATTTTGGGTCAGCGATGTGGGTTAACAAAAGTAATTCCATAATAACTGTTACACAATACGCGTTCCTTGGAACAGGTGTCGGAATGGTAGCGAGGCACAGACCATTAGCAGGCTGTGGAAACAGTGAGTGATTACGCGTAATCAGTATTACGGTAGTGATGGGCCGATATCTCTATTGTTGGAAAGTGCGTATGCGCAGGGTTGCGCCAAAGTTATTTTATTTTTTGGCCATTTGTTAGGAAAGTTAAATTGCTATGCTCATTGTACATAGCTTAATTCAATAGTAAAAGATAGATTTATTTTGTTTATAAACGTGTGTATTCGATGAGTAATTTTATTAGCATGAGCATAAAATCTACTTCTTGGTAATAAAATTTATTTATCACACAATTTTAATGATATAATAAATTTGTCCGAGTATATTTAGAGGATTATTTAATTACTTAGCAATTATTATCTACATTTAGTTAATCTTGTAAATAACAGAGATAATTATAGGTTACAATAATGGGCGTTATTATACAATTTATAAAGAGGGCAAGCAAAACCAAATTCAAGGTTTGATTAGTTTAATATTTCGAAGTTTGATGTTAACACAAAATAGACTGATGTATTAATTAAAATTCGTAGTTAGGTTGAAGAATTATGACTATAAGTTATAATCTAATTTAGAATTTTTTTTTTCATATTTTCCAAGGTTTTCGTTCAAAATAATGTAAATTCCATAATTTGAATTTTGAATTATATTTTTATTCTAAATTTGAATTTAGAATAAATTCTTTCACAGCACTATTGTAAATAAATTCATCGAAGTTAAGGCACATCAATTTTTTATAAAAATATACAAAAATACTACGTGCCAGCCCTAAGCCAAGATGAAAACGAAGTGTAAACGAATTGTTTCTTGTTACACTTCGTTATTACTATGATTGGTCGTGATGAACTGCAGATGAAAGCCGGTAATGGACGTAGAACAGCTTATTACGTCGCAAGGTATTTTTATAACGCGTTAATTGGCACCTGACAGTAGACATAAATGACAGGAACTGATGTTATAAATGACGATTATCAATCGATTTATCACTCGGCATCACTGTCGAAACTGAACATATTTTTTGTAGTTTCTGAATTCATAAGAAACTATCTTTTTAGTAGAAACAAATACAGATATTACAAATGTCCGTGGCTCCCTACGCGGTAAAAAATAGACTATGCAATGCAACTCTCCAACTATCTCCACACCAAAAAATACCTGAACATGTCAAAATAGATCATTGTATGATCTATTTTGACATGGAAGAAGAATGAACAAACACACTTTCACTTACAATATTCATATGGATTATGATGAATTACTTACGTTGTCATCTCTATGAGAACTCAAGGACCAAACGCGCGATAAAATTTATATAGGCTTGATTCTGACTATAAAATAATTTATAGCGACTGCAGATTATCTAGATTGTCGACTTGACTTTAAAAATAAAGACTATATAGAAGAAACACTTCGCAGATCCAATGCGCGCGAACGCAAGTAACTGTTTTAAATAAAACAAGTAGGATTATTTCTGTATTTATTTTTGTTTTTAGAAATATTGTATTTATATAGATACTTTGTGTACTAAATGTTTGATGGAGATATTTGACATCTTTGATAAGATACACATGGAATCTACTAAGTATTATTTTGTGAATGAAAACTGATTTAAAACAAACTTTAATATAGAGGGAAATGTTACATATCTTGTACATACTACCTTCAATGCCTTCGTGTTTCGTTGACTTTACAATAATTTCAAGCAATGTGTCCAACTTTATGATATTCCCGCATAATGAGCTGGCACAAAAGAAGTTTATAACAATATTAATTGCTTAATACGGGCGTTAAACGCGCACGTACATTTTATACTTTGGACGTTTCTTTTCGGTCGTGTTACATCGACCCGTGGTCGCCGAGCTACTGTTTCAACTTTCAACATTAGCTACAATCAACTAAGGCGAGGCGACATTCATACAACTTCGTAATTTGTTACCCAGCGAGATGCTAATTCAATATCCGCTAATGCTATAAGATATTGAGACAGTTCTCGATGGCTTAATAATAAACTGGATGGCTTTCCGGTTTGCGGCCCGCTTACGCACTCTATCGAGAAATACTATTGGTAGTTTACTTTATTTTGCAAAAATTCGTCGAGCTTTGACGTATTCGGCATACATTTTTGAATTTTCATTGTGGTAAATAAAAGCACTCATACAAGCTACGCAATGTTCATGCAGTGCTCGTTAGAGTTCCACGATAGTATGGACCCGATATTAGTAATTGGTCCGTACGATTAATAACGATAAATGACAAATAAAAAACCGCAGATACAGTATAAAAATTCAATGTTATTTGTATTATTCAAGTTATATTCTAACGAAACTAACGAAACTTGTGTGGGATGATGCAAAAAAAAAATTCACAACAAAATAATGTCAGAAGTGATTGAAAAATGTAAAAATCGGACTACACTTTAAAAAGATATGCGTGGTTAAAAAAAAAATACATAAATATACTCGTCGAATTGAGCATTTTTTCTGAAAAGTTTTTAAGTGACAGATGAATAGGTAATGTAGTGATGCGCACTTACCGACGCGTACTCGGCGCAATTGTCGATAGAATTGACGAATTCGCACACTTCGTCGACGGACCACGCTGACAGCCGAGCTCTCGCCTCCGCACACATGCACTCTCCTCTTGCTTCACCTTGATCTATAAGAAATTCCACTGAATTACTCTTTATACGTATGATAGAACATACACAATATACTCGTATTATTAAACATAAATCCTAGTACGCATATATAATGAATGAATGAACTTTTCGTCACAATAATTACACCACAATAATTAAGAGATAGAAAATAACTAAGTAATATTGACGGTCTTATTGTTAAAAGGCATTTCTTTCATACAATCCATGGTGGGAATTAGATTTTTTTATTTGCAGAGAAATGGCAATAACATCAAATAAGTGTTAAAAAACATAAGAACTAACCCTCATTAGAGATCCTATCTCGCTCATCACTGTCACTTCGTGTGCTGGGACTCGCAGACAAGCGTGCCCGTTTAGCAGCGCTCTCTCCTGCAGCAGAAAGGTCCAATGGAGAATGTTCTGGCATGTTCCCCATGCCGATGCGCTTGCGCCGCGACCGCCCGCCGCGATGCACCCTCGATATCGCCAGCAATGTCTGCAACAAGAAATACGCCTATTGCTTCCTAACCCGTTATAGTAATAAGAAAATGGTCAGGTGTAATTGGATCAATGGTAAGTACGTACTTAATTCGATTTTACGGTGCCTTTGGGCGCGTGAAGGTCGCTTTAATGCCCTTTGGCGAATTAAGAGGTAATTTGAAAATAGTCAATATAAATTAATGGTAAGTGAATGTTTTTATTATATTTTCAGTCGGCTGGACAACTTTATCACTTAAATCGATAGATTTTAAATTTTTATGGTACGATTGATCAGATTTCCAACCAGGCATTGCATAATGTTGAAGCAATATAATTATAGTGAGATATTTATCCTGAGCATAGATACTTAAAGTACTAACGTTAAATAGGTAAATCTAATCTTAAAAGTTAACTTATATTGTTACTATAGTAAAATGACGTTGTAAGTTAAATAAAAGGCCAGAGCGGCTGCCATTAAAACCTCAATACAGTGTTGATAATTACCTATAAAATATAATCATGGTAGCATAGTCTCATAACTATTTAGTACTTGTGGATCCGATTCCTTTGGTAACTCTAATACAAAAGCTCATTAGGTAATGAACAAAGAGAATGTGGATTGTGAAAGCACCCAGCTACTTGATTTCAGTTTCTCTTTGTTTTAGGGTCTGTTATAGAATACCGTTGCTTTATTACCTTTATAAGATTGCTGCAATATAGCCCTGTTTTATACGGGTGCCACAAACCTTCCATCTCGTAAACTACAGAAAGTCTCTAAGGTATTTGAAATATCTATGTACCGTGATGCCGCACCTAACATAAGATACAAAAAGCAGTATATTTTCCCTAAATACTGCCTCAAAACAATAACTCATCTAAACTACAACAACATAAGAAGAGAAATGGAACCTGTCCATCGTACGGTCAAAAACTCAATTACCGAGAATCCTCATCAAGTAGCTAGCATACAGTATAAGTATTAAGCAAACACGATGCGAGGTTATTATCTGATCGAGAGCACTCTCGCGTCGTAAGTGGCGAACATTCATCATAATAACGTTCCGAACCGTCACGCTCGCCGCCCGCGGGTCAAATTGCAATCTATCTTTTTTAATTGCCAGCTAAAAAAGGCGAACGCAGATAATTCCGAATAAATTCACAAATAGACGCGCGTGAAATGAACACGGCAGCTCGCGCGGCGCGTGCCTTGCTCCTCGTGCCTCGCCCACCTCTACGTGCTGAAGCAGAGCCACAGCTATAAATCTCACGATTTATTTCCGCGTCGCTCCTGTTCTCTTTATAGGTGAAAATAAATTTAAACTACTATTTATGGACAAGATAAGGCATAAATAGAAACTCAACAAACATTCGTGCGCAGCACCGGCAGGTGTCAGATGTTAATAACAACGATGCTGGAAATACCACAATCCGGTATCGATGTTTACGAGCGATATTCGATTGAAATAAGATTTGCGTTTAAACAATTTCGCTAGAAAGTCGAAATCATATAACTGTGACGATTTAATGCTGCAATTTCCGCGTGGCTCTTATTGCACTGGTGTGCAAAAAGTCGACTAATTTTAAAGTCGAGCGCTGTTTCGATTTCACATCCCATCACTAGCGTGTCGCGGGGCGCAGTCAGCACCGCGCATGCGCGGCGCGTGCCGCTGCCAATTAGTGCAGCTCCAGTTCCTTTTACAGTGGAGAGTCGAGACGGTTCGCTGGCGAGCACCAAGTCGAGCTGTAGGCGGGGCAGCACTATTACCCTGCCGATTGTGCGCGCACCGCAAACGGCAACAACCCAGCACAATTAACACTCTCTCCATCTTATCTAGGCAATAGCGCAGGAAGTGTAAAGGTCGTGGGTCTTATCAGATTTAATTGCGTTCATTATTACTAGAAAGGAAGCAGGTTGCTCATCGCGCATTATGATTTTAAAGAGGTTCAAATTAACATAAACGAACCGCGTTGAATGAAGATTTTCTTCGCGATAAGAGCGTATGAGTTTTTATGATTGCCTGAGACATTTTAATCACTGCCGTGAACTATGAAACGGTGCATGATGTGTAATTAAAACAGGAAGGTCAGTGAGCACTTGTATTTATAATTAAAATGAATTTTAAATGCTCTTTGAAACAAACCCAGCTGACCGTAAATTATTTCATAGGGGCAGTGGCCTTGTCGCAAGTAAAGCACGCCGTGAGGTGATCGTAAAGATGATATTCTAAGTCTTTGATAAGAAATAATTAGGGATAGAATTATATTAATTACGTTGTATACTTTGATTAGTAACATCCTGCTGCGTAGTACGATGCACGCAACTGTGGTTTATACCCCACGTTGTTGTTATTACATGTTTAAGATTTAGGATATTATTCTCAAGAGGATCGGTCATTATTCAAATTATGGGGAGCTACCAAAATTAGCCTAATCACACAAATCAAACCCATTACACGCACACAAATATAAATATACCTACATAACAAGATAATGTGCATTATCAAATTAGATTGAACTTTGGTTACTGCATTGACATATACGTATAGAGGTCCATTCTGGAACCTCTTATGGAGCGATTTCTATGACCTACCTGCAAAAAATTTCTTGTTTTTTTATTTTGTTCAAATCAAAATACAATATATGTAATGATCATAATCAAAATCACATTTTAAGAATAAGGTTTGTGGCCCCAATATGGTTATACCTATGTGGATAAAGTTAATAGTCGATAAAAAAATATCGACTTTCAATTCCAACACATAAAATCGTGAAATGATAAAGTAAGGGATTACTACCTACTCCTTGACTAAAAGTCGGTAGGTACCATGTTCATAACTATGGGGTTATGCATTTGATTAGATAAATTCGTTGTACTAAAGTACTTGATTATTCAATTCCTAATTATATAAACAAACGAGCTTACTTTTGTAGAGCTCATGTCCAGCATGACGGGGAAGGCGGGCAACCTCGGCGGGCCGCCCTGTTGCTTCGCCAGCTTCGTGAACAGCCCCCCGAGCGGTGCGTCTGTGGTGTCTGTCTGTGGTGAGGTGGTTGCTCGCTCCGCGCCGAAACCATTCATGCGGTACAGATAACTGTGGAAAAACCATGATTAGAGCGCCATTCGATTCGCTACTTATGGTATACTAGCTGTGGAGGGCAGTGTAACTTCTGAGATTTTCACGTGATAATTTCTGAAGATTGTAAAAAATTGGACAGATTATATCATGAGATTAAGGACTTTGGACAAATTAAAGTCTCTTTAACTTTATATAGTGACATTTTGAGCTATTAATATTTTAATCTCCTAAGTATGTTACGTAATTAATTAAATAATACATCTTTATTTAATTTTGTATAGAACATAGAATTAGTTAATTTTAGTATTTTATACTATTATAAATCTCTTGAAACTGCATCTTAAACAGAGGAGCAATTTAATTAAAATTGATTACGCATAAATCTGTTAAATACAATAAATAACAATTAAACTTCATCTTAAGTGAATTCAGGCTTAACATTTAATTACGTCGATAGATAACGTTCGACTTTAATTTGGCGTGGTACGGAACGGCGCAGGCGCAAGTTTGCAGCAAATTGTTTCCATCTAACCGACTCTCAGCTTGCTCATAATAACGAAAACGGTAAATTACAATATTAATAGAAGCATGTAATAACTGGCTACTTTAAAACACATTCCGAGTTAATTTGAAATCTGCTTCGACCGTGAAGAATTCTGTTTGACCAAGTCCCATATTTTTCAAGCAAATGAACTTTTTTCCCTAATGAACTTGAAAGTTTATAGTCCATCAATCAATATCTTGTATAATTTTCCAATTTCAAGTCTGTCAAAATAAAATCTTTATCATTCGCCTATAAGCTTCAAATGCATGCGGATAATTAAAAATGACAGGGTTCACTGACCCAAGCCTTTGATGAGCAATTCATTAATATAACATAAGTTCACGCGGAGAGCATTGGTTCTCACGAATCATGTAAATTTGTCGACTAAACGTAAGTTATCGAATCGATTAATATGATAATTGCTGCGGGCATCACTAGTCGGTCGGTGAACTGAGGTCACGTAGTGTTGTGACACTGAGCGTGTGAAAAAGCGCGCCATGACTTGTTTTGATTTCGGGAACACTAGTGATAGAACACTTCCTTTTGACCTGAATTACATTGACTATACAATAAGACTAATCGTATATTACTTCACTAATTGACAGCAATGGGATAGATTAATTTAATTATGAAGCTATAATCAGCTATTTGAATGGTAATTGATTGAATATCACTGACTAGAGCCGGTTACCCGAGCGGCTTCTTTAAAATTATCTCAAAGTCTCAACCGGTAATCAAAGTATTGTGATAAATCAGCAAACAATAAAAAAAGAGTTGATTAGGTAAATAATGAAAATAGGTCTCTTTGACCTCACTATTAAATGATGCATATATAGATACACTGTAGCCACAAATGTTATTAATTGCATATACAATATGAATTTCTCGAATTTTAGTTATTGTGGCGAAGAAATGGAAGAAGAAAGATGAACCTACGAACCTTGCCTCAACTCTGTCGATGTGCGTGCACAAATCGAAATATTCTACCAATCTCACGACCATTACAAGAGTAACGTCACTGATATAATATTTTACCAGTACTGCGGCTGCTTAGGAAAAAGTTAAAACGTGTTAATTCCCTTGAATATTCGTTTGAGATGTTCCTAAATTTTGATCGAGTAGATTTTAAAAAAGTCCGCTGTGATATAATATTTAAGAGAATAAATAAGTTCGATAAATTATGTAATAAACATTTACATAATGTAACGAATGACGTCAAAAAGATTAGTATAGGAGCTAGCATAAAAACTTACTCGTTGTTTGGGTGTGTGTTGTATCTTGCGGCGAGCGAGCGCATTATGTCGGAGTAGTTCCGCGGGGGGTGGGCCGGTGCGGGGTGGGGAGGGGCGTGAGGGCTGCCGCGCTCGGGCGGCGTGCCGGGGTATGAGGATGTCGACGGCGTCACGCTGCGGGACCTGGTAAAGCAAGTGGAAAATGGATTTCACTTTTATCAGTGTCAGAATTGCATGGTTTGTTTGCGTTTTGTTGCTATCATATACGAAAATGGGCGACGCTTACAAGGAAGTAATAAATATTGTCATAACAATAATTTTATAAAATAATTGAAAGAGGAAAATTATGTTTATGAATTTATTATTACATATGAAATATGTGTAAAAGCAAAATCAGTCAATAAAAATTATGCTTTCATATTTCAAAATCTTAGAATAAGTAGATATCATACTATTATGTATGCCATGAATTGTTTATTAAGAAAAATATATTTTTTTACCTGGAAGCGGTGGAATCGTGCGGGCTGAGCCGCTCACTCTTGACGTGGGGCTGCGGTGCGGGCGGCGCGGGCGTCGGCGCCTGCGCGTGCGCGGGCGACGCCGCGGCATCGCGCGCGCACCGCCGCGCCGCGCCTCCACCGCCGCCGCCTTCACCTGTTGAACAAAGAAAATTGATGTTAGCTCTTGGACTACAAACTTTGGGATGCGTTGATAATGTGAAAATTAACCAATGACGATCAAAATCAGCTAATACGTAACAGCTTTGATACTAAGCTTAGATATATAATTGCATAATAAGAATTAAAAGAATTCACTTTGAGAAAAAATCAAGTGTTACAAAATTACAATAATTATTATTAATATTTATTTGACGTCAGTCATTGAGCAGTCTTAAATTCTAAGAGTGAATCGCACCAGTAAACTTTGACGTTAACTTTAATCTGTTTTTCGGTGGCACGCAATTTTAAGTTTTATTAGAGTTAGAATTAGTTTGTTTGGCGGAATATTTTTACGTCAAATAGTCCTCACAAAATAATTGGTACCATAATAAGCTTTCTATGACCTTATAAGTATTGGGTATAAATCTTCTGTCTACGTCAACCATCTCTATCCACATCTCAATTTATTATTTTACAATGTATAATTTATATTAGTGTTGTAAAACATTCGTAACATACAAATGGTTATGTCAACATTGAGCGGGAGCTGCGTCTCACTGCGTGATCATCTATTATTTAGACCATATACAGACGCTGTCGCAAAAAAGCTACTCGAGTTTAAATGCCACATCATAAATTAACTAAAGTAGAGAAATATAACTCTTTTATGTACATCCGGCGTTCAGGCTCTATAAAATACTAGATGTTCCCCGGGGCTTCGCTCCCATGAAAACTTTGAGATAAAATGTAGCCTATAGCAAACTTGTATAATGTACTATGTAATTTAATGTACGTAAAGTTCACTTACTTATTGTAAAATTGTTCTCATTTGGCACGTAAATAAATAAATAAATAATTATATTAGGACAAATCACACAGATTGAGCTAGTCCCAAAGTAAGTTCGAGACTTGTGTTATACTAACTCAACGATACTATATATTATAACAAATACATATACCACTGCGCCACCGAGGTCGTCAAACGTCACTTGATTTGTAACATTTGAAAATATAAATTTAAAAAAATATATTATTGTACCTTTCTAAAGGTGAAAGAATTTTTGAAATCGGGTCGGTAATTTCGGAGATTACCCGACATATGATACCTTCGCAATCTCCAGTAGATTTTATCGTCAACTGAGATGTCGACAGGAAAGACTCTTGGACTCTAACACTTCATACGTGAGTTGGGGAAGGAAATAGAGAAAAACTCCGATGAGAGTATGAAAGAGATAGACTCAAGTAAGTATTTCGACTCACTAACACTTCAAAAATGAAGAGTAGGTATTATTTCTGTCATATCTTTAATTTGAATCCAATTCTTTACAACAATTAATAACACCAAGTAAGGCTGCTGCGGAATCCGGTTGTTGACACAAACCGACTTGCGTTTTACACACGATGATATGACCAGAGAGCGAAGTGCGGGTTTGTATTTTCACTTCTCACCATGGAATCGATTCGAAGTGTGATGCAGCGAACCAATAACATTGCAGTGTGGTTGTCACTGCGTCACAATGGCGCAATATGATTGGTTTGCTGTGTCTCATCTCGAAATGATTCGATGGTGAGAAATGAAATGCTAACTCGCACTTCGCCCACTGATGACCACACATTATATAGGCTTGTTGTTAAAACACCAGCATCTTCGCAACACTAGAAAACTGAGTTTTTTGTAATTTTGTAATTTGGTTTTGGCGTTAAAATATTTTGGCATAAGGGTGGCATTATGAGTAATGTTGCTGTAACATAATCAAACACTACTTGCCTAATTAAAACTAAAAGCAATGTAACAGCTTTATGATTAGCTTTTTGATTCCCGCTTTGTTGCACACACGCACTATATTTAGAAAAAATTTAATTAATTCATACCGTAATTAAATGCTACGTTTACGCAAGTGAACTCGAAACAACAGTGCATAAATAAAAAAGAAACAAAACATCTTGACACACGAGATAGAATCAGCGGCATTTGGTACGACACGGACTGGGTTTGTGATATATGTAATGTCCGTTTGTACGTCTTTTGGCGGTGTGAAAGTGGCCGGCGAGATTATATTTAACGTATGAGTTTTCTTTTTTGAGACAGATTGTGTGAATAAGGCTCCAAGAAAAAAATATTTTAGGTTAATAACAGTTTTTTCTGTTATCAATATTTAAGAAGGTTACTGTCTTATTTATATATAATAATATATAATGAATATCTACATAGGATGGAACATCGAATTGACATTAGGAAATCGGGTCAAATTATATTATTTGAGAAATATGTCTACGTTAACATTATCATTATATAAGTATAACCCTATTCCTGATAGTGTTCGGAATTTAAATTTATTTAAAAAGCACCTCAGCAGGTCCTTGCTGATCGATAAATGTTATTATAATTTGAACGACTTTTTTAATGATAGATTTAGATAAAAAATTAGTTAATTTAGTTACTTTTATTTATTCGATTTTGTTTTGTGGGATGATAGCATGCTCTCCATTTAAATTTGCATACCCGTGGTCGGTGAAACATATAGGATTAAGCTTTTCTTTTAACACCACATTGTAAAAAAATGTAAACTCATGTTTTTGCAAATAAATAATCTTTGTTTTTGTCTTTGTCTATAGTGTTTGTTATGTGAAATTTTTGATAATATTTTATTAATAGGCTTGTATGTGACCCACGTCTTTTGATGAAAATCATGTTTATAATCCCGCATATGCTTTTTGAAAAACGTCATATTTACTTCAAATCGATAGGACGACAGATACAAAAGGCAATGGCAACAAAAGGAAAGTCATGGAATATATCTGTCTTAGGTATCTCAATTCGCACACATCAAGGGATATCGGGCATTAAAATTGAATGTCACAAGCGTTTACGCAAGTCCGTCCGCTCTGATATTCGCACTTGATGCATTAATCACAGTTGATATATCGTGGGACCAGAGCTGTTCCATGTCACAGGTAAAACGCGATTATTAATTGAGCCTTAAGATGAGATTCACATTAGTCGAGTGGTCAAGCGAGTAGCTCAACTCGTTTGATGAACCTTTGAAGACCAGTGCCAATGTAATTTGGCTACTACCCCATTAAGCGTTTAGTTTAAGCCAGTTGATATAATTAAATTGTCCTATTTTAGTGGACAATGTAATTACAGTCTTTATATTTATCACATAGCAGACAAACTCCAGGACAGCCAACGCTGGTACGCCCACGTTTTTTGTAAGTCGGGACGTAGGGAGTAAGATGTCAGCATGATTATGCCGCTTCCATCGTGGCAGAAGGGGCAAAGGCTTAATATTGTCTAGAAGAATATGCATGTCAATGTTCTGACAATGGAGAATGCGGTAAACCGTGTGAAGTAGAAAAGAAAAACTTAGAAAAGTGGACTCTCGAGCTCCAACATTCTTAACGCTGCAGAAAAAACTGGGAAATCACTCAAAAAAAGTAGATGTCCGAAGATTTTATTGTCATTTGCTATTTGAAGAAATTCTATAGCTAAAATTGTTGTAGTACTAGTGCCATTAGACTAGCACAATGTGAACTATGTTCAGGAATTGTGACCGTTTGACTTTGTAATATGATATTTACTATAAGTTATATTTTAACAGGTGTTAGATTATGTTGGCCATTTTATGTTATCATAAAATAACAGATTTGCATCTTTTTTATGAGAAATTGCCTTGAAGACGGTCGCACGACTATTTTTTTGATGTTAATTGCCGTTGACATCCCCCATTAGTGTAAATCATAGCTGAGTATGGATATTTTGTTTTAATTAGGAATGTTATTTCATGTCTCATGTCATTTCTTGAGGATATATGTCCTTTTGGGAAAGTTTTTTATATTATTGATATTTGTTGATTGGAGACAACATATAAGTGATCCAGTCAATTAGGTGGACGGTCCTCTTAATTTCTAGCTAGCGAAAATATATAGTTTATTTGTAATAACCCATCCTTGTGCTTACATCGGATGAATAAGAAATACTTATTTTGGATGAGTGAAGAAATCGCATGAGAGATATAGGATGAAACAGACAACCCTTCAGTAGATTCAGGTATGTTCTTATATACACCTAAGAACTGATAAACTAATTTTCATTCAATAAAAAAAAATAATCATAATAAGCAATAAATTTGCAGATATTCAGATTCATAAATTCAAAAAGCGATCCAAAAAGCGAATACTTCTTTTTCACATTTGATATTATCGCTGAATACGTTTCTAAAATATTCTGTTTTGTAGCCATAATTCACACCGCAGTATAGAAATTCTACGCATGTGGTCCTCTTTGTCAATCGCTTTATAAACCCAATAATAATCACCTCTTTCAATAGATGAAACCATTATGTCGCCTACGGTCTGCGACATCAACATACATCATATCACGGAACTATATAGATACTAGTAAAAATACTAGTTTGACAGATCTACATTTAAATGCTTATTTTTCACAAAAGGAAACATTACAACATAGATTTATTACTATAAAGGACATTTAAAATTAGAATACAAGATATTTTTGATATACATTTAGTCTGACAACAAGGTATGTCGACGACCGTGCAAGCTGTGCAAAGTGGAGACGAAAAATTAGGAAAGTGGACCCTGGGCTCCGACGATCGATGAATGAAGGAGGCCTATACCCAGCAATTAGTCACGGTGGGTTACAGATGATGATGATAAAAAATGATAAAAATTGTTTTTTTTTTTTTAAATTAAATCAATTAAATTGCATCAAATTTTATCAAATTAAACGATTTTATGTGGGAAGTCACCGTAAAAGATTAATTTTTAAAAGCGTAAAATAATAACCATTTGGTCACATTTCGCGGGAGATGCTGTTAGGCCACATGATTGATCGTTTCCTGTCCTTTTGACCCCGGTTTGGGAACTAATGGCGGGAAACACAACCGTTATAATAGCTCCAATATGAACATTGATTTGAAATCGATCAATTTGTTTGTACGCGGATAAATCAATTAAATGTACATTTTGTATATAATTGGTTTTGAATTGTATAATAATTTTGAGTTATATAAGATCGATTGAAGACACATTTTAATTGTATATTAAAATGTATCTTCAGTCGATCTAGTTACATTTAAAAATTCATCCGGTAGTTATTGAGTTTATCACGTTCATACAGACAGACTCTACAAGGGTACTTGATTTAATATGTGTAAGAATACTCAAGAAAAGGGAGAAATACACATGGAAAACACGTGCGTATGTTTTTTCACGGTATCAATGGAAATCGTGTCAAAAAACTAATATAAGGGCTAATCACAGATGTAATATTCTTATATCTGTGGGGCTAATTCAAGATTTTATCTGACGGTCAAAAAAATTTCATTGAAATCTTATTTAGTACAAAAAATATTTTGTAAATCAAATATGGCAGATTGGTACATATATTTTTATATATGGAACAAATTTATTGCCAATAAATGGCAATTATTTATTTTTTCCACTGCACACCAATCTATATCTATATATATATGGAACAATTTTTCTGCCAATAAATGACAATTTTTAAAGAAAAATCATATTGTTTTTTCCACTGCAGACTAATATACACACATTAAGTTATATTGGGAAGTGGACTGGAGCCTAAATTAAGTTAGAACTGTATTGTATTGGCCTCCAGGTCACCTATCCCCGTCATGAGAAGCTTATAAATATTATAAGTACTTATATATATTATAAGGTGTTATTTAGACTGTCTGTATGTATCTAATTATTTTGATAATTTATTCTTTAAAGTAATAACACAAATAATTTTCTACCTTATACATTAAATTAAGGATATAAACATTTATCGGAACTTGATTATAATTCTGTGTAGAGATGTAATTAAAATATTTCTAATAATAATTTATTGCGTAGGTACAGGTTGATAGCCTAATACACAATACAAGAAGTCTCCATTCTCGTCATATATAGATAGTTTCCAACGACATATTAGGCGTATCATTTCGTGAATTACATATAATTGGCTATAGAAATGGCTTTTATTGTGAGTGAACTAAATTAGCCATAAAATTGACAACATAGCTAATTATCAAGTTTCTTAGGAACAACGTCTCATGCACGTCTGTTGTTCTTTAAAGATAGCAATGAACTATGTAAGGTCTCGCATATAAAATTGAATGGGTATTGTATGGTAGTTCATATAAAGACCTTACAAAAGTACAAACAACTTACAAAAGTAATTGGTTATACATCTATTGTTTTCTTCGAAATATCATTTCGTATGTGGTATAACGCGTGAAGTCAGGGCGCCTACCATCAACTATAACACAATGATTCAAATGCAGGACAGTTCAGTTTAGGAACCTAAAATGAATCGCGTTATTTGGTACCACCAACTTATCTTAACAAAGTCTCATTTGAATCGTAAGGAGTGAATGAAATTCATAAAAAAAGAAAAAATTGTCTCTGAATCGTAAACCCCAGTGACAGCAGCCAAATGTAAGAAAGAGATAAGGCTATACGATCTCTTTTCAAGAGTTGCGTTCTGATATCAAATTCTTACCATTTTGAGCAAACAATACGCACCTTTTTGTTACTTAAAATTAAAATGTATATTATTATCTTGCTGTTACATGACTATAGTAAATACAAAACACAATAAAATAAAATATTTAAATTAAAATAAATGCAATATTATGCAGACAGAAAAATTTGTCGGTCATAACATCTAAACACAAAGTTCGGAACATAGAAACCATACCACGAAAGAGTTTCCGTGGCAAAATTAGGAACTATCAATAACAGATAGACCACATCGTTGTTTTCAGCGACAGTAGCGCCACGTCTGTGGGACTTCTATCGTGGAAACCTATAACTTTTTTGAATCGCCAATTTTGACAGCTAAGCGATCCAGTGTACGTTCTAGAGTGAATGAAATCGAATTGGCGTATTGTGTAGGTAGTGACCTATAATGAATCGTTATATCATCTTGATGGTACGAATTTGCGATGCAGGTCAGATTAGGTCGTAAAGTGGATCGCGTTAAAAGATAATCGTGGATCGCGTAAGCCCCCAGGGGGTAGAACACAATTAGCCATATTTATTGCGGAAGTTCGAGGTCAAATTTTAAAAATGCGAATTGTGGTGTGATTTGGATGATGTGATTTGTGATAGATTTGCTGCACCGTCCCGTGTAATTATCTAAAAAAATAGCTACGTTTTTGAGCACAGTAGTGCCATCTATTCTACTTTATAAAGCGCCATTGACTAAGAATTCTTGATCAAATACTACGGGACTCGCTTACTTTCGGGATAAAACGTTTGTCTAAGCCTATGTGTTAATTTAAGGTATCAGCTACCTCAACACCAAATTTCACAAAAATAGCGATAGCTATTTGACCATCAAGAACTATTTAATACACATTTATTTATAAACTTTCGCCTATACACTATTATTAAGATTAGTGTGATATTATATACAAATACTTGAACGGGTGCTTCCAGGGTATTTAGTCAACTCGATCCTCATTATTTTCGTGTTACATAAAACTACATTTTTACAAGCACTCGAGTGATCGAGTGGCCGAAGAGAACTCCCCCCGCTCCCAGGGAACGATGCGCGAGGATGAACACCCCGTCGCCAGTCGACTTCCCGGTGATATTCAAGTCGCTGTCCAGTCGGAACACATCACACCTATCATCACATATTTCGCCCTCAAGAATGCCATCGTATAACATTGTATTCACGAATGTGAAATCATACCATGATTTTGGTTAAGATTCAAATTAGGTTTAAATAAAAACAATCTGATTTCCATCATAACGATTGAATGTACGACATATTAGAATAACTAATATCTCATTACTGAACGGTAGGGTCAGCAGCATCGTCAAACAAGGTACCGTTGGCACATGACCCGGATGGTCGCACGTCCGCCAAACAGACTGCCTAAGTGATCGGTACCGTTGACAAATATGTGCTGTACGTAGGGTTGCCGAATTTCGAAATAAATATTAACTCATTAATAAGAAACGCTCAGGATGGTCATATATTTTGCCCAGTAAAAACGGGCAGTCATTCTAGCCAGAGCCTAATATAAAAGTAAAATATTTTTTATTTATTGATGGATGTCACTTTTAGCAGTTATAAACTATACATTTTGTCAGTCACGATTAAAATAATCCAAATGCATGACGATGGCAGCCCTATAGGCACGTGGTTATTGTGTGAGTAAGTAGATGCAGTAATGTTCATGTCTTTTTGTTGACACTACCACGGAATTATGGTAATTGAAAAATTATTAGCATTTGTTTGATTCGAACTCTAAGTTTAACCTATTGGTTTTAATATGTTTTTATTTTGTTTGTAATTGTAATCTTTGTTGTGTAGTAGCTGCATTTTTTGTGACGCTTTGATCATGTTGGATAAAAATATATCCCAATTTATTATTTACTTCTTTGTATCAAATATTTGTGAAAAGTGCACAATCAATTTTAATATGTTACGAGTATATTTCTTTTTAAGTGATCATGAGTTCAACGTTATTATTTTCTAGATTCATTCCAAGAAACATTACACAGATGCACTAATTGTCAATAAAAATAAATTATATGAGTACGTGAAAATAATTTCTATTGCCTTATAAAATAGTAATTTTGATAGTTTGACAGTAACAAATGCCACCTCAACAGTTAATTTTCCCTGCACAGTTAAAGTTTTACGACTTGCAAACACAGGAGGAATGTTAAACTGTCGTTGGACAGCCAATCTGACAGTTGGCTGGTTTGTTGACATCTGACCTGCATGTGACCACATGTTGACAGCTCGCGCTGACAAGTGGTTTGGGTGAAGTGGAAATATGTTGGATGCCTTTAGGCGATATTACTTGATGTAATATAATAAATATTATACGTACATGTTTTCACCTTTCGCAGTGGAGACAATGGGTCCTTGTGGCGCTGAAGCTAAAAAATGCTGTCAGCATTCTGGACACGTTGCCTCGGTGCGGCGCATTTGAGGAGGTGGTTTTTTAGTTGTAATTTTATTTTAACTTTAATTTAGATTTAATCTATTGTATAATTTTTATTCAAAGTTATGTTGTAAACAAATAGACATAAGGAATAACTATAAAGATCTAAGAGTAGAACTCTTAAATTGATGATAATACATTAATTTAATTAAGAGTTCTACTCTTTTGAGTACTGTATCTGTTAAGATTTTTATTTTAAGATTCATGAAATTACGGCCCTATTTAAATGTCACGAAATCGTAGCTCTACAAATAAGTAGTAAACTATGTTCAGAACTACACATTGATATGCAAGTGGTAAATTTTGCCAAAATTGATGAAGTATTTTTTTATATTTGCCTCGAAAGGATCAAAACGTTTACTCCTGTAGGTTTAATAACATATAACATATTTAATAACAATGTAATATTTTATGAAAGAAGACGCTATGAATGAAGGTTTAATAAATACTTAATTAAAATCAAACTTTAAATTATTATATTTTATTTAATAAGTATTAGGACAAATCACACAGATTGAGCTAGCCCCAAAGTAAGTTCGAGACTTGTGTTATGGGATACTATATTTTATTACAAATACATATAGATAAATATCCAAGACAAGGGCCAATCAGAAAAAAGATCATTTTCCATCATGACCCGACCGGGTCATGTTAATTTTAAATTACCCATCAAAGATCTGTGGTGAAAATTTGTGTGAAAAATACACCAGATATTTTTTTACTGCGGGTGGACTGCGGGCATGATCTAGTGAATAAACAATCTACGAAAGGCGTTCTGTGCATGCCAGTACAATATTGTGTATGGCACTTAATGTTGGGCGGCGAGACGCCCACGCGTGGGGCGCGTGCGCCTCATGTTGATTTTTGTATTAGACTATAGTATATAGAGTACGATGACAATTTCGTTATGTTGGTGCTACATTTCTTGATAATTCTGCAGTGTGTGAGGTACTCTTTGAACCGATGTGTTTGCATAGAGAGTTTGAGTTACGGTATAGGGATATTAGTCGTTGATTCTTTTATACCACGTTTCTTATTTTCCGTAAAAATATTATCTTTATATTGAAGAAGATTTGTATTAATCCGAATACAATCTTTTTTTAAATAAGTTAAAATCTGGGATTATAATGTAATTATTAATTCCAGATTTTGCTCTATAGACATTTAAAAAAATCTGTCAAAATACTCTAAAAGGTTTTAACTTGCTGTATAAGGGTCGTTTTTCAAGGATTTATAGAAAACTTCAAAATTTATATAATCGTATTACCTACGAGTACACACTTTTTTCTTCATTAAAACTACTTACAGGGTGGTCGTGAAGACAGAATTTCTATGAGTATTTCGTGGGTGTAACAGATGGATAAAACGTTCCTTTTTATGGTAATTAAGTCCATATCATCCAATCTTTCTTTCATTATGAAATTTGGCGCCGGTGAAGACGTCAATAATTACTTTGGGCAAATTTATCGATTCGCTATGTCCGAATTCTGAATGTCGTCGGTAAAAGGGTTTAAGTACACGCAATTTTTATATATAATTCTTGGTGCAAACCTAATTATAAAATGCATATTAAACGTTATTTTGTGTATTTTCTTAATTTGAAGGCAAAACCATACCAAACGATTTACACACAACAACTAGTCAGTTATATACATGCAACTGTGAAAAAAGTAAAAATACACTTACAAAAGAAAGTCTTTTTTACTATCCAACGAATAAAGTTCAAAATAAATTGACAGTCAATTGTCATCTGTTCTCCGAAAGAGGTCGAAAAGGTCATTCTCCAAAGTTTAATGTTTGCCTTGGACTTGGGGCCCAAATGTTTGTCTTCCCTGAAGTGGTCTGGAGAGGCCAACCTACTGTTTGTAAGCAGGTGATTCAAAATAAGTAGAGGTTGGACCCGAACGTATTTTGTTTTTTTTTATCCACTGTCAAGTTTATCGGTTGCACCATTCAACTTTGACGTTAACTTTGCGTGCCACAGCCGATTTGGTTAAAGGGCGTACTTTGGCGCTGTTGTACATAGGTAAAAGTTGAATGCCGAATTGACTGGTGCAACTGAAGCTAACTATTCAATCAGTGGATTGGATTGGAAAACTACTGGGCTGGGATCCAATGCTAATAATGCTATGGCTGAGGAAACAACCGGGACAACGCTCAGATGAGTGAGTTCAGTGGATTAAAGTGATTATATTTAAATTTATATTCTTGAATCTGACACAATTCAATACTTACGAACATTGCAATCTGCTCGTCACATATTTTGCTCGTCAATTTTTGATATTGTTGTGTTTGATAATATGTAATTTTAAAATATTCTAATATTTAATTGATTCTGGCACAGGTTTATGTACTTAAAAAGCACTTTACTATTTAGTCACACACAGCTATGTGCTATTTTTATTAGAAATAATCACTTGCACATAAAATTAATAATAATCATAGTTAATTTAATACATGTAATAATCATATAATCACTAATTAACATTTTCTTAATATATTTTCTTTTAAGTGCATCCTCAGACTTAAACATTTAAAAGTTATTCAAGTTTTCAAAACCTTTCTAATTAAGTGCCGATAATAGTTCAAATTTCCTTTTATTCTAGTCCATTCATGTTATCTCCCAACCTTTGTCCTCCCCTCCCATTTAGGGGTATATTTCTAAAATTGTGTGTGTGGTCCTGCCCTTAAATAGGACTATTCCAAATCCTCCCGTGATGTCGTACGAGGCAAATAAGGAACAGCCTTAACAGCTGATAGGCAATAATAGATCAGAATTGCTCTAAATATAAAATGTGGTACATTTAACCTAAAATTATTACAGTTTTGGACGAAAAGATGATGACACGAGATTTTTCAAATGAAAAATAAATCTGTATTCCCGGAGTCCCCCAACCGGGACATTGTAAGGGGGACAGCGGGAATAGCCCCATCTCCCAGATGGTCCCTCACCTGCGCTTGCGTCTGTTTACATGTTTACAGAGCCCGCCGGGCGGTCCGAAGCGTAAACATAACTATGTGTATGTTTACTCATCAACCACCTGCGACGTAACGATGTTTTTGTTAGATGCTAACTTTAAATCACCCAAGTATTTTCACTCTGACTTGATGCATATTTAATGCAAAAGTTACCAACATTTATAGATCCATTTTACCAAACAATATAAACTTGAAAATTTACGACGATTTCCAAGAAATATATGAAGCTTACGGCCCACAGAAGCCTTCTAGGAGATGAAATGATGATGATGAACATATAACTTAATCGTAAATAACCATAAAACAAAGTCATTAAAATGCAAGTAGGTACCACAGTTATGCTTAAATTTATAATAAGTACAACATATCTCTTGAAGTCAAGTTTGACTAAAGGTAGTAAGAATGATAGCGCACATTTTAACAGATTGTACTGGTGGCTTTCTAGTTTCGCAACTCTTGGCTATGTCTACCCTGCAAGGGCTGAAGACGTGATACTGTATCTGTATTGCTTTATTTACCAGATCTTTCTTTAAAAGTTTCTTGGTTCAATGAACAAATATTATCAGAATAGACAGTTCAGATTTGAATAGACAATTTTCGGAGGTTTTAACTTAAAATTGCTAAGATTTTCTATAGCAGACACCGAATGTATAGTCGCGAAGAATACAAAAAGGTTCTGCTTAAATTCCAGCCGTCTCCGTTTTCTAGAGGCAGGTCCGCTGAATAGCAATTAACCCGCATTAGCATTCGAACTGACGACCCACGACGGGTGCAAGTTAAAAGATTTTCAGAAAGTTTTACTTTTTATTTTGAAATATTCGTTTTATAAAAGTTTCAATAAGTATTCTGTAGCCAATTCGATTCAAAGATAAATACATTTATTTATGGGTATAACTGCTTTATTAACATGGAATTCAAATTTAAATTTCATTTCGTATTTAATTTTGGATACGATATGCTACGATTTGCAGACGTCATTTCAAATGTCGCAAATTAATAAATTATACATCTTGTAAATAGTAATCTTTTGACTTGGACCATCAGCTTTTGAGTCAACCTTGAATGCAGAAGCTTTCCAACTTAAGTATAGATACAAAGTATAAAAATAAACTGGTCTGTGCAGAAATTTTACTATCATAATCAAAAGTGGTTATAATTTGTTAAAATATAGAAAATAATCCATCTTGTGTAAAAATGTTTTTATATGTATTTATTGTCTATATAGGGCCCCCAGCCTGGCCTACAGCGATTGTGACACAAGTCAAAACGCATCTAATTAACTTGAGTTGTATATGCTTGATGCCCTCACAAACAGTTAAATAAAATACGTATGCCTTTCTACAGGCCCTTTGGACACCCCTCATCTATATCTATACTTATACTAGCCTTATACTGAATTTTTGTTTAAATGTTTATTTTACTTAACTAAGTGGTGCATTAAATAAATAAATATAATTAATAACAATGTAATATTTTATGAAAGAAGACGCTATGAATGAAGGTTTAATAAATACTTAACCAAAATCAAACTTTAAATTATGATATTTAATTTAATATAAGTATTAGGACAAATCACACAGATTGAGCTAGCTCCAAAGTAAGTTCGAGACTTGTGTTTTGTATGGATTATGAAAAAAAGTGTTAGTTGGAATGAACAGATAAAATAACTTAGTGCTAATCTTCCAATTTCTAAAATCCTTTTAAATATTTTTATTAGATAGACAGAGATAAACATACAATGACGTCACTCATTTTCGACCGACTGTACCTATATATATAAAATACTTACAGATGAACGTGAATCATCGCAGCCTCTATTGAACTTCACCTTTGCATCTTAAATTCAAGTTTTTTAACGATTATTTTATGCGTCATTGTTTACCAATATATATACTGTGTAGAAATCTCATGAAGTTTGTAGAACTACGCACTGATAATAAAAATCTTCTATATGCTAATAGTTTACTATTACTTTTTAGTAATTTTAGTAGTTAAGTATGTTCTTTTTTATCTGCCTTTTGTATATCCCATTTTTTATCAAATATATCTTAGTAACTTAAATCGCTAAAGCAAAAAGAGTACTTGAGTACAGTCAACCGTCAAAATACTCTTTATATGGATCTTTATGTAGCGGTAGTGGCGCCAAATTTGAAATGAATCAGGGTGGATTGATGTTCTGTTGTCTGTACAGTACGGTCACTCCCTGCCTCCTTACAATTACCAGCTGATTAGGAACGAGAGTGTACTGCGCATGTAGCTCTTATGCGCACTGCGATTATGGTGTTTACCATGGCATGTTATTTCATTAACGAACTGTGCCCGTGTGCAAAAACAATGCGAGAGAATCTAGTTGATGCCAAAAATACCTTATATTATCCAGGTTTTATTCTAATTACTTGCTACTGTTGAAGGAAGGATCTCGACCGATTGGTTGACAGGTTACCTTTCGAGTTATGCACTTGGATCATATATATAGACTTCTGACACCGATGTTAGGATTAAAACATTCGACAAGAAAAAAAGATTCTTAAATTTAATCGCAATCCGTCCATAATTTCGTACGATAGACTGTACCACAATTGCTTACGATCACAAAACAGTACACACGGCACGTAAATGAAAATAAACGGAACGGAAAAAAAATCTCGTAGTAATGATGATACCAGTTGGTGCGGCGAAAGGTCAGGGGTCCCCAACCTTTGCCCGCGGAGAATCAACAGGTCTGTCTCATGACCCCTTCCTCTGAACTTGACCTCCTCGCTTAACGACGAAGAATGTTCTGCCGTCATATGAAAAAAATACTCTTAAGACAGATATATATTTTTAAAATAAGTACGCATATTCGGATTCAGCAAAAAGACGATTTCGATTATGTTTTACTCAAGTTTTACTCAATTGCGAAGAAAGGTCAAGTGCGACTTTTTTGATTTGTTTTTTTTTTGTAATATATTTTTGAAAGTAAGTATGTGAGTAGACCACAGATTCAAATGTTTTTATATCTGTGGAGTAGACTTAATATTTGTACCGCCATAAAGTGCTGATGGATTTATGTCGTGATTGTGGTGACAGATAAATGCCATTGGTATTAAAAATACACATGTTAGTAAAAATATATATTTATGTAGTTATTCCTAAGGTATTTACAATAAAAACTGTTTTGTCCAAGCTTTTCGGAGACTTTTTCTGTCCTTCTTTATTTAAGTGATTTTTCTCCGTGAGGAAAATCAAAACTAGGTATAACTTAATTACAAAAATTATATATTATGCCAATATCGAATTTAAAATTAAATACATATACATACTTAAGCTATTTGTTAAAATTAAAAATTAAAACTAAAATAATAAATATTAAATTAATTTAATTAATAAATTGACACTAAATCGCCGTCGTCGTGCGGTAAAGTTCCCAGAAGGCTGGCGACATTTCCTCTTTGTATGGCCAAACTCAAACATTGGCCAAAATAGTCACCAGCCCTTGGGTCCCCGGAGACATCGACCAGGCGTGCGGAAATATCTTTGTAAAGGGTATAACTTGAAATAAATGGAAATAACGTTTTCTGTGGACTTGATAAAGTCAACAAGCGATAACTTTGTTACTTTACATATTTTTAAATAGGAAACCGACCAGTAAAACGTAGAATATACTACACACTAATTACAACTGATGCATACATTAAATTATAAAGTATGTTTACATTTATCGATCAATAAGTACTATCAAAACGCTTATGGATTTACAACATTGTAGCGATATTTGCATAAAAACGACTCGGAGTATGAATGTCAGGGGTTCTCAACCTCGGCTTCTCAGCAGCGACGCTGTCTCACGACCCCTCCTCACCCTGAACTTGAATCTTTGACCTTCACATTGGAACGACGAATTTTTGTGACTTTGAGTCACCGACGCGTGTTTTTGTGACAATCTTAATTTGGATTTACCTTATTATTTTGATACCTATGTTAATATGTTTTCAAGTTTGTGGTACTTATTGATCTTCATTTTTAACGACTTGCGTGGCTTAATGGTCATCATACCGGACTGCTACACTGGAGGTCCCGGGTTAGATGCCCGGTCAGGTCAACGTGGAAAATTATCTTTTTCAAATTGACCTGGACCTTGACCTGTTGGATATATATTTATATATGTAAGACATAGAATATATTAACCGATTTTGTTGCCATACAAACTTAAAAATTTATAGATCCTACATACTTTTAAAATTTCATCAAAATCAGACCAATGGTTCGAAAGTTAACGCGTTACAAAGAAACAAACATACATACAAAAAATGTATTTTTGCCCGTAGACCTCGCTCGCTCGGTCAATAAATCTGTGTTTCACATATATATTTTGTCAAATTCCTACAGGCTCTCTAATAAAGAGAATAAAGGTGCATTTGATATTCCAATGAAAAAAATATATAGTCAGTCAAAAATGCGTTTTCTAGTTTTTATAGACAATAGTAACATTCTTGGAGTTTTGTGAATTAACAAGGAGAAAAAAGAGACGTTAAGATTTTATGAGTTGGTTCTATAACTCCCAGACGAATATATTAATTAATCAGTTGCGTTACAACTTCATGCAAATGCGTAAACGAATCTATACATATTAAGTTAAACGCTTAAATAAATGAATAGAAAAAAAAAATTGTCAAACAGCCAAGCGTGAAATCCTAAACTTGAACGTTTCAATCCTAGCATCGCAACAATGTGCCCCTACTTATTGTACTTAACAATACTTGTACCCTGAATTTACAGTCATGACCGTATTGTCGCGATTTCCTGCCACAGAAAAAAAAAATAAAGGTCAGGTACCTGCATTTTTTTTATTCTAATGGTCAGGTAAGTCCTTTCTTGGAAGTTTAAAGTAAGAATTTTTGCAAAAAAATTACCGACTTATTAATATATCTTGACATTGTAGTTTTAAAGACTATTTTGAATTTGAGGGCTGGGATTTTGTTGGACGTACTTTCCGAGTTATCTAAGGGTCGAAAAGGGCCAAAACTGATTTTTTTAAATTGCCCTTTTGTCATTTTCGTGGGTGGGAAACATTGGTCTGTTGATGTTCAATGAATCGCGAGTGTTCGAAGCTTGTTGTATTATGTTTTCACCAAATTACTTTATTATACTTTAAAGTTCGAAGAATGATCGTGAAGCGTCGGTTTATTTGGATGAATGGACACGTGCTTTTTAAATTCCAATGTAATTTTTAACATTTAAAACTTATTAGCCCATCAATTTACATGAAGAAAAAAACGGTAGTTGTTATTAATTTCATATTTACAATAACAATCGAAAGATATATAATCTATAAGCGGTGGTGGTGTAATGGTTAAGACGCCTGTGAACTGAAAGGACCTGGGTTCGAATCCTACCCGTGCACACGAGTTCTATAGAAATCTAACTCATGTTTAGTTTTCATCGACCATCACTTGATTCCGGTGACGGAAATCATCGTGAGGAAACCTGCACACTGGTTGATTATTAACTTGTGTGTGAAATGGAGAAGCAAATCACTCCATTAACGGTGCCAAGATAGTCGTTGTGTGTGTCTCATTCCACGTAATGACCACAACCCTCAGCCATGGCTGAGTTGGTTTTTGCAGTATGGTTTTATTCTTCTAGAAGAATAAGAAGAAGAAAAAAATAAACACACGCAAACAGAAATGATTAAAGATATGTAAATTAATAATTTTATATTAAATTAATCATTATAATTAAAGATATGTAAAGTAATAAAAAAATGTAAATTATTAAGAAATCTTACAAAATGGAAGTCCAAGCTTTTTAATAAACGTTTACCGTTATACAGGTACACAACTATCCATTTACAATGGTACATTTAATCTCCCAGTTGACCAGAAAAAAGCGCCATTGTGCGGTAATCCTCAAATTTTACAATTTGGGCCGATATTTGACCATTTCGACCGTCCGCCATCTTTGTTTAATTACCCTTTTGTGTTTTGTTTCGTACCTGAGGGGATGAAAGTTTAAGCTCCACGAAAGTTATTGTCAGAAACTTTCGTCTAAATTTTTCATTGTCGTGGTAATTTAAGGAAACGATTCCTTCAGAGATATATATAATATTATATTATCGAATCCTAACTAATATTATAAATGCGAAAGTTAGTTCGTTTGTTTGTCACACCTTCACGCTCTATCTACTCAACCAATCTTCTTGAAATTTTGCATACATGTAGTTTGAAGTATTGAGAAGGACATGGGGACCTTTCATCTAGGAAACTGAACGCGGGCGAAGCCGCGGGCAAAAGCTAACTTGCTGTATTATTGAAGATATTTTTTACTTTCTATCTGACTATTTGCAAGATAAAATTTTAATAATGTAAAAAAGATTTGACATAATTATTCAAAAGCTCTAAGCACCGCGAGCTTTGGGTGCGCCGTCGGGCAAACAAAAGACATCAACGCTACACCGACGCTACTTGTTCCTCGGATGCTTACAATTTTTATGTTTTCCTATTACTTATAGATTGAATCGTACAGAATTAAGGATATTACTGTATTTTAATGAGAAATTAGTATCTTACTCCTGTTATTAATAAAAAAGTTTCCACATACTCTAAGCTAAAATATATTTTGTCCTTTTTTGCCAATCTCAAATGTATAAAGTGCAAAAGTGACAAAACATATTTTAGCTTACTTTCAGTTTTAACTTTTTTATAAATAACATGGTTATAGAGTTTATCATTCGGGGCTGTGAGGCCTCGGTACCTAACAATCAAAGGTAAAATAACAGTTGACTGTTATTTTACGACCAGCCTACCTGACGTCAACCCCCTTTGGGGATGTTTTTGAAGCCTATCAGTTGCCAATATGTTTTTACGACAACCAAGGGTATTGTAGTCTCTAAATTTATACACACACAATTAGCTATCACAGATACACATATTTTCCCTCATTGAGAATCGAACCCAGGACCTCCAGACAGCGGTCGGGCGCGCGACTCCTATGCCACGGTCGTCATGAATTAATAGAAAATTACATTTGAATTGTGATTCTATTAAATTTTAGAAAAACTATATCAAAGTCGTGTTAGTAAAGCTTCAAGCGCTTTAAAACTTAAATATGGGTATTTATACATGTAAACGCGTCATGAAGAACTTTTATAGCTAAAACGCCACGTGACCTTCGAGCTTTTGACACGACGACTGTTTGAGCTTTTCTCCTGAACTAATAGTTAATAACTTTCTTTTTATTAATCGCTTTAGCAAGTTAATTTAATTACTTTGATTAACTTAAGTTAATTAAACAAAATGGGTGTTACAAGTATGCGAGCTTTCCATCAGTTAAATAGATAATGCTCTAGATGTGTTTCCGCCTTAAAATAATACTAATAATAATGTTGTATGAGCCAACTAAAGGAACACGTAGTTTTGGTTACAGATAGGCAATAATAGCATTTTAAGGAGGGTTGACGTCAAGCAAGTATGGTCCGTTCAAAAAAAAAATCAAAAATCTTTATTTATCTCCACAATCTTTTTAGAACAGTGTTCCTAAAATTAATTAATGCAAGTATTATCATGAATACATCTATATGTCTGAGAGACTGGTGTCTGAACTAAGCAGAGCCTGTGCCTGAACACCAGCGTCTCCCCACCAGGAGTAGGACAACAAGCACTTGTCTACATATTAACCATATTTATTATTATGAATCAAATTTAAGTTTGTTATAAAAAAAATTAAATAAATATAAATACATTTGAATTTTTATTTGTTTTTGGTCTTCACGGCGTCACAGCCTCAATTGCCACCAGTAATAAATATGTGAAGATGATATAGAGGTATAATATATGTATTAGCATTATAGTAGCTAATAAATGAAAGTAGAAAAAAAAGCGTTATTTATGTACCTAACATTATTTATGTAAAGCTTTAAAATATATATACACGTTAGAGTAGTAGTTATGTAGTCACATTATATTAAGCGGAAAATAGATTATATTATTTTGTACCTTTTCTTATGAATGAATTATGCAGGCGTCTGCAGTAAATATAAAAAAAACTAAAAAGACTGCTGCAAAAGGCAAAATGTTTTTAAACTTATTTTATTCCATACTTACTACATTAAGAACTATAATAATACAATAATTTTAATTTCAATAAAAACATGTTACGTTTGTTTATTCAGTACAAAATTGTTGTATCTAAATTAAAAAATAAAAACAAACAGTAACTTACGATCGTCTAATTCTTCTTCATAATCTGAGAAGCATCTGTCTTCCTTCAAAGCCTGTTCCGGTTGCTGATAGAACCTCTCTGATTTTATGTACATTTTTAAATACATCACTTAACAAAATCGTAAAATTAACCAAAACCAAAATATAAACACCAATAATCACAATACACAAGTCAAAAATACGAAACCAACGCACACAAAGAATTAAAAAGTTGAAAAAAATCTCGAGTTCTATTTATAAAATTTTAATACGGAGTTCAAAGGGCGAGTTCAGCCGATTATCGATTCATATCGATGTCGATGTATCTAGTGAGGGCGAGACGCGCGCCTGCCGCGACTCTTGCCGACGTACTGCCCGCGCGACCTGCGCGGACCCTTGACAAAAAAAAAAACACAGGTAGTGCCGTACAAGTGCAACGCCAATTGAATTTTTGTATTCCAAATGACATGTCTGTGTTCTTTTTTCGAAATTGAGTTTCTGGATTAGGCTTTGGATGTTGTCAAAATAAAATCAACAAATTGTTACACAACAATAATTAGTAATTAATTAAGTAGTAATTTATCAATATTTTTATCTTTACCCTTACAAGACTCTCAAATTAGGTTTGTAAAAATGAATGAAAGAAATGAACATTCTTACTAAAGCAAACTTATTTCTTTTTTTACCTCTCTCGTTCGAAGTGATATTTTACTATAGAGCTTCACATAACTATTTTGAGTTTTACTTTTCTTTGAACATATAATAAATATATATTAATATGACGAGTATATATCAATACACATGTTATATTTAAATATTATATTATATGAGGAGCTACTCGAAAGGCAATATACGTAGAAGCTGACTTCAATTATAAGTCACCTTCTACGCATATATATATATATATATATATATATATATATATATATATATATATATATATATATATATATATATATACTTCTAAGTAACTATGTAATAATTTTAAGACCACCATGATGGCACACTTAGTTTGCAAATAATTTAATACGAAAACTAGTGTAGTAGAAGTATCCTAACTTATATTATAAATGCGAAAATAAGTTTGTTTGTTACCTCTAATAACGCTCTATTTACACAACAAATATCCTTGAAATTTTGCATACGTATAGTTTGATTTACGGAGAAGGACATAGGGTACCTTTCATCCCGGAAAAATAACTGCTCCCGTGGGAAATCACGCGGACGTGGGAAGCCGCGTGTAAAAGCTAGTTATGATATAACTAAACAATGCAGGGTGTATAATGTGTAGGCGTAATGCCATAGTCGCCATTTTTTACAATAAATATGCGATTGAGAATAATAGAATTTTTATCGTCATGTTTTGTATAAATACATTTTAAAATGCAGACCACACCTTATGAATTTATTATTCATCCCAATGAAATATTGAGCTTTGGCATGCATTATTTTTATTAAAAACCTAACAATCGTTATCCGAGGCTAAATTTGCATGAAAAACATGTAAAATTCATGCTATTTTATTAAATTTTTCGCGTCTCTGAGATATTATTAGTGCGTCTTTCCTAGTTGCTTGAATATGTGATACAAAGTCAGTTTTTTTGTAGAAAATTCAACTAACTCTTTATTTGATTTCCTTTCAGTTATCGTGCTAACCACTTAACGTAATGGTAATGTTCCTTCCCTCAATAATCCTTACATAATGATAAAAAAAAGTCCCCCCCCTCCTATTGGGCCTAAATCGTGCAAAAGTTACTACGGATTTTTTTACGGTTTTCACCAATAGATAGTGTGACTCCAGTGTACAAATTATTATGGTTTTACCCGAGCGAAGTCAGAACGGATCGCTAGTTATGAAAATAGGTTACTTTGAATAAAAAGCCTAATTCATTACTGAGGTTATATCCTACTAACATTAAATGCGAAAGTTTGTGAGGATGTGTGGAACAGACAGACTTTACTTTATATTAGTATGGATTGAAATAGATACCAAAGTAAGTACAAAAGTGCGTGCACCCGAGTTACGCAAGGAAATAGAGCCATTGTTTGTGTCTGAAGCATAGTCCAAATATCTCTCTATTGAATAGAATTGTCGTTTGTGTAACCGGCTCGATACGGCGCGGGTGAAATCCTGCGCATACGCACAATCCAAATTACGTTACCTTACTTCCTTACTTACCTTATTTTATTGTTCTCTAGAGGAATGTTTTGTCTTAAGTTTATTTGGTTTTAAGTGTTTATACTGGGTTACTGGTATTAAACACTGGCGTACTACTTGGGTACATCAAAACAAGCAACTTTTAATCTACGACTTTTCATAAAATGTAGTATTTTATTTTTCATATAAAAATAAATACAATCTAATTTGCGATTCTACACTTAACCCTATCTCTCTACTGTATATACTCTAATAGCCAAGCAACACGAGACAGTACAGTAGCGTTGTGTAGCGGAATCGAACATAGAGTTAACGTTTTATAGAAACGACATTAAAACTAAAAAAAGGAAAATTTGTTGTTTTTATTACGTTTAGACAAAAGTCGTAGAACAAAAGATGTTAGTCTCTATGTACCTTATGCGCCTTCGGAAGGTTATGCGTTAGATATCAGCAACCCTGAATACAACGTAAGTATAAATTAAACACAGCACAATGAAATTAGGAAGAACTAGGTGGTTGCTTGAATTCCGAAGTAAAAAGTTGCTATATTATATCATATTCCAGGATATGTATTCTACCCATGTTCCGGGTTTTATCGAAATCTGTTCAGTAAATTCTGGCATGATTGAGTAACGAAATAAATTCTAATTTTAACGTATTAATATTAGGAAAAAAAATTTAGGTGTTTGTATATGGGTTGTTGCTATCAAGTCAAATCAGATGCTTTTTTATGTTTAAAAAATAAATAAATACGGGGCTTGTACACGTGAGTGGGCACAAGTACGAGTAACGTCACAATTGTTGGTGTTAAAAAGCGTTTTGATTAAATTAAACGAGAATAAAAAATACTTAATACTAAACACTTAAGTGACATTTGATTATCGTGTTTCATTATTTGAGCGCATTTATACATTTTATAATAAATAAATATATTAGGACAAATCACACAGATTGAGCTAGCCCCAAAGTAAGTTCGAGACTTGTGTTATGGGATACTAACTCAACGATACTTATATTACATACTACCCTTGAAAGTATTGAAGGAATTAGATAAAATTAGGGTGAAAAGTAACTGAAAAGTAGAATCCAAAAATGATAATCATTGACATGACAATCAAGTTCCGAAGGCCAATAAGTAAAAAGGTATATGTATTAATATTTTTAATTAATTTACAGATTATTTTCTACTTATACTCTTATTTATAAAACACTAGCGGCCCGTCCCTGCTTCGCTCAGGTAAAACCTTATTAAATTATACACCTAAACCTTCCTCAGGAATCAAACTATATATGAATAAAACCTGCATCAAAATCCGTTGCGTAGTTTTAAATATTTAAGCATACATAGGGATATAGGGACAGAGAAAGCTTTGTTTTATACTATGTAGTGATACACAAATTATATGAACACAAGACTTAATTTATTTTCACTGATTTATATTCCGAACAACCTAAACCAGCTTGATAACAATCCTTAGTACATAGCTAGTGTATTAGCATAACTATTTGTAGTACATTAACAGTGCAACGTACATTGTCAACTATAGCATTGAGAAGGCCGCGGGTACAAAATAACGAGAGAACAGAAGTTGCGCTTCATCCTGCGTACAGCAATGCGGATTAGGACATCTGTAAGGCTTTGTGCTCGCACACTAGCGTCACCTGACATTTTTATCAATTTCTTTTGTTTCTTAACGAAAATAAAAGAAAAAAAAAAGATTATGGCACACTAGATAAATAATTTTGCAAAGTAGTTACAGTAGACTTAAAGGAATTTAGTGGACATCGTTATCGATTTAGTCAACTATGACTATATAAGAGTATTATGCAATGGAAAACTATAATACTTTCTACTAAACTTATTTACGTGGCATAATGTGTTTTAATATTGAGCTGAAACTTGATACAGTCAACAGCACATCAAGTTACTCTGCATGAACTTCTATAGCGCGGTAATAGCGGCGAGTTTGCAATGAATTTGGGTAGGATATGCTGTTGACTGTATATACGTTTAGTTTGGTAGTAGTTACAATACATTATTATGATATGCAAGACCTAATGGTGTACCCAGGAACGGCTCCAGGCGTGGGAACTCCTCAACGGTTTACTAAACGGACATGATTTTTTTGTCACACATTGAAAGCAATAACATTAATTAACTCTGACAACAATAAAAGCTTGTGTCAAAAATGTCATTTTTGTAAAAAACTTATTTCTGTACTGTCTATAATCTGTACTCCTGCGTAGGCAGGGTGTGGCCAGCATTCCGCGGCATTTCGGCTTCCTTGCTTGTTTTGTATTATGATTTATACTGTTTAATGTTGCTATTAATCGGTTAAATCAGCCATTCTTACAAGTTTCCAGACCAATTATATACAGAAAAAAGCTAAATTTCGTGTATAAATTAGCACCTCATACTCATATCATGAATACTTTTATGAAAGTGGAAACAATTTGTAAAGCTGACCTGAATGGCTGTTATATTTAAGTATGATGTGGGTGAGCACGAGTCAAATTTTACATACTGGCGGCCCGCCCCGGTTTCGTAGGAGTGCAATATTATGCATATATAAATCTTCTACATGAATCACTCTATCTATTAAAAAACTCGCATCAAAATTTGATGCGTAGTTTTAAAGATCTAAGCATACATAAGGGCACACAGACAGTGAAACGACTTTGCTTCACACCCATCGACTAAAAATTCGCAAAAACGTTAGTCCCCTACGTGCCGACATTAAAACCGGCAGACTCGATGGGCAAACGCCACAAAGTTTGAATGTGATTTTGTCGCCCTACAAGAGGAACTTCCGCCTGACGTTCCAAGTGGGCCAGGGCTGATCATAGCCCTGGCCCACTTGCCTGAAGTCGCTAAACAGACTGCGCACTCAACTGGGCCGGTGCAAAGATAGTCTGGCTTGGTGGGATATGCTTGAGAAATCGTATAACATGTGCGATTGTGGCTTTTCCCCGCAATCGATGGCTCATTCTAGCCTGTCCTGAGTGCCCAAACACCTGTACTCGGGCTGACTTGATGGCAGCTTCCGATGAAGCCAACGAAGTGGCCCAGTTCTGGCAAGAATATAAATATATTTATATTTGACGACCTCGGTGGCGCAGTGGTAAAGTTCTTGCCACTGAAATTTATATATTTATATTTATTATTTATTTATTTATATAGCATTCAATAGAGCGTTGTAGATTTGCCATCGACGCGCATAGAAGAAGAATATGTAATGATTTAAATAATACTACCTTTTTATGAGCTACTCGTGTGTGACTAAGGCTTGCAAATTTTGTAGCTAGTTATTTACCTGAAACAATTAAGAAAACGTAAAATTACAATGAGATCTTAGACAGTGCTCTTAACCACTGAACTAGAGGCCTTATTGACTCGGCCGAAGTGACATGATCACCGCAGCTCAAGGCAGCAGTGGCGTGTGTTCGATTCCCTTTCGATTTCACAATTTTTTCGTCTCATTATTATCTTCAAAACTAGTAAAAAGCATGTATGTCAATAACAAAACCATTTAAAAGTAAATATCGAAATCTGCACCACTTTCTACGCAAACGCAATGAGTTTAAAGCTGTGCTTATACACAGCGAGCACAGATTAGCCGTCGAATCCATTAGCCACAGATAAGGAAAGGTCAGCCATGGTTGTGGCCTTTTGACTTCGTAGTTTTTAATCAGAGTATAACAAAAGGTCATTATTAAACGCTATACCATAAATAACATGCGGACTGTACAATAATCAATCAATAGCACACGCTTATGGCGTGGGCTGTTAATAATTAATACACAAAAAACTTACCTTCAGGCAGGTACCCCTGCCTGTATTATAAGTAAAGCCAAAATAGAATTTCTCTCTTTCATTTCAGTGTTTTCTAGGTTCCTTTCTTAGCCGTTAAACAAAATATTCCAGTCGGACAATGAGTCAATGACAAGGACGTGAAAATATCAAATGTATTTATTATTGTTTCGTTCTTTCAAAAACATGTAAAAAGGCATTTTCTACCAGTACTATGTACTTGTATATGTATATAAAGCTTTTCTTTCTATGTATTTATATAGATTCGCCTCCAGGATACAAACATATTTGTACATGATACATTTAATATTTTCGCGAGGCGTTATATCGCGCCGCTGCCGATTTGTCAGCACTGATCTTCAGCCCTCGCCTTCTGCATCCGATATAGATAAAACAGTTAACAAAAAAATCATAATTCTTATTAATTACACTTATTGTAAGTATATAAAATCTAAATAATAAATCAACAACTTGAATTTCCCACGAACCAATCTGAAAACAAAACCGAACGGATGTAACTCATTATATTCCACATCAGTGATATGACCCTAGGTCAGATTACTTTAAGATAACTTAAATTTGGTTCGAACAAAACTCGTTCCCTCCTAATTTTATGCCCAGTAGCAGTCGTTTCGATATCTATAACACATAGCTGTTTCTCCTCTATATAAACTATAAAATTGGGAGCATCATTGTTATTAGTCCACTTTTCTATCAAATGTTTCTTATATTTAAATTTTAAATTCAATTTAATGCATACAATTTGTTAGATGATTTCCGAATCGAATGAGTTATTCAACGTTTTTTTTTTCTTCTAATAATTAGGAGCTAACTGACTTTATATGTTCAGAATTTTATTTGCATTCTGAGATAAGCAGACTAGTAAAACTTTAATGAATTGATATTTTTTACGACTGTTAATTTAAAGCTGAGACGAGTTAAGTGTACAGGTTCCTTGAAAGTTCGAAAGGTTAAGAAGGGCATTTGTGTTGTTATTTTAACTATTTTATGTCAAAGTAAATGCTTTTTAGATTAGCTTACTTTCTATTCATGATTGTTGGTATTTAACCTATAAACTGCGTATTGAAACAAATGCGAGAAATTAATATATAAGTGTTGCTAAATATTTTAAAATCATATTGCAATAGTGAAAACCTTTATGTGCGACGCAGAAATGAAATTCATTTCACCAAAAAATTTTCATAGGTATTCCTATGAAAAATTACAATCTAGAGTTAAATTTTACGCATCATACGATACGCATAAACATGAAATAACCCGGTCGGGTCATGATGGAAAATGATCTTTTTCTGATTGACCCGGGACTTGGATGTTTATATATATATGTGTTTGTTATAAAATATAGTATCGTTGAGTTAGTATCGCATAACACAAATCTCGAGCTTACTTTGGGACTAGCTCAATCTGTGTGATTTGTCCTAATATTTATTTATTTTTATTTATTATTTTGCCATAAAGTGTATTTCAAATCTTTTTGGATGAGAATACTGAACGAATCACCTATCATCACCCACATCACTGACATGGTAGGAGAGTTGAGAGTTGAAGATCTGCGAAATTCGTGAAGGAAGACTTCTGGTTGCAGGGAGTCATGTTCTGTGATTCCGAATTCAAATACTTTCATCCTTACATATTATAAAACAAAGTCCTCTGCCGCATCTGTTTGTCTGTCCGTTCGTGATAAACTCAAAAACTATACTGTACGGATTTGTATGTGGTTTTCATCAGTAGATAATTAGTATAAGTATAATTAGTATAATTTATAATATTTTTACCCGAACGAAGTCAGGACGAGCCGCTAATATACCTAGTCCCAATTTAAGAGAGCGAGATCCTTATGAATATCTATGCCAGTGATCAGAGAGAAACTGTTAAACTAAATCTGTAGCCGCCTGTATTTGATTGTACAAAGTAATTTTGAAGGGATCGCTTCATAAATCAGTGTATAATGTCCACCCGCCTACGCACACGACGTGGCATGAAATTTTGGGACACAGGAGAACAACTTGACAATTTTATTTTCAGGACTAGATCATACCTAGCGGGGAGAGGCGGCCGTATTTATAACTATGTTTAGTTCAGTCACGTGTCTCTCGCAATCTTTAAATTGATTTCACAGTTTATCATACTTACATGTAAGAACAATTTAAGATCGTGGAGAAAATAAAAAAAATTTGACGCTTTAAAACCAATCGCAATGCAACTAATAGTCGACATAAATGGGTATATTTGTGTACTTTTTCGCTTCATGTAATAAACCGATCTTCTTTATATAGGGCACTTACCCTCGATACGATTGACGCAAAGCAGACAAATTTCGAATAGTTCCTACTCTAATAGCTAGGAGAATATTTCTCAAATGTGGTGAATTCTATGGTTTCAATAGTTTGTTTGACGGGGCACTATCAAATTGCGCTCAGGTCATAGTGCCAGCCTGTGAAACTGTGATAATTTGCAAATCGCACGTCCAAGCTCATGTTTTTAGACTGCGGTGAAACGGGGAAGTGATTTCATATCGATATGATGGATTGTGTGAATCATTGTGCGATACTTGTGTATCGACGACTTCCGTGGCGTAGTGGTCATTACGTCTGCTATCGAAGAGGTCGTGGGTACGATTCCCAATAGCGCCGGCAAATATTTGTAACTGTTATAACAAATATTTGTCTGCGGTTCTGGGTGTGTTGTGTTTCTGTGTTTGTGTCCATCGGGCCCCGCTTAGTGGACCGTTGAGTGTTGTCTATTTATTATGATGTAAATTGTAAATTACATGCTAAAGTATCAATTCGTTCGTTATCGAATTTGTTTGTTTCAAAGTTAACTTACTGCTTAGGAATATGATCTGCTGTTACTAAAATATATTCCCAAAATCACGATTGTTTGGCCTTTTAGCCCTATTAACTTACATAAATATACTAAAAATACGAAATAAATGCATTTGAAAATGTTAGTTTACAAATACAGTTGCTATATAAGCTGCTTATACACATCGCACCATCTTCTTCTTCTTCTTGATCTTATCCCACTCATGTGGGGTCGGCACAGTATGTAAGTTCCTTCCATTTTGTTCTGTCACATATGCGATACACATCGCACCATATATAACATTAAAAAAAAAAGATTGTTATAAGTTGGCACAACATTGACGTTTCCGTATTTCCGGAATTATTCTCTTCGACTACGAATCATGAACTGAAATTCGAAATTACCAATTCTAATTTCAAAAATAACAAACAAACAAACACGAATAAAGCTGTATTTCCATTTGGCTATCCTACGCGTTCGTATTTGGAACGCGGTGCGCCGCACGTGGGCCGCGGTCGCGACATTTGAACCGAAAGTGCATTATGACGTCACAGTCCTCGTTTGCATTGAAATGTAGTCTAGGCTTTTAAGGGCCCACTCTTAGAGCCCTATCATATTAGCGGTTTTAAGTACTAGCGACCCGCCCCGGCTTCGCTCGGGTGCATGTTATCCTTAGGTACATATTATAAATTAAAAACCTCTGCCGCGTCTGTCTGTTCGCGATAAACTCAAAAAACTACTGAAAGGATTCTCATGCGGTTTTCACCAATTGATTGTGTGATTCCTGAGGAAGGTTTAGGTGTATAATATATTATGTTTTTACCTGAGTGAAGCCAGGACAGGCCGCTAGTACATATATAATCCTTTCTCTTTAATCACTCTGTAACGCCACGCATTATGACCTCTTTAGTCATATCGCGTGCGCGCTGGCATGATTTTTATTTCTTTCAGTCTAAATTCAAAATTTTAAATTATTGTTCCACTTGATATTTTGAAATCACATTTTGATTCATTCATTACCATAACGATATCGGCACGTACCACAGTACGGTGTAATAATAATAAAATATATATAATAAAATATCTTAAATTATTTATAGACCCTTGTAGGGTAAGTGTTTTAATATGTTTCGGAAAAGTGTTCTAAAATTTATAGTGATTTAGTGCTATAGTTTATGTCTTTTTTATTCACAGGTCTGTATTTTACTTATTAATTATACTATTATACAACTGTCTGCCTTTGCCTATTTCTACTCCAACCCTACCTGAGATTACCCTACCACCTAACAACTCTATATATTAAAAAACCCGCATCAAAATCCATTACGTATTTATAAAGATCTAAGCATACATAGGGACTGACACAAGGAAGCGACTTAACAATACAACAATAATGATTGTATCGTATACTTATTGATAAAGTAAACCTTCAATATCTTGAAGAGTTGTATGTTTACATGATTTGCTTGACGTCAATTATTTTAAAGTATGCTAATAATTGAGAATTGAGAAAATGGTATTCTTTGTTTCCATTCCGCTTACAAATAGCTCCGAAAACCGTTAATACCTAAGGCTCTTTATGCGAAAAGGTAGTAACTATAGTCCTATAGGAAAGGTGCGTAGTTGGTTGTCGACAAAAACGGAGCGGATAAAAACAATATTTACGGAAATAAACGTTGAATTGTTTATGTTTGTGTGTGCATAATAATATTATACATAACAAGTTAAATAACTACGATATACAGATCTTTAAGAGGGTGACATTAATTTAACAAAATGTTATTATTCATGAAAGCTTATCCCCAATTACGCAAAATAATAAACTTATTGGGACTACGTTCCAATTTCATTGCGATTCAAGATTGTTTCATATAATCCAGCGAAATTATCTTACGCGTAACACATTTGGTCTTAGCTTTTACGTGGGCCAATGTGGCTTCTGAACCGAGATGCAACCGTGGTGATGTCACACTGATTCATCGATGATTTTATTGAAAATTTATGTAGATAAGTACCTACTTTCAAGTTTGTAGAAAAGATAAAAAAAATTGTTCATGGTGTTTTTTTGGTGTCCTCACAAATTTATAATATTCGTAGGATGAAGCATAGTGAGGATGTATGTATATTTCACGCAAAATCTACTAGATGGATTGTTATGAAATTTGGTATATAGGTAGAATATAGCCCATAGGATACTTTTTATCCCGAAATTCCCACGGGAGTGAAGCCCCGGGGTGCAGCTAATTAACTAGATCTCTATGTTATTGAAATATGTTAAGTTAGGGCCTTTAGCGGTATTCATGTTTTGAACATATGGGTAAATTTTATTGACCACTCTGTTAATGGAAATTTTGTAGTCAATAAATCAAAAATATATCGTTTTAAATGTAGCACCTTTCACCACTCGAAATTAATAATTACAAATATAAAAATAATTTTTAAGACCCATCAGTATTGACATTTCTGTGAAAAATGCCAGAGCACGATCTCAATTGCGTATCATCTCGAGCCGGGTCCCAGGAGCCACCTTGACATTCGTGTCAAATGTCAAACGGTCAACGACCCCGCGGTAGTCCAGTTTTTCTTTGTTTTAATGAGAAACAACTTTCCAAGATGATTGAATGCTCAAGGACTGTCGGTTTTATTCCTTACATTCTCCTCCGACGTCAAATTAAAAACAAAATGTTTTCCTTTCTATAAAAGAAGGTCTTTCCTTCATCAAAATACATAATACGATCACAAACATATATTTTTTTAATACATTAATTTTTTCTCCACGGCTTTTTCTAAACAGATCAAAATAGGCCCATTATAAAAATTATTTAGATTCGTAACATATGATTATCATTTGATACCTTTAGATACCTTTGTGAATTCAACCAGAGAACACCGGAATATGTCAACTAATATCAGAAATCTGATTTGACAGTGAGATTATGTTAAAATAATAAACATGATATACTAAAGGTACGTTGCACTGTTAACTTTTTTTTTAACTTTAACTTGCAGAAAAACGAAGTACGCCATTTTGTCACGACATCGGTTAAAAATGTTAAAATAAACATCAACTTTGACGATGCAACTCATTTGTTATTTTACGAAAAAGATATTACGAATGTCCGGCTTAAATATATTTAAGCCAGACATTTGTAATCTCTTCTTCATAAACTAACAAATTGTTATTTTCTAAAATGAAACTGTAACTACTCAGTACTCCCCGGCGCGATCGGACTGCGGTCCTATTGTTGTTCTATCGTCTTTATTATCTCCTGGCTCGAAAGAAGAAATTCGCAAATACCATATATCTATCATAATACTTAGCATGTATTTTTTCTTATCGATAAGTAACATTCCTATGAGATGCCAAGATTGTAACTCGAGCCAGCATAGAGACATATCATAACTGCGTGTTCACTTGTATGTGCAGATAAAACGAGTTGCAATATAATTATGATATACTTAATTATGTCGTTTGAACTTAGATATCTCATTAGTTGTATGAAGAATTATCGTAAAAACTTGTCTATAGCGCCAATGAGTATTAATTCGTATATTCACATTTATGTTAATAAGATTATATCTAGTTTTGTGTTGCCAGGAATAATCTGTTTTTTTTTGTAAAATTTTGCTCATAGTTATACAGATACAGTATCATGTCTTCATCAAGTTGCGTAACTCGAAGGTCTGCTTGGTGAGATAGATTAGTGACACGTTGTTAGCGCTTCGCATATGATAATCTTCAGTTTATAGCCGTTTCACTTAATCGACTTTTATAATCTGCAGTGAATGCCTATGTCTATGCTTTAATTTTGCTTAAGACTAACATGTTTTTTTTAATAGCGATTTAAGTCTCACTGTTGGGCAACGACGCTCGGTCCAGGTTATATTTCGTCAACCTTTATGCATCATTAACATGTTCATATTAAACTAGCTTTTGTCCGCGGCTTCGCCCTCGTGATTTCCCACGGGGGCGGTTACTCTAGTTTTTCTGGGATTAAAGGTACCCCATGTCCTCCTCTGTAATTCGAAATGTATGCAAAATTTCATGAAGACTGGTTTAGTAGATAGAGCGTAAAGAGGTAACAAACATACAAAAATCATGTGGTTAAAAATAAAGTCTTTTCAACACCTGGTCGCCTCTAGCTGGCGTGTTGACATTAATTTATTTAGGAAGTGAAATAATGAACTTTGTTAAAAGGTGAACTACTTTTTGTCGATCAGATTTGAATATAAATGCCGATACCGATAAGCCGGTAGCTATTTGCGCATTTTCAACCGGGTCAAGGACCTTCTAGTACATAGTTTTACCATTAAGTTAGAACTAAACTTTAGCATATACACCTATATAAGTAAGCATGTTTTGTGCGTATTTTTATTGGTCGCGTCAACATTTTGTTGAGAAATTTCATTATTTTTTAAGCTCCTCTTCTATTTTTCAATTGTAAATGTTGACGATAGCGAAATCTTTATTTACTTTTTCCAGTGTGCCAGTATTTTTTGACACTTTTATTTAAAAAGTTGGTTATGGTACGTAAAGCATACGATACAATGTCTACTTATTTAAAGATCTATCGAAGGTAACACAAAAGCGAATAAATTCATTTGCGAATGATAAACCATTCATTATCTGCGCCCGAGTACACCTGTATTCAATATTCGCGGTGTAAGTTAGTCTTCTTGTGGGTTACGCCTCACTGTCCAGCCTGAGGTTATATAGGCGGTGGAGGTCGAATGGTAACCATATAGGTTGAAATAAACGGGATATAGGAGTTAGAGGATTTATTTATTCTGAGTCCCGTTGGGTTTTGTTCCATATATCAAGTTTATTTGTTAGGAAAATAAAAAAATGTTTCAGGTTAAAAATAGTATCAAGTCGTCCCGAACAAATAAATATTTTTGAGTATATTTGAGTGTTTTTGAGAGTTTTTGAGTATATTTTGAGAGACTATTTTTGAGTAATCCTACCAATATTATAAATGCGAGAGTTTGTGAGGACGTATGTGTGTATGTTTGTTACTTTTTCATGCAAAATCTAATCGACGGATTGTATTGAAAATTTGATAAATGAGTAGAATATAATCTGGAGCAGCATATAGGGAACTTTTATCCCGAAATTTCCACGAGAGCGAAGCCCCGGTATCTTTATATGTATAGTCAACTGACCGATTGATGTACATAGAAAACATTTAAAATACCTTATGATTAAATCAATTTCCCTGCTGCGTCAATATAATAAATAAATGAATATATACGAATTTATACATGTATGTATGCTTATGGGAAATAAAAAAGATCTTTTTCCAACTTGATGTGACCGGTGATTGATTCCGGTAGCAGGCATCATGGCAATCATATTTATTTAATAGTTAATGTATGAAGATATAAGAGACAGACAGTAAATGGAAAGTAAACAAATCTTCGAATTAATTAGGCCGAACCGGGCTCATAGCTCAATGGTTAAGATCACTGTCCCGGAAAGACAGAGGCGTGAGTTCAATTCCCGTTCGATTCCAGAATAATCTCATCTCATTACTACTCTCAAAGTACAAATGGTTTATATGTAAGTCTGTGACAATACTAAACAATAACTTAAAAAAGATTTTAACTCATTACCCCTAAAATTCTTAAGAAGTGCCGCGTGTCTACACACACACGCACACCACTACATGGCTGACTAAGGTATTGACATAATTCATGTGCACATGCCAAAACAGGCTGACTAAATGCAACACAACAACATTGTGAGGTAATGTATGGCATAACAGCAAGAGACAATGCTTGTGTAAACAAAATTGATGCTGTTGGACAGCGTGATGTGCTCCAATATTGTTATTAGATTATGATACGGCATATACTAGCATTTAAGAGGATACGGCGGGAGAGTCGCCAATTATATTTAACTAGATGTTGTCCGCTGTGGCTTCGCTTGCGTAATTTTTCCACGGGAACAGTTATTTTTCCGGGATGAAAGGTACTCTATATCCTTCTCCGTACTTCAAAATACCTATGCGTATTTTCAAGAAGATTGGTTGAGTATAGATGTGAAGAGGTAACAAACAAACTTATTTTCGCATTTATAATATTAGTTAGGAACGGCAAATAAAAAAGAAATTTTAGAAAACACTAAATAAAGAGGGTTTACGTCAAACGATAACTTAAAAAATGTGTTCCACTCATATACAATATATACAAGCGGCACTGCGGAAGCCTAAGTACAGAAAGGTTTAGCCGCTTTGCCTACAATGGGCACTCCTAGCCCTGAAGTGCCTAAACATGGCTAGGCAATAAATCAGGGGGAACGACCTCTGATGTCGCGAGCAACGCTCCGCAAACACATTGAGGTGTAACCTCTGGGACACGTGGGCGGCTGCGCTGGGCGTGACCTGTCATAGATTAAGTATTGTGTTCAATTCAGAAGTGACATTTCATGCCGTTTGGTTGGACGATTAAATAAAGTAACTTATATTTCAGTTTTCCCGAAAGATTGACTGGTTTAAATGCTTCTTATACCTTGATAAATGTAGTTTAAATAAATAAATAAAAAATGTCGGTCATCATAATATTCTAAGCCGTAAAATTGACTTTGTATTGCACTAGTTGAAGCGAAGACTCAATCTCGAGGGAAACAGATACACTCAATACACATGTGAAACACAAATTTATGGAACTTCAGTTATTATTTTTTCATATTTATGAACAACCATACACAAGTAACTGATGTGAATAGAATTTCCAATGAATTTAGAAGTTGTGATTTTGTATATAAGATAGCTATAATAATTACAATTATTTAAAAATAACGATAAAAAAAACTAAATTTATAACTATATATAAAAAATGTCCCACAGAACGTTGTAGATTCAGATATTTTTTTAGGTAAGTGTATATTTTAATTGCCTGATCCATATTTTTGGTTGATCGGTTTTTAATTAGAAATGAAACTTCTACATCTAATACCTATTCTCTGTTAATAATCCGTGTACACATATGCGTGGGCAGAATAATAGAGACATACATGTGTCGCGCCGCACGCCCGACTCGATCCATCCATGAAGCGACTCGAATACAATCGATTGACACGATCTCGGTACACTTTTATCGATATTCATACTGAAAAGTCATTTGTTGGTTCAATTTATGTTACAAGTATATTGAAATAGAGAGGTTATTTTATTTGTACACAAGCAGTATGGATTTACGCTTGTAAAAATCTCACACGTGTTTAAACAAAAAACCAAGCTACATTAAGATAATCAAACTGTAATCGTAAAATGATAAAAAAATATTATCTTTATTTATAGGAAAACTAAATTAAGATAATCAAGGTCTTTTTCTGAGTTGAAATTTAGTTTATTTCTCTACGGCCAAATATTGTCTCATTCTTCGACCAAACAATGCAGCGACCATATTCCGTCAAACATACTCGAATCTGATAAGAAATAACTATTAATATTGCTCTGTCTGTCTGTACGTATCTCGGAAACTGGATCGAAGAAATTCATCATTGTATTGGACATGTGACTGTAAGTACTGGTAATAAATCAGGTTTACCACGCTCCTAGAGGATTGAACCGGCGACCTTGGAGATCACATCTTGACCTGCACTAAGCTTTAAGTGACTGGACCTGATACAAGTTATACCCTACTAATATTATAAATGCGAAAGTATGTGTGTGTATGTGTGTTTGTTTGTTACTCTTTCACGCAAAATGTACTGGACGGATTGTTATGAAATTTGATACATGGTTATATAACCTGGAATAACCCATAGACTTTTATTCCGAAATTCCCACGGAAGCTCAGCCCCGGGACGCAACTAGTGTATTATATAACATTAACAACTAGTATTATATAAGATAAATTTAAATAAGCACTAAAACACTGTGAGTCATAATCATAGGGACCTTTAACTCCATCTTTGTCCACTTTTCATTACGCAACTAAAAAGCGATTAACAAAGTAGCAACTGAACTTCTCTCCCACAGCTTTTAAAAGCTCGCAAGCCCAAAGGTCTCGTCAAATCCGATCACTTTCCGGTCCGGATTAAGATCCAAAATGTCAAAGCTGTGACATTTTTATGTTGGCTGACATTTTGATAGCATCGGCCCAATTAGAGATTAATTTCAATTTGCTTGTGATAAATTTGAGGTTATGATCACAGTTTGTTTATATAAAGGTATCGCTGCTTGTGATAAATTGTGACCACAGTTTATGTATCGTGATTTACGCTTTAGAAATTGTATTAAATCGAATTCAAAATTATTTATTCAACTAAAAATGATATACCTTACATCACTTGTGCCATCAAAATTTACTTAAAACTAAGTCTACTGTCGACTTCCAAAGCGCGAGTGAAGAAGAAGGGGCGTAACGAACTTCACCGCAGCCTATTCTCTAAAGACATCAATTAAAAAATCTAATAGGTATACCATTGTCTACGATAGTACCTGAAATTGATAAGATTTTCATTTAAACTGTTTTGGGGAATTGAAAATATCGTGTTAATTGCAAACTGGATCATTTTATCTCGAATCTTCTAAGGAACGGTTCATATAGTCCCGGGACGCTACAAGTTTTGTACAAAAATGACGTTTTTAAGTTTCGTAGAGTTGTAGTCTATCACTTATTTGATATTTGTGACCGAGACTGTGAAAATCTGATGGATAATAAAACACAAATTGAGGTGATAACTTTATAGTCAGTAAACAAGCATTGATTTATGCATTGTAAGACTCCGGTGGGCGTGGATGAGTCAATTTGGATGAAATTGGATGTTTACGACTTTTGATTACAAGTTCAAGGGGTCAAAAAGAATAGTAAATATTACCTATGCGTGTCAGTTCTAGCTATCTAAACTAACAGTATAAATGAGTCTATCCTACTAATATTTTAATAGCGTTATTGTATGTGTTATTCCAGGTTATAGGTATTCTACCCGTGTATTGCGGACGTAAAAAAATATCTGGGTCATTTATTACTGACACAAAGGCAATCTATTGGAGAAAAGTAACATCAAAGCGTACAAAATTATGTTTACTTTTTCCAACTATTCGTTCAAAAAAATTCAATTCTATTATAAAATACATCTTTATATTAAATTTCTGATGATATGCGTCACTACCGCCGACTTCCAAGGCGCAGGTGAAGAAGAAGCGGCGCAACAAACTTTACCGTATCCTTTTAGTTTTTTTTTTGTTAGAATTAAGATGTTTATTACAATAAAAATACATCTTTTGCTGAATAATATACATATATATCCTACTTATGTTATTCCACACGGCACCAAATGTATTCATTTTAGTGTCGTTTATATTACTAATGTGATTTGTGTGCCTTTTGGTGCCTAAAGAAGAGTATAAGTATTTTTTAAATATATCAAGATTTCAATATCTTCAGTAAATCTTTTAAGTTTTAAATTAAACATTAGCTTTTTATGTGTTGAAGATCTTTCGACTTTGAATTAAATTAATCGTTATTTTAATTTTATAACAATCCGTTCAGTACATTTTGCGTGAAAGAGTAAAAACATAGACATGTGTGTATGTGAAGATAGATATGTGTACATATGTGTATCTTCACAAACTTTCGCATTTACAATATTAATAGTGAACAATATCTATGGTCGTAATAAATGAAACTCTTGTGTAGTGGCAATTAAAATGTAAATATATATTGGAAACCAAAAATACAACTCAACTATCGGCGGCAATTTTGTTGACAGTGAAAAATATTTGAAATTAGAATAACGTTGTCAACTTATTTCTCTAATACAATTTTGGTGGCCAGTGCAGTTATTTTATTGTTATTTAAATCCTGGATAAATAGGATATTTATCTCCATTAATTTTAATGTATATAGGTACTGTTATCTATTGTGGGCCATTAAGTGAGTTGCCTCGAATAAAGTTTTTATTATTATTAGTCATATTTAACCAACATGCTCGTGTAGCAGCTTGACCAATCATAATACCATCTCGTTAATATAAGTGAAAGTTTATGCTTAACTATGTTTACTTAATCGAAACAATAGGTACTTGCTTGTAGCTTAGGTACATCTATAATGTTTACTATTTAACATAAACCCAAATAGGTTTATTGATCATTTGTTAACTTATATCTCGCCCGGATGTCACTTTTAGTTTTAATATACTTAAACCTATATAAGTTGTTATTGCGCTAACAAAGTCATGAATTACTAGAAAAGTGATATATTCAAACAAGATTGAAGGTTTAAAGTATATTAACAATCCGAGTATGATGTGATTGTTAGAAAAAAATGATGAAAGAAATGATTATTATATTTCATGCACATAATGCATACATAAAATAAATGAAATTCATAATTTTCAAAATAAAAAAAAGCAGACGTCAAATGTCATGTCCGAGATATTTCTACTTTTAATTTAAAGTTTCTCTCTCATCTGTAATCGTGTTCCTGGTTACAAGTGCGCTTCGAGGAGTACCTCAAATTCATGGCTATGATGTCTGGAAATCTGGGGTCCACTTAAATTTTGATGATTCGGCTGTGATTTTACAAATTGCCTGACGTTAAACATCTTTGGAAATTACGTTGTTGCCTATCTGTCAAGGCCTTTTATCCCTCAATCGGCTCATACGACATCCAATAAGTAGAAGATAACTTTGTAAAATCGTATTCGCTATGTAGTGGTACAATATATATTGAATTTTATCGCACAGAATGAAAGCTAAGGCAAGAAGCTTTCACTGAACTTATTCTGCTCTAAACAGACGACCTTATGCAGTCATAAACTGGACAGTTGAATGGACAGGGTCTATCTAACTATAAATATCTAACCAATAATATGATAAACAAGATTAAATAGATCTTTCTAATCTAACTGCGACTTTAGTTTTCATGTTTCATTGTAGAAATGAAGTTTAGAGTTTCATTCGATTCATTTAATTTAGATAGCTGTTACAGAACAGAACAGTTTTATATACATAATTACATACGGAATTAGGTAATGTGTATGAAACTAAAAAGAAAAGATAAGTACTTATTAAACAAAATCCGGAACTTTGTCAATAAATTCATAATCAATAACAGTGCTGCATCAAAATTTCAACAAACAAAATATTCGCAACACTCTTCTTCAACAATGATAATGATAACTCTTTAAACGTGTAACTTTTATTCGTCAATCGAAATTGTGTATATTTTGATATTTAATCATATTTAACAAAACTTAGAATGAGAATTGCCTTAAATTGCGATCTTATAATGCGATATCATTTTTATTCGACCAGTCTATAAATTTTATCTCGATTTGCGAAAGAATTAGTATAGATTTATATCTCTGAGTGTTTATGTCATGGGTGCGCCGAAATGTGGAACATTTTGTCGAAATTTTTAATTTACGATGATTTATTTTAGATGTTTATGTAACATTATTATAATTTTGGTTTTTTGTAAGTACAGTCAACAGCGCACCAATCTAGGCAAATTCATTGCAAATTCGCCTCAATTACACGTCATAGAATAGGGATAGAGATTGAATATAGCGAAACTATAAGACTTTCCTGTTGACTTCATAACCGTAAAATTAAGACTTACCGTAATTTACGAAGAAGAACCATGCCAAAAAGAGCCTCTGGTTTTTGCTACCCAGAAAGTGATAATAATTACATGAATAACACAAGTGGCTTGATAAAGATTCAGAAAAGTATAATGAAAACTGTTTCGTATTAGTTTGAAGGTTTACGAATTTGACAATGACTTTGGCACAACACCGTGCTATATAAAGAAAAGAAACTAGCTTACTGAAAACTGATCCCACATAAAATTCGGGTAGTTTAGTAAGAAATATGATTAAATCTGATCAAAAATGTTATAGGTTGATTATCTGACTACATTGTAAGAACCGATCGATTCAACTAAAGCCTGTTATATCAAACAGCTAAGTCTACAAATTAAAAATTCTACAACTTTCAAGACAATACGAGTCATACTCGTTTGCGGTCATCAATAACGCAGTATCTGCCTTTTAATAAACCTTGGCTATTCTTGGTGACGCTGTCTCTTTCATTCATAAGGATACGCGTAATAAATCGACAGCCACCTACGTGGTGGACTCCTTTTGGTGACTTTGGTGGGACGAATGAGGTTTAAAAAGGTAATTTCAAAACATAAAACAATCAATGAACCCAACAGAAGGACACTTTTCAGAGGAACAATTTGTCAATGATGACAAGTCGAATTATTCGATGTTCATTCGAAATATCAAGTATTTATTACAAACTTAAGGCAATAAATGTAAGCGAATGTTTATTAAATTTCTTTTATTTCGTGTTGTCGTTTCTTTTTTATTTCTCAATAGCTCTAATTTCTATCACAAGTTTTCTGTAATATGCAAAAGTAAAAAGTTCAAACTATTACATAAAAATAATAATGAACTATCTATTATTTGCTTATATTATATCTCTTACTTCATCCAATACACTTTAGATATGTGACATTTCGACGGAAAGGAATTAGGAAGATTTATATACCTAATTATGATTTGTTTGTCTTCCTGTTATAATACAGAATGGAATATTAAATACGATATAAAATAGAAGTTATTGCATGAAAATAAGTAGGTACACAAAAAATTAAACTAATATTAATAATTCATAATAATATTAATATTTTTGTAGTTATATTCTTTGAATATTTACTGTACATTTCCTATTTAATATTCCATTCTATATTATAACAGAAAATTCATTTTATTGTTATCGGGAGCAACAAAGGGTGTTAGCAGGAGTAAATCCGCGCCTACGTAGAGTACAGCCGCGTGTACGGTAGCTAGATACGTATCGGACAAGTGGAATGTTCGCAGGTAAAACAGATCGAGCTGACTACAAGTATACAGAAAGGAAGCAAGGATATGTAGGTAGGTACCTACTACTTGACGAGGATGATCTTATAACTACAAAGTCATGTAGAGGATCTTTTGAGTTTTGTATGTATGGCGGTGATAACGACGAATTTGCAATTAATTTGGTTAGACTAATGATCACTGTACTCAACTGTACTTTTTACATTGACAAGACAGCGAGCGGTCCGCTAGTAAAGTTGTCAATTGAAAGTATGTCTATGGTGGACGTTTTAAAGCTCACTTTTAAATGAACGTTATCTTTCAGGATGAAAGCGGTGCGGTAGAAGTGTCCTATATATAGCACATTTCAACCTCTCTATTGCGTAAATGGTCTAAGTTATGTCCCATGTAATTTGTAAATAATAAATACTTCAGTTTTTTAACATGATGATACTGAGACGTATAGGTAAGGTAGGTACAGCATATTTTGAGCTATTATGTATTATTTGGGAGAGGTCTATGTCCAGCAGTGGACTTCTACTGGCTGAGATATGATGTGAAAGTAAGTTTTTTGGATCATTCTAACTGGTTCCACTGGCAAATAGTTCCATGGAACAAGTGAGAATATTTTTCACAATAGTTCCATTGACGCAAAGTCAATGGAACTACTATTTTTTTTCTCAGTAGTAAGTACCATTGACTTTGAAGCGTCACGTCGTCATGGAACAGCGTCATGGAACTAGTATGAAAAAAAAATCTCACTTGTTCTAAGGAACTATTTGCCAGTGGAACTAGTGAGAATGTCCAGTTTTTTGAAAGATACATTTTGCCGACTTATCCCTACAATCACTATGTTTTGGGGCTAGATGGCGATCGCGAGTATATCTCGTTGTAAGACACACTTGTGTCGCGGTGATTTGTTCGGAGGAAGTTTGTAGATTTATGTTTGGGATGCAATCTGGTTGTTATTTAACACCGCTAGATATTGCTATTACTTCTATTACAAAGTAAACGGTTTATCTGTAATAGTTTTGGATATTTAATATCTATAGCTATCAGAATGAGACAGGAATAGTTTTCGTGAAATGAAACACAAATAATATATTTTTTTAACTATAATGATATGGTTTGTGCCGTTTGAGGTTTGGTATTCAACCAATGGTTTAAGTACTAAGGATGTTGAAGACTGTGGAAGAGAAGAAGTGGAGAAGAAAAAGTAGGAACGAGGTCCCAAACGGAAGAAAAAAAAAGAAGACGCTAAGATTAGAGAGAGAGAGAGAAAGAACGAAGTGGTTTGCCTTGTCTTGATATGGAGAAGGTAATTATGAGAGAAGAGAGAGGAACGATATATCCCGAACAGAATCGGCCGATGATTGAAAATACCAATATAGTTTACGACAAAGCAAAGCAATTTCCATAAAACTCAAGAAAATTTCATGGAAGCACCATAATCTGTTCGCATCAGGAAAACGGCGCGGGCGCATAGCTCGCTGCAATCACGATTTGAAGGAAATCCGGCTACGCCCACCGCTGCCGGGGAAAATTATACAGTAGCTGTTATTTAGACTAACAGTGCATAGTGTAATTATTTAAACTAAACACTGAACGTGGCTAGAAGAACTGTGTGCTTATTATTCTCTGTATTCTTATTTCAAATTTCGCGAATGTTCTTATTTTAAATTTAATATTTGATTATCACATCATTCATCAAATTCAATATTTGTATGTAGTCTTTGTTTGAAAAAGTTTCTACTTTTTTGTGTATATAGTATGCATTTGCGATGAACCTTTGTTTATATTTGTATTTGATTTTCTGTAAATGCTGTTTATTTTTTTTTCTATATGTATCATATAGGAAAATATCATAGAAAACTATTAGAATCTACTTAGGTACTATGTATTCGATTGGTTCAAAATCCTGAGCTCCTACATTACTGGACGCCACACGGACAATTTGAAAACGGTTTTGAAATTCAAATTCCGATATTATACGCACTTCGATAGTTATCTAAGCAAAGGGAAAGTTTAGCCACACTACAAAATTATCTCTCCCATGAAATCTAGCATGATTCGATCATAATTTAACACTTGATTCTACAATAGCTTGCCCTGTCATTAGATAAAAGTACCTCGAGGACCAACACCACAGGTTAATGAATAATACAGAGCCGGCAAATGATTTATTTCGTCAATTGCACGCTTGTCAAGGTAACGCTTTTCGATAACTTATCTTAGGAATTTAGCCTACAAAGACATTATATGTTGAAACTTTGCAGATTAGCTTCAATTCAGAGCTTTTTCGTTTATTACTCTTTTTGTTAAACTTTTTATAAGCTTATTATATACCTAGGTATATTTTATAGATGCAGTTAATTAAAATAAATTACTACTAATTATATTCTCTCTCTCTCATCATCTGAGCATGTTACACTATATTATAAATATTGCTAAATTAAATTTAGCTGGATTTCTCAAAGACAAACTTGTCGTTTAGAAATAAATAACACATGTAAATATAAACTCATATATCAATCATTATAAATTGAGAATCGTCTACTTATGAATTATTTTTATTTTAGTCCATACTATATTTACACAGCCAAAGTGGTACTTCAACCACAGTCGATTTGCAGCGCGAAACACATTAACCATCAGCCACATCGGTACACGAATCGAAACTTGAGGTAATGCAAACTATTTACAACCGAATACCTGACCGCGATAGTATCTTCCGTGGATACGCTTCTGCGGTCGCTTACTCTGTGCTCGCCCACGCTCCTGTCGGACGCGACCCGCGCGTAAATATCGTCCAAAATGGCGACAGTGCAAACTACACACTATTTAAAGTACTACAATGAAAAGTAGAACTGTGTTTAAAAAATGACATACCGGCATTAATTCCAAACGATTTTTAGTTCGAAATTTATTTGTGAAAATTCGTGCTTTTAAGTTGTAAAAACATTAGTGTCTATATTATGACCGACTACCTGCCTGACGTCAACCCTCTTTGGTGATGCTGCTGTTGCCTATAAGATTTCAAGGCTTTATAATTCCGTAGTCGTTTTGTAAGACATTCGCGGGAGGATGAGGAGCGGTCTTATTCTAGTGAGGGAACCACATGCCTATATAAGTTTTCTTATTACTTACTATCATCCTTCCAGAACGTTTTTATTTTGGCGCGTAAATATGGCGTCGGAATTACAACTACCCGCGTTTATTTATCGCGAGGCTGGAGAGAAATCGACACGGGCCGCGTCACTTCTCGCTTCCTGATAGTGGACGAACATTTAACTCTACGTAAAAACTTATAAGTTACAAATTTAAGATTCAATTATTATAATACTTACATCTAAAATCGGCTCTCGTATAGGGAACTCCTTAACGATTTATGGATATTGTTTTTGTTACGCTTTGAATGAAATAAGATATCTCTGACGTCATAAGCTTGTGTCAAAAATGCAATTTTTCTAAACATCCCCTCCGGAACGATCTGTCTACTTTCCCGAGATGATTTTTAGTTGAGAAGTTATACTGAACTTTAATAATATTTAATATTTTTAGTAAATAATAATGACGTAATGTATAGATTTTTAGCCGTAAAGTACATTTTTACAGCTTTTAAACGACATTAAATAACTTCAAAATGCTAAACAAATCAAGATTATATTTTTAGCCTGTTTGATGACGACGATTGATGACAAAAATGAAATTTAGATGTTAAAATTTAAAAGGGGTCAAATTGCGTCGTAAATTACTGTTTGAACTTTAGCCTGTTGATTAAATAAATATTGATTTCATAAGGTGTTAGTCAAACTGAATATCAGTTGTGGTTAATTAAGATTAATTTGAATTCGAGGTCAAATTTTTGCAAATGTCAAATACATAACTACATTGACGGTAGGTAAACTTTTTTCTTACAAGTCTCACTATGGAAACAATTTTACACGTCCTTTAACCTACTAATGCCTTTATGCAAATAATATAATGTCACCAATGAAATTAACTTGAAAGTTTTTGAGCATTTGATAGATGTTCTTTTGCTCATTATAAATAACTATACTTAGATTTAATTGTGTTTTCTCAGTAGGTAAGTGAAATACCATTGTATTTTTTATGAGAAATAAATATCTTTTAACCTAGATGTGCCAAGTTGGGTCGTCGCCCATCCCGGCACATCTAGGTTTAAAGACCTTGGAAAGAAAGAACGAACTATACTGATAATTATTTATTACCAAGTACAGTACAGTACATTTTATTTACGCATCGCAAGTGACGGTGGAGACGACTGGAGATGACGGAGTTCGCTCGCCATAAAATGCTAAAATCCATAAAAAATGCAATTCAGCTAATTATGTTGATAGCCTCTATATAGGAGGGATTCGATAAAATTGTTTGGGTTCAAAAATAATACTTGTTAGGTGCCAGTACGTAAAATGTACGCAAAAATACCTACGTAGTACTATTTCTTTAGTACGTACTAAAATAAAATGTTTTTCGTAGCGGCTTATTCAATAGACAACGTAATATAGGTATCAACCGTAATCCCAATGCCAGATCTTGTCGTCCTCCTTTGCTGGTATATCGACCCCGAACCCCAGAACGGCGTTGCGTTTAGGGGCAGCTACCGATACCAGGCGACGAAGTGTTGGAACAATATACCACCTCCAATTTTAGACTTCTTTCTTCTATTCATAACTTTAAAAATAATTACTTACTTTAGCATCCTTTACTAATTTACCTATGTTGTATTTTATTTTTCTTTATTTATTATGTTGGCTACGTGTATGTAGCTATAGTCAATGTTTATTGTATAAGTAATATATCAATCGTAGTTATATATCTCCTTCTTCACTGTTAATATACACACACACCGTTCGCACACTGATTCAGGTCTCATCTGAAAATCAGTGCATCGCCCCTCTGGGCGATATGTGTACTGAGATGGGCCTTTTTGTATTGCTGCTATGTGAATACTGTGTTTTATTTTGTGTTTTTAGTCTGGTTGTGTATTGTGTTGTTGTTTTACAAATAAATGTTATATCTATCTATCTAATGATTCAGATTTTGAATAGCTACAATATGGACAGCGGGATCCATAATCATATTTTAAAGAAATATTATTATATCGCAATAAGTGTTTAATGTTATTTATGAGGAAGATAAAACAGTCTTCACAGATTATATCTATATTATCTATGCTCATTGGCATGAATCGAGTTTCCTTTGCCCGAGACATAAACAAAACCGTTATGCTCTGAGCACGACACTTGTAACTGTCACTCGTTACTATGAATTAGATTTGAGGAACTTATTTGGAACCAACAGCGCCCTAAGGCTTCGTTACCTTTGAAATTTTGGAAAAATCAGAAGATAAAAAGGTATAAAATACACTTTACAATATATAAATACATACAGAAGATTAGTGATTCAATTGTGATAATGTAGGTACTTAAATCAATTTCGAATAAAATGTTGTTACAATGAGATAACATTATCTGTGGCATTAAAATTAATAAACAAACATTAACTTTTAATAAATATTCTCAATATATAGACCTTTCATATCCACTTGGATGTCGTATGAGGCGATTAAGGGATAGAACGCTTTGAGAGCTGTTAGGTCCAATTCTGAAATAAGGTTGAGTTCAGGCTGGCTGTTAACAAAATCAAGGTTATTTCCACAAAATATAAATCCCGGCCTTCGAGCTGAGAATGAGAAAGAATAAGCTCTGTTGACATTTCCATAGAGAAACACGAGTAGGAAACTAGAGTAGGCGCAAGAGTGACCGATGACTTTTTACGAGTTGACATTTGCGCGACATTTGACATTACGGCCCGCCATCACTCTAATTATTATCTGTGGGTGTGGGTTGTCAATGTATACCTAAACTAGGCTGCGCGTGATTGATATCGCTGTCTCACTCTACACCGGTTTTGTAAAATATATAGAGAACGGAAATATTTTTTTATTTAGATATCGTTCTGATAACATCAAGATCATCTAACTAAATTTAATGAAACTTTAGCTTAGGAAAGTTAAATTGTTAGATTTAGTTCAACTTGACAGTTGATAGGCAATAATAGCCTTCTCAAAGAGGGTCGAGGCTGCCGTCCGGCGATTATTAAATTAAGGTTTATTTTTACGCTGAGGCTTCGAGGCATCACAGCCCCGAATGTGCGTTATACAGACTGAAATAAATACTTTCTAGGCATATAATACTAATTGAAATAGTATTATATTTCTATGTTATTTTTATTTTATACAAATTCTGTGATTAATACACCTACTCTGCTATGAATGTCATGCGCATATGAGATCTAATTCTAATTAAAAGTCTTCCTATATGTTTAAATGGTAGACTGTCACTTCTTGTTATTGATCGATTATGGGAATGTCGCATTTTTATCTGTGCAAATTTTAATACTCACATACGTGTGTATACGTATAAACAAGAAACTTGAATATACACGAATTATTAAACTACTTACATTTTTTTGGTAGCCGTGAAAGACAAGGTGTAGAAATCCTGAATGTTTGAGCATTTTGATCACCGTCATTACCCACCTTCAAATTTCAACAAAGACAAGAATCTTTTTACTACCCAAATTTATGAATAAAATAATCTGTGTTGAGGGTAGTGTCGAATATTATCAATATTTGATTTTTAAGATTTTCGAAAGGTTCTTTCATTTCGAAGGACGGTAATGACGGCGGTCAAAATGTTCGATAATTCTCCATTTTTGTCGTATATATATTTTAAATTATATCTATATATTTTAAATTTAAAAAGTGTAAATTAATTACTACTTATAATTAAACAAATTGGACAGTCATTTAGAAATAATGTTTATACCATTTATTACAAGATGCCGAATGCCGCCAAAGTTATCACTGCAAGAACATAAAATATATGACCACAAAATAGTATAAGTGAACCGATAAGTAATTTATTAAGACGTGTTAGTGAAATACTTGTTTGGAAAGGTCTATTCTGAAGCAGTTTTTATTGTCTCAATAAAATCAGCTGATCCATATATTTTGCTCAAGTTTGTCAATTAATTTTGTATTGAACAGTTGATATTTATGTAACGATTTCGTGATTGCTCCCAATACGAAAAGTTGTTCAGTAGGTATATGTCATCTACTACTTATGTAAACCAAAATAATGCCAATGTATATGACTGGTGACTTTTTAGTCACCCTGCATATTTTATGTCGAGAGATTCAGTCAGATATACATAATTATATGATGGTTAGACAACTTCTAAGTATGTTAATACAATGTGAAAATTATTTTTTTTTTGTTGATTTTGAGAAATAATGAAAATTATGTGACATTGAAACTAAATTTTAGGTGCCATAGTGTCTAATTTATATATATGTTAGATATAGGTTAGAGATATATATAAGTTGAATTACTGAAGACGTCAATATCTCAAGCTAATGTCTACAGACGAGGTGCAGAATGAACCATGCATATGTTTTTCTGCGTACAATATTAATAAAGCATGATTTCATAGTAGTGGTAATTTTCTATTCGCCTGCAATCTAATTGGTGGTTCCAGACAGGCTGTCTGCGCGTGCGACTCTAAGCTGCAATTAATGTGTACTACCAGTGCATTATTTTCAACAAGTCCATTCACATCGCACTGGGATTTTTATTATTATTCTACAGTAGTTTGTGAGTATGTTTGTTACATCTTCACGCTCAAACGGTTGGGCCAATTTACATGAAACTAGCTGTGCCCTTCGCTCCCGCGGGAATTTCGGGATAATAAGTACCCTATATGTTATTTCAGGTTATTTTCTACGCATGTACCAAATTTCATAACAATCGGTCCAGTAGATAATGCGTGAAGACGTAACAAACAAACAAACTTACTTTCACATTTTTATTATTAGTTGGGATTTGGAGGTAGCTGACACCTTGGATTAATATATAGGGTACTTTTCCTCGAATGTACGCGATTCCAGTAAGATTTTTTCAAAGTCTGATAGAATGACGATTTATAAATTGATGGCGCTACAGTGCATAAAAACATAAGTATATATTTTTTAATAATTACGCGGGTAACACCGCGGCGTGCAGCTAGTGTAATATAAAGTCAAGTTCAAAAGGGTCACAAGGACAGAGCAGGAAATATGATTGTTATTTTTTTTACCTTTTATTGCTATTGAGATATGTGCGACCTCGACTGTCCCAGAGGTAAAACGGAGACACAAAAAACAGATTAGTTTACTGTGTCCACGTTGGGTGACATAACATTTATTTTCTGATGGAACAATTCCAAATTGATGTCTGTGAAACTATAGTATTATATGCTCATAACATAAATAATTCGATATAGTTTAATTAAATTTTGACCTATTCTATTAAGAGTTTTTGGCGATAAGAAAGAAAGAAAATTATAAGGATATTCGACTTTATCTAAGTCTATCGTTAAAGAAATTTAACGTGTAGTAATATTTATGAAATTAATAAAGTTTTTAAGGGTTAAATGGTTAGGGGTGTTTGAACGCGGCGTGTGGAGTTTCTAATGCCGCACATTTTTTTAAAATAAGGAATAATTTTTTTTAAATTATACATTTATATATCAACATTGTACCAGTACTTTACTTATTTATAAAATAGGATAATTAAATTGATTACTGTGTATGGTACAATTTAATAAAAACTAATGATAGCCCGCGGCGATGTTCAAAACGCTCGTGAAATTCACCCCTAGTTGCTTTATAAGTACATTTCAGACCGTTATTCGCAATATTTTGTTTCACTTTTTTTAGTGTGTGATGTATATCTATCTCATCTCTTTCATAATTTTTAGTGCCTCAGAAAGTCAAAGAATATTTTTTGTAATTTTTTATAATATAGAATAATGAGACTCGAATTTCTAATGTTCTGAGAGAGTAGAGCCAAAAGTATTTACGAATTTTTATTCTGCGAATTTGTATTATATATATTGTGTCTGTGCTGTGGCAATGTCGAATAAACATTTTATTTATCATCAATCTAATTTTGAGTAAAGTCCCATAATGTGATAGAAGCATGGTAGCACCATGACCTGGCTCTGTGTCAATTTTTTGTTGTCATATTGTTAGTGACTGGCCAGAGTTTTTTGTGCTGAATTGATACATGCATAGTGATATTGATTCCTAATACCTGTTGTACTCGTAGTGGTGTTTGGTTAATATTTTCTTGTCTATCATTTGATATTTTTAGTAAAGTTCTTAAGATGGTTTCGAAGAAATTATTCGTTAATTTAAGACATCATAACAATTTTTAGATAAATGATTATAGAAAAAAGACTTGTACAATTATTTTTTTTATAAAAAATTCAATATTTAAGTACACATCATTAGAGGATATTGTATGTTAATTAATATCCAGGAATAATTGTGAACTTAATTCGATCTGATATTGAAATTAATTACCCATTAATTTGTGTACAGTCTGAATGAAATAGATTCAATGAGATCAGAATTACCCAATGTCGACAATATTTTTTTTATATTTTCAGCTTACCTGACATCAATCCTCCGTGGAAATGCTGTTGTAGCATGCTGGGCTATATTCTCCTTAGTCGCCCCGAATGACATTAACTGGAGTATCTAGGGCGGAACCACATACCGCCGGAAAATCTTAATATTATACGCATTAAATAACATATATTAATATTAAAATAGGTGTAAACAGAACCTGTTTCTGACAGCATTTTATGAGACGAGTATTAAAACGAATTAACAATAAATTAAAACTTGCATTAGTGTATGTTCATCGTAGTAATTATTGTGATAATGTTTGCAGAAAATTATTTTGTTACAAGCTTATATTTTGTATAGTAAAATGATGCTCACGATAAATTATTTTATACGTTATTAAATTTATATACAACACTAATAGCTTAAAGGTGAGTTGCACCGGCGTATACTTTGTTTTTGATCGGCGCGCCGCTGATGTTTAGACCAAAGGCAATAACTTTAACTAAACACTATATCACTATGTTATATCAAGATGTTCTTTGACTGAATATATATATATATATATATATATATATATATATATATATATATATATATATATATATATATATATATTCACTATAACAATTTATGTATTTAATTACGGCATTGTAGGCCAGAATCTCATTTCTTTGGTCTATACTTTTCTTTTTCATCCCAGTCTTCAGAGTGCCGTTTCACAGCCTCCAGCCACTATAAAGCCAAGTGGATCCATCTGAGAAGCCATCAGGCCATCAATGAGAAGCGCTGGCATCCACCGTAGATCAATGAAGCATAATTACAATTATTACAAAACAAGTCCGCTCCAGTTATGGCCGGGGTGGGTCACTGACCTGGCTATCTCGGATCAGCCTCCGACCGGCCAGATGCCGAAAGATGCGCCAGGGCTGGACTTGGAACAGGTGTAACTAATATTAATAAAGTCCATGAGGGATTTTTCCTGTGCTTAGCGGGGGCGGTGGCAATGGGCGGCAATATAAGAATATATCAATAAAGAAGATGGTGGCAGATAATGTGGACTGACATTTTTTGTTTGTGAAAATATGAGATAAAATAAATATCTTTTCAAGACAATATTATAACTATTTAACATTGGTTATTATGAGACAAGACTGTCGATTAAACTGTTCTTTACTAATATCGTATTAAATAACATTTTTATTACGCAAAAACTATGTAAAACTTTCAAAATAATAAAATTTTCATTGAAATTGTTATACTTACTTAAAATATGCAAACGATCATAACTGTGAAACGACTGTAATATTTGGCTAATTTACGACACAATTAGAAATTGGATCATGATTGTCATGACTCCATTATTCAAATATTCGCAATAAATAATAAAAATTAGGAATTTATTATGCTCTTGACTATATAGTTCCCACGAATTGATTGCACTAATTTGCATTCGATATTTATTTCAATGGACCATAGATCACATGATGTCACTAAATATAGTTCACTGATGAGTAGACACCGCGCATATATTGAAAGTAGTGTTTTAAATAATGAATTAATGCTAAGTTAATGACAGAATATTCTAAAATATATCTACCATTTCGATAGAACATAGGTACAAAATCTTCAAGGCAAGAATATTTTTTGCGCTTTTGTGAAACACCGTAGACCACATCTTTGCTTTCCATCAGGCATGATTTAAGTCAATAACACTCAAATGACTAATGAAAAAAAAAACAAGAACAAATTTTAAGTGCACCGTCCTAGATCCGTCCCTGTCATAACCTTTAGCTTGCGGCTATCGGCGCATTTAAAAATAAAAGAAGCAGCGTTAATAACGTATTTGCCGCGGCCGCGTTTGGTGGCGGCTACCGCAGGTGCGTTGCCCTGCCCCCTGGCCGCCGACCGCCCCCGCGCGAGTCCGGCCCTGCTTTATCTTATAATTAGTTGCAACTCGGATCGTGGAGAGCGAAATTAGTTGAGGGGAAGAGTAATACAGGTTTTTATTGAGTTTAATTCTGATAGGTGTCTTTTGAGAAAAGTTCTTTTATCAGAGATTCTTCTCTCAATTCTTATTTTGACATAACCTATCAAAATACCTAAATAAACAAGACGTATTGGATAATTAAAAGTGAATTCGTTATAGAAGCGATTGGCTCAATTTACCGTGATAGCAATAATAGTAAATAATAAAAATAATGGTAGTGAAGATTAGTGTAAAAAAAGGAAATTGAAAGCTTTTTCGAGACGCAAAAAATGTTTGCAAGTTCTAAAAACCGTATCAGCGGTTAATGCCAAGATCTGGAAATGTAAAAGTCGCAGAATGTCAAGATCTTCGTCGTGATTTGCAACTTTATCAATCGAGGAGACAGTGTTGATTTCGCTGACTTGTTTCTTGACATGTCCGCCACCTATCGGAATCTTGAGCATCGCGGATACGTGACATCCGAAATTATTATCTTCTTAAATGTCCTTAAATGTCGGACATTTATCATTTAATCACTTGTCGGAATTTAATCCAATTTGTACGAGAGACGTGTGAGATCGCAATCGAAGAAAATACGGATTACTTGGGCGAATGTTTTTCGGAAGAGTTATGTTTTGCCGCCATTTAAATAAATGTAGCGTATCCTCATTTGTTTATCTGAAATCTTGATATTTTGTAGGAATTCACGGCGATCTTTAGCGACAGTTACTTGATATTCTGGAATATATATTTTCGCAGATAAAAACAAATAATATAATAATTAAGCTGAAGATATAATAATTTAAGGCGGACCGTGGGCCCTGAGCTACTTGTATGAAAAAGCATTCGAGAAATTGCTCAAATAAGAGAGAGACAGAATGGTGTGTGGTCGCGCCCTAGAATAAGACCATTCCATATCCTCTCGTGGAAATCATACGAGGCGACTAAAGCCTTGGTATAGTTACCAAGGCTTTATGTGCCTTAGTCGCAAAAAAAATTATGTGTCTTAAAAGCAAAAATAGCTTTCCCAAAGTGGGTTGACATCAGACAGGTGGCAAATTGTAACATCTTAAAAATTATCAAGGGACCCCGGGCTTCGCGGCATCACAACCCCGAATGCAATTGGGAACATGCGTGGATGAGAAGGACAGAGAAAAAAGAGAGAGAGAGAACCAGTTATTTAAAGCATTTTGATTAACTAACATTAACTAATATAGTAAGCATTTATACTTATAAATCAAGTCATACAAATAAATAGACAACATTAATAAATAGACTTCTATTTATTAATGTTATAAGTTCATTTCATGCTTGCTCTCTTCCGACTTGAATGACTTCTGGATGTCATATGCTTAATTACTTGGTCCAAATCAAAATTTTCACTTATTTTCATCAATCATGGACGCTCCAGATCACACAAGAACATGTAATATTATTCCATTTTCTCCCTCGACAATCCATCTTGTTGTATTTACATAGCGCAGGCTCTTTACAAGTCGCCTGGCACATGAAGGCTCAGCTTATTGACAGAGCAAGCTGCTACATAAATGCAAAGCTGTTCGGAGAAAACGCATTGTAATAATTTATGGCTGGATCGTACAATTTTGCAAATATTTGTTTCTAGCTGCTCTTTGGGTCTAGTCCCGTTTTGTGCATGGACGTTTTTAATCACACGGATGAGGCGTACCAAAACGCATCTAGACCGCGCTTTGGGCTTCGACTTTTATAAGTTATTATTGCCCCCCAAAGCTAGTATCGGGGGCGATTACCGTACAAACTTTAACCACCATTTTTGGTCTCTGAAGGTAGAAAAAGAAATAGCTTAATTGATAATTAATTGATCGATTTAAGTTCGCAGGCTAGCTGCATACACAATTCGATTTAAGTGTGAAAGTGAACAGATAGTCGGACAGACAGTCTTCCCCATTTATAAAATCTTAGTATAGTCTATTAGTAGACCGGACACCATATAATAATGTTGTTACTGCGTTTTTAGGGTTCCGTTCGGGTGCAAAACGGTCCTACCTTTATTAATACTGTCTGTCTGTTTGTCCGTCTATCACCATCTCATTAACTAAACAACAGATATAAAAAATGTATGTAAGAAAATAAATATGTATATTTATTTTGCTAATTTTTATAGATAATGGAACGGTACCCTTCGTACGCAAGTCCGACTCGCACTTGGCCGATTATTATTTACTGCCCTTTGAACGTGCAAACTTATTGTACCTATCTCCTCTGCGACTGTAGTAACGACTTGCCACGACCCTTACAAATTTTCAATATTAAATACTTAACACAATTTATGACATACTTACACGTTAACATGCCAACTTTATACAAGTTAAAGTTAACTATTTCCCCATGTATGTCTGTCCGTAATATATCACAATATAATATCAAATACATATATGATTTATGTTCACTTCATAACGACGGTAATACCAAAATATTATTTGCTTTAAAGGGTCTTTATATATTTTCACAATGTGAATACATATCTATAAATTACTTGCCAAGCCAGTCTGAAACTTGGAGAAAGCCGAATTTAATATATCCATTGCTGTTTTCAGTATAGGTATTTATGAAATACTGTCGTAAATGCATCAATGAATGGTTGATAAATCTTAAAACTGTTTTGATTATCACTATATAACATGTCGTCGAATAGTCTTTGTAAGTGATTTAAGCGCAAGCTTACCTCAAATTCATGTTATAGGAAATAAAGTTTATTTACCAGATTAATGGGAGTTGTAAACGTCAGGTTAAAGATAAATAGAATTTCTATAATAAAATGACTGGCTAGTCAATGCGTTTTATCAATAGACGTATTTACATGGCCCAACTTGATTTCTCGTGTATGAATTTAACTTCTTTAACTTTTTTCTTGTATCAAATAAGTTGCAAAATCAATAGGTATGCTAAAATATGATTAGTTTCTAAACTCTCAAACGTTTATCTATGAACTGCCCTTGAGACCTTTATTTATTATTATTTTATTACACCATAAACTAAGAAAAAGGTTGAGTCCTTGTTACTTGCCAATTTCATTCATTCATTCATTCATTCATTCATTCATTCATTCATTCATTCATTCATTCATTCATTCATTCCTTCATTCATTCATTCATTCATTCATTCATTCCTTCCTTTATGACCACATGAGTAGACGTTTTATTCTGTATACAAAAACACTACACGAAAGTTCGGTTTGTAAATTGTCAAGAAAAATCTGTTTTTACTGGAAGTAAATAGACCGTAGAATTAATAAGGACAAAGGAACTTATATATGGTAAAGAGTAAATTATTTGTGTGTGACAGTAATCAATCAATACATTTAATAAAACAGTATGCAGACCCATGATGGTTCAGCGAAACTATAGGAAATATAGAAATGACGCCTTAACAAAAGATGTCCAGCCTGATGAGCATTTCCTGTTGATGTATAAAAGTCTAAGATCTGGAACCTAAAGAAGAGTCATAATCCAGTCCAGGAAGTATATATTTCAGTCGTATGAGCATCTTCTGTAGCAAGAAAGCAAGTAGCAAGTTTCTGTATAGGTATCGTTAAGCTTTGTACGTACAGTTAAATTTATATATTTATAATAATTTTGACTCCTTACCAAAAATTGTTCGGCCATGCGAATGAAGTCGCGGACATCAGCTAGTTCTATAAAATCTTTTAGAATGTGATGACTAACATTTAAAATGCAATTTGTAAAAAAATAGTTGCGTTTAGTTGCACACCATCATGAAGTACTTTAAATAGTTTCCATTTTGCGATTAGATCTAGGAGAGGACAGCTAAAATACGTCCTCCACAAATTTACATCTCAGACGAACGTGACGTTGTCACGTGACATCCGGTGACGTGGCGTGCCGACTCCAAAGATCTGCGATTAATTCGACGTTCGTTAGTAGTTCGTTTTCAATCTCGATCGATCGAGGTGTTTCCTGATTAGGCACCATGTTAATCTTGTTATTGACTTTGCGAACTCTATTTTATTATTCGTTCTGTATTATTTTTTATTTATTGTATTTATCATTTAAATAATATTACACGAAAACGAGCGTACCAGGAAGGGAAGTACTTAGGGTAAGTTGCACTAGTCAATTTTGACGTTAACTTTAACCTGCGCGCCGCTGACGTTCAGAAGAATGGCGTACATTGCATTTTTTGCACAGTTAAACTTGAGCATTTTCAAGTTTAAACTATATTTCGCTCTATATTTTTATCCCCCGTTCCCAAAACTGATTACTTCAACTGTTGAGCTAGTGAGATTTTTTTGTCCCTTTCCGAGTGGAAATCCGTTCAGTAATTGAGTTTATCGCGAACAGACAGACAGACGCGGCAGAGGTCTTTGTTTTATAATATGTAAGGATGAAAGGGAGGTTATGTCATAATTAAGAAAAGATTAAGTTATGTCATTTAGGTAAACAATAAATAATGATTCGATTGTAGATAAAATGTGCTTAAGTACACTTTAATTTCAATGTAATATTGTCAAATTACGTGTTGATTGCTTGGTCTTGTGGCTGCGAAGATGGCGTTACAGTGGGAAGCTGCGGTCTCGGGAACTCCCGCCATTTTGTGAAATTAATATTCTAACAAAATGGCTGCCAATTTAACAATTTAACTCCTGTTAATCTGTTGTTGTTGTCATAATTATCTGATAAAAAAACCTAACCTAACCAATTTATTTTTACTTTTGGATATATTATTATTATTGAGATATCAAGAAACTTGATTGTTTTTTGTCGAAATTGTTTAATGCTTTCACTTTAATTTTAGTTCTTTCTAAACTAAAATAAAAAAGAGCGTTTGCAATTCCCGTTTCACTGTATAACTTAAATATTCTGTATCAGTTTTGTTTTCAATATTCAAATGGTTGCATAAATTGAAAACAATTAGTATCGATATATTGTAAAATTAATTGGAGCTCAGATAATATGCAAATAGTACCGCAGCGGTCACTTTGTAGGTCCGTTTATCTGCATGTATCTACGAAACTATTTCTTATATGGGCTCGAGAAAACTCAGGGCTTTTAAGAGTAAATAATAAATATCAATAAATACTTATATTTAATCAATGTATCTGAACGACGTTCTTAAAAACATATATAGGACATATTACATAGGATAACATATTTTTTATTATATATATAAGTTGATATAGGAATAAATAACTATTTTAACTAAAATACTTATGTGAAGCTGTTTTCGACTTACGGTTAATTTATGGAATAACAAAAGTCCGCATTTACCTGTAAAAAATAAAAACAATCGATTAAGACACAGTTAAGCATTAAAAAAAATACATAAAGAAACTCAAAATTACTGTACGAACATACAACAAGATGTCACAACATTTTTTTGCCATTGTGTTGAAACATCATAATCAACACAAATTAGTAGTAGCAGATACAAACTATCTATCAGTCACGAAGAGTGTTACTGGCATGCGATATTTTATCTATGCGCTATTCTTGAAAAAAGAAACAAAAAAAGCATTGTTGAACGTTTGTATCCAGCGTTTTCCCTTAATTTTTGTTAATTGAATCAATGCCACACCTACACTATATCAATTCCACTTTATGACAAAAAATATCGCGTGCCAGTAGTATAATAATATCGCGTAACAGTTATTTTTCGTAACCCAATAAAAGACAATGTGCACACACCTTACGAGCAATAAAAACAATTTGACAAGAGCAACAATCGTCGGACAGAGAGAGAAAATAGATGATAATGATAGTGATTATCTGACATGAGGCTACCGAAACAAGGTTACGAAGTGGCGTGGCGTTATGCAAGTGTGTGCATGCCTTTATAAAACACCTGTTGTAAACTAGCTTTTAAGTGTGGCTTCTACGTTTCGAAAAATATGCAAAACTCTCTAGTTTTGCATATTTTTCGAAACATGTGTGATTTTTTGACAACTGGTTGCTAAAACTGTGTTTGCCAAAGCGACTGGAGGGAAAACTTTAATACCGTTTATATTTTAATATCCTACATTACATACATAAATAAATCGGTATGAAAAATGAAATTCAATATAATCGGAAACAGAATATATTATTTCAAATAGAGTGCGTAATTTGTTTTTATTTATCACTACATAGTATAAAATAAAATGGCTTCCCGCTATCTGTCTATCCATATGTATGCTTAGATCTTTAAAACTACGCAATATATTTTGACGTGGGTTTTATTTAATAGATAGTGAGATGAAGGTTTAGGGGTATAATTTACTATGTTTTACCCGAGCGAATCCGAGACGGGCTAGTAGTATATCATTTTGTGACGGTCTAGGACTTTCTCTAGGAAATCATAAACACAAACAAGAAAAGCCGTCTCGCTTCGTTATTGGCTAATGCAGGATTGACACCGCGATTATTTCTAGAGATTTTACATGCGTCAGCGCGACAACGCGATGGGGCGCGACTAATCGCAGGTAACGAGTCGCAGCTGTGGACGCAGTATACAATTTTTCGGATTAGAGACTTACATAACTACTTTTTTCGGAAAAATATGTGCGCCATCTTGGATCTTGGTAAAATAAATATGGTATTCGTAATCAGAGGGCGAAGTGCGGGTTTGCTTTTTACTTCTCATTATCGAATCTATTCGAAGTGAGACGCAACGAAAAAGTCACATTGCGCCATTGTGACGCAACGACAACCACACTGCAATGTGATTGGTTTACTGCGTCTCACTTCGAATCGATTCGATGGTGAGATATGAAATGGTCAAACCCGCACTAACCCCTCAGCATTCCTGGGAAGCCTAAACATCGCTTGAATATCCATGGGCGTGGATAAGAATATCATCATGTTGGATGTCTCGATGAAATCTCTCAAAAATCAGCTAATGTCAGCATTTAGATTATACTAACTACGATTCGTAAATGGTTCTAACGACACTTTTTTGCTTTTCATTTATGATTTCAATTTACAAAGTTTGATTTAATTGAATATTATTTCTAACAGTCCTAGAAAAAACACGTTCTTGCACCAAAAAAACATACAAGATACAATTTTCAACAAGAAAACTGGAGTGAATGAGTGCGTGCAATATCTTCAAGTTTATTTTGAGGATTGATTGATGGTAGTACTAAGAGTAATATCAATAAAATAACAGACGAACTAATTGTATTAGTAAGTACCTAAATACTAGTAATACTTTTGATAGTATTTTTTGACCTTAGCATAGTTTATTAGCATCACTTTTGAAAAATATTTTCCGCGCTTTTTGTATGCACAATTGTGTTCGCTCCACCTACTAGAGAGACAATATAAATCTTCACAATCATACTGGCACTTTCTATGTCCATTAGTTGTCACGGACGTCGGCGCGTGCGTCGAAGTAACCACGCGTGTCGAACTAAGTGTGAAGGTATTCGCACCTTTGATCAGCTATCTCGTTTTGTTTCAATGGTTTTTGAATGGATCTTCAAGAAAGACATCATCGACAAAGAAAGATGGAATTCAAGGTTGAGGTTTATACAAATTTGACCTTATAGCTATATCTATTCCTGTTATGAATTCCAAGTATATTTTAAAAGGTGGTACTTTCTCCATTTAGTTAGTCCGACTTTCAGAATAGCTCATAAGTTTTTAAAACGAATCAAATATTTTATTGGAAAAATTTGAATTTTGAGCTGTGAGACTTTTATGTGGACAAATAAGAAACTTCGCATACATGTAGTTTGAAGTAGGGAAAAGGACATACGGTACCTTTCATCCCGGAAAAATAACTACTCCCGTGGGAATTTCACGGTAATGATGGTACGGTACGGCTAGTTTTCAATAAATGAAAATTTGTAGCGTGCTCTCCTTCTTCGTCATCATCAAATGAAGCAGCAACATCGTCATTGGTGAATTTCGTCACTGTCGTGTGTCGCCGACACGCGCGTCCAACTTGACGTGATTACACTAAATTGTACACCATGTGTTTTGCAAATGGCCGCTCATTACTGTTGGCCAATCTAGCCTACGTTTCTTCTACTCTGTGAAATCGGACTAAATTGAACCACTGTAATGGTATTGGCTATAAATATATATGACTTTGTTCTCAGGAATACAGTAAACCCACTAGAATTTTGATTATCATTATAAATAAGTATTTATAAGACTCAGTTAAAACTAGATTCACTGTTTTAGTTTCTGTAACAGTTATTTAAACTTTTAATCGTACTGGCTGTGTCCATTTGGTTTGCAGTCAAAATAAAGAACATATAAATACTAATTTACTAATAATTATCATTATAAACTTGATCATTTTTATTACATTTTTCCTTTTGCATCCGTTAATTTCCGTTTGTCCACCAATAATTGTCATTTTATTCATTAGTATTTCATTAATTGTATACGAATACAACAACCGGAACGGTGGGAACTATTCAAATGCCATAGTATCATAAAACTAGCTCTTCTTGTTACTATTTACATATATCCGATTTTATTGTATTTTTAAGAGAGCAATATATAACATTGACACATCGTATAGAGCTTTGTAAAATAGATAACTAATAAAATTCTTCTTAAGCTACATTGTCGTCTATTTTATAACGGCTTCGAAGTCTCTATTATATTCAAACAGAGACGGATTCAGAGTATTAGTTGAATCAAAAAAAAAAAATATATTATTATTATCATCTGGAACATGGTGGTGTGCGTTGATCAAATATTTTACTTTACATTTTTCGGGCTTATTTAGGTGTCCATGGGTTCTGATGAATAAGAAAATTGTAGATAACAAATAGACTAAGTAACATAACTAATATTCCAGAGCATGACATGAAAATCACATGTTTATGGATGACGGTTATGTAATCATTATTTCTAACTAAAAACGAAAATGACTACTTATTTTTTACTAGCCTTGAAAATAGTGCCACAAACCGACTATATCGACTACATCGGTATTTATTTTATTACGTAAACCATGGATTTCATACGCCTAAATCCGGCCCTGTGAAAGATGTCGATAAAAATTAAATGAGAAGTATTCGTACAGGAGATTAGAAGTATTTTACTGTTTAGCAATAAAGTTTTCAAGAATCAATTTAAAATATTGAGCAAAACAAATAAATTTAATCAGGTATTTTAACATACACAAATTTCTATAAGTCAACAGCACATCGACCTACCCAAACTCATTGCAAACTATTACCACGCCATTGTGGTTCATGCGGAGTAACTTGATGTGCCGTTGACTGTACATTGGTATTGCAGGAACTGTGACATTACCGGCATGCGATATATTCATTAAAATTGAGTTTTCAATTAGTAGCCACACAGCATCATACATTTAAATGATAGTTAATAGTGGACTTTATAGGTTATAACTAGTTACGTTAATGTGTTAACACAGTTATAATTATAACGTTAGTTTCTAGTTGATGTTGACCAGTTTATGAACTCGCAGTTCTAGGATGTGCACGATTATATTTGATATGTTTTAGGGTTTATTAGTATTCCTGCGGAGGTCTAATTTATTTAATTTTTGATTTTGATTTGATCGTACTGGCACCTATGTCTAATTGTCTATTGTAGCTATAAAATTTCTCCAAAAAAAAAAAAACAACGATCATCACAAAAATAAAGTAATGAAGATCATAAAATGGTTAAACATGTGACACATGTTATTACTCAATAAATATTTTTTTCTTATTGGTCAATTTTGGTCAACACAAAAATTCCAAAATAAAACATTTTGACCATTCATAAAAATATAAAATATTGCAATATAAAAATTTGCGTCATAAAATGACGGCACCCCAAAAACAGTAACTATAGCCTGATATCGTTCAGAAAACTGATACAGACATTGGAAAATAAGCGATTCAGTGTGGTTTGATAAAGCTATAATAGCCTTCACTGATACTATAACACTTGGAATTTATAGCGTCCCAAATAAAGTCAGCGACATTTTTATTGACGCAACCTCTCCAATGTCAATTTGTTCATCATCTCAAATACAGGATGTTTTATAGCAATACTAGCTGTTGTTCGCGGCTCCGTTTGCGGCAAAAAGTAGCCTATGATACTCTCCAGCTCTCCAACCTCCAACTATCTCCTCACCAAAAATCACCTCAATCCGTTGCTCGGTTTTGACGTGAAAGACGGACATATAAACACAAATTCACATTTATAATATTAGCATAGTATGGATGCTCAATATAGTCATCTATTTCAAAATTTCTCCTGCGAGTGCGGCTTGAGAACTAGCTTTTTCCCGCGGCTTCGCCCGCGTAAATTTAACACGGGAACTGTTATTTTCCTAAGTCCTACTTCTACTTTTTAGCCATTTTCAACCACTAGAGTGTAGGCCTCCCTCAGTTTCTGTCATTTCACTCGGTTTTGGGCAGTTTCTATCCACTTAGTTCCAGCCATTATTTTGCCTAAGTTTTATTATTTTGCAAAATTTCAAAGGGATTGGTTGAGTAGACAGAGCGTGAAGATGTAACAAACAAATTTACTTTCGCATTTATAATATTAGTTAGGATTTCAACTAAGTTTTTTTGATTAAATTCTAATGAATTATGAATAAAATGGAGTACCAAATCAGTCGAGTACATACCTAATTCATAATCAGCCAAATTAAGTTGTCACAGTTAAAATTAAATGCACGTATTTTGTTACACCCTGTAAAGCAGGTATTATAAAATTCGTAACTCTGTATACGTTTATCGTATGATACAAATGGCATAAATACAGATGGATGACATATTTTTCGGTGCTTGGACGAAAAGTGTCTGTTACAATTTCACAAGTAGCAATTACGTTTTAACTACACTAATATTCGACATTGTAGTCAATTTGTACAGTCATTTGACTGCGAGATTGCAGTTTTAGAGGTTGATGATCTGGATTTCATCTTGTAATTAAGATATCTCGATCGGCAGCAATCGTAATTGCGTCGGACTCTCCGTACGTACGATTAGGTGAAAGTCGGAGCGAGGCTAATCGCAAAATGACGCATTCTGTTAGCAATTTTTTTATAATACATTTTTAGGTTTCGTGTTATAGATTCTACGTAGATACGTATAGTATCACGTCTTTGAATATTACGGGGTAGACAGAGCCTAGAGTCGAAGGCTATATTTAGTTATACAGTATGCTTGTCGGCTGAACTGGGATTCAATTGTGACAGTTTGCTATCATCTATAAGAAGTATCTCCAATTTAAAAGCCTTCTCAATATTAACTTTAACAATATGTGCGGAAAGTGAAGGACAGTTTCTTAAATGTATTAAACTTTACAGTTTGTAATGATATATTTACGATCACTGACGATCAAATGTGCTAAGGTCTCGTAAAAATGATTTAACGCACCCTTAATAAAATATTGACCAGTCGCGTTTTTATTTCAAGGAGTTATTGAACTTATTCTAAACAAAAAAGTATATTAATATGCCTACCGTTTGACATTTTACTACTGTTTTAATTTTCGTTAATTGTGTAATTTCTTATTCAATTAAACAGCAGTACTTATCAATCTGTCTATGTCTATTATTACGTCAGCGGTAGAGAGAATATCAATACATCACTATCACTACACAGTGAATAAAGTCACTTCCCGCTGTCTGTTCCTATGTTATGATTAAATCTCTAAATTATGCTACGGATTTTGCTGATTTTTTAAAATGATAGAAAAAGGTTTATATTTGTGTGCACATGCAAAATGCATAATATTACACCCGTGCGAAGCTTGGGCGGTTCGTTAGTTAACTTATATTTTACTGTCGCAACATGGCTGTCGGAGAAGGCATGTATCAAGTCAAAAATGCCACACTTTTGTTTTGTCAAACTACAGTTTTTACAAAAAAGGAAGTTTTTTATATAAATCTACCTGAAATTATCAAAACCAAATAATTTTATTTAAATTTAATAATACGTACCCGGAGAATTTGTTGAACAACCAAAAAATAATATAATTTACCAATTGCAATTTGCATTCTAAAATTATCCGGATACCAATACCAGGAAAGCGGAGTAACGTTCAACGGTTAACAGTTAATTATATCGTTATTCGTTATGTTATTTTAACGACCTCTCAACTGGCACCGTAAAACGTACGTACAATGATCCGATTTATTGGCTGTAACTGAATAATGATCAATAAATATAACGTGTTTGGATTGTGAAATAGTTTATTCTTTTTATTTACATCACACTGTTTGACATTTCACATCTTTCTCCTTCTGTTCAAGGTTAAAAAAAGAAGAAATCTGAACATAAACCTATCTAACTATATATTTACAAGTCCTCGGTTTCATTCGCGAATGTACAACATCTGAAGTCCGGGGTACGCGGTAAAAATTAATTATAAAAATTTTTGAGACTCAGCTTCTATCTTACCGGCCACCTGCCGCCATGTTTAGGGATGCTGTTGTTGCATCCCTCAGTCTGTGATACTTCGTACAAAATCGAAGGTTGTGAAGGGGTCCTATTTTATGACAGGAACTGTATTCACGAAAAATGTTACCAAATATAATTTATAATAATATATATTTTCACACACGATAAAATAATAGAAATCAGTGCAACAAGCTCAGTGCGTAAACCAAGCCAAACATAACAAGGCTAAAATTAAGCTATGAATTTTAAGTTAACTAGTAAATAAAAAAATATGTCGATGGATGGAAAATATATTGACTTGGCATTTCCAACGATAGAATTTTGAATTTTGAATATAGTAAACCTATTTATCAGACTATTTTTTGGGCAAAATCTGGACAAATACTGGGCGTAAAGCCAGTCATAAGGCGTGGTCCACCTACGCTGGATTGCGAATGCTAAGTGTTATATTAATAGATCTATTTAATGTTCGTTAGGTGTAATGTGAATATGTACCTCGTTTTTTTTAATTTCCTTAATTATGATTGTATTTCGTAGTTCTTACTTACTTTTCGAGAGTTATTTATTACTGACACTGGTGTCAGATTTTATTCAAGTCGTCTAAAGGCCTCTGACATCTACGTGGCAAGTAGTCGCATAAACACTCTAACTGTCAATCAGTGTGTAGGTTACTTCACGGTGAGAATAGTAATATGTTTGTTAGAGTTGTTAGTTTAGTTTAGTATGTTGGTAGATCTAGATTAAAAATTTTGAAATCACAAAAAATGTGCCGTGCAGTGAATTAGATAAAGTGTAGATTGGTAGATATAAATTAATATATTCCAATTCTTCAGTAATTTTTCTCCGTAGTTTATTGACAGACAACGTAGTTACCAACACTAAGAGAAGATTTCCCAAAATACCTAAATCCAATGTAATTACAAACACTAAGAGATTTCCAAATATACATTAGTAACGAAAAAAACTGCAGTTTCACGCACGTTTGAAGTTGCGAGAAAAAGCCATTAAAAAAAAATTAAAATCTATACTATCATTATAAAGAGGTAAGCGTTGGTTAGTTTATATGTTTGAGGTGAATAATCTCCGAAACTACGATTTTAAAAATTCTTTCACCATTAGAAAGATACATTATCCAAGATTGCTACAGGCTTACATCAAAAAATTTTACATCAAAATTCCCACGGGAGCAATGTCCCGGGCAACATCTAGTACCATATAAGAAGAAAGATTACATAAACAGCCACATTGTTGAGTCAGACGTCTGTACAGTTTTCGATTAAAATTATAATGAAATAATAAAATAGATTTATAAACAGATTATGGTCATTGGCTGATACAGAAAATATTAATGTTATTCATTCGCCATTTAACTTCATTTCATTAGGATTTCTTCAAGCTGGTCGATTTTAAGTATTCTATATTATTTATTGTTTGTTTTTGTTGAATGAGCATTTTCGATACTAATATTATAAATGCGAAAGTCTGTCTATTACGCTCTCAAGGCTAAACCGCTGAACCGATTTTGACATACTTAGGTTACTATATTTTTCAAACATCAAACCCCGAATGACTAAGTATGTAAAAAATAAGGTTTTAATGATATAATGACACACACACACACACACACAAAACACTGCGTCGCCATAGATTTCTTCCCAAAAAAACGTGATTGTGTATTTTTGTCGCTTGTTCTGAACCAATGCTCCGCTTTTCAATACTGCTACTAATTCCTGCTACCAGAGCCAGGTGAAAGCTTGATCAGGTGTTTGTTCACCACATATCTCGAATACATATCTCATCATCACGAAGCCCGGGGTTGGCGTAAAAAAAACTTTTAAATTTTGAACATTCTGCCGTGATTTTATATATAACCTCTGATTATTCCCACAAATACATACATATATGTATATTCATAATTACGTAGAAAATATAGAAATTTATTAGTCGAAATAATTTTCCGGAATTTTTCACTCGCTTGCTTCTCGCCCAATGTGGATATAGGACTAACGCAACCGTGCCAAGAGCCTTGTTTAACAAAGTGCAGACCTTATTCAAATAGGCCCCTAACTGGGCATAGCTCTGTTCATTAGTGGGCCCAGTTATGTATAGTTTTATTATGCGAACGTATAAATAAATTAAATGGACTTGTTCGTGTAAAATTCGAATTAAGATTAGCAAAATAGAGGTGAGAGAGAAGGGCAACCCGGATCTTTTTCTTTGTTATCCTACTGGGCTTATTCTATTCTATATATAGGTTTAGTCTATTCGAATTATACAATTGGTAGCGGTGGTGGTGTAATGGTTAAGACGGGCGTCTTAATCATGAGCCTGTGGATCGAAAGGTCTCAGGTTCGTATCCTACTCGTGCCATATCAGTTTTCATAGACCACCACTTGCTTCCGGTGAAGGAAAAGATCGTGAGGAAATCTGCACACTGGTGGACAGTTTAGTTCACTAGTGTGTATGCGACTACCTGCCACTAGATGGCGGTAAGTAGTCGTAAAAATCATGTCATATGCCTTTAGGCGACTTGAATAAAATCTGACACCAGTGTTAGCAATAACACATTCGATATGATGGTGATTCAATTACAAAAACAGTACATACAATAAAAATATAGTACCTATAATTATATGGGGTAAAAAATTAGATGTATGAAAATAAATTTTGTTCGACCAAAAGACATAAACGCACACTTTTACGTTGACGCTAACGTGCCGCTGACGTTTAGACAAAATGGGGTACTTTACGTTAAAGTTAACGTCAAGGTTGACGGAGCAACCCACCTTTACATTTATCTACTATAATTAAATATTACCATAAAAAAAATACATATGTAGCTGTAGTAGGTATATAACATATAGGTACTCTAATGCTTTGAAATATATTATCGAATTTCGATATTAATTAAAAGTCCCTCAATGTTTTAACCATAATTTGATATAATCTCCATAACCTATTAATAATAACCAGTTAATCATTATTAAATTCCGTAATTAAAAAAAAGAAAAGCAATGATCCATTTTATGACCAGTAGCGAGTTTTTCTTGGTTGTAAAATAAAACTGTTTTTACTTTTTATCGGTAAATCATTACTGTTATAGCCTGTTGTTTACTGTTGAAAGTGCTACATATTTAACAGTATATTGTATTGAAAGTCACGTCGATATCGTATACGGAGGAAACAGAGTCACCGCATCGGCTCAAAATAATATATCTTTTCTCTTCTTCTTTGCGCGTCAATGGTATTTGACATACCTCTGCGTTATAGTCGTTATACGAGTATTCTTCATGGCTGACCGTCGTGGTCGTTACGTGGAATGAAACATGAAACGACCTCTTGAAAATTAATGGAGAGGTTTGGCGTTGCCTTCTCCATTTCACATCTAGGTCATCAATTTATCAAATAGAGTGCAAGTTTCCTCACGACCTTTTCCTTCGCTGGAAGCAAATTGTGGTCTATGACAACTACTAAACATGAGTTAGATTGTTATACAAACTCATGTGGCACGAGTATGATTCTAACCTGGGACCTTTCGATCATAGGCGGACGGTCTTGACCACTGGACCACCACCGGTATGTTACATATAATTTTTCACGAAACGGTGAAACATGTCCTTAATGATACAGAATTGTTTAACGTAAACAAATCGCAACCAAATTGCACCCAATTTGGACGGCTTTCACCAATTTTTAGTAATTTGACAATTACGAGCTTCTAACAGGCAATATATTGGCAGCATTACACACCAATGCGGCCACTTTATACCTTTACTCTGCGTAAATGAACGGTGACGGCCAATCACTAGAAAGTGTTGCACTTTATACTAAAACACAAACGCTCTAAAAGTGTGACAATTTTTTTCAATCCAATAAAATAAGTGAAAAATATTTCTATCTTCATAACAAAAAGCTGAATTTAACGTTATACTAATCTGATATAATAATAATAATTCTTTATTTAGCCAATAACAAAAAACGATTTACAATTGCCATTTACATATGAACAGACCCTATGCCGATATTTGGGATGAGTATCTATGGAGAAGAGAGGTGTGTGGTTCCAGCCCTGCTGCTATTCTCTCGTCTTAAAACGCCTTGACAGCAACAACAGCATTTCCAAAAGTGATTGATGTAGAGCAGGCGGCCGGTCGTAAAATCACAGCAACAAATCTTCAAAATTTTAAGGTGAATTTTTATGAAACCTTTGGGTTCGAGGCATCACAGTTGATAATGACACCGGAGATGTGACGGGGATGCGAGCGATGAGCTTTGGACCTCGAGAACAGAAGATTTTTTTTTATTGATATGTTATAAGTAAATTAAAAAACGAACCAAAACATATACTGTGTAACTAATTACAATAGGAATATTTTAAAAGTTAATTTCTATTCAATTTTAACTGTTACAATAACGTATGAATAAATTTACTTATATATGGTGCGAAATATCACACTATGCCAACGAGATACATTCAATCATATAGCCTTGCCAAATACCAACACTATTAACAATAAAATTTAAATGTTATCAGAATGATTTGCAAAACTATTAAATTGTATGACAAAAGTTTATTCTCTTCATTGTATGTGAATTTTGGTTGTAAAATTCAAGATTTTATAGTATCGGACGGATCTATGGGTTATTATGGTAATGTATAACTTTCACGGAACTATTCTAATGCAGCACAGATCAATTTAGGAAGCTGAAATGTATTAAATTATTATTAAAAATTAACTTGATGGCACGAATTTGCGATGTAGATCAGTTAGGTGCTGAACTGGATCGTATTAAAAGATGAAAGTTTACTATCATGGGGGTTTACCCCCCGACATTTTTGTTGAAAATCAAAAGAATGTGGCCGTACTTAATAATGTTAAAACTTATTCCTGTCAAACTCTTATTTTTTAATACCTTACCAGGGTTGTACCTTACCATGGCTGTACCATGGTTATGACAACGACCTCCTAATTTATTTTTCAATAGAAAAAAAGAGACAAGAGAAGAGAAGTATATGTTTTCCCACTACATTTTCAGATATACATAGACATAGAATATAAGGCAAACATGGAATTTGTGCCGCGGTAGTAGTAAATTTGTGGCAAATTTGCAATTAATTTGACATATATATTATGTCGATACACTAAAGCTATTTAATTAACTTCATTCTACAATCCTTTATAGATTTGTTAGTTTTTATACTTTCAGATTTGTAGTATTTAGATGTGAAGGAATGAGATGTTAGAATATTTGAAATAACGTGATGAAATTATGATGAGTATGAATTATCTTTGGTGACGTTATCCCTTACTCCACTAGACGTAACGTTGCCGCTAATCAATGTATATTGCTCAGTTTTGTCCAAAAAAATACTTAATAACTCAATTCCGGCTCGAAGGACCATCATGGCAAGCTACGGCGATTCAAATCAAAAATCGCGGATTAAAATTGATAGTACTTTAGTACATGTCTTTAGTTTTAAGCAATGTAAATTGATTGGGCTGTTAAAATGAATGGAAGATACCTGAGTAACACCATGCGGGCCAGACGACTGGTGTCTCTGCGTCCAGGGCGCGACGGGAGGACAGGGAGGCGAGCATCAGAGCGGGTCGAGCACGCCCCGCATGGCAGCCCTGGATGAATGAACATGATGAAGGAACGGTGACTGTATATAGGGTTGTCAATAGGGTCGTTATGATAACGTGCGATGAAAGGTTTGTTATGATGAATATATTGGGCAAGAACGAAATTTAAGCTAATTAGGAGACTAAAATATATTGTTCTTTTCCGTCACGTTGTCACGTACTGAATTTACTACACATAATAATTATTTTAAGTTCCAATAAATACGCATGAATGAATAATTTGTTACAAGTTCACATTTTCTTTTTATATTTTTGTAAATTTTGTGAACCGTGAAAATTTAGATATTAACAAATATGATTTGTGATAGTAAGATTATTATCTTATATTTGTTTAAAGTAAGCTGTGTCAATCCATTCAATTTTGACTTAAAAATTCAAACATGCACCACAAGCGATCCGAAACGCGTTATAAAAACTTTAAAAAGTATTCAGATCCAAATGATAGGGAAAAACTGTCTTTACGTTTTACGGTTTTTGGATAATTTACAATTGGGTGCGGGAAAACCGGAACGGTCGTTCGCGAGAAATCGATCTTTTACGGTTCAGCGGCTCCGTCGGATGCTGGGATCAGGTTTATAGATAAACTATTTTTTGTTAAACATTGTTAGCGTTAAACTTACTTATTATAGTCTAAATACAGAACCGTGTAAGTGTGAGGAATAATCGTATTTTTATAGAAGAAGTTTCCTTTCTTTTTGTAATGTTTTTGCATAACTACTTACGTATATATAATTTAATAAAATCATACATTTTCTAATTATAGAAGATGAAATTTAGTTAATTTATTATAAAGATAATATTTAACAAATATGTTTTGCGGGTCCAAAAGGATATAAAATCATTTAGAAAAGCTGCTCATAAAAATGATGGAATATAGAAGTGATTTCTTTAACATTTCGAATCGAAATTATTCGAATCGATTCGAAATTATTTTCCTTGTGGTGCGATATTAAATGAGTACAGCCCATAATTCATGTCAATTCGAACCGTATTAGTTTAAATTCGAAATCAGAATTCAATTTCCCATTTTCCTTTCGCGCGTCAGCCAATCGTGGTTTCCGTGACAACTATCAAATTTAAACAGGCAGAGACGTTCCAATTTGCGCGGCCGCTTGGTGTTCGCATTGCACGCGCCGCGCCCGCGCCGTGTCTATGCCCGCGGGCCGTGTTCTCTTTGGATTTAGGGCTGTAATGCTATAAAAAATTATAATCATTTTTACTATAATGGTATTAACTGTAAGGAAGGATACTTTATAAGGTGACCAAAATTAAAAACATTTAAATCGAATAACATTTTTTTGTTAAATTTATTCGATAGCAGTGACATTCCTCACCTGGTATCAGGCCAGGTGAGGGATGTCACTGCAGTTTGCCTGTCAAATGCCTATCGAGTAAAATAAATAGATTAGCATTGGAATACAAAAATCGTGAAGAAGTATTGATTTCGATAAATGATTTGATCACAATTAATCACTTAATAATATTTATTTATTAATTAGAGTAAATAATAAGATTAATGACTATCCTTCAGTGTAGTAGGAAGTATAGGACTAAACGGTTACAAGGTTTGCAAGTTAAATATAGACGACAGCTTAATTGTTCACTTGTTAATATAATTTGGCATTGTTTTAAAATTGAAAAAAGTATTCAAATGACTTTGCACTTTTTTTGAAAATAGAATAAATATGACATTGATAAATTTATTATTTTTACCTTGTTTTGTTTCCTTTAAACTCGAAAGAAATAGTAATAACTTAAGAACAGAACCATAATCCAGCTTCTTAAATGTAGGTAATGCATTATATTTGTTTGTCCTACCAATACAATAAAAAACGATAAAATCACCCAATTGCCACATGAAGTGTTGTGGTAAGCCCATGTTGTTCATATACCTTTAAAAATCTACATATTTTAGCTGATTGATGATGAGCTTAACCTAATTAATATTGAGCTATTTTACCGTATATACTACTGCTACTGCTGGTCCAAGGGTTTCCTATTGGCTAGTAATTTTATTTGTTCACACGCATCAGATTCTCTTAAACATTCTTACACAAAATGGAGTATTTTGTTTATTTTTATTGTTTTGAGTGCATTTCATATCGATGAGTTCGAGGTGTTCACACGCAAGTTCAAAAAATGTTTGCTCACGCTTGCTTTCAAGATCCTAAAATTATAGGATTTGGGAACTATCGTCACGGGTATTAAGTTTTTATTTAATACCACATTTTAAATAATGCTCATGTTTTTGTAAATAAATTATCTTTGGCTTCCAAAATACCATGTTTTAAATAAATAATACCTGTAGAAGGTAACTAAGTTATAAGTAATTATGTAATAATTTTACGACCGCTATCGTGCACATAGTTGGCAAATAAATGAGTATGAATAATATTTTTTTTATGTGGCAACCCTAGCGCCACCAGGTGGCGCGATCGTGCGCCAATGATCGTAAAGTCGGGTGCTCTCGTCAATTGCTTGCAATTGAGGCTTTTTTCCGAGCAGCCATTAGAGAAGACACGCGAACCAGTGACATCGACACGTTACAGGACGGTATTTTTTTATTGTGAATAGAAAATCTACCGTTATAAACTCGGTTTTCTAAGGATATCGGTTCAGTAACGGTTGTTCCAGTAGTTAAGATAAAATCAATCGGAAAAACATATTTTTTTTAAACTTACTGAAAAATATCTCCACTCAAGTTCAGTTTTGAACAAAAAATTGCCCTTTATGACATGGCTTAGATCAACACTATAGATAGATGTCAAAGATTAATTACAGAAAGCCAACCTTGGTTTGAGAAATGAATTTTTATTTTTATTTTGTTAGTTGGGTAACTAACAAAATAAAAATAAAAATTCTTTTCAAATTCAATACGACGTGCTCACTGAGTCACGTAATATATTTTTTATTCCTCAGCACTTTTATTAAAAAAGCATTTGTTAAAGACCTAAAGTGTACATACACAGCGAAGATAGTGCGGTGCAAACTTTAGAAGAAAATTTAAACACATTCAAATGACATTTCAAATTCTTCGTATGTCTAAAGCTTAATACAATATATAGCAACATCATAGACATACTAACATAGTGTTACGATATTATAAATTCAGTAATAGCCAATAAAACAGCGTAATAAACTATAAAGTGCTCTGGGCAGGTTTATTGGTCTATCCGATAAATTAACTGTAGCAAAGTGTTACAAAAATTGTAAATACGTATTGATCATAGATATAATAATCTCTTTAGATAATTTATATCATGTCTTGCAATTCGTATTTACCTTTTTACTACACTTATAGATAGTTTAGTGAATAGTAAGCTTTAAAAGGAATTGATCTGTAACAAAAAGGGTTCTTAAGGTTGTTAAATGTTCACTTTTAATATCTATAGCTGTAATGCTTTATGTTATGCAGATTTCTAATCATGTCAAATTAATTTGAATTACACTCTAGTTACTATTTATAGATACATATACAGTATGATGTCATTATCTCTTAAGGGGTAGACAGAGCCAAGAGTTGCGTACAAAACCGAAGGCCGCGTTTTTATTAAATAATGTATCCCATGCTTAACAAAAAATTATCAATAAGTAACTCATTATTCCTTTCATAAATATTTCTCAAGATGTTTCCACTTGCTTCGCAAAAACTCTTACTCTCTTTACGACCTAATCCTGATGATGATTTATTCCATTTTATCAAGAAAAATATTGACTAGAAACAAAATCCGATGAAAATTGGCCCTGTACGAAAATTTTTGAGGGGACGTATGTGTCTGTATGTTTATCTATGATATCATATCTCTCAAATGGGTTATTACATTTTAACGTATTTTACTTTTCCATTGAATAGTGACTTTCTTGAGAGTATTTTTTGCTATAATTTCATAATTTTATTTATTATCATCAGTTATAACTGTTAAAATTAATATATTATTATTGGAATCAGCAACAAGGACGATCCCAATCATATACATATATTATTACATAGTATCTTCAGCGTGTTTTCATGATGCGTTCAGTATTAAATGTAATTACTGGAATAAAATAAATCACCCTGTGTATAATAACGTCGATAGTAACCCACATGACTCCGTAAACAATGTCTGTGTAGAAAGCGGTGCCAATTACGACGGCCGGCGGCCACCGGCCACCGCACCGCCATCTGTTGCATTATGTCACATTCAATTCTTTTCCTTTTTCTGCTCAAATCGCATTTTATAAAATGATAGTAACATCTTTAGTATAATCGATAATTCATAAATATATCATTTTCCTCGAAACAAATATATTTAAATTTGTCTCAAGCGCAAGGTCCTCGACATGAGCATTCTTTCCATTCTTAAAGCTGTGAGCCAACCGTAGATATGCGAGGATGCGTAGCGAGGGATGTGTTTTTGAAGTACCAATATAATCGCTTCATTTTACCTAGCGGAGCGCCGCAAAGCCGTGTCCATCAGAGCTGTGTAAATGAAGCAATTTTATTGGTTCTTCAAAAACACATACTCGCTACGCATCCTCGTACATCTCTAGTGAAAACGAAACCTTAATTGCTTATATTTTCATTAATGATATATTTTCGGGGGTATTAATTACGACATGTGTTCCTATACACTAAATCTATACTAGACACAAAACTCCGCTTAAACCATATATCAATAAAAAGAAAAAAATACCGGGACCGACGTGAGCAAAAAATATAGTATGAAAAATAAGCATTCAAACGTACACAATTATTTAAGACAAATTTCAGCCGAAAATCATTATGTATTACGAAAAATCATGCAAGAATGCTTGTAATACATAATGCTTTTAAGAAAAAATTCGGCTGTGAATTTTCTGCTTCCCTGTCTGACGTCAACCTTTGGAAATGCTATTGTTACCTATTACCATAACTATATGTCTCTTAGTCGCCTCGTACTTGTTAATTAAAAAAGAAAAAAAGACATTTGGTATAAAAATAATGTTAATTTAATACGCCCATCATCCTTAAGCAAAACAGTAAAATTAATAATAGTAAGCAAAATTATGAAATATTTTAAACGTAGACAGAACAGATAACAGCTAACCAATATTTCAATTGTCGATTATAAATCCCGCGTTATTCAAAGTCGGTATTGCGCAGGCGCAGGGCTGTGCCTGTAACGGTCGTGTTGTATCGACGTGATGCTTATGAATCAGCCCTTCGATGCGGTAGGCATTAGCGGGTGTAGGGATGGGACGATATCGATGAATTTACTTATATATGTATCAATTTATGTACACAATAAAATAGAGTACATTATAAAAACAAGTAAAAGTGTTTATGTTTGGGACTATAATTTACCCGAGTCATAAAGAAGTGTAATGTTCTGTCTATGTTTCAGTGTTTCAGGATATTCGATACATACATACATATGTCTAGATTATTGTTGCTGAGATGATTGATGTTGTATTTTTGTCACGCATTTAGACTTTACTACACAATTTTCATTAAGAATCAGTTAGGGCTAAGGTGAAATATTAATAAATCAAATATTAATAAAAAATAGCAAAACAGATAAATATATAAACAGATCACGATTTCATTCCTTCAAGAGGAGACAGGCTTGGAGTAGTATTTTGTCCCTCTCTCTCTTTTCAGCATTTGACATTGAAAGAACGAGACAATACAAAGAATAACTATTCCGAGGCTAATCAGAGAATAAGGTTTTTATTAATAAGGGGGTTTGTGTTTTAATTTTATTAGTCATAAATGTTTGCAAAAAGATGTTCATTCCGTTGAACCTATTGTCCAAAGGCACACCTTCATAATATTTTCATATTCAAACAGAACAAATATAACGATAGATTTTTTTATTATCATCCATGTGATTAATAGCTGTTCCACTAATTCGTATTAATGGCTTAAATCTCGCTATAATAATATCAAGGCACAATACCGAATATGAGATGAATTATTCATAAATATTATGAATGGATATATCGACGTTCTATTATTATGTCTAACATCACAACACTATTATGACCTCCCAGGAAGTTAGCCACTATTTCGACAAGTTGTACTGTAGCATACATATATATTTTTTAATTTAATCCAAAATATACAAAATAGGCGTATATATACAATACATATTTTAAAAAAACATTAATAAAAACCACAGAATGTTGTTTACAGTTTTGATATCAAGTTAGTCTAATTGTGAAAAATTATTTAATAAATAGTAAGTCTACTAAGCCATTAAATTAATTATTAAATAAATAATTGATTACATATTCTCATTATTTGACAGGATCTATGCAAGAAAGGCATATTTCATATATATTGTATGTCTAATTAATCCATATATGTTGACTCTTAGCCGAACAGTGGGGGGTATAATGATATCACCGGACAACCATACATCAACTTATCGTTACACAAAATGTCTTGCTGGCAATTCATTACATCGAAATTAATGATAAGGTCGAAGGTAATCCGAAGGCGGCATATCAAAGAGCCCAATGGTATAATTTATATATAATTTATATGTAACAAGATTGCGTTGACTGTCTATGATATATCGAGCCGGTGCACTAGTAGCGACCTCACAGAGAGATATTTTAATAGATTTGTAACTATTACAGATGACATTATTTAGTTAAGATTGTTCTGTTTTTAAAATGTATTTTTATAGGATGTTTTATGAAACAAGCACGCGGTTAACTTTAACCTGCACAGAAAACCCTAAAGTACCTACGCCATTTTGTCTAAACGTTTGGTAGCGCGCAAGTTAAAGTCATCGCCAAAGTCTATTAGTGCAATTCACACTTTATCTAATATTTATATATACTTTTTATATATAGTGAAAACTATTTCTATGCAAAAAGATACTAATTTTTAAAGAGTATAACAACTACAATGAACCGCATCCACTCATATTGATTGATGTTTGTTAGTACAATGAAAAAACAATGGCCGAATTTTAACGACATTAACCCAATTAATGAAGACATTATGGGCGCATCATTAATTCCAGTGAAAACTTCATCGCTCAAATAAATGAATGGCAGGGAGTAATTGGGGAAATAAATTTAGTAATGCTGTAATAGATATGGATGGACAGAGATATATCTTTGTTCATTCATGGAATTAGGAAAATAAAATGAATAGCTACTTCCAAAAATGAATAGCTACTTCCATTTACAGTAAAAGTGTGTTTGTTTGTCATTTCATGTCAAAGGGCTCGGAGCATTACATTGAGGTGATTTTTGGTCTAGAGGTAGTTGGGAAGCTGGAGATTGACATAAGCTACTTTTATACGTAGTCTAAAATTCAAGAATAATGTATTTTTCCATGCTCAAGATATTTTTAAAATAAATATATAATAGTTCCACAATTGTAAAATTTATATGAGGACTGTTAAGTTTCTTCAAATATTAAGTTTTCGGGAAAAAAAAATGTTTATATACTACATTTATTTACATATGTAGGTATTTCTTGTTATAACCTAAAAAAGCAGTATTCAGAATTCCATCCCTTAAGGTGTAAGTTTGTATAAAAATACACAGGATACTTACAGTCGCAAGTGAAGTTACGGGTATTATGTTAATTTTGATTTAATTAGCACTAAAACTAATTATATTTTAGACTAAGAATTAACAACGAACGACCAATGTCATAGCAATAACTTTAATTTACTAAGTTCAGTCTCTTTCACTGATGAAAGTAATCTAATGAAATAAAGTTGAAATTTGCTTGTATTGGACCGAACAGGTGCTTTAAGTGTAATGAGCTGTTTTATACCTTAATTAAATAGTAGAGTAATGAAAAGAGATAACCTCAAGTGGTTGGAATGACGAATAGTGTTGTGAATAGGCTGGAGTCCAGTGATTAGGTACTGAGCCTTCAAAGACTTGTCTCTATTCCCGTCTTTGTAACTATCAAGATCATAAATATGAATTTATATAATGAAAAAACTATTTTTTCTTCTGTTCAAAAAATAGGCCGTAGAAGGAACTTGAAATAGGACAGAGAGAATATAAATTTTATTTCAGATAATAACACAATGGAACAAATCGAGAATTTTCATTATGAGAAAAAACTGTGCGGGTCGGTGGTAATCGGATTAAAGACTCGATTTATCACTCGAAAACTAGAGCTATATCCCAACACTACTCGATACGTATTGGTCATTAACATGTGATTGCTTTCAGTAGTAACGAAGGGTCATTAATGTAAAACTGGGTGTACTTATCAGCTAGGTTTTTATGTGACGTAAAAGTAGAATATGATTCGACAACTAAATTATACCAAAACTAGTTAATTTAAATTTTAGGACTAAATAACCATATCTACAGTTAGACACACAACCGCAGTGTAAAGATAACCTTCAAACATAAGTTAAGGTTTAAGAGCTCTGTACCACCTAACGGTGAGATAACCAATAAATTGTAGAATCTAGATCCCGAATACATTATTAGACAGATAGAACTGGTCGCATAATGCCTAATATCCATAGGTAATAATAAAATGTTAGCAGAAATTTACATTGATCACGCACATAATTAGCGTGATATGGAAAGCATACATTTATAAACGTCAATGAGACATTGAGAATTGGTTGCATGTAGATCTAATGACCGATATACATATATATTTTTTTAACCTTGGCAATTATATATTTTTGAAACCTTAGTCAATTAGTGTAACACTGTTTCCCAAACATGTTTGATGTGAAAGGTATGTTTGTTTATCCCTCTTTCGCGTCCATTAGGGGCATTGGATTGAAATATTTAATTTTAGGCGTGGAGACTATTTTTATATAGGCGACATAAAATCCGCCAGGCTAATTTTATATATTGCTTAATACAGATGTTAAACGCGCACGTATTTTTATACTTCATACGTTTTCTTGTTACAACCGATCCGCGTTCACCGTAAGGTACATATCGAAGTATAAAAGAAAAGTTAAAAAAGAAACAAGAAATCCAGTGGACTACGAGCTTTATACTCGATGACAAACACCCACGGTGCAGCAGCACGTCCATTTGCAATTTTATGGTGGTCACTAGTTGCATACATAATACAAAACTAGAAACTTACTAAGTCTTTGACCAGAAATACTTAGCATCATAATTCTTTTAGATTTCATGAGTTATTATGAAGGTTTTATTTATACGTACTTCTTCTTATTTACCTATATTAAACTAATATAAACTCGTCCCAGATTTGATAACTTTGGGTAAAATTCGGATAAAACCGTCATAAATTATACACCTAACGTTTCCTCAGGAATCACTCTATCGATTGGTGAAAACCGTACAAAAATTAAAAAACGGTACTTTTTGAGTTTATCGCGTATAGACAGACAGACGTGACATCTAGAGATTAGAAAAAGTAAATCGTGTCACGTCTGTTGGCTTGCCCAAACTGTCCCTACTGCTCTAGCAGTAGTGACAGTTTGGGCAAGCCAATAGAGGAGCCGTAGATTGAACCACTCCACATCTGTAGCATCACACAAGCTGTAGTCGAGTCATATTAGTTATTGTTTATTACTACAGATGTATTTCGTGTTATCTTTTCTTATGTTAATTTGAAACCAAACATAAAAAAGAAAAATCAATTTTTAAAACGGTTTTTTTTCTCTTATGTAATTATTTTTCCTCTAAATTTGATCTACACTTTAGAGTTACATTATAATAGTCAGTGATCATGTATTGAATGAGAGACTATATCATTCTCCTGTGTTCCCATTGTAACAAAAAAACTGTTTTAGATTCCGCTGTGATTCAACGATCGACTGTCTTACTGACAGTAAAACTTTATCGGAAGACTGTTGTTGTACGCATCATATAATGTGTTACTCTATATCCTAATATACAGTGATCCTACCTGATCTGCGACGCTCAACAGTTGATGAAGCAATCGGGAAAACGCTTAAAGGATAGAGAGAAGACTAGTCCTGCCTGAGCGGGAACCACATGTTTCAGACAAGTTCTTAGGTAACTATGTAATGGATATGTATTTTTCATAGAACATCTCCCCACCGGAACAATGCATGTGGAGCGAGGATGCGCAGAGGTCGGTCCAAGGTTCGAAGCCGCCTTTTGTTCCTTTGTAGGTTATGACCGCAATTAACTGGCAGTACATAGTGCTTAGACACGATATCCTTTACTTATCACTAGCTACTGATGGTTTTGAGGTAAAATAGGTACCGATAACTTGTTGGTGTTGTTACATTGATTGTATGTTGTATTGTTGTACACCGTAAAGATGTTACAATGAGGAACTGGTTAAAGAAACTCGTGTGGTCATAAGCAATGTTGCAAATAACAATTATTGTCTATTTAATTTATTAGAATACCAGCTGCGCACCGTGGGAATATCGGGATAAAAAGGTTATACTCGTATTCTATCCGTGTACTAAATTTAATATTAATCCAGCCTGTCGATTTTGCGTCAAAGTGTAACCTCACAAACTTTCGCTTTTATAATATTAGTAAGATTGCGTTTATTTGTTCTACCTATATATTTTCATGAAATCAACCTTCATCCTGCTCTTAAGCGTAGGTAATATCAGTTAGTTATATTTAAAATACTATTTACAAATGTGTCTCAAAATCTCAAACTAAAAACAAGCAACAAACGCACACTTAAAACATTGAAATTATAATAACAAAACAATAACAAACGTTCCCATCATTTAGCAGAATCGCAGAACAATTAGCCTCGCGCATTGATATGCAATAAGGCCGAGAATCGGTTGAAGACAATCGCGAAAGTCAATGGGTATCGTATGGAGGGCGGGCCGAGCGTGCGTCCTACAAGTGACCTTCGCTCCCGACATAGAGGTCGCATCGGTGACCGGCCAGTATTTGCATGCAGACAAAGCCTATTCGATGAATAAAGAGCACTTGACGCACGACACTGAGTGGGAGCGCTAAAATGCTGCTGCCCCTCGAGAAATTTTGATTTATTAACTGCTAATAATATCTTCAAACATTTTAAACCGTTTTGTTATAAAGATTCAAAGAAAGTTTGCACAAAATTCTAGTTCATTCAAGGTAGTAAGAGAGGGAATTTTCACGACTTACTCACCTTCATAACCGATGTTAAACCGAGGTGAAATAAACAATTATTTTAATCTTTTGGCTACAAAAACCATGAAGCGTTTGATTTATATGCAAGTATATATATAAGATAAGTAACACACTAGTTATAGTAGCGACCAACTAAATTGACGTATCGCCATTTGATGCTGAAATACCTACTTCAATTTTCTTTTTCTTCTTACTATGTATATGATAGCTTTTTGCTCTTGTCTCTAAAACTAAAATACAAATCTTTTCTCTTTATAATATTAGTAGTATGGATGTATGGATATGGTGAACATATTGAAATATGTCAGTTCTTGTTGAGGTTCAATTATTTTCTAAAATATTTTAATTCTAGCTTGTTGTATCTAGTGTCAACGAATTCCTATTATTCATATTTATCGCTTCATTATTTTATTTTGCAGAAAGCAGCATTTTATGCCTACTATTGTGTATCGGCCGCCTTTATCATGCAAACTAACTTTTGGTCCATTTCAGATGTCTCAAGAAACGCCATTACATCGGGAAAACCGGACAATCGCCTTGGAAATATTCAAATTTCAATTCATAGTGGCATGTAGAAAAATGTATTGCGAACTCTTTTTTATACGATGTAAAAGTAAACCTTATAACTATGGAGCTAAAGTCAATAATATAGTCGCTTTCAGAAATCCCAATTGAACTTGACCTATTTTGATAGATTTTTTCGTACTTTGATCTGAAAATATTATACTAGTTCTAAGAAGCCATCTGGCGTAGCTTTTTGAAGACTTGCATTGCAAGAGTTTCCATTCACCAGAATGCAAACTGTCAAGAGTTTTCATTCTGGTGAATGGAAAATCATTATCTTCGAGAAAATGTGAAAATTTAGTATAAGTAAAGCCATCACATAAAATACTAATCAGTCCAACCCTCCGCCCAAAACTAAAACATTAAATAAATAAATCGCGATAACGAAAACGGCAAGACAAATGTTCTAAAAAAAATTAACATCAAAAAGAACTGATATATCTCCATACATCAACCTTATCAATACTATCCATATTTCCATACTAATAAATTTGTTATTAGTTATTCTGGTCTGATCCACAATATGTGTGGAGTGACTAATAAATGTACAACGACTGAATTTTTCTTCAATACTAACAAAAAAAAATGTATTAAAAAAGTCAAGGGATCCGAACGGGTTTTTTTTAAATTAAATATATCAAATCCCTTTTGGATCAGTTCGTGTGGATCAGACCGGAATAACTCATTTATATCAGCTTAAAGTGTAGAAAATGATATACACAACAAAACGAACACGTGGCTTCGAAGTCAATAGACAAGTATTAAAGCAGGCAGTTTATGCATTACGTGGCGCACTGCACTGCATACGACCTTGCACCCGGGCTAGACCGGTATTCGCGCATGCGCATATACTTGTGCAGAGAGGTTCGGCTAGTAGCTTGTCCACACATTCATATAACCTTTATGAGATAGAAAAGTTTCACCACTAAACTACTGATTGTAAAATAATGATATGTTTAAATATGATTTTAGTTTGGAATCTATTTGCTAGATCTGGTAAAGACGTTCTTTTATATAAAATACATTTTTTTATATGTATAGTATATACTACCAAGCAATCCTAACTAATAATATAAATGCGAATGTAAGTTTGTTTGATTATTAGTTTGTTTGTTTTATCTCTATCTACTCAACCAATCTTCTTGAATTTTGCATAGCTGTAGTTAATTGTATGGAGAAGAACATAGGGTACTTTTCATTCGGGAAAAATAACTGTCCCTGTGGAAAATTTACGCGGGGGAAGCCATTTCACACAGTACCCTGTTGTTACACTTCCTTTTGAAGAGCACAAATTATGCGCTAGCCGTGCAAAAATACTTTCCTGAATTGAAATTTCCATATTGCAATTAGAACAGTCAACTCGACGAAAGAAGAAAACACTTCCTGACTCAGAGTGAGATACCCACGCAGACGACCTTTGTACCAAGATCTACTTCTAGTATCTACGTAAAAACAGTAAACTTACAATTTTAAAGTAATCTCATTGCAATGGAAAGATATAACGCATTTTTTAAAATAAAAATTGCACTCTGTCCGTGTATTGCCTCATGTGGCACCAGTAACCTGCGATCTCGCATAAACACTGTTTTATAATAACCCTACATTAGTGGTGATTCATACTCGGAGAACTACGCATTCGCTTCGTATGAGATCTGTTTGATAATATGGCGAATTGGTGTTTACTCCTGTAATGTGAATGTGACATGGCTTAATCACATTTTTATGCAAAAAATGGTTGTTTTGAAACTAGATAGGTCATTTCAAAGGTATTATAGGTTTAGAGTTATGCATACATACATTTCATAAAAAGACATACATATTATAAAAAGATCTTTATATATAAGCATAACTTCGAGGGATTTCGAATTCTCCCTGTTGGGTCTGTTGGGCCTGTCTTTCGGTCTGTATGAACGCGAAAAACTTAAAAACTACAGGACGGTTTTTTGAGTGAGGTTTATAATTTATAATTTATTATGGTTATAATCGAGTGAAGCTGGGACGGGCTGCTAGTATTATACTTGATATATAACCTACTGTAGGTTATATATTATCTAGTTGGTTATAATTATATGTTTTAGTTTCCTGAAATATGCCAAAATTTCACCAAATGAGACTTACATGCATAAATAACATTTAAATTAATATAATTATATAATTTTGGGTTTTTATTGTTAATTCTATTTTGTGATCAAAATGAATTATTTAAATTTAGACATAAAAAATATATGATTGGACACGAGGTAACCTGCAGATTTAATTGACCTAGGATGGTATTAAAACACATTGAAACGCGTTGTGATTTGTTTAGCGACAAAGTAATGCTAGACACAAATTATGTCATTTAAAATTTTAAGATCCGATAACTTAAGTTAAATTACCGATTGATTTTCTCCTAGAATATCCTAAGTAGTAAATGACTGAGATACTAGTAAGTAAAGTAGTAAAAGTAAATAATGTTTAATTTTACAATCCAATCAGTACTTTCATACCATTAAATGTGAAAATTTACCTTTTACGCTTTCACGGTAAACCGTTCGGGACTGATTTACATATAATTGATTATGGATATATCCATGGGTACCATCCAGTGGTTAAAAACCGGGATCAAACTATAGTTATATAACACATAAGTAGACATATTATTTGCTATATATAATGTCTCATATGAACATACAACAAAGGACAATGCCTTAAGACGAACAGCAAATGTATGCTTAAGACCATTTCCTCAACAGGAAGAGTTAAAGCAATCATTTAATATCAATGGATTTGTACCCGACTATTTGCACCTGTCTAATCAGTGCTTGAACTGTAACGAGCAGGGTTATTCCCTAATAGACCATATGGGGGACCACACTTGTATTTTAAAAAAAGGTACCTGCACTCTGAAAGACTTGCATGACGCCACAGATAATGTATCTGTAGCGTCGTATTGGTCCTCACAAATTTAGCCGAGATGCTAAGAAGTCGATAAACCATGGGACCACATAAATGTTTATGAGGACAAACAGCTGACGTAATATAATGTTTTGTTTCTGTTACCTCTAAGTGTTTATTCTTATTTCTTCGCTCTCATGGGATATGTCCCATACTATTATGTCAAATTTCCTTAAATATTGTCTGGTTATTCGTGAAAGACTAACAATCAATCTTTACCAACTTTTGTGTATGTACAATGTACATACACAAAATAATAAGTTTTCTGTCTTCTGTGTATGATCAATGATGTGGTCTCATGGTGAAAGCAAATAAGAAATAATTCCGATGTCAAAATCGTTATAATGTTGACCACATGTACAGGTCAGTGTGGTGTGATCCCATTGAATCCACCAGAAGAATTACCCAACAAGCATCTTACCAGAGCCAACTGGCGTAACACGCGGTAATCTACTCTGTTATTTGAATACCTCAATGAGATGGCTGGGTGTTAAATGATTACATGTTGAAGTGGGATGGTGGATAGATACTATTTTTTAATTGTGACAGAGATGGACTTGACCTCAGCGGCACAAAGTCAATGTCAAAGTTGACTGGAGCAATTCACCCTGAAAATTAGTTATAAAACGTATTGAGTCAGAACCAATGGCCGTGTTGTTTAATAATAACAAATTCATTTATTTAGACATAGTTCATTTCAAAAGTGGCTTAATTGATGGAATTTAAAATAAAAGAGAAAGAACATAGACAGAATAATACAATGGTCATCAGAAGGAAAATAACTATCGCGTGCTGCAAATCCCGCTAGAAAGATCACGCTATACAGCAAATCATGAGTTTGTCGGTTTATTTAGAACTGGTTTCTGGTCGACTGCAGCGAACAGAAGGAAAATGATGAGTGCGCGTGACCCGACGCGACCTGCCGAGGAAGGTCGACGCCGAGATATGAGATGATCAAGTGATGAGATAAAACGTCAAATCAACTGACTACTGATAAAAGCGGAAAACGCTGTTGATAACCGAAGAGGAAATATGGTGGGACACTTAATGGAACACGATGCTTTTTATATCTCTCTTTCTCTTCGAGTGTATTATTCCTAACTCTGTTGTTGGAGTTTATTCCAGTCCCTTAACGCCATCGGACATGACTTTTTGATCTACCTTTCGACATCTAGTGGCTGTAGTGGCGTTAAATTGTGACCAGTGAACTTAAATTGTCAACCAGTGTGTAGATTGCTTAAATATCATAGAAGATCTCAGGATGATCGAGACAGAGTTACATCAGGCAAACAAAAATAATAGACATCGTAAGTACCTATTATCGATATAAGTGAATCAATTAACTAACTAAACTGAGAGAAAGCAACGGAAGAAACTCCACTGACAAAAGTTTATCATAGATTCCGATTGTGGAATAAATTTTCGGATGGAAAATTAGTTCATCTCGTGTTTATATTTCTATTAATAATGCAGCAGTAAAAACATTTTCATTGTCATAATTTACCATCATTTGGACCATCGTGATGAGGCGCAAATAAAAGGATAATGACTGAGCGTGACCCACAGGCTAAGGTCGTGCCGAGACGGTACAAGTCACAAGAGTAAGCGGAAACAATAGTTGATTGTAACTAATTTAAGACAAAAAACTATACTTACTTTTCACGTTATTCCAAATTCCTTTAATTGTTTCAAAGAACAAAAAAATAAATATTGCAACTATTTTACGATAGGTATTAAATGATATGGTTGTGTTTTTACGAACTGAAAAACTACATCGATGATTTGATTTGATCGCAATTCATAACTTAATGAACTTACATAAATTATAATGACGTTCATCCAGGATAGTAAATCTTGACGTTAAAATTTTGACGTTAACTTTAAACCTGCGCAAAAAAGTGCAAGGCACGCCATTTTGTCTAAACGACGGCAGAGTGCAAAGTTAACTGATGCAACTCACTCTAATATGATTCGACATACTATGAATAAGGACCGTAGACCAAAGCGCAAGAGAAATATAGATCTTTCTTTCTTTAAAAGTCTCTTTTAAATTGAGCCCTCAGCTTAGAATTGACTTCATAGAACCGCAGTTATATAACGCCATCCGTGTCAACTGTCGGGTTAGCCTCGTAGCCTCAACCCGTGTTACCACAGGGCTTGAAGTAAAACTCATTTGTGTTCTCAGCTGTTCATTTGATTGATAGAATACTCACAGATTAGTTGGGATTGGCTATAAAAATCAGTAGGTATACTAATTTCACTGTTATATAACAATAGTAATTAACGATACGAACAAATATTAAAGGAAAAAATAATCCCTTCGACATTTTTCAGGACCAAAATAATGAGATTTTAAGAAACAAACAATGAAAATTGTGCATTCTAAATTACTTTCGCGTAAAAGTTAAGTTAGATAACTTCAAATCGCTTTAATCACTATTATATTAATTACATCTTCATCAAATATATACAACAATAAGGCAACAATGTTTGTCCTCGTTACAATGTAAGTCTACCGTGAATCTAAATGATAAGTAATCAAGAAATCAATTAATATACCGAAGTGTTTAAGATATTCCTAATTGCCCGTATCTTAGAGAAAATGGTTACAATGTCGGTATACTTACTCAAGTATTTAATACACTCTCACCATACTTAATTGCGATTTCTACGAATTCCCTAAGTTAATGTTTGAACGTAACTCCGTAACTATGAACGTTGGTTCTAGTCAGTGTCCTGTCTTCGATGATCACGCTTTCCGCTGTCAGTCCCTATCTTTCAAACTACTCAACGTATTTTATTGCGAGTTTTTTAAGTAGAGTGATTCCAGAGGAAGGTTTATACGAGTATACATGTAACAGGCATAATATTGCACCGGTGCACAACTTGCCATTCTATACATGGAACTAGACATAAATTCGCATTTTGTACTATAAGAGTGAAAGTCAAATTTCTGAAAAAATGCTTTGATTTTACATCCATATCCAATATACTACTGAAATTATGTAAGAAGGTTATATAAGTATTAGAGTATCTTTATGTTATTCTTTTTCTTGTATAATTATGATAATGAACAAAACCAACACTTGAATAAAACAACACTATACGGCCCAAACTAAGTACTAAGCTTGTATCATACATCATCGGGCAGAACTGCAGAGAAATATTTATGATTACAGGAACACGAATCGAGGGTTTCCAGATAGGGGACAGGCGTGGTGATCACTGCGCCATGGAGGTCGTCACTATAGTGTTCCTCGGTTGAAACAGAGGGTAGAAATATGACATATAACTAGAATTAAAGTGAATTATATTCACGCTGTCATCGACACAGTATGTACCACATGGTGTAACCAAATACTTAAATATATACCAAGTTTAATTTATTTATGTATTTTTTTATATAACATACAGTAAATACTGTAACACACACAAATAACCTTAATATAATCAGTAAGAGGATAGCTACTACCGCCCAAGTTACAGTCAACAGCACATCAATTTACCCTACATGACACTCTACGGCGCGGTAATAGCGGCGTGTTTGCAATGAATTTGCGTAGGTTGATGTGCTGTTGATTGTACCGTATATTACCACATCGTATATATGATACAGATATTAAATACCTGTATAGAGTTATAAAAAACTCACCTTTGGCCTATCAAGTTCTCAATTTCCTACCATAAAATGACTAAACAGGAAAAGATATCGATCAACTAATTAAAAGGAGTGAAAAGCAAGGACGTATAAATTACATAAAGGACTGATACCCTGTTGCACCTGGCGGATGCTGGGATCTCATATAGATATATACTAGTTATGTTAGCAAGTTTAATGAGATAGATAAGATATCGTAATTCGTGTTATATCTATACTTGATATAAGTACAAATAAAATCGTGAAGTTACATGTTACATCTAATAACTTTCCTATAAATAAATAAAAACTCAGGACCTCGCTGGCATGATAAAATCAATGAACGAATATAATATTAATTATATGATTATATCATAAATATTACCCTACCTACTGACACCCTTGGCTAAATATATCAAGACTGTGTAATGGTTTCCTTTGTCGTTTTAATCTGTTTCATGTAATGTTGTCAATGTGATTTATTTTTACCTTGCTAGTTGAAAATAAATCGGCCGCTGCCCGTCCCGGCTTCGCTTAGGTAAAATTATACGGAGTTACTAGTATCTAACGCATAACCTTCCAAAGGCGCATAAGGTACATAGAGACTAACATCTTTTGTTCTACAGTTTTTCGTTAAACGTAATAAATACATTATTTTCCTTTTTTTTAGTTTTAATGTCGTTTTCAAAAAAACGATTCCGCTACACAAAGCTACTGCTGCCTCGTGTTGCTTGGCTATTACATAGAGTTAAGATGTGTAGAATCGCAAATTACTTAGATTATATTTTTTTTGTATGAAAAAAAAAACTACGAATCACGAAAAGTAGTTGTTTTGATGTACCCAAGTAGTCTTTGGGAGGTTTTTCGTTTGATACCAACATCCTCGGGGCGGTTTCTGAGGAGGTTCCTTTGTGACCACACTAAATCTTGGTGAAAACCGTACAACCCAAACCTAAATCCGAAAATCCGTTCGGTGTTTTTTTAGTTCATCATGTGTAGACAGATATATGCGACAGGATGATCTTCTTATCGGAAGATTAGGTATGTACTCAGAACCTTGGCAAAAAAACAGACAGAAAATATCATAAAGTCGTGTTTCGTTCTATGGAATGTTAACGTGATGTTGCAACTCATTAAACAAGCAAACAAGAGAATAGAGAATTTCTAGAAATAACTTGCCTTTGTATATCTGTATCCGGAACTGTTATAACTAGCGGTATGGACGGGGTTGGCGCAAGTAGGGTTGCCAAGTCAACAAATCTAAAAGCCGGACAGACCAATCAGTATGGCCTGACATTTAAAAAAATAATTTAAAAAAGCCAGACATGCACCCCACGTTATTAAAGATTTCGTGTGCCAAAAACAGCTTTCTTGATTTATTTACCATAAATCTCCTAACATCATATTAAATTCTATTTAGATATAGGTATATAAATAAAATCAAATGCCAAATCAGTCTAAGGATGAGTTACACCGCCAATTTTAACGTTAACTTAAACGCAAAGTATGCCATTTTGATTAAATGTCAGCCGCGCGCCAATTGAACTTCAACTTTGATGGTGCCACTTACCATAAGTATCAGTCAAATTGAGCCATTAGTCAAAATTAAATTTTAGCTCGATTGTCACTCATTAGAGATCGGAAAAATCGATTAGTGACTATGATTCAAATATATGTATAAAGAACTATACGATGAGAACACGTTACCATGCAATATAAGAAAAAGAGGTCGGGCTACCGATGAACGAGACAGCAATATGTTTCCCTTGATGAGACCCTTGCTTCAAAAATTTAAACGTAGTACTGGATCCAGTATTGTCTGCAGCTTCATGGTTGGCCGCAAGTCATCTCGGACCGAGCATCGGCCAGCGTTTGCAGTTAACAATAAAGCCGTTGAACTGAACCCACATTGGCGATAGCTCAGTACAGTTTACGATCGTCGCTCGTTACCCAGACATGTTTATTTGGACGCCCACACTGTGGCCCCACGCGTGGCTCGTGCCGGATCGCGGTGTAAGACATAAGCTGAAGCGGGTCTCTCTCATATCATCAGAGCGTGCACAGCGTGCGATATATAAAGTAATTTATATCTTATGAACGCGCCAGTTTTTAATAATCATAATATCTCTAAATATTATCTCAATATTTTAAGATATTATTTAGTGAATAGATCGATTTTGAATTCAATATAGGTATATATTAATTAAAAAAAAAAACACGAGGCGCTGAGGAGCAGCTCTACTAAAAAATTTAATAGAATGTTATGTTTAAGTAATTATGGTGTAATTAAATAATTAAAGGTAGTTCAGTAAAACCGACTAGAAAAAGAACATAAATATAACCAATAATTTATTTGTTTCAGAGAATTAAAACCCTCACAATATATTTACAAAACAATAATACTAAAGGGCAGTTTTTTCCTCACATTACTTGCACGGTAGTGAGTCATGACATATTGCGCACTTTGACATTTCCATACGCTTACTGTTTATACCGTGAACCACACTCTAACACTTTACACCTTTCCTACGTAGGAACTCGTAGATAGGATAAACAATGCTAATATAGTAATCTAAATTCATTCTGACAAACATGATGTTTCTATTCTATAGATAACGCTATTGTAGGGTCAACGAAATTACATAAAAAACGCTTTTAGTACTTTGTTATTATCTTGTCCAATCGCTCAATTTGGACCTCCCATAATATAATACAAACGTGGATGACGAAAATCTATTTTTTATTCATAGGATTTATTAGTCATTGATGTAGCAAAATTTATGGGAATAATTTCTATTTGTGTTCATTTTCTATATGCTGATGTTTATGACGATTGGCTGAGTTCAAGGAAAGGTCATTGGATAAACAAGGAAAAAGAAAATCTTATTAGAAAATCGATAAACAAGATTCATTTAGGTATCTTAACCTATTTTTGTACAATTATTTTACTCTGTGTGATTTGTCCGTATATATTTTTTATTTATTTACTATTACTTTTGTTTTTACTTTTATGTTCGGTCTAAGCATATACTTATATAATGTAGTTTTACCATTGTTTTATATATAATATATTTTCTGCAGATGATATTCATTCAGATAGAAGGCATTGATGCATGCTAATAAATTTAATGTAGCCAAATTCAAAATGAATCTATTTGCATGAAATACTAGTAACTTTGCGTCTTATCTGTTTAATTCGATTTTACATTCGAATCGACAGGTCGTGGGCGTTAATCCGATACATTTAGAAAAACCATACATATATTGCCTTAATGCCTACTAAACACAGATTGAAAAATGTAACTAGTTTGTAAATATTGAAGACCGGGAGTTTTTTTTTTAATTCTTATATTAAGATGATTCAATTCAACATATTTATTGTATTTTTTATTATAATAAAACTGTATAGATAGCTAGCTATATTCATTTAAATTACGGGAAAGCGATGGTTGAGATTAGAACAGGACCGTACAAAGTGGCTAGATAAAAGAGACCCCATAATCAGTAATGCATTGATGCAGGCTGAAAATGATGATATTAATTGAAGTTAAAAATTGTACAAACATTTCAAAATATAGGTAAGTCTTTACATACTCGTACGCATGCCTAAACGGGGGCGATAAGAACGAAAAACTGTATCATTCAAAAACGAGTTCTATTGCTGAACGGCTAAAGGTTTATTTTAGAAAGGAAAACGTTTTCCATAGGTCGTTTTGGCTTGGAGGACAAAGGTTAGTAAAGAGGTCACGCGATAAGCGTGTTCGTTTCCACTGGAGGTCGCGAGGAAATCATGAAAATATTTCATAATAATTATGACGGCTTATTATTTTACGGTTTTAAAATTAATATGAAATTATATTTTATTTTATGTTACCGCTTACGTTTGACAACACTTCTTGTAGCATACGCCGAAGGTTTTTCGTTGCGATGTTTAATTAGAAAAACATAAGTCAAAATTATTATAAATAACCAAAAATTATAAACATATACATAGTTCATAGGTGAAGGTTATCAACATGTTCTAATCCTCACATCTAAGATCTTAAGGAAGGATAAATTAATAAAAAAAAGTCAATTTCTACCTTTTTTGTCTACAACTCAACATGTACAAAAGCAATAAAAAGCAGAAGTTCCAATCACACTCAAGCCAATTACCTTTTTTCGTCTACAAGAGTCAACACGCACAAAAACAATAAAAAGGAGAAGTTTCAATAATTACTGCTTTATTTTCATCTATGACTCAACATTATAGTGTTTCGATTACACGAAATAAATGTTCAACTCGAATAAATACAACAAGACATCACAAACACACCATACTCGTCCTGTTCGCAATGTGACACAATCTTGACATTCAACACAGAGGGTACAAGTCACACAGAATGAAAAATAATAGAAATCGCTCATAATCCAAGACACTGTCACTGTACAATTAGCTGCAGAGGTCGAACGAACAGTTATTGGCCTCAGAGCAATGACAATTATTACAATAGAGTTGACAAAAGATGTGTTAGTTACAGTCACGACTGTTTTGTATTGAACTAAGATGGAAGGGCGCAAGAAAATAAACATATTATTGTAGTCAGTAAATAAGTTATGAATGAATAGAATAATAATCTATTATTTACAGTAGTAGAGTAGGCTGTGGCTGTATGTACTAAAATAAATACTAGCTAAATTAAAAGAAAATTCCTGTTACCATTTGAACAAAGTTTTATCAGCTGAAGAAAAAGTTTATGATGAAGATGTTTCTTATTCTTCTTTTCGAGTCATTACGGCTATTTATTATATATTGTTTGAGACCAGTATGTGGACACTGGACACTATTTCTCTGTCGTTAGCCTTGTAGAGTTTCTCCTAGATGTTGCTATAACGTCGTAACAATTTGAAGGGGAAAAAATGAGATGTTATAATTTATTTTTGTCTATAAGATCCCAAGTTGCTTAATCAAACTCGATACAATGAAAATTACGATGATACTTAAACTGTTGCATTAATTGTTTTTCAGTCTTATGTGAAAAGAGCCTTAAAATAAGACAAATATAGAGTTATTTGTCTTCGTTCTCTTTCTCTCAATAGTGATGAGACACGCTTAGCCTTCAAGCGCAGGAGCAAGGTCGAAATGTAAAATAAAACTAGTTAAGAAAGAAGAAAAATCAAGATAATTTGTCTAAGAACTTTGGCAGACTACAGGGAGATTATCATCCAATCTGAGTTCATCAAACAATTTATCTTTTTGTTTAATAATGGAGAAAAATACATGACAATAATGGAGAAAAATATTTTTTTAAAACTGTCTAAATGTCTCTGCCAAGTTTACGCCCCGGAGTTTTGTTTCAGAAAGATTTTCGAAATATTACGACTACGATTTCGGATTTTCTTTTTAAATGAGTAATTTTCTTAACAAATTCAAATGGGCAACATAAACCTAATCCTGATGATGCATTCTAATAAGGATCATATTACATTTAACACTGTGTGTTAGTAATCTGTGTGTTAGTCAAGTGACAAATGACCTTACTGTTGCATAACGCGTCAGCCGTCACGATTGACCCTATACACCATTCTCACCGTACAATGTAGAGCTAAAGTGTTTAACCTATTCTTTTTAATTGACCTGTGATAGTCTCCCTTATACTTCGCCATATAACGTTATATATATATATATATATATATATATATATATATATATATATATATATATATATATATATATATATATATATATATATATATATATCTTAACTTTGTTATTATTGTCACTTTTAATATTCTATATACATAAGATATAAGAAATTGTCTTATGTATTATGTAAATCAATATTTTCGTCATAATCTGCCAAATCTAAAGTAGGTATCTCATCGTATCGTACGGCGAAATATCTGTCAGCACTCTCCACAATCTATATATGTCTTTATTTATTTTTTAATCAAATAACCATTTTCCTACATTCCCACCACGAAAGACCTTGCCTTTATTTTATTACAACATTGCTGGTACATTTCAGATAGCATTTCCGGTCAAGTCACTTATGGCATTACCAGTGTACGACGTACGTTACACATATTATGTGCCTATAACGCCTGCGCGTGCGTTGCCAATTTGAATTTTCATTTCAAGCAGTTGACACGATATCTCTATAGGATTGTTGCAAAATATGCTAAAATTAACGACTATCATACACATGTTCTTATTTTATTTTTTTTTTCTGGCCAGATAATAAATTGTATTACGATCAAATTACCTTTTTGTAGCGATTTCGTCGGCATTTTGAATTGTGAATCGCAATAGACAATAATGTTGGCAACCAAAAAAGTACACATTAACTTTTTAAAATTTAAATTGTTCTTTTCGTTATAAAAAAATATCGCAGACCAATAAAAAGTTTATTCACACGTTTCTATCAACCACATATTTTTTTTTCTACTAATTGGTCAATTGATTTTGCCGCGCAAACTTCAATCAATAAAGTCCGACAAATCAGTGCTAGCATGAGCGCTAATATGCCGCTTGTCGCCGATAAGAAATGCCGACAGTCAAGTGTTTGTGGTGAAATCGCAACATTCCTCGGATTTATGCTCTGTATTACGCATCTGAGATGTTTAGTAAACACTTCGCGTATGTTAGCTTATTCAGATTGGTTGCTCGTAGGTTAAGGTCTTTTAGTTAGTCCTTTATATTCAGCGCTTCGGGCCGAGCTAAGTATAATTATTTTTAATTTCGGGGTTCCTTAAATAAAAAGGTAAAAACGGAATTTTGCCTTTCTGCCAAGACCATTTTCCCCGTAAATTAACGATACTTAAGACATTTTTATAAAAATATTTTACTTTTTATTATACTTCCGTAATGTCCTACTTACAGAAAATATAATTAACAAAGATATATATCAGCTAGAACAAACGCTATATTAGGCCCCTATTTAACCGTCCAATAGCTCATGTCTTCTAATTATGTAATATTAACGAAAATTATGAAAAGTATATTTTCAACTCTAAAATCTTTTAATTCTTCGATTGAATTTAAAAATTATATGTAGAGCATTCTATTTTTAAACATTTAAAAAAAAATTTCGCAGTTTAATTTAATACCGTTCCACATTCAAACGTACAGCGATTTCGCGATCATCTAATCCACAAGTCCGTGTAATATATCATTTTCCTTTCACCCATTAAGATAGAGCGCACCGTTTTCATGTCTAAATTAAAGTAGCAGGGAAAGTGTTGTCCAGCGGGAGCATGGACGCAATTAACTACATCTCATGATGGGTTATTCGCTATGGAACCATACGAAAATGATTAGATAATTAAACAAACAAATGTTTTTGCCATTCATTTTGAGGTTATTCATCAAAAGTACCCACTTATAATTATAGTCGCCGGCAAATAGAAAATTAATTCCATAAAAAATATTCGTAATCAAATTTTGACGACCTCGGTGGCGCAGTGGTAAAGTTCTTGCCACTGAACCGAGAGGTCCCGGGTTCGATACCCGGTCGGGTCATGATGGAAAATGATCTTTTTCTGATTGGCCCGGGTCTTGGATGTTTATCTATATATGTATATGTTATAAAAATATAGTATCGTTGAGTTAGTATCCCATAACACAAGTCTCGAACTTACTTTGGGGCTAGCTCAATCTGCGTGATTTGTCCTTATATATTTATTTATTTTATTTATTTATTTAATTTACGTGACTGTACTTAATAACATGTGGTATCATGGTGAATGCCAAGAGATTTTTCACGAGTTTAACCATATGCATAGTAATCTCCGTGAGGTATTGTGAATAACCCTCTTGATTTAGTCTGTGACCCCTATATAATTATTCCTATTAATCTGCCATCAAGTGCAAGACAAAGGCAGGTAATTATTGGCGCGTTTCGACTTGACAAATGCCTTTGAAATTTCAACCTTGCCAGTTGCCATCCAGCAGGCCATACTGTTATTTGTCAGACCCGTAAAATTAATAGTAGCACTAATTTTTTATGACATATTGCCCGTGAAAAAGACAAATGAACGCCGAATTGAGTTGTTCCATCCGATTGTTCGTGTATCAATGTTATTTTGGCCTTAAGTTTGTGTGGAATTTAACCTTTCTAATTTACTCGTATTATCGTATGTGTGTGAATTGAGAAGCAAGTTCAAGGTAGCTGAACGTTTTGTGCTGAGTATATGAGTTAGTTGGCGAGTTCGTTCGCGGTAACTTTAGAAATTGATGCTCTGAATCCTCTTATTTACAGTTTATGAGTTCGGTCATAGCATAAGAACCGCGAGTTTTTATGACCTCTCTATAAATCGTTTGACCTCGGGTGACACTGGAATGACCTTTCAAATCGACCTGCCGTGTACTTCTTATCTCTACGTGACAAACGCAGTCAATAGCGATATGAATTGTTCGAACTGCGATAAAAAAAAAGGCCATTGTGTGAATAATTACCTACTAGTAGGTACGGTCAACACCATATAAAACTATGATATTCATTAAAAATAGACGCTTTCACCACATCCATACAGTTTAATAATAATAATAATAAATCTATTATTATTATTAAACTGTACGTGTTGGATCCATATCCCCACGCAAGCCTCTCAAAGGACCGGACTATGTGCCGTGAATCCCGAAAGGAGATACAAATAATAAATATATTAGGACAAATCATACAGATTGAGCTAGCCCCAAAGTAAGTTCGAGACTTGTGTGATGGGATACTAACTCATCGATACTATATTTTATAACAAATACATATATATATAGATAAACATCCAAGACCCGGGCCAATCAGAAAAAGATCATTTTCCATCATGACCCGACCGGTGATCGAACCCGGGACCTCTCGGTTCAGTGGTCAGAACCTTACCACTGCGCCACCGAGGTCGTCGTTTCATATATACGGTAAACTAATATGAAGTTTACTATGCTCTTAAGAGGCAGAAATGTTATTAAATAATTGTTGGCGCCTCTAGCATCACATTTCAAATGCTTACAAACGAATTTGAACCTTCTTTAGCAAGATCCCTCAGTGCCTTTACGGTTTTTACTTTATTATGATTTAAGCGTAGCCTATTTTAAGTTGTATAAAATAAATAATGAAGTTTGTAGTTAGTATAAAATAGACAAGAGTTGTTAATTCAATATAAGGTTCAATATTTTATCACAAACAGCATAGTAATGACCGTTAATTTTAATCGATTAGAATAATACCAGATTACCAGATCGAGATGAACAGAATATTAACCAATATTTGTTAATTTAATTACCTTTTAAGAATGGCTATAAAAATGCTCTGACCTTTCAAAATTTGACTGTTATATATAAAAAAAGTAAGTACAGAAGTGTTGCTATAATTTTGATAACATATGTTTCCTGCAATGACATCATGGCAAACCGCCTGACTTAATAGTATAAAAAAGTAAATGAAAAGACTTACTAGATTTTGATTGAGACTCCGCCCACGTGAATTTTTCACGAGATCCATTATTTTTCCGGGACGAAATGTACTCTATGCCCTTTTCCGTAATTCAATCCATATTTATGAAACATTTTAAGTAGATTGTTGTTTAGATAAAGCATAACAAGGTAATAAAATAAACAAGCAAACTTACCTTCGTATTTATATTATTAGTAATATATAAGTATAATACAGATCTTGGAGTTTTGAGATTAAATTATTTTAGTACCACGTATTTTTGATGATGTAAGTCATCATTAAATACAATTTTTAACTTCTTCACTAATATTTAATATGGAGCATACACGTACTTGTTAGTTGCTTGTAATAAACGAAAATTGAGATTTGTATTCTAAACGCGCATTGTGCGTCTCATTTATGCTTTCTATTTTTTTTTATCAGAGGCCGATTTCGGACTTTTATGTCGTTATAAAATGTCTTGTAAATTGCTATAGATTTGTAGTGTGACATTTTACTGTATATCTAATTTACGCACGCCGGTCCGACTTTTATTGGGTACTAGACATGTTTACTTAGATGCTAATGAATTTGTTAAATCTTGGTTATAATTTGTTCAACGGAAACTATCTCTGACAGGACGCATAAGTATATTTTAATAGTCTGTTCGACATGCAGAGAACTCGATCGAAACAGCTTTCCGGGTGGAAATGCGTTTTATTTTAATATGTGTGTCATAATTACTATCTGCATTCTGTTGTCATTTTACTCTGATTGACGGAAGCATAAATTGGTTATAATCGAGTTTATGTCAGTTATCCACAGTCAATTTGCCATTTAGGTAAGTTAAAATAAAATTTTGACACACCGACCCACAGACTGGATTATTATTGTAAGTCGACAAACCCTTTTTGTCGTGTATACTTCTGACCTATATGGGAATATAGTATTCTATTTGATTGTTGTACCCAAATGACAACAAGATTCGATTAAAAATCTAAATGTGGTCATTGAAATACATTTACAGGATCCATTCCACCTTTCGAATCATTAGACACACTTTGGACTACGTTTTCGTAAGAGGCTGGACCTTGATAACGTGACCGTTCACAGGTTAGATGAATTTTTGAAATAAGCATCGCAACAAGAAATGTACACAATTTAGTTACGTCATTATAAATCAACAGATACTCAAAGATTAATATTAAACCGATTTATATATATATATATATATATATATATATATATATATATATATATATATATATATATATATATAATGTTAACCTGTAAAATCCATATTTTTTTTAATGCTAACATTGTAACTACACATTACACTCGCAAACAAGTAACAGTGAATATCGTCATTGATTTACAAGAGTGACCGGTTAGAAGCGAGCGGGTTGCACCAGCTTTAGTTAATTTTAATTAAACCTTAACGCCCACTATTAATTAACTACAGAGTTTGTTCCTGTCAGGGCTCACGAAGCTCCGGGAGTGGTGTTCCGACAATTTGCTGATAAGACAACTGTAAGAGTAGAAGCGGTTATAAATAACGTGTACTTAACATGTTGAAGAATCTTCGTGTTAATGGATTTCATTGCGTGATTAATGATTAAAACATTGTATCCAATTTAAAACAGATTAAATATATTTATTTTGCTCCAAAAATCAATTCCACTGATATATTATTAATGCGTAAGTTTGTATGTGTAAAAAACCAAATGAATCGATATGAAAACTATGACGTAAAGTGAGAATGCTACAGTATTCGAGTACAGTGAGCGATCATGTATTGACAGCTATCAAATCGGGCTTCTTAGATCTTCTAAGATCTATGAGACCATAAATTCTAGAGGAATTATTTGAATTTCGAATAGACATTCCTGCCTCTCAGGTCAGTGCCGGCTAGCGGCTAGTCGTGTCACAACCGGTCTCTTCGTTAAGAGATCTCACCCGATTACACGTCAATTAGGCCCATTGTCGCACTTGCCCCATAAATATCCGGACGTCAGTCCAGTTTAATCCAGTTTCGTAATCCTGTCGACGCTAAATTGACATGTAATGCCCTTATACGATTCGTCAGTGTCGCACGTTCGATATCGCGTGAAATTAATCGATTTTATTTGATAGATAGCTAACTTATTTCGAATAGACTTATCTGTATCCTTTTTGTTTTAGAACAACGTTGTTAGTTACAAGCGATGGACTCTTTCCACCAAAAAACCCAACATACAACTAAAAGTGGCCATCGATTTTTGCAACTCTTGGCTCTGTCTACCCCGTAGGGACCTGTTACTATTTATGTATTATTTTATCATTAAACTAAGATCAGACAGCCCAGTTTAAAATATCGTGAAAAAATACATAAAATTATAGACTTTAATAATCACTATAAATTAGACATACCTATCAAACCATTATATTTTTAAGACGCATTAAGTTTAAAAGAAAAACTTAAGGTTATTCATAATAATCACCCAACCGTAAACATAACAGAGGATGCATGTACGTAAAGTATTTCAGTATTATATTAATTTACTTTACAATCCGACCAAATTATTAGGATCGCTGGATTCAGACAAGCGGTTTATCAATTATCCTTTCAAGCTATATAGCTATGGCAACAGCTTTTATGCTACGTAGCGATAGCAACAGCTCATTATACATTTGTCGGAAGGCCCTGTTTTAATTGGCCTGTCAAATTATTAACTTCGCTCCCTTTCACTGGAAACGCAGACTATGGAGAGATTAAACGTAGACGTCGATTTTACAGGTTGTTTTTTAAATAATAGCCAAATTTCCACGGCAGATTTATATTAATAAATTGGGCATCGATCGCTGAACTACTGTTGTATTTTGTATGTTTATTATGTTTTTACCCGAGCGAAGCCGGGAAAAGGGCTGCCAGTGTATATAGAGGACTTCATAATCTCACGCCAATTTTCGCAGCCTTTCGCGCGCGGTTCAAAATATTGTATAGGTATTATATAGGTAATATGTAATTTTATCATAATAAAAATTATTACTATTTTCCTTTTTTATAGAATTATTCATTTGATGTTTGTTATGTATTGGACTACAATACGATGACTATATAATATATATTATGTTAACGAACCCTTTTTTATTTAATCCCGTGAAATGTAGTTACGTGTTCAAAGCGCGGAAATTGAAAAACACTACAATTCTATAAACTCATTATTTTGTGTTGGAAGGAAGTCCATAAAGTCTTGTATACACTCAGTGCATTGCATTTCCATTAGACAAAAACAACAACAGAACAAACAAAAGAAAAAAATATATTGTTAATGTTCGTGAATATAAATTATTTCTTTACAGTTTAAACTATTTGATAGATAGTTACCAAAGACGTAAGACAAAGATTTTGTACGTCACAGTGAACACATTAATAAAACAGGTGTATTTTTATAAAAAAGATAGTTACAATGTAATGCAAATGTTATGTTTGCATTGCAATTTGACATTGTACCTATAGTACCTATTACCCTCCCTTGTATAAAAACAGTTAAAGCCTAAATTAGGTCAATATATGTTTTGTCTTGTTCTGTCAAAAATTAAATCTTATAAAGTGTGATAGGAACAAAATACATTTGAACTGAAGTCAGTTATATTTTTTTAGAAATAAAAAAAAATCAAACATAAAGACTATCCAATGCGAATGCATCAGGTGAGTACGCACCTCTGCACCGGAAAGTAAGCCTGTTTCGTTAATAAGAAATATATCGTTCATTGGAACTCGCTTGACTTCATTTTGTTTTTCTTTATTTTCAAAATTATGTTGATTACGGAATATCAAGTCTTCCATTTTGATAATATATATATATATATATATATATATATATATATATATAATATATATATATATATATATATATATATATATATATGTATGTATATATATATATATATATTATCAAAATGGAAGACTTGATATTCCGTAATCAACATAATTTTGAAAATAAAGAAAAACAAAATGAAGTCAAGCGAGTTCCAATGAACGATATATTTCTTATTAACGAAACAGGCTTACTTTCCGGTGCAGAGGTGCGTACTCACCTGATGCATTCGCATTGGATAGTCTTTATGTTTGATTTTTTTTTATTTCTAAAAAAATATAACTGACTTCAGTTCAAATGTATTTTGTTCCTATCACACTTTATAAGATTTAATTTTTGACAGAACAAGACAAAACATATATTGACCTAATTTAGGCTTTAACTGTTTTTATACAAGGGAGGGTAATAGGTACTATAGGTACAATGTCAAATTGCAATGCAAACATAACATTTGCATTACATTGTAACTATCTTTTTTATAAAAATACACCTGTTTTATTAATGTGTTCACTGTGACGTACAAAATCTTTGTCTTACGTCTTTGGTAACTATCTATCAAATAGTTTAAACTGTAAAGAAATAATTTATATTCACGAACATTAACAATATATTTTTTTCTTTTGTTTGTTCTGTTGTTGTTTTTGTCTAATGGAAATGCAATGCACTGAGTGTATACAAGACTTTATGGACTTCCTTCCAACACAAAATAATGAGTTTATAGAATTGTAGTGTTTTTCAATTTCCGCGCTTTGAACACGTAACTACATTTCACGGGATTAAATAAAAAAGGGTTCGTTAACATAATATATATTATATAGTCATCGTATTGTAGTCCAATACATAACAAACATCAAATGAATAATTCTATAAAAAAGGAAAATAGTAATAATTTTTATTATGATAAAATTACATATTACCTATATAATACCTATACAATATTTTGAACCGCGCGCGAAAGGCTGCGAAAATTGGCGTGAGATTATGAAGTCCTCTATATACACTGGCAGCCCTTTTCCCGGCTTCGCTCGGGTAAAAACATAATAAACATACAAAATACAACAGTAGTTCAGCGATCGATGCCCAATTTATTAATATAAATCTGCCGTGGAAATTTGGCTATTATTTAAAAAACAACCTGTAAAATCGACGTCTACGTTTAATCTCTCCGCACCGGAAAGTAAGCCTGTTTCGTTAATAAGAAATATATCGTTCATTGGAACTCGCTTGACTTCATTTTGTTTTTCTTTATTTTCAAAATTATGTTGATTACGGAATATCAAGTCTTCCATTTTGATAATATATATATATATATATATATATATATATATATATATATATATATATATATATATATATATATATATATATATATATATATATATATATATATATATATATATGTATGTATATATATATATATATATATATATATCTTCGCTCAAAGTTGAGACTAAAATGGGACGACGACCATAGAAAATGTAATGTTGTATCACAATTATATGAGTATTCGGGGTGTTTGAAATTATCATAGCTTGCTCGTATTGTTCACTTCAAATGGCACTTCTTTGAATTGTGTATTTTTTTCTTTGCATGCGCCAATTCGCATACATTTGACCAGTGGTCGGACGGTACATGAACCACGTGACCCGACATTTGTCGCGCGCATGCGTCAAGAATTACAATCCGACCTTAGGAAAGTGGTCCCGGCGGTACCGCTCCACATTGCCCGGTCATTTACCCGGGTCAAAGAGGTCGCATGTCAATGCAACTGACCAGAATAACAACTAATTCGCTAACTGCTGGTTTTGAAATAAAATTCGTCAAGTAAGCTGACCAATGCCGCTTATGCACATTTTGCGCTTGTTCATTTCATTTTCTTTCAACAACAAACAAGTCTTTTTTATGTTTTTTTTTTCATTCTTTTCTTTACTTTTTACGTTCTTGTGTTTCTTGGAGCTAGATAACAAAAGTTTAATAGCAAATTGTAACTACCGACTACCCAGATACTTAATTCAAGTAAGTATAGTGATAGATTTACAAAGTCTTGAACGCATATAGCGCGAGTTATTATGGACTATGTATTTTAACGAATATAGATTTAGCAAATGCTTATTCTGTCTTGTAAATAAGTTTTTACTCTTTTCCTAGTCTATCTTGTAGCCTAAAGCTACTTATAGCCAGCTACTTTGACAAGAAACCGAGCACTAAGTAGCTTCATGTAGTGATAAAGAAAAGAAAATTATCTTGTAAATGGATATGTCAAAACATATCGGTACCAGAAGTATCACTATTAAAGCATAGATTCTCCACTGTTCCAATATCTGTGGGATTGTCAGGAGATTATTATTTTTAATCGAATTTGAATTTCGAATTGTTTTGTTTTTTTAATGTATTTCTTTTTATCGTCTTTAAAGACGATATGTGTGTCAGACCATTAACAAGGCTGACGAATACCGTATGAAGTGGAGAAGAATAAGTAGGAAAGTAAATCCTGGGTTCCATGCTGTATAGCTGAGAAGAACTGGCAAAACGCTCTGGTGTAAGGAAGCTAATCACTGCAACTCTGGCAGCGAAATAAGTGTCTAAAACATGATACCTATATCTAGAGCAGTTAACTTTGCTATTTAGCTACGGTCGTTCCAGGCCGGGAAGGTCGCGTGTCAGTTCTATGCAACTGAGTGGAATATCAATGATTCGCGTTGCACAAAAGTCGGGTCATCGACCCCTGCGGCCGTAGAGGTTGTTTGACGAATGTTATCTTTGATAACGCCGTTTGTTCACGACTGATAACTGGGTAGCTTAGGATTTGTATTGTAACAACATATTATATTTAATACTTGAAATTTTAAATCTTTTATGTGTTGTTAGTGTACTACGTGGCGGTGGTTACTAAGACCGTCTGCCTATGATTGAAAGGTCCCAGGTTCGAATCCTACTTGTGCCATATGAGTTTTTATACTAATCTGACTCGTGTGGAATAGTTTTCGTTGTAGAAGTATACTAAAATGTGCAGAAACCTTGTTTATTCTTTATCAAATCTGCAAATAGAGAATTTAAATAACTTTTAATCTATAATATCCATCTTTTCCGGAAAATCTTCAATTTCCTTTTACTAAAATTGGCTTTAATTCTACTCTCAAGACAGAAAATACACAAGAATCCACTTGCATTGCATCTATTCAAATGAATAATTATAAGAATGTTAATTATTATTTTTTACTGTCCATAAAGTACGTGATAGATTCCCAAGAAAATATTTTAAATACTGAATCATTAATTCAGTTGATTGATTTATTCGTCTTTGCTACTTTTGTATATTTTGCATTCTTGCATACATTATCTTTAATGGAAACTTGCCACTTCATCAATTTGTTTATTGTAGAATCCATATAAACATTTAAGAACAAATCAATTAATATTTTGACCCCTTCTAATGAATTGCAAAATGTTTTGTAAATAAATCAATATTATGATACATACCGCGATTCTCCTACTTTTTTAAATTGACTTATATTAAGTATTTATTTAAGTACTAAAAAACAAAAATAAAAACTACATCTATTTTGTTATTCATAAAATGTTAATGCATATGTCTATGTCAAATATTGTAAAGTACGATCACTATCGTACTTTACAATACCCTAGCTAATCATAATAATAACGTATAATAACTGCAAAGCATGCTTAAACTTTTTTTGATAACTTACAATCTACCTACGTCCTAATTTGTCGTGGTCGTGGTAATTGTCGTTTTTTTATGTGAATTAAATTTGGATTACCTACTTTTATTAAACAGTAGTTTCTATCTAATTTTAAACTTTCGCGTTTCATTTTTATATAAGTACCTACCTATACAATTTATTTTATGGGCGTTTAATATCCATATATTTAGTAGTTCTTAACTCAGTTTATTAAAAAAGAAATATAACCTCAAAGTTAAACGTCACTGTCACAACGTGGAACACGACAAGCAATAGAAAGTATTTAAAAGCGCAATTTCACGGCAGCTGCCTGTGGGCTGCCCAATTCTATTGTAAGCTGTAATGGCGTATGATTATCTACACACGAGACAGATTTTACCTTATCTCCGTGCTTTATACTAACAACCTGGATTTAGGAACAGATAAAAATAAAATTTAGACCTATTTTAACTAAATCGTTACCACTAAGTACTAACTTGTGGATGAAAATAGCGGATTGTTATTTACTGAGCCTGTGCCCTGAGTACTTCGATTCCTATAACATTTATTAAAACTAAATCTTATTGATAAAAAGTTAAAGTTAATAAATTCTAATACTTAATATTTTGTTTGCACTACTGACACCAAAAACGCTTAGCACATCGTAATCCGTTAAAATAACCATTAATTTAAAATAGTACAAATAATACGAGTTCGATAAGCAACTGGTTATTGAACCTCCTTAAAGGGTTACCAACACATACAATTTCGCGTTTTTTAAGACATTATTCTCATTACACCGCGCGTGACCGAGAGACAAGGCACTTCATGAAAAGTAATAATTACCTTGCGGTGACGCAATTTTGCTCCGAAAGCCGACAGGTCGGGGCATTTATCATCCATTTTTGGATCTCTTTCGATACAACCTTCGATCAACTGGAGCAGGCGAAGTTCCGCCCGTCACCTGACTTTCGCTCCAATTTTCGCGACCTCGCCTTTCCATGGATCTTCGAATATTTACCGTATTATCAGTCTGCGTATGGTCGCCCGCAAAAGTACAATCACACTTTTGAATATTATTCCTAGGAAATAAAATTCAAAGATACTAATTGATTTTTGCAGCCATGGTTCACACACATTGGTAATCAATTTATGGTTCTTTCGCCTTCATGTGAAATCGTGAGGGGTCTTGGCCGAAGATATATTTGAAGAAGTCCCTAATGGCCGGACCCTGCGCGTTGGCCACTAATGCAACAGTCCTCTAAACTTGGTAGTTCCGAGGTACATTGCTAGTTTTTCTTTGCGGTAAAAAAAGTTTCACATATAAACTAAGCAATATAATTTAATTCGCCAATAGTGTATAGCCGGTAACATCCTCAAATCCGCTAACTTCCTAGACGAATGTATTTCTTTAATATTTTTTTGCTATTAAATTTATTTCGGTTACAATTCACGTCGAATGCGTAAACCATTTTTTTGTTTGCGTAATTATTACGAGCATTTTGATATATTCAATATAATTATCGTACAAGGCTATGTACACTTCATGTATGTTACGAATGGCTACGATAATGTTTATTTTAATTTACGGTAATGAGTTCAAACAAGTTTGACAACACAGTCAATGAAATTGTATTGGTTTATAAATGAACAATAACAAAATAATGAAATTCAAGGTAAAATACGTGTTGTTGGATCTTAAAGAATTACAATATGTACCCCTTTTTAATAAAATATATTATGTCTCAAATAGTTCTTTATTCTTTGTGTTATATCTACTTCTCTTTTTAGCATTGGAAATTCAAATAAGACAAAAAATAAAGAGAGAGAATGATTTCAGGTTTTATCAGAGAATATACGACACAAAATAGACCAAAAAATGTTCAACCGATACATCAATCATTTAAAATTCATTTGCAAATCCGCCGCTATTATCGCCGCATATAACTATTAGTGAAACAATGAGACGACCTCGGTGGCGCAGTGGTATAGTTCTTGCCACTGAATCGAGAGGTCCCGGGTTCGATCCCCGGTCGGGTCATGAAGGAAAATGATCTTTTTCTGATTGACCCGGGTTTGGATGTTTATCTATATATGTATTTGTTATAAAATATAGTATCGTTGAGTTAGTATCCCATAACACAAGTCTCGAACTTACTTTGGGGCTAGCTCGATCTGTGTGATTTGTCGTAATATATTTTTTATTATTTTATTATTTATAATGTAACACGTAGTTAACTGTACCAGTGTCTTCATTATATTATTTTTGGATTGTAAATTTGTGTGGTAGATGAATCTTTGATTAGAATCATACGAATTCAATGGCCGGTTTTTTAAAACCCGACAAAGATCGCAATGGTCATCTGATAAGGTTTTAAGTCAGAAATAGGTACGATTTTATGTCAAAAGCCATAAAAATCTAGTCGATAAGTAAAGTTTGGCCAATAAAATGTTGAACGTACCAACATTCGGACAAATCTACATTAATTTATTCATTTGTTTGTACTAAACTAACTAAGAAACATTCTAAAATAAAACTAACTGTTATTTAATAGTAACATGGTTATTTGCTTGAAGAATATAGGTAATTCAAATTAAAAATTTTAAATCTAGAATTCGAATTCAAAATTCTATCTAGTTAAGTTTGTTCATCGCGTAGATGTTTGGCGTCAAAAATGTACTAAAATGTAATTTACAACAATAATAACAGAAAATTGGAATTTTCATTGGTGTCCTTATCCTCATGACGAACCAAAGGTTACGTTAGAATAGGATCATTAAAACAGAGAACAGTTGCTAACCCATCGCGTATGAGAATAATTCTTATTGATTCTTACTTTGAAAAGAAAGAATTCAGTACTAAACTTAAGTCGTGACCTCCACCTGTACCGAATCAAATCAAATTTCCACAAAAACTGGACAGAAGGCACTTGTCATTCGTGATGTCCAGTCATGTCCCGAACGTGACCCGCACCTGTCGAGTTTCGGGACGCGGAAATATGTCGCATGCGACAAAAAATCAGTCACATCGCATGCGACAAAAGAATCACTCTCAAATCGTCACGGATCAAGTGGACCCATTGAGTTTCGATAAGGTCTCGGGACAGACCGAATATAAATTGGATACGGGGTTACTCGGCAGGAATTTTCTATGTATTGAACACGTTCTAAGTAGTATTTAAGGATAAGTATAAATCATATGAAACCGAAAGTTATGCTATAATATAGATATAACTTTCGATTTCGTATGATTTTGTGTTCGAGAGATAATCTTTCTGTACGGTAGTAGGTATTACTCCTATTCTTCGTATAATCAAGTACTAGGTCTCAAACGGACTTAAGTTAAAAGGACGACCAGTACATATAATCGGATTATAATAAGTGCATTGCATAGGTCCTATCAATATAACTGTCATATTAATGTAGATTGCAGAAGAGGTGCTAAAATGTTGCGTTTTAGTATCGCTTTGAACTGGTGATAAACGCTAAATTGATACGTCACAAAAAAAACTATATTTCAATGAAACAAAAACTTCATTGAGCATCCACTGCACAACACATTTTAACTGAAACAATAATACTATTTAACTACACATCTTATATTTAGAACATATTAAGTCAAAGAGGCAAAATGCCTGGAACCCAGTGAAGCAAGACTTTAGATAGACATAAAAACAACGAAGAAAAGCAACACGACGACCTCCACCTTGCACCGCGTCCAATCAAGTGTTATTTTCAGAAAAAGTCTACATGACTCCACAGTTCTCTGTCACCTGTACCGAACTGTGTCCTGATAAAAAATGTCCACTTACTATATGGTGGTGGTCAAATAAGTGTGACATGAAGACACGTGACCATAGAATTCGATTTTCAAAATAAATAAATAAAATAAATATATTAGGACAAATCACACAGATTGAGCTAGCCCCAAAGTAAGTTCGAGACTTGTGTTATGGGATACTAACTCAACGATACTATATTTTATAATAAATACATATATAGATAAACATCCAAGACCCGGGCCAATCAGAAAAAGATCATTTTCCATCATGACCCGACCGGGGATCGAACCCGGGACCTCTCGGTTCAGTGGCAAGAATCTTACCACTGCGCCACCGAGGTCGTCAAAAATGAAGCAAATTACCTATTTAATAGATACCTATTTACTTTGTTTTTTTTTTTGCATCGTCAGAGTAGAGAACTTGTTTCTTTTTTTACTAACACTGTTTTTATGTTCGATTGTTTAAACCATTTTCTATTTCTTGTTCTATATTTTGATATATTATGTTGCATCGCATCCATAAAATATTCCTTTCGATAAAATTCAACTTTCTAGTGACATCTGGCGCCCACGCTTAATACAGCTATTAGTACAAATTGGATTTTTACACCTACCGTATCGGTAATTAACGTATTGTATACTAAGTGGGCTGTTTTGGAATTTTGGTGATAAGACATAACTACGTTATTTATAACCTCACATTTAGATTAGCATTCGTTTCATTCTTTAGAGGTAAAACAATAAATAACTTGGGTGCGTGACTTGGATTTAAAATTCGAATTCGCACTGGCAGCTTTATAAACAATATGAAACAGATTTTTCAGAAAAAATTGCAATGTTCTTTATATGGTTTATAATAAACGTTTATGCTATTCAACACATCTTTAAAGTGTTGTACTTTCAATACTATTCCTTTCTACTTTCTAGATCGCTTTTAATTAGTTTACATATCGAGTTTACGGTATATCCTTAAAATTGTGAACAATCTTATAGAAGTCAGTTTTATTTTGAGAATACTATAAAATTTTCGCTATTTTAATTGTCCATATTCAAAACATTCATCATCACATGACACGGCATCATCGCTTGGACACTTCTGATATTCCGTTAGTCAATCAGCATCCGAGCGTCCAATTCCATGGGGTTATTCCCACCAGGTTCTGTCACGTAGCAACGTGGTGTTGCGGTCAGGTCAGACGATGTGGTCCAATGGTCAGGAAGTCAGTGCTTGACCTCAGTACGAGCAGATACCTGTCGCATTTTAATAAACTCCATTTTGAAAGTTTAGGAAAGATATTAATATAATATAGACCACTATTTGATCATAAAATTGTGAAGAAATTAGTGAGGACATTTCTATCTTCCAGGATAAATGTTACTGTATGAATTATCTTCTCCGTACTTTTAACTCTATGTAAAATTTCAAGAAGTTCAATAGATAAAGCGTGATGAGGTAATACAATAAATAAAGAAACTTACTTTTGTATCAGGTAATTGTTCAAATAAAACCAAACAAAATATAATCCATACATATACAATACAAAATAAAACAACAATTTCATATCTGTACAGGATAGTTCCATGTCTGTGGTCTGATCAGTCGACCTCCACCTAGTCAAGTGGAACGAACGACTCAAAAAAAAATCTTTCGTGATCTCAGATTACTGGTCGCACAGCACTTTTATTTTTCATTTTTTTCAACTCCATAGTTTTTGTGTTCAACGAGATTATAATGAGTTTACAATGAACTTCGGGGATAGGTTTTTTTTTACTTTTAAAGTTTGTGAACGAGGATACTTTATGACAAATAAATTGGGTATCAATTATTGAAAAGCTCAATGTACATAGACATAAAATTTACCATAGTTTAGTTAAGTTGTTTACTTCATAGTCAGAGATAGGTTTATGCCAAGTATTTGCCCCGTGTCTTCCCAAACAGATGGCTTTGCTCTCGAGCAAAGCCATCTACTAGTTGGGAAAAAAACTGAGCGTAAACCCATCTATGACTGTAAGTATTAATTCTGTCTCAGTACATGGGTGGTATACAGACGCATTCCTCAGGTCATGTGGAAGGCGCGACCTCGCTCCTCACTCCGCACCCAGCTCACGTACAGAGCATCCGTGCTCGCCTGTGGCTGCCAATACTAACGTGTTTCCTATGTTTCTTTGTTTGTCTGTCTTTATAACCTTTGCTATAGAACATTTGCGATTGACCTCTCTCTCTGTATCTATCACCTGAGAATTTTCCTTTCATTCTTATTTTCATTGGTACTTATTACATGGTTTGCGTCGTTAGTTGTCAGACTATTTGGCAATTACGTAATCCTTGATGATATCAAGCCTGCAGAAGGGCTAAATAGCGGAACATTTATCTCATATATATTTTTAATATTATATTTATTTTTTTAATATTTTAATGGTATTTATTCGTAATAATTTTACAAAAATAAATTTCTAGACGTGCTTCATTACCTAAGTCAGGTAGGTATAATAAAAATATATAGAAAAATGGACTATAATAATATACATTATACATTGAAAGCGATGCACGGACAGACATGAGTAACACCGGTGCAAATGTGGTTGAAAGTGATACACTGCGGTTTGAACCCAGGACCGTCACTATATTTATGCTATACCATAGTGGCAAATGTCAACACACGTCAAAACTAAAAAAATGGCCGAGTCATATTTGCGCACCTGTTTTGCGCACGAAGGATATCCCAAACCAACTAATAAAATGAATGTGAAAGTTTGTTTGCTACCTGTTCACGCTTTATCTACTCAACCAATCTTCTTGCAATTTCTTATACATAATTATAGTATATACGGAGCCTTTTCCATATAATGTATAAGAAATTACATATGCTAAGTACTTTTAATTCTGGGAAATTGTTTTCATAATTTTCCGTGGGAACACGCGGGCAAGACCGCGTGTATAAGCTAGTTTTCTAAAAATACAAAGACAATAAATGGGCATGTATGGCTTTGTATACCGTAAAAATATTTTTTTTATTTAGTATATTTTAAGTACATATTTATTTCATTACACTCGATGTTAACTCACCTAATAAGGATTTAAAAATGATTTTAAGCTAATCCATTTTTTATTTCATGCAACCTGTGTTTTTCTTTACATTTTCCATCAACTTGTGTGTTGAATGAATTCTATAATTAATAATATATAATAATTCTGATCCTACATAACTATATCTACTTTTAATTTAATTTAATTCTGTTAATTTCTTTCTTATTATACTAGTAGTTCCGAAGGAGGGTTAACGTAATACAGGTGGCCGGTAGTAAAATCATAGCCAAATCTTCAAATTTTTAAGATTTATTTTTACACTGACCATTGGCTTCGCAGCGTCATAGCCCCGAGTGCAACCGGGAACACGCAAAGATGAGTAAGTGAGAATTGGATATAAAATTCATCTTCCCTGCACTCTACGATACAGAACATCTACTTTAAATATCATTATAATATATGTAACGTCCATCCCACATCCGATCCATTGTAACATTGGTTATGTATAGTCTAACCCGACGTCCTAGCTAAACGCTGCACGACGCTATGCGACACGGCGACGACCTTTTATGTTTGATTAATAGCGACAGCATGACGGGCATGTATACTAAATGTATAATAAAATCGAATTATTTATTCAAAAAATAGACCTTCGTCGTTTCGTTTCGTAGTAATATCTCTAAAAGCTACAAATTTCTGGCATTACGAAATGTCCACTGTGCCGAAAATAACTCATTTAGACAGTGTTGGTCCCTATTATGCCAGAAGGGCTTACCATTATTGTTTCTTATATATTTTTTTCTCATTGTATAACAAATTACATAAAGTATATGGTGAAAAAGTATAAATACTGCGCTGCGACGCGCTGTGTTTGTCGCTTACCAAGGACTCCGAATAAGACGCAGTGACACAGTGTCACACTCCTGCGCATCATGGCAATGAGAGACGCGACTCACGCGCCGTACCACTTCCGGGGACAACCTTGCCATGATAAAGGTATGGTAATAAGGCCAAGGTAAGGAACTTTCATATTTTGAACTAGGGATCCGTCCCGGCTCGAGCAAAATCATAATCATCAATTAATTTAAGAACTTTGTTCTTGTCGGTGGAGCATTTCCCATCTTATTCTATCCTCAGCCATCGATTTCACCTCCCTATACGACACGAGCTCTGCCTACTCTTTGATTTCATCAAGGAATGCCCCTCTTGGCTTTCCTTTTCCTCTTCTTGCTTCGATTTTTCCTTCAATCAGATATTTCATAAAGTTGTCGTGTCGTATAAAGTGGCCAAACATCTTTCCCCTTCTTGTCTCTATTGCTTTCAATAACGTAAATGATCATAATAAGTAAACCTTAACCTTCCTATAAAAAACCCGCATTAATTCGTTGCGTAGAAAAAGATCTAAGCATAGACAGGGACAGGCAGAGAGAAGCGACTTTGTTTCATACAGTGTAGTGATTTACATGTATTTGTTTCACATATAACACATATTTTTTGCTTAATTTTGAAAATAACAATAAGATGAAAATGTTCTGGAGCGGAGTACGAATGTAATGTCAATTCCCACTCGATTCCAGAGATTTTTCATCTCATTATTTTTTTGAAAATTATGTAGTGATGTAAAGAGTGATGTAAAAGAGCATGGGTTGAGTGAGGGTAGAACTAACGGATTGTGGATAGTCGTGATACCCTTTATCACACAAGATGTAAAAAAGTATTATAACTACATGATATAAAAGAAAGTCGCCCTTAACAGCGTTGACAGACAGGGCTGTCTAAACTTTCTTTTAAACTACGCAACGGATTCCGATGCAGTTTTCACTATTATTTAGACAATTTTTTCCCGTAGACAAGATTATTAAACCACAACGCAAAAAGAGGGGTATTATAAGTTTGACCGCTCCGTGTGTCTGTTTGTGTACGTGGCCCTGCGATTGGATTTTAATGCGGGTTTTTTTTTATTTGATAGCTAATTTTTATGCGGTGGTTCATAGATATGTTTGATCAAAACCGGTTAAACCGATCAAAAGTTGTAGCGAAATTATGAAAGCCGGGGCTTTTTTAATTTGTCTAACAAAAACCTTGTAATTGTAGCAGTAATTGCGTAATACACGTGAAGTGAGGTGTAAGATTTGTAATACTTAACACTTTTTCCAAGAATGGTGAATGAAGGTTAATTATTATTACCACAATGATGTGGTGATAGGCTAATAATACTTCACACGGTGAGCTATGATATGAAATTATGAATCAACCAATAGTAACGCTTATTAGTCTAATTACAGCCAATTATATCAGCCAATATATAATAATTATTATTTGATGAAATATGCCGATGTTTCATAATGGTCGTCATGCCGGGGATCGAACCAGGAACCTCCAGTGTAGCAGGCACTGGAGATCCCGGGTTCGATCCCCGGTCAGGTCAAGATGGAAAATGATATTTTTCATATTGTCTTTGATCTTGGATGTTTATCTACCTATATGTATGTGTATGGTTTAAAAATATAGTATCGTTGAGTTACTATCCCATAACATCAAACTAACTGACTCAATCTGTGTGATTTGACCATAATATATATATATTTTTTATCGGATTAAGTACATATTGTGAATGGAAAGTCCATTTGTCATTTTATAGCTGTATACAATTGAGTCAAACTTCCAACAAATTCGGGTAGATCAGTGTTTGTTGTACCGTGTTTACAGTTCACAGAAACAGTCTTCACCGAAAGCACGTTTTGCCGAAAAAATATTTTTGGTTTCTCAAAATCTATCTATCAGACTTTTTGAGAAAATCCTACGGAAATGTCGTACTTTCGAGATAAAAAGTATGCCAAATTTCATAATAATTGGCCCATCCATTTTAGCGTGAAGAAGTAACAAACATACAAACTTTCTCCTTTATTAATATTAGTGGGATAGTAAGATTTAGACATCCTTGGGATAATCAATAAGGAGGACTTTTAGCTATATTCAGTATCGTCTAATCTTTAATTGAAATCTGTGTACCTGATATAACTATCTGGTCTTAATTTGTTAACCCCTAAATGCGTAAACCAATTTTTAAAAAACCAGTTATGAGCGACATTTTCGTGATAATTACTACAATTATTGTTTTATTGCTGTAGGTATGTAAAATACGTCGAGGTCTCATAATTATAATAACAGTGTGTAGATTTATATTGGTTAGAATTTTAATAAATGGTCTCATAAACATCCTTAAAAAAAGTCCAAAATAACAATAATGGGGTGTTTTGATTTCTCTTATTTTCCAATAACTTATTATATAAGAATCTAGTTACCCTATAATAACAATGTAAATAACTTTTTGTTGATCGTAATTTTATTATCCGGAATGATAGTTGCAATACGTTTGTTGCTTAATTGATAAGTAATCGCGCAATTATTTAATAGCTAAGTTATGGATTCGGCCTTGGTTAGAGGAAAAAGTTTATTTTTGATATTTATGTTTTTCCCTATAACCTATTTTTTCGTAAATAAATAAATTATTTATTTAAATTGTTTAATATAAAGTTTAAAAAATCAACTTACCTTTCACGAATTTCCAAAGATATTCCCCCTCTGTCGTTATATTCCTCAGTTTGGCAAATGAAAACACAGCGTCAATGTCACTGATCCACTTTATTTGCACTGTCCACACACAGATTATTTGCTAATAATAATAAAAAATCCAATTGCACTGTTATCGTGAAAAGTCAAGCTATCAGGGCAGTGGTTTACAAAACGCACACGTGGTTGCGTGTAGGTACACTTGGCCAATACAATACGACCTCAGCGCGCCAAACTGTCGGCTCGACTGAAACTCGCAAGAACACTCGCAACGCACAGCACAGGTGAAAACGCAACTGTGTGCCGCTTGAACTCATACGCGACCCTAGTGTTGTGTGGAGGTTACCGAGGTGAACCACGGCCATATGTGTGTGTGTGTGAACCATTTTGAACGTGTACTACGCAGATTTATTGCGTGCTCATATGTGTTCACAGGTGATCCACCATTGTATTCGTATGCATACACGCGGTCACATGTCAAACGCGCATGTGTGCCGCCTACCTGTGCAACTTATCAGTTTTGTTTTCCTCGTTTTAGGGTTAAAGAAAATAATATATCTGGCGGCCGTCCATTTCGCTCGCGGCTTCTGGTTGGAAGTCAAAACAATGAGCGTTAATATGTTTGAAGGACAATGTCCAAATATTATTGTTTTGTTGTTAGTGATGCCATTTGTTTCGCGTACCAGTCTTCGGTTACGTGATAACGTGATACATTTCTTGGGGACTACTCAAGTGGATTACCAAACATATGTAATACTCGCTACATAAAAGATTTGAGCACGCAGCGGATTTCCGCTAATATAAAACTAATTAATTCCAAGGATAGGTCGTCGATGCATAATTTGGTGATTAAAAACTTGCATTTGGTCTACAACGCGAAAAATATGTGAGAACGAAACCCAATGATAATTTATGAATACTCGTGATCATTTCCATAAAAATGTCATAAACAAACACAGATTTCGATCAATTCTAATGTTATATAAATAGGCTGGCCTATATACATTATTTATTGTTTTAGTAATCCGATACTAATACATACGATTTTAATTCTAATTTGAGATGATTTGTTTATGTATGTGGAATTTTGTAGTTAGAACTTCGGATTAAAACTGTACCTTAAATGTTTGATTCGAATTTGTTTATCCGGCAATTTTGGTTTGAAGGATGACAAACATCCAAAACCTTGAACTTTCACATGAGATTTGAATAACGGCACGTGTAAATCTACAACAATAAAGTTAGGATGCCTGAATTTCTTAGATTCCATTATAAATAATGCAAAACTCAAATGAAACCTGATAAAATGAGCGAATAGCGCGTCACGACAATTTTCCACGAATTTTCCACCCACTTAATTTGGTCGCATTATATCGTCATTGTCACATTACAGTGTGAGTAGATCATGCCTTCTGCACTTGTGAACTTTGTACAGCGTAAGGTCATGGATGTTTAGCACTAACACAATAGTTAACATCTCATGTCACCTTGACGTAAGCGCAAAGACATTGTCATTTATGGCAAAAAACCAAAGGTCCTATCTTGGTTTACTGTACTTTAAAATTGCACTTTACTCTGTAAGTATTAAAATCTGTTATCGGATATTCAAACAACGTATTGTTGGGCGTTTTTCAGAAAACCATTACGCATATCATGAAACGGTTTAAGTCTGTGTAACAGCAAACAAAAGTAGGCCATAACACTAGTACAGTAAAGTTGTAAATCGATCTAGTAAATTGAGGGAGATATAACATTCTTGCTTTGAACTTTTTAAATCGTGACTCGTCTATTTGTATTGTAATTTGCACCTAATCAGATGTAAAACTAGATTGATTATCAGCTATACGGACCACTTGAACGTTGATTGAAGTTCTTTGTTGTGCTGATGTACTTTTAGACAATTCTATTATGGCCGCGTTTTGGGGGTATTGTGTTAAACTATTGTTTAATATACTCCTACATGTTTTATAACCATAATGTTTCGATATTTTCTTACTTGGTTTATAAGGAAAGTGTTAATAAGACTAAATACGTCAAACTTGGTAAGTAAAGTACAGTCAACCACATGACTAGTTACCCTACGTAAATCTCTATACAATGGTAATAGCGACAAATTTGCATTGGTACTTCACTTCGTGTTAAATAAACTAACAGTGTTAGTAGTATTATGCAACTTTAAATGTCATTTCTTTTATTTTCCATCATTATATTTCCAGTGGATTTTGTATTAGTCTTTCTTACAAAAGCTTTTAGGAAACATGTCTGGAAGAAGATTTATTGAAATCTTTCAGATAATATAAACAATTACATATAATTCATACTTTTTCAAAGATTTCAGGTGTAATGTTACCAAACCCAACCATAGCAAAGATAATGAATTTACGAGTGATCGAGGCAACGTCTGCATTGACCGACCAATTACATTTTATATATTTAAATCTAATTTGTTAAATGTCCATGTAGGCCTTACATGGTAATTTAACAAATTAGAATTAAATATATAAAAACATGTTTTATTATAAAATTGCATTAATTTTATATAGTTAATGAAAACGTTACGCTAAATGCATAAATCCTATTACTATTATAAATGCAAAAGTTTGTGAGCATGTTGTGTGTATGTTTGGTACTCTATCACGCAAAATCTACTGGGCAGATTATAATGAAATTTGGTGCACGGGTAGAATATAACCTGGTATAATACATAAGGTACTTTTTATCCCGAAATTCCCACGGGAGCGAAGCCCTGGGGCGCAGCTAGTAGGATATATAAATAGGTCCTACATCTACATATAGTCGAAGTAATTGGTTACAAAACCTCGTAACCAGAGGGAGCAACAATATAGGTACAAGATTTTCAATTAACAGACAGACTACACGCGATCAGTATTGCTTATAAGCAATTTCAGTCGTAGAACTACGAAGATTAGCGGAGAACAGAATTTATGGAATATATATTTTTTTAATGATGGATATTTTAGGAAATGTAAAAGAGGCTACTAGGGACACAGTCTTATCAGCTGATAGGCAAACATAAGATTCACAAAAATGGTTGAGCCGAATATTCAGAATTGTAACATATATTTTTTATTTTTTAGTATGTCCCGGGCTTCGCGACGTCACAATCCCGAATGAAGCCGGGTATACGCGAAAATAAGAAACGAAGTGTAAACTTTTATCGTTTTTTTTCTATGGATGAGTGATCAAAAGTGTGTTATATTAAACTCCTACTACCCCTCTATATGTTGCTATACTCGTGAACTTTTATACAAAACCCTCCATGAACATACATTAGGATTTTTCACACTGACAAAATAATATACATAATGGAAATCGTTTGAAAATACAATTCTCACACAGCAAAATTATAACACAATAAATAAAGAGGGTTCGTACCTCCACGCGTAGTAATGCTAATACATTCTGGTTTTAATTTATTCCGGCCAGCAATTAAGGCTGTGTTCACAATGGGCCTGATGCGACAATTGTGAGCTAAAACAGGCTATCTGCATCGACCTGATGCGGGACACAGGTAAAAGGTACGGAGCATAAAGCCGAAGTGATAACTCGGATAGATAGCTTAATTGTACAATAAATGCTAATATTCAGCTATTGGATATTCTTGTTCATGTGGCGTGTAGTTGCTATATCTTCGATAGGATTTACGGTTTTTTTAAACCCTTCCTCAGCCGTTGAGAGTCGAAGCCCAAGGTCAACTTTCATACGTTTTCGAATCCATTCCACATTTCGTCGGCATGCCTAGTTGTTAGAACTTTAGCACGTATAAGTATCATCCTTGACACAGGGTTGAATTTCATCCCGGATAAAAAGTACTTCACGCGGCTAAAGTCGCAGGCAGAAGCCAGTATTATATTTATAAGTGGTCAGCTCATCCCTACAGCTAGTTATCTCCCGGCTGAGCACTAAATTTCCCGCGTCAGATCGGAAGCAGTGGCTCCGAAAGATTTATGACCGTCTCTCTGATTGCTTTGATTTTGAAGTAGTTATACGAGAGTGTACAGTCAACCACACATCAAGATAGACCTTTATACGATGGCAATAGCGGTGATTGAGCAATAATTTGGCAGGTCGTGGTCATTACGTGGAATGAAACACACACACAACAACTTTCTTGACACTATTAATGAAGTGGTTTGGTATTGCCTTCTCTGTTTCACACACAAGCACTGTGAAGGTTTCCTCACCATGTTTTCCTTTACAAGAAGGTGGTGGTCTATGAAAACTACTAATACATAAGTCAGATTGGTGTGCAAACACATGTGGAACGATAGAATTCAAACCCGGGACCTTTCGATCCAAAGGCGGGCGTCGGGCGTCTTAACCATTACACTTCTAACTGCTTCACTTATTAGTTCTATATTTAACTATATTTTTGTCATTTCCTCGTGTTTATAAATTATAGGTAACTAGTATGAACCCGCGGCTTCGCCCGCGAGAACTTTCCACGGGAAACATCCGGAAGTAATGAATGAAAATATGTCCTTCTCTGTATTCTTAACTATATGTACGAGAAATTTCAAGAAGATTGTTTGAGTAGATAAAGCGCGAAGTGGTAACAAACAAACATACTTACTTTCGCATTTATACAATTAGTTGGGAAATTGGGATTTATAAAATTTTGCAACGGCTGACAACCCTGCCAGCCAAGTCTTGAGCAACTACATACTATATTTAATCAAGCACTTAATTTTAATGTTCTCGTTACAACTACTGAGTGCCTTTGGTAAGTATTATCTTTATTTATAATGCTTCAATTTATTTATTACGTTTATTTTTCAAAGCGAACTTTTTTAGAAAATTATGTTTTTGGTAAGTTACCAAAAATGCCGATCTACTGAACTTAGCGAACTCATCCTGTACTTTATTTTTTCTTGCGATTTAGTTTAATGTGTTAGTAGTCGGATTTTTTTTTTGAAGTTTTTATTACTGTTCGGTGTAAGTGTCATATCTAATCGAATCAAAACTTAAAATATAAATACCTACTATTTCATTGTTTTTAGTTGACGACCTCGGTGGCGCAGTGGTAAAGATCATGCCACTGAACCGAGAAGTCCTGGGTTCGATCCCAGGTTGGGTCATGATAGAAAATGATATTTTTCTTATTGATCCGGGTCTTGGATGTTTATTTATATATGTATTTGTTATAAAATATAGTATCGTTGAGTTAGTATCCCATAACACAAGTCTCGAACTTACTTTGGGGCTAGCTCAATCAGTGTGATTTGTCCTAATATATTTATTTATATTTAAAAATGAATTACCTAATTACTTCGTTGCTTTGTGCTTCTGATCGCAAATTTGAATAGACATCAAATTATAATAAAATAGTGTCACAATAAAATAATGGCCGATCTCGTTATAATTTAAATAAACTTGGACTGATCGATTTATAGGTTCAATATTATAATAAGCTACAACACAACAACACAAATAAAATTATGCGCTGTAATAGTGAAAATGTGGTAAGCGACATAATTTTGATATTCCAATATCAACCTAAAATGTAAATTATTGAGGTCGGTTTTCCCATTGCAAGGTGAGCTAGAACGGTCGTAGAGCGAAGGTCGTTGAAGGTTGGCGCGCTTTTCCGCGATCTCCGGCACAGATTAAACAAGATGGCGGGAACGGCGCGTGCGCAGCCGCGCGGTCACTTAGTGGGCATCTAAAATGCTGCTATTGTAATTAATATTTATTGGAAAATCTATGTAGCCAATAGTAATACCAACTTATTATGTTTAAATAAATATGTCAGTATAATATTTAAGTTGTTATGTTAATAAGGAGTATGAGACATGATCTCCAATAATTTAACGACTGTAAGACCCATAGTAACTCCATGCTACAGAATATGTCTATTTATGAATTAACTGCTCAATAAATTAGTCTATAATTATGTGTCCCAGACACTACAATTAGTACGAGTACTACTATATTTTAAAAAATGCGCGTTTCTTACATTTTTGCTTCCTTAATACAAATTAAATAGACGCAGTCAGTAGACCTTCACTCCAAAAAAATCAATAGCGTAGCAAAATTTAGATTTAGAATGCGCCATTTTAACACATCTATTTCAAGTAAGCCCAGTAATAAATGTGCTTTTAATGGCCGATACCGCGGCACGAGCGAACAACCGATACCATTATGAATTTTGTCGAGTTCTACTTGTTCGAGTGGTATAAATCGTAACGGAACTCAGCCCCTAGTGGTGTTTTTAATTTGCAAATTGCAGGTTGTAAGGTCTGCACGCCGCTTGATCTATAAGGTAAGACCATCTGTTACTCAAACTGTAAAGTCGAGAATTGTAATTCTATGCCACGGGTAATTTTTACAATAATACTAAGTACTATTTGTAAATGCGGTGGTGATCAGGTTAAGACCCATCTGTGAATCGAAAGGTCCCAGGTTCGAATCCTGCGTGTGCCACGTTAGTTTGGACACTAATCTGATTTATGTATGGTAGTTTTGACCGACCGCCACTAGCTTCTGGTGAAAGAAAACATCGTGATTTTTGTGATAATTCTTCAATAGAGAAGTTTTAATTAATAGCGTCCAGTTTCCCTTCTTATTCTAAAGTAAGGAAGCTGTCGAAGTGTAAGCGAGAGAGCGCATTTTGATTTATTTATTATCAACATTTGTTAAAATTCATACTTTATTTTTATTAAAGTATTTGTCTAAATGTTACAAAACCACGTGATGCACCAATTGTCTAGAATTTAGAACTAAAATATTCGATTATCTTTCCCCAAACAGTATAGAATTAACATGTACAGATATTTAATTACGCTTATTAATATTTAGATGACGTGTCCCCTGGACAAAGATGTTAGTTTCATAGTTTTCCAACCGTCTGGGTCCATGGCAAAATGTAGCCATAGAAAATATACTAAAACAAAATGTATAAAACTATACAACCCCTATTTGAAAGAGACACTTCACATTTAGAGGATATATCGTCAACTGGGACCGCTTTGAAGTAACAGCCACTGGATCCATTTTTTTAAAATATGGACTCAGTGACTTCCGGGTACAAAAATAATTTAATAAATAGATCCGGCGACTGGGACCGCGGGTGTTTGAAAACATAACCCCGTCTTGTAGGAACAAGCGTCCAGCTGTTGCGACAACTACGTGACATTACGTAGGTATGTCATATAAAAGTAATATAATATATGCAACAGGTCGCACACGTAACGATGGTTGCTCTAAATGTAATGAGAATTTCTTTATTGTCAACTTCCTTGTTTGGCCCTATTTTATTTATATAAAAGCAATGCATATTAACTGTTGTCACTCAATATTAAATATATCCTCTTTTCTTTCTAAATTTATATGCGCTTTTTAAGCGCATGTTGATATAATTATAATTCACTCAAATCAATTTAAATCAATATTTAAAAAATAAACCTAACATTTTTAACACCAGTGTGCGAAAAGGTAAAAATAATTGAAATTATAAAATAGCCGATAGTCTCTTAATTGATAATTAAACTGAATTAGTGTAAAATAAGGTATTGTTGGCAATTTATACTTGTATTGATAAAAAAAAAAACAATCAAGGTTTACTAAAATTATTCATAAACTTCCCTGTTTCACTCTTCACTATGATTTTGGAAATTGGTTGAGTGGTTTTAAAGATTACCCCTACACACAAACCTTCAGTTCTTTTTTATAATATTAGTATAGATTACTAGTCATCCAGTCTGTAATTAAGTCTGGGACTCATCAAGTTGTATCACTGATTCGTTTCACAACTCAATAGTTAACTCGATGGTTAAGACGTCGTAAAATATATAAGAGTAATTATGAAACTGTAACATGCTATATTTCTATAACGGAATCTCATTCTAATTTTACGTGTGTCTTATTAAAACAGGAAATTGCTTTCTCGTCAAATTGGACGCACCGTTCTAGTTCAAATGATGATAATGTACAGTCACCAACACAACATGATTGTCCCTATTACCGTCGCATAGAGTATGATGTTCAAGCGGGGTAACTTGCAGTTTACTATAGTTTCATTATTTGACTCGCGATTAATTGTTTTTACTTCCTCACTTTTAACTATCCACATATTGTCCTCAAAACTCCTTAAACCTAACAAGATGAAAGCAAAAGTGAGTTCAATTTGCGATTCTAGATTTTACGGTGTACAATATCTATATAACGGTTAGTTAATGGTGAATTGTTAATGTGTCCTTAGCTTAGCCCAAACAACTGAAAATTTTAAGCTCTTTAAGTTCTAGCTTACTATTTAAGTGTAGAAATAAAATTATTATGAAAAAGTATTTAATAAATAGATTAAATTGCTTATAAAAATGAGAGCATTGAAATCAGATTTTACATTCATTTCAGAATTGTAAATTACACAGTTACGCATATCACACCAATTTATCTTTGTGTTATAATTAAATTAATAGTCTGGATGAAAATCAATACCATTATTTAAAAAAAAACAATTCAAAATTGTTCTACAGCGTAGTGTTGCTACACAATTTCTCCGTCACCGCTGTCGATGCGATATCGTCGACAATTAGTGTTGTTCTATCGATAATTACATCGGTAGTTTACTGCGAAGCGCTTGTCCCGTGATAATTGGTGGGTTAGCGAGTGGCCGGTGTATGCAATTAGCTGAAATTGGGAGCAAGCTAGACTTAAGACAAGATATATGTTTCAAATGTGAGGATCCTAGAGGGACCCTAGGGACAGATTTGTAAGCGCCTAAGGTGACAGGTCCATGGTGTCATGGCCCTTTGTTCGACCATTGTCTAGTGTTAATTGACAAATGTAATTTGCATCACACGCAATTTTACAATACTTACCGTGTCATTTAAACCGAGCTACATAGATCAATTAAAAAGAAAAATATTACACGGCAGAGCTGTGATAATATAATTAAGTTGACAGGTCAAGAAGAAAATTTTAGTTGTTAATTCTTTACAAATCTTAAAGTACTCACGATATTAGACTCCTACGGTTATCCTGAAAATCCGACCCAATATTGACATACCTGTAAACGAAAAAAGAACATTAAAATGGTAACTGGCCGAATGGATTCCACGTGATAAAAATAAAAAATATATTATATCAATGCTTTATTTAGTAACTGTGTTTATAACAGGTCGGTACTTTTTCATATTGAACAATTATGAAACTATACGATGATCTTTATGAAATATTTACATTATTATATCCATTCATTAAGTACAATAAAAACCATTCATTTAATTAAGATCTAAACTTATTTTAAAATATTTAAGCAATATGTGAGAAATTATGGCTTTATTCGACAAAGACATTCGAATCTATGAGGGTTTCTACGAAGGAGTTAGTTAATGGTTAATAACCACACTTATCTTAAAAATCGTTCGTGATCTCCTGTTTATCACAAAGACATTATATTTTAACTGTTTATAACACCATTTCTGTTGTATCGCTGTGTGGGCTTTTTAAATTATGTCAGCTGTGAAATATGGTCTAGCCGTCGGCAGTAGAAAGTAGGGACTAGGCTAGATAGCCAATCATACTCGTTGGTCAGTTGTTTTGATAGTATTATATTATTCTTTTAAGGTGTTGTTTATCACATTTTTATCAATTTCTTTTACTTCTTAGCGAAAAATAAAAAATACTTTAACAAATTATGACACACTAGATAAATAATTTTATTAGGAAGTATTATAATGTTTTTTTATAAAACAATGTTGTCACAGTTGACTAAATCTGAAACGGTGTCCACCCAAATCCTTCGATGAAATATGTGCAAGAAATTGGACTGTAATTATGTTCCATAAATTAAATTAACAACAATAATTCAATTTTATACCAGCTTTGGAGCGTCACAGCCAATGTGGAGTGGCACAAGTCAGAGTAAAATGTGAAATGCTTAGTTATCTTTTACTAAATCTACAGTTCCCTTATGTTGCTTTCCACAGACAATTCTATAACATCAAGAGACAGTACGCTCTCTGGATACTTGGCTCGTAAAATGAAAGGTTTACAGTTCCGAAGATAATATTGTAATGCGACAAGCGAGGCTTTTATTTACTTCTATCTTCGTTCATAATAACAACCGGTAGCGAACTGTAACGGCCCTAATTCTGACTATTTTACTCTCCCAACGGGTCAGTTTATGTTTAACTAGCGACCTGTCCCGGCTTTGCACAGGCCATCGAAGTATTTATAAACCGTCGGGAATACATTGTTTAATCATAGTGAAAACTGCATTAAAATCGTTGAGTCTTTTAAAAGAAGAAACCTGAGAAACAAGCGCGGAGGGCGACTTTGTTGTAATTTTGTAATACTATGTAATGACACAGCTTTTGAAACACATTGACTTGTACTAGTGATGCACTCCTTTTTGTGAGGCTTGTGGTTCCCGCTCTATAATATAGTACCATTCTACAACCTCCTGTTATAAATTAAGTAGCTTTAGATGAATGCCATCATACAAAGCGACTAAGAGATAAAAACCTTCACAGATAGGCAAAAAGGGCATTTCCAATGTGGGTTGACATCAGACTTGTTGCTGGTCGTAAAATAATAATATTTTTTTCAAAATTGAAAGGAACATTTTTAAACAGACCCTTAGTGCCGGTAATACTACTTTTTTATGCCAGCTCCAGTTCAACTGATACATGTCGACGCGAATGCGTGAACATTGCGTAATTTGTGTTGAGAGCTTTTATTTATCGCAATGTAAAACCAGCAATGTATACCGAATGCGCCAAAGTTCGCGTGCTATTCTTCTTATTAGCATGCCGATGGCATTTGACAGCGAGAACAAGTCAAATCATGTCTTACCAAAAATAAAAAAACAAGAGCCCCACACTACATACATTTAAATTACAAGTTGCATTTCCTTGCTATCCTCTACCACAGCTTATCAATAGGTTGCGAGATGACAAGCTGATATTACGCCGACCGCGAGTGGGCGAGCTTGGAGATATAATACTAGATGGATGAGGAAATCACAATTTCATTTAATTGTAACTGTGTTTAAGATTTTGTCATCTTTATCCTGTAAAGTCAGTTAACTTTAAATATTGAATCATATCACTATGGCAGCTTTTGGCCGCGTCTTCAAATTACGTTGACCTAAAATCAATTAATTTTAGCAAGAAGTAATGTAATTGAAAAAAATCTGAAAACCGTAATTACTGTACAGGCAACATCACGTCAAGTTGGTATACATTTCTATGTATAGCAACTCTATTTAACGGAATTAACTGCAATTTTCAATGATTTTTTATAGCTTTTTGTGCTGTTGACTGTCAATATAATTATCTCACCAAAGCCAGGTAAACGTGCCCACTGCTGGGGCACAGGACTTCCTTATGGATGGATAAGAAGTATGGGCCATGAGCCACCACGCGGACCCATTACTGTTGACTGTACAGAACCATATATTCGGTAGTTCTGTAAAATCAAATTTTACGGAATCTTCGGTTTTTACCATATGCCACATCTAGTAATATTGATCTTTGTAAAAGGCGATTGTGGACAAAGCCTCGCTTTGTCGAAATTACGGCCTCCTCGGAACCACCTGAATAAAGTAGCTTACCCTTGATATTATACACTAACCCTTATCTTGAGATTTGTGTGAATGTGTACAGTCAGCCTTATGCCAAATCATTGTATACAGAACTTTATGCGATGGTTATAGGGATGAATTTACAATAATTTTGGGTAGGGTGATGTGCTGTTTACTGTACACACCATTTTCTTTTATTATTTGACAATTTTATTTGTTTACTGGTAAGCATTAAAATGAATAGGTACCACGTATGATAATGGAGAATTTGTTTGTTGAACGCGCTGAAATCTGGAAATAGCGGTACTATTTATTTGATGGTGATGTATGTATTTTTGTTTATTTTTTTTCTTTATATTTCTCATATATAACTTAGGACCACATCGGTTCGAGAATTATGGATTCTAAAAGGAACGCTTTTGCCCAGCAATTGGATACATATTTTGTGTCCAAGTAGTTGTTGTGTGTTTAAGTAAAAAATTTGCCGAAAATGCCAAACAAAAGTACAGTTCCAGTGTGAAATACCTACACGCAGGTGAAGCTGTGGACAAAAGCTAGTCAAAAGAAAAGTACGTCGACTGTCCCTCCAAAATGGTCCGTGTTTGTTTACTAACCCTTTGTTTTATATGCCTAAGATTTATTTACTTTATATAAATCTGTTTCTTTGTAGCGTCTCGCCGCCAATGGAAGCGCGCCTTAATATTTTGAAGTGTCGAACAATGGTATAACGTATCGGTAGCTATCACTACCAGGTTAAACCATGGAGTTAAATTACAAGAGTTGATAACTTGAAAAAATGCGGAATATTGCACAGTTATTTTGTGAATTTAACAAAAACTTACAATAATCCTGAACACCTGAAAATCAACGCTCATATCTGTTTTTAATGTTCTTATTGTAATAAATCTTGATGACTTAATTATTATAATGTTTAACGATTTTTATAGGACATTAATTAAAAAAATACAATATACAAGGACTTTTTATTTTTTTTAATAAATAATTTAACGCCAAATAAGCTAATAATATATCAAGTAAGAATGCTTGTAATTTATTTATTTATCCGAACAGATCCCAATCCAATAATAGATAAGCTGTAAGCATTTATAAGCAAATTAATCCAAAGGAACCTAACATATGTACTTGTAAATATATCTTGTAGAAAGATAAATATTAATATATGATCGTAACATTTTAAAATTATTTAATTGACAATGACTTTTTATGATACACGTGTCTTCGATTTGATAAGGTTTGTCGTCTCCACAAATATACCTCAGTGTCTATGACTACTAGATTTAGCCCGGTTTCTCCTGGATCCGGAGACCGTACTGACCCTCCCTTTGAAATATAAACCCCATTGTTTCTTGATAAACAGTCCAGGGATTGTGAAGGCAGAATGTATGGTGCGTAACACCGCCACATTGAGAACCGCTGAGGTAATATTCTAAGAATATTTCGCTTGAGCTACTGTAGATATTATCAATTTAATAAAGCAAGGCTAAGGTTGTGATTTTATATTTATACCTAAGTATAATTTCCTTGGGTCAGTTGCATTACTCACCAAGTAATAGAACACTCAAGACAAAACTTGTATTTGCAAGTCATATACGCTCCAACTAGCACAACCAAACTCATAAAGTTTAGCCGTTGATGGAGACGTCAAGATGGACATCAATATGAGATAATTAAAAAAAAATCCGTTTTTTAGGCGAAATAAAATTGCGACAAAAATGTTTTCATTTAGAAAGAGAACCTACAATTTGTGGAACTACCAATATCGGCTACATTGTTGTCAAATCTAAATCAAAATTCAAGTGAAATCAAATTTTAGTCAATATGTTTAGTTTATGTCAAAAAGTCTATTTAAATATTTATAGCTGTTAAATTATAAAAAGACACCAATTAAAATGTTCCATATTTCGTTTTTATTTTTACACTACTTACAACGTTTTATTGTGTGTATGAACTTCCTGTATTCTCGCTATACCTTATTCAATTTTGTTTACCACTTTTTCAATTACGGTGACCTTTATATCTTCCGCTTCGAGCTGTCAATTACTTTAATTTGATACAGTTATTTCAAAATTATGCATTCGTCTCATGGTTTCCCACAAGAAATGGCATTTTAAGTAAATAATTGGCTGAAATTATGTCCTCTGAACACTGTCATTGCTGAAAATTATAGTGAAAGTATTATAATAATGAGATGAAAATATTCTGGAATCGAGCGGAAATTGAACCCGCGCCCCTGTCTATCCGTGACAGTGCTCTTGACCACTGAGCTATCGAGACCATCTTTACGTCTTACGCCGACCTACACAGGTACTCTTAACTAATCACATACCCCAATGTTACAAGTAAAAAAATATGTTTTTTTTAATATACTCTATCGACAGGGGTGCGGTTCAATTCCCGCTCGATTCCAGATTTTTTTTCATTTCATTATTATTTTCAAAAATAAGTTATAAAGCATGTGTGACATGTGTAACAAATCCATTTCAATTGCGAAAGTAAATTAAAGAATCGACGAAATGTGATAAATTTTCTCTCTATGTTGGACAGATAAAGTTGACCCGCACGTAAGGAGGAGGATTAGAATAGCTACGTAGTGGCTACATAGTGTTACTTGCTGATTAATACGATATACAAGATAGGTAGAATGCATCGTATTGCACGCAACGTGTGCATTCATACGGATTCATGAAAACGGTTTATTGATAAAAAAATATCTTTGTATAGGAGTTCTCAGTTAGTCATTGTGTAAATGCTAACTCAGATAATTGAAAATCATTCCAATATTTTGGTTTTAAGTGAATTAAAAAAAGGAAGCAAATAAGTTTTGCTTCTCCAATTGACAGGTCATTACTTCTCTTTTGTTACTCTCAAGCTTGTTCTATTGTATCTCTCTCCAGCTCTCTGTCGTCAGCACTTCCTCAGCCGATAGGCATCGGAGTCCAGGATTCGCTTTCCTACTTTTTACCCACATCATAAACATAAAATCCTAAAAGAATTTATGTATCTTTAAAAGTTCTATATAATTATAACACTTATAAAACTTTTTAAAGTAACATATTGTGTTTCGGAGACAAAGTCGAAACGCTTTTAATTAACAAGTGGGTTAATTGTAATGGATAAGTTTGGCAGTAAGTAGCTGCCGTAAAATCGGTGAATAATTAAGATACCGTGGAATTTGGAGCACTTGATTATTTCCCATTAAATAAACGTATATATAATATGTTTAGCTTCGGATACAATTTGGTTCTTTTTGGTTTTTGAGTTTTCTTAACGAGCATTTCGTTAATATATTGCAACTGTAATCTGAAATTAAGTCGGTATATAACATAAATTCAATTCATAAAAAAGCGTAGAAAAGAAACGAATTTACCTACTTAAAATTAAAAATTTATAAATGTTATCAAAAGATTTAAATCAAAATCTTCAGCTGTAAATATTGTTACTAACGTAAATATATGTTAAGAAACCAATATGTTAAGTAATATGTCGAGTCATTGTCAATTACAGTAAATATTATTGACATTTATACATATAATAAAACTGAAGTAAGCTAGTCTGTACACAGGAGATATAATATTAAAGAAAAAAATGTGGGGGTTTTTATGGGACTAATTATATAATATAAACTGTAATAAAATAAACTGTTTATTTGCGCTTCACGCTAAAACTACTGTATCTAAATTGATGCGGTTTTTACAGTTGTATAGCAGATGGTCTAACTTAAAATCTGATATAGGTTTCATCGCGATAAGTTGCTTAGAACCCGAGATACTCGTATTGACAAAAATAAGTTATGAGCGGACACAAGTAATAAACGCGGGTGAAACCGCGGGCAAAAGCTAGTGACTTAATAAAAATATAAGAAGAAATAAATTATTATTTATTATTATAATTATTATATATTTGGGTAATTCTGTCATATGAAAATATGATCTTTCACACGCGAAGGAATAAAAAAACTCGATGTAACATTTAGTCCGAGCATAAAAGGACATTTCTCCAAAACTCATTAACTGCACGTTATAATTATCGATATTTATTGGCAGAAGGCATTAATTACGTTGTTTATTGATAAGACATATACGAAATATGACAGAACACGCAGCACGGCGGCGGATGAAAGAGGGACTGCACTTACGCGATGCCTGTATCTATAGTCAGAGAAAGTAAAAAAGAAAATTGTTTTTTTATTTACATGTCAAAAGAAGAAGGAATATTCTATACTAATATCAGAAATGCAAAGTCTATCTATCTATTTGTCTGTCTGTTCCGCTTACACCGCTAAACCCCTTGACCCATTTTAATGAAATGGTATGAATTGTAGTTAAAGACCCATATAAAGCATAGGCCCCTTTTTTAAAATCAACCCAACCCCCAAATTACTATAATGTTAGGCGTACCTCGAAAGTTTGTTTGTTCCGCTTTAGCAGAGAATTGCACACGGGTGAATTATTAACTTATTATCGCAACACTATAACAGAATATACTTGTGCAAGTACCTATTATTCGCATACTGTAGATATGTATTACTGTGTGTAAAAATCACAAATACGAAAAAACAAACTTATAAAAAACTAGCGGCCCGTCCCGGCTTTGTTCGAGTAAAATCTTAATAAATTATACACCTAAACCTTCCTCAGGAACCACACTAACTATTAGTAAAAACCGCATGATAATCCGTGTAATGGTTTTTGAGTTTATCGCGAACAGACAGACCGACAGACGCGGCAAAGGACTTTGTTTTACAATATGTAAGGAAGACACAATCCAAAGCATTGTCAATTATAATAATGATAATAAATAACTTGAAGACCTGACTATAAATACCGGTGGTCAGTGGAATGTGCTACAGTTTAAATGAGGCTTGCCGGGAGTCGAACCGGTTTCGCCTCCGCAGTTTGGCGAAAGGCCGCCGAGCCATGATATACGGCTAAAATTAAATCCCGGCTCGACCGGACTGCTGTTGAGAAATGAGACCATGGACAATAAAACCATTTTATACACTTACTGTTTGTTTACCTATCAGTTAAAATTAAGTCACTGTTTAAGAACCCATCGTGTACTAACACTGGCTGTTGTTTGGTTTTTGACGTTTCTCAAACTATACGGATTTCCTTACTAGCTTCTCTCTCTCTAATCTGAGCGTTTTCCCAATTTCTTCCTCAACTGTTAGGCGTCAGAGCCCTGGGTATGATTTCCTATTCTCTCTCTTTCTCAGCGTCATTAGTGGTCATACTAACCACTGGATTACGAGTATTGGAAAACATTGTGAGAAAATTTTATGTTATTGAAACACCATAAAGATACGACTATGACTTAACAAAATCGCCTCCCTGGGTATATAGCTAGAGTAGACGTCGATGTATACTTAGTATAATTATTTTCCATACGTTTGCAAAGACATACTGACGACGCAGATGGTGAAAAGGCATTACAACTTTGTTGCAGCCTTGTTTATGGCATAGGTTAGTATTAGTGGCCACTACAAAAGCCTTATACTAAGTAGAGTACTTAACCATCTGATAAATGGCTACTGCAAGTTACGCATTTAAAGCAGCAAGGGTTTGCTATCGCCCGGACTGACGATCAGTGTAAAATAACTTGAATTGAAATAAATATAAATAAATATGTCGCAGTTTTCAACTTAATAATTTGATAGATATTAAAAATACTGGCCGGAAATAAAAAAGAAAGATTTTTTTGTTAAGATGTTTTTTTTGAGAACGCTAATTATTTAAGTATTTATTATATTTTATGAAAACGTCATGTTATATGTTGAATTTAATTTTTTTATCGGAGTGACGCACTATTTCAGAGTCATAATGATGATATTATTCAATAATGTTCTTCCTAATAATGAGAACTAAATCAAGTCATTGACAAAATTGGTCAACTAAAGCGAAATAAAATTACTTTTTGGTTAAAAAAACTTTAAGCACATTTAATAATAATCCATTTTTTTATCCAGTAAAATAGTTTCTCTGAAAACCAACATTTCATATCAACATTTATTTTGTTCTAGACATCTTCGTTCCTGAACAAGTGATTTACAGTATCATTGCCAAATTATGGGTTCAGTATTTACCCACATTATTCCCAAAAATCCAGACGGGAACACATCTATTCGTTAGACTTTTTAGATTAGTGCAATATATAATACAGGACGAAAACACATCTCTGATTGGTAGTAAAATCTTGGTGATACGTGGAAACTATTCCAGATGATTGCAAATGAAAGGAGCTGTGAATGGGCAACCCGATGCGTTTGATTCAAGCTAAAGCAGCAGTAAAGTGTAGCGAATTAGGAATGCTGCATTATGTAGCGATGTTGGAAAGTAGGAGATGTGGCTAGCTTGAGGCTTCGAATGTATTGGAGACTATTGTCAAACTATAATAAACTAGCAGCCCGTCCCGGCTTCGCTCGGGTAAAACCTTAATAACACTTCCTCAGATATCACCCTATATGGATAATTAGATTTAATTACTAATTTCCATCAAGATTAAAATGCCAGTAATATGGTCCAATGTTAATTTAATTTTCATTATACATTAACAGTTACTGATTTACCAGTAAGTTTCTTGTTTTGTACAATTATATTGTAACGTTTAAAACATTTTTTAAAATATTTCCTTAAATAATTATTAAATGTATTATAAGTATCACTAGTGTCTGCCTACGTGCTCACTCGTGTATATGAAATTGGACGCCTAACTGACTTATTAATGAAGGCTAGGCTGAATCTTGACATTTTATAGACATTCTTTATAAAAAACCTAAAACTGTCAAGTTTTTACGTTCTGTTTCACTCTCATATTCACGTGTTTCACTTGGGGCTGTAGCGTCGGGAAGCTCGAGGTCAGAATAAAAATATAGTTTTTTGAATATTTGGTTATGAATATACTAATGGCGTCGGACGTCCGTCCTCCATGGAAATGCTATTGTTACCTATCAGCAGACAGGTCTATAAGTTCTTTAGTCGTCTATAAGTTCTTTAGTCGTAAACATTGAAATAAGCACCCAGTTTTTCATCTCTTTACTTCTCTGATCTATAGAATTAGTTGAAGTACTTTTTATGACTTAACAGAAACTAGGCTCTTACTCAAGTTGCGCTGTCGAAGATCTCATAGATACCTTAACTACAAAACCCTTCTCTAATCCATGATCTAAAGCTGTGTGTATGAGACTGAAGTTACACAGAAAATATAGTTTTTAACTTTCATAATTTATTTTCTAATTTACTAAAAAGATTACCTGATAAGTTCAGCAATTCTAATTTTAAACTGTCTGGCGAACTATTCATTAAGAGCCATGTCCCATTGGTTGTGCTCCGTTATTTTGTACAGGTTTTGACACTGACGTGCGTTGACGTACGTCGAAACTTCACACAATTTCTGCGTTGTCTGCGACGAACATTAAACCGACGACGGAGCGCGACTGAGCAATAGGGCATATCTGTACAGTGAGAACTATTCTATGCTCTTATTGGTCCATCAGTCCACAAAATGCACTCAACCCTAGGATATATATTGCGCGAGGTGATAAAATCTAGCCAGTCGGCCGCAAGTCGCGGTGTTATCAAGATCAGGAGCCCGCGAACAAGCGGCCGCAGGTCGTTTCATACAAATTGTATGGCCTATCTGTCCCTACTTTTGGGCATAGTTACCCTATAGTCTTCTTGTACAATGTCCAGGCTAATGGCGACTGGAATCAATGGTGCGAACGACTTTCGGTTAGATTTGTATCGCTTTTGGATTGTGGGAAGTTGCGGTAGTGAATTCTAATGGGTTGTTTTCTTCAAGTTTGGTACCGTACGGAAAACCTATGTACATAAACACAGATTACACAAATTAACTTAAATTCCTCCAAATGAACCATTTTTTTTAAATAAAATAACCAATAGGATCTTGATGTAGAAACAAAAGGAATATCCAGCACCCACATTCATCATTCACAAATTTGGACATTTTTAACAGGACATACAAGTTTTATAAGGTTAGATTAAATAGCTAACCTGAACACAGATTTTTACAACAAATACTCTGCACTTAACATACAAAAAGGATTTCATTAAAGTGTCATGTTTAATGTGTACGCCTCCTTACCATCTGTTCTGCGAATCTCCAGACAAAACCTTCTGACCGCTTGTCGCTACGAATTTTACTCAGTGAAGTGAGTTGACGGTGTCGGGTCACCAATGTTAAAATGTTTTTTTACAACACTGGGTTAATTAAAATAACTAGAACTGGAAATCAAAAAGCCAAAAACAAGTGCTGTTATTTGATTTTATTCTATCTTTATTTTTAGCGGCCAGTAGTCGCCAGGCTATTTTCTAATTTCGATACGACATTTTTAAATTCCGAACGCGAAATATTTTGTTTAATATGTTTTTTTTTTTCGATAACACAATTACTGTGAGAATTTATACAATCACACTAGAGTGCAGCACTAGCATTCGGTGTATACAGTGTACGTGCACCATGGTAACGAATGTTTACCAAAGCGGCTGTCTACGACGGAAGTAGCACTGCGCAATACGCAATGTACTTATTAATTCATCGCGGCGCGTGTTACGACCACTTGACCTGCTTCACCGAGCCATGTCGCTAATAAGGATGGTACTAAATAAAAACTTCCCAAATATTAGAACGTCACTATTCCATTTCAATTCCAACCTTAATAATTTAAATCACTTTTAGCGAATTTAAGATATTGGGAAATATATTATTTTTTTTAACTTTGACAAATATTGATTTATCAGATATGGAATGTACAGTTGATCGCATGTCAAGCTAACCTGCATAAATCTTTATGATCAGGAAATGAGCTAGATATCGCAATGAATTGATGATAAAACAAATAAATAAAAAGGGTGTCGTAGATTCTAAAGTTGATTTTTTTCTTCTATAGAACTTTACCTATCTTAAATTGCTTTTATATTTCAATTACTCATCTTTAGACATTGTCACAAATGATGCACTATGCAAGCATCCTAATTAAAGTGGCACAAACAAGACTTGAACGTTCGACAAATGAAAGAAATCACATTCACAAGTAACTGAACCACAGTTTAATAATTAATGTTTCATGGCGGTCAATAACTGGATCACTTTATTATTACGCCTCGCAGGCTGTGGGAGTCGTTGGGCGACTTGGACCGCAACAAACTTAGCCCGCGGTCCCAGCCGCCAACCACTGTTTTTGAATGAGATTACTGCGACCAAAATCCAAGTCACCAAGTTTATTATATTTGGAATCGGGAATTTGGTCCACCGAGACACAATCAATCATAGGGATAGTACTCTTTTAGTGTTATGTTAGTTTGGTAGTTTTGATGCACACAAGTTCCATCTTGGGCATACTTTCTTACGTTCTAATCTCCTAGTAGGTACAACACACGTACAAAATAAAATTATTTCTTTCCTTCATTATTTTCTTTGTTTTTTATTTACCACTGTTCTGTTCATTGATATTTTAATTTTTTGCCTGTGGTCAAATTACCCATTCTAAAAAAAGGCTTCGGCAATTGAGACCGCGGCCAATTTTATAGCGATCCCAATCGCCTAATGACTTGTGGTAGATGTCGATACTGGATTATGTAAGAGACAGGTTACGGGTGAAAGGTCCCGCTATGGTTTCGAGACCTTATTCCTAGGCTTGAAATTAAAGAAATAACCCTTTTATAACGAAACGGGATGTTTTGTTTTTTGTGGAGTGTGTTTCCGCCCTAGAATAGGACTCAACTCCATATCCTTCCGCGGATGTCTTACGAGGCGGCTATAAGCTATTAGCAACAATGCCATTTCCAAGGAGGGTTGACATCAGACTGCCGGCCGGTTATATAATCACAGTCTAATCTTCAAAATTTTAAGGTTATTTTTTAAGCTGACCCCGAACGCATTGGGAATATCCCGAGATAGAGAGGATATTTTGTTTGTCGTTGCCACTGACAGTTTAAAGATTATTTATCCTAAGCCTAACTAATATTATTAATGCAAAAGTAAGTTGGTTACCTCATTAATCCTCTTAAAATTTTGCATAATTACATGTATCAAAAGTACGAATAAGAACATAGGTACCATTCAGTCGCAGGAAAAGCTAATATTAAAACACTATGTTAACTCTGGTCTAGATATTTTGCTACGCATGCACTAAACTTCGTTTAAAAATCATTTTATCTTTTAGAAAAACTCATACGACTTGATATTTTACTTATATCTTATGTACCTGTAGGTACTTATGGGGAAAAGCAAGCTGCATCCCACAATTCTACTTTCTTATATTCTAAATCCATGAAACGAACTTACTAGATTACTTGCCGTTTATGGAACAACAAAAATATAAACGAAACACGCAATAAAAAAAAATCTAGACGAACGTGTTCGATTTTCAAAATCATCATTAAAATTAAAATAGATTAAACCTAATAAAATACATTTAAAATTGGATGATGACCAATTGACCAATCAGTAATGTATCACAAAAAAGAATAAATAAAAACCTACCGTTATTGGTGAGGTTGTGGACGTCCCGCTGTGCGCTTCCTGAAACAATATTATAGCTAGTTTATGGAGGAAGCATTCACTTCGTATTTTCTTTGCGACTGTACCCGACCGGTTTGTAAGGAAGCGAGATAATCCTTTTAAAATTCTGAATGCGTACATTGCTTTTCACGCTATTACATTTCTAACATTACTGAAGCCTAACACAAATTATGAACTTCGTTTTTATTAGCATAAAATCCAATCTTGAGCCGAAATGTTATAATGTAGTAACAGTTCTGTTGTGTCATGCAAATATAGAACATAATTACTTCTAATCTGAATTTATTTCGAGTGTGATTGCCCTCCTAAAATAGCATCACTCCATATCTTCCCACAGAAATCGTACGAGGCTAGTAAAATAGTAGTAATAATTAACAGCTGAGAGGCAACAGCATTTCAAAAAGAAGTGGGACGGCGGGCAGCGGCCGGTCTTGGCACTAGTTCTTGAAAGCTGTTGTATATTTGAGTGTTGTGCGGTGTGTGAAGATATTTGTTACACAATCACGCAGAGAATAAACTTATTTCTATTAAATTTAGTATACTATGTAAGAATGGGCACATTTATCTCGAAAATTCGTACGCAAGCAAAGACCCGCTCCGGACCGCTGATAATAAGGAAATATATTTCTTAAGTGACACACAAAAAATCTACAACATGAGTAGGTAACACTGCCGTATTATTTAATACTAGTTTTCTAGCATTCACAGGTTATTGCAAAGACTGATAACGAAACAATATTATCACCTCTTGTCAAAAGATCCAGTAGTTTACTCGAGAAATGAAACTCCGGTCTGAACATTATGCAGCACATACACTTTAATTTAAAAATCACTATATCCTTTATCAAAACTTATCACTATATACTTTTAATTTAAAAATCACTATATCCTTTATCAAAACTCGTTTACGACGATATTTTTAAAATCACAAGGTACCATAACCGATAATGACCAAAATTTTACACAACATTCCACATAACACAAGACGTTTTCCTAAAAATCCTGGAGTCACAAGATAATCCTCCCATGTAACGAAATTGTATTAGCAAATATTGGTTTCTGAAGCTCCGTACGGGCCTGATGTGGCGAACTGTTTAATTTTAATTATGCCGCCTGTCCCGATTCATTAGTGCACTGTGGCCAGGGACGGCTTTATTATCTTAGGTTATAAAGGTATTACATAAAAAATGTCTTTGACAAGTTAATATGTTGGACAGAATTTCGTAAAAATTATGAACTCTCTTTTGATTTCTTTCATATTATTTTAAATAATATATTTTTTTTTGATAATATCAAATGAGAGCTGTTTAACAAATTATTATGGACCAATATAACAATATAGCTCTCATATGAACAACATAAGTTTCTAATAAATTTGTAGTCTTCAGACATTGATTTCAGTATATTTGATTTTTTTTTTTGAAACTTTGAATTGTTGCATCTTGTGACCTCACTTTATTACAACTAAACAGTTTCAATTCAGCCTTAGTCAGACCTGTATTCAACTTAATTATTCTCCCAACGTAACAAAGAGAACCTAGACCTCATCGAAGTACTACGAAATGTACACTAACCCGACAATATACTGTGCCATATAAAACATTTCCTATGCCGAGGGTTCAAACCTAGGCCCCTATTCGCTTGCAACAACACCCATAAAGTACAGAAACAATACACCAACACGTATTTTAACGACCCTAAAAGACGGTATTCAAACAAGAGTTTCTATTGAAAACAGTTCTGTTGCAAACATTTTATTTACATTAGAGCCTAAGTGCGGCCCACAGATTGTCTGGAGAGGTCAGGGTTGCCGTCGCGTCGTCTTTTGACCCCTACGCAGCCATCCCGCTCTAACCCATTCTAAAATTAAGTAACCATCCTACTCGCACAGGCCGCGACACTTTGCTTGACTTTTAACCCTTCACGTCATTGTCATCGCGTTCCTTTTCTGTCCTAAAGCGATCCTCATACGCTCGTTTCACTCGAACGGGTTATGACATATCGGCCGCCATATGACCCGAACATCGAATGGTATTCTATCCTCTTTTATCGGGGCTTTTTGTTAATAGCCCGTCCTTGTCCCACGTGTCGCGACCCCTACAACTAGCCACTTGAATAGATTAGGTGTTTTCGTAGTTGGTTGGGTTCAATAGTCAATGATAGTCGGCGGCGATTCATTCGTATTTAAAAAAGCAATACGAGAAATAATTGTTTTTATGGTTTCCAAATTTCTTAGGATATTGACGCGTATATGGACGAGTAAATATTTTTTATTCTTTCAAATCAATCTGAATAAATTACTTTTAAAGACTTAAAAGTTTCGCATAATAAATGTAGGAGAAAAGACGAAGGAAGATGGAGACAGGTCTCTCGCATTCGATCTGAAATTGCGACTTCATTTATCAACTAACAATTGAAAACTACAAATTACAAATCCTTCAGAACAACCGCATCCATGAAGGAATGCCGCGAGAAACTCATTATACATTTGTATTAACGTCGCTTGTGCCGACTATAAACATAATAGATGTATAACTAGCGCATATTTATGTAGGCATTTACGACTACCGTAAAGTGCGCGCCACTCCACTTGGACGCAGAGCGTATCACGCCAGTTTTTGCTGCGACTGACCTGCGAAGATCGAGAGCATCTGAGAGTCGAAGCACCAGAATCCACGAAGAATGGATGTTCTATCTTATTTTTTCGTGTTTCTACCAAATATATATATATATATATATATTTAATTTAGTGGTGGAGTTTAATTACTATATTTATTAATGTTATTCTATATCACTTTAATCCATCCTAAATTCATAAATGACAATGGAACCTGATATTGTGAAGTGAAAAATAAATCACCGATGAAGCTATTATCGATAGAGTTTGGAGTTTTTAGAAAAACAACTTTCTTGTCTTAATTTAACTGAATTAACAGAATTTAACTACTGAAATGCTCTCTGGTTGGTCGAAAACTCCATTGTTAAGTTAAGCACGAATACCAACGGAGATTTTTATAACCGGTCTAGGTAATCTAAATCGAATGCCTCCTCCGAATCATGTAGATGCGGAATAAGAAAGCGCGGTGGACGGCGCGTGCGCGTGTTTTTGCAGCGATGAATATTTATCGTTGGCCGCGACCATTAGCGTTGCATAGTGCTTCCAGCTAAACACATTTTTATGGGACATAAACTGGAATGACCAAGCTAGCTAGCCTTAGAAATTTAACATATTTGAATTGACTACCTGTATTGTTATGATTAACTTTTATTGATTACCACCCCTATATGTATGTCTCTTGACAAATATTGCAAGTATTTGGCTGAAGACAAAGTATCAATTCATTTTTCCGATTTTAACTAATATGCCTCAAATATATTGTAATCAATAGATTCGGAGAGTGGAGAGGAGGCGAAACAGACAAGCTATGACTAAATTTAAGGAGCTGACTAAATCATTCTGTAATGAATAGCCAGATATAAAATAATTTATAATATATTGAAAGTTAAAACACCTATCTAAAAAGTATGACATAGACAAAAACATGAAGGTTTAAAAGTATTTTTTTAAGGAATGAGAGGTTCAATCACAAATTTAGTAAAAGAGTGAAGTAGTCTCATAACAAACTGTAAATAACGAAGTCAAAATTACAGTAATAGACTAAATGATTTGAAAATACAATCATGGAAACACGAATAAGTAGCGGCACTGTGTCGAGACACTTTCCGTGACAGATGTTCTTAACTTGGATCAAACAGCAAATATATCAGTGATCCATTGGTCCAAGTTTAATTGTTTAGCAAAATTTGAGGAGAAAGTTGATGTAGTAGTACAGTCTATCATGAACGTGAAGAAATTAAATGAGGGCGCTGTCTCTTGTTGGCGGCAACACTGGGTGATTACGAGTATCAACCAATCTTGACGATTCTATTTGGTATTGCAATGGCAAAAAAACGTCAAAAATCCGACTTTTCTCCTTTTTTTTGACAGACTGACCAATGAAATCAGTAAAACCATAATATATTTTGCATATATTTAGCTTTCTAAGCAATCACATTGGAGAAAACCTTACAAAAATCTGTCCGGTAATATTTGACTTTATCGCGTTCATACAGACAGACACGATTTTTTATATAATACGTAAGGATATAAAAAAAAGATGTATTTTAATTGAATTAACTTAAATAATTTGCATGCTTATTTATTGAATAAATTTGAGTGGGAATTCGTTGATCTAGATTTCTACACCTGCCGAAGCATTTCTCAGTCCAATATGGAGATTGTTAGTCAAGTATCCGCGGATTCTGTAACAGGATCTCTGATGTTATTCAGAACAGTTAATTGTATGTTATGTTTAAATTGGGAGAGTTTTAGATGTAAAACTAGATGCTAGAAATACCATTTTGCTAATTTTAATATGAAAATTGTCGTCACGTTGTTGCACGCTGGAACAAGGACTGTTAAAAATAGATACTAATACCAATATAGAGAATATTTGGTATCTTATACTCTTGTATGTACTACGCTATGCTAAGTTTTTTATTTTATTTGCCGTGACATAACTAATAAAGCGATTTATATACTGAACAATAAAACTTTTCACTCATTTTAAAGATCTCTATGTTGTAGTGTTTAGGATGTGTCGGCTCCGTGGTATGTGAAGAAATATTTTGTCTTTATTATAAATACCTACGTACTAACTTTTAAAATTATAAATTCTAGCTATCTAAGTATGTAGTTCTTTCAAAAATAAACAAATTTTCTTTTGTTATACCTATTTTGATTTACCATACAACTAAGTATTATAATTTGAATTGGAAATTATTGATTATTATATACGAATAATAGTATAATTTACGAATGACACTTATCTGTTAACAATGGTGTAGTACAAATTACTTCAGACACCTGCTCGAAATATTTGTATAATCGATCGTAATTCGAACTTAATAAACATTGTATCGATACCTTATTCGGAATCAAGTCAATGCAAGTACTACGAGTACATACTATGTAGCTACCTAGTTTAATGTTACTATGTAAATATGTGAAGGGTTTCAAATTTTTTTCACAAATATGATAAATATAGGTACAGTTCTTTAGTGAACTCACGCTGTTCCTAACTCATGTAGTGGCATAATATAAGTAAATAATTTAATTTATTATTTGCTTCACTGCATTTTGTATCTATACAAATACAAAATGTATGAATTAATTAGCATCTATTGCCCCATTTAATATACTATTTTCTAGCAAGATGAGTTTAAGAAGCTATGACATATTATTGACGTTTTATTTCTTTCTTTTTTGTAATGAAATTTCATGCATGAACATCATAAGTAAAATTAAAAATACTTAAACTACTTAAACGTCTCTAAACACTTCATAATCTGGTCTCAATATATAATGATAAATTAACTGTATATTATAAAGCTTTATACTACTCCAACACTAATATTAATTACATCAAAAGTCATAACGAAATGATAAATAATACTCGTTACTTCTCTCGTCAGAATTAATATTTTCGGCATCAAAAATAATTTATCGTGACATTCTAACCTCAATATGAATCAGAACATTTTTAACGATGATCGGAATTAAAATTCTTCGCAATTTGTTAACTGTTTGTTGGATTTCACTTAGGGGCATCAAGTAATGAGAAATCGTCGAAAGCTGCGTGTACACCAGCTTACAAGAGGAATAAACAAGTGTGAAAAATAACAGAAAAAATAATAAATCTCAAAATAAAACAAGATCTAAATACAAATTCAGAAAAATGCCCGGCTGCTTTCAGCTTTCGACAATGAAACTAATCACCTTAAACTAATAACTATAATCTTCTGTACGATAATCTTTTATAGCCACATATTCTCTTAAACATTAAAGCCTAAATTAAATTTTGCTAGAGTGGGAAACCTCCTATTTCAAACTATTTTTCAATTCCTGAAGTTTAGTCAGGATCATTTTGCGGTGTATCTGACACTACACGTAGATTCCTGTGAGAAAATAAAATTACTTTTTCCCTTACATATTTCCACAATATAGTTAAGTGGGAACACGCAAAGTGTTACTACTACTAATATAAGACTGGTTACTATCAGTTCAATCGAATGATGTGAGTACACAGAGAACGAAGGATTCATTCGATTCACTTATTTATAATCTCAACAAATATTAGGAAATCTAAAAACGATAATAGACAAATCGATTCTAAAAGTAATATATGAGTTACTGGCCTAATGCGAGTGGTGATAGCGACTACCAGATGTAAATGGCTGCCAAAGTGGCCGGTGAAGTGTGAAAAATGGCATCGCTCATGTCTCTCATTATAAATTCAAATTAATACAGTCCACAGTACATTAAACTATCAAAATCTATGGAAATTCGCTACTATTACCACAGCATAGAGATATAGGGGGATATAATGACAAACAGTTGATGTTATATGCAATCGCGTTCGAAATAATTGATCGTTGCCCACAGCTTCAGACGATGTAGCAAGGAATTTGATAGATTATTGATATCATTACTACCATTAGCCGATTAGGCAAAACGTTACAGTTTCAATGGGCAAAACGATTATTAGCTTCCTGTATCTGATGTAATCTATTCTGGTTCAAATCGATAATATATTTTACAAGCTTTTAGCGTTTCACTCTCATTCTGTATGTAACAAATCTTGCAAGTTCAATATCACGTCCATTCTATTCCAAGTCATTTTACCATATATTCAGTTTCTCATTTTCTATGAGAAACATGTGCCGCGCCGAAAAATTATCTGTTCTTGGATATTTCTTCCAAAAATTTCCGAATTTTTTTAGGAAAAGGCTTGGAAATCGGAAATAAATCTTAGGAAATTTATATAATGTTATTGATCTTATCATGATAGTTTCCGTGCAATTCCGAAATTTTCCAAAACGGCACAAAGCTATGCAAAATGCTCACCAGTCAAATATAGAAAAACCGCAAAGTGCGACCCGCCTCTTTCAAGCTCTTTGTATCAATTTCCCTGACACGCCGAGATACATTAACATGGAATGGGTCGAGTCGGTATGTGTCAAATGTCACGCCGCCGATCTCAAGCATTCTCAAACATTTTACTCATTCGTTGGCAACACAAGAAAACAAGAAGAAAAACATTTAAATGTTAAATAATTTTGGAATAAAAGTTTGCCACTGCCTTAACGTCGTCGTGGCAAACTGTAATCAAGAATAATTTAATTCAAAGTGAATATAGCAATTAGAACGGTCGACTCATCGAGGAAAAATAAGAACATGGGCTTTCCCGGTCTCTTTCCCAGCCGTTGAGCGTCGGAACCAAGAGTTCGCTAGATTAACAAGGTTCTTGCTGTGGAGTTAGGTCCATCTCTGTCTACTCAGTCATCAAATAAGTACCTAGTCAGTTAAAAACCGATATGTACTTCTTACTGTATTTTCTTTCATAAACGACTAGCTGCGCCCCGGGGTTTCGTTCCGGGAATTTTCGGATAAGACGTGCCCTATATGTTATTCCAGGATATATTCTTCCCGTGTACCAAATTTCATAACAATCCGTCCGGTAGATTTTGCGTGAATGAGTAACAAACAATACATACATAAATCCTCACAATCTTTCGCATGTATAATATTAGTAGGATAGTAGGATTCTGTTCTTTAACTTGTCACGTGAAGATTATTTTAATACACATTATATATATAACATTGCCCCTCATTCGCGAGGATATTTAAAAGCTCTCGATGTTCGTGCATTTTTATCGCTTTCAATATAAATGATTATTGCGCTAAGATTAAATAAGTCAAATTAAAATATAATTTAATCGTAAATTAATATTATAATACTAATAGTTTAGTTCTTGTAGTAGAGTGGAGACAATAAGTGGCATTAAGTAAGCCAGTCGGCGTAAACGACGGAAGTACCCGCGTGAGATATGGCGGTCGTCCTGAGGCGGTGGCCATAGACTAGGTAAAACATAGACATTCAACTTTTACTACAACCCGTTTTTAACTGTGTCTAAGAAAACTGACATTTCCTCAATGAAAAGGTATTTATTAATTTATAAATTTACTTTAGTAATGTGTACAAACAAAAATCTCCTAAGAGAGTACGGTCCAGACATGACAATTTCGCATTTACTAGGTATCATAATTATATTTTAAAAACATAATAAAACCCGACATTTTTTGAATGAAGCTTCACTGTTTCATTGCAATTCATTGCATTTCCCTCCGTCAAGAGTTTATTTGCGTCGGGAGTTAAAAACAAATATAAGTTTAGGTTTGACCCGAGGATCAATGTACTTAAGGCATTCCTACCAAGTAGTAATAGTTTGCCTTTAAGAATCGTTACATAATTAAAAACTTGACCTGTGCAGATCTAATTTCTAAATAAATCAACGCATTTATGAAATACAGACATACATATACTTCAATACGTGTAACACAGTTTACACACGTCTTTTTTTACAGTCCTCTATTACCTTTTTTGTCTATGATCTGAATACGCGAACTATCATTTGGCCAGTACGGTCACTGGCTAGGAAAATTTATTGGTGCTCTGTGACACGGGTAAATATACAGGGACACGCTTTGTTGTGTTCCATACAAATTATAGTCAAGGTGGGTTGTGACTTGGCCTATGTGAACTAAAGGTGACTATGTTACAACCACGAAACTGATAAAGAAGTAGTTGAAGAATCCTGATTATTATTTTGTTAGGTATTCTTTTAATAAATTAGTTCATACCAACTATGATTGGAAATGTGGAGAGACTTCTACATTTTGACGCGACAATTACTAACGTCTGTTTGTTAGTTCATCTTTCGCGTCAAAACGGAGCATGAAATTAACATGATTTTTGATGTGAAGATAAAGATAGAGTGCTATTTTGTACCTATATATTATCACAACTTTGTAGATATTTAATTATGTACTGACGGCCTGACTTGACCTGATAGATAAACTTTATCCAGATATAACTGCCCCGACTGTATGTATAAGAAAATAAAATCAACTGTAATTGAATAAAAATCTTAACAACCCAGAGTAAATGTTTCGATGTCTACATCTACAAAACATTTATTGGGTTCCGTTTTAATCTAATTCAGACATCTTTCTTTCTTATCGAGTGTGTTATTGCTAAAGTACGTGGTGTCAGATTTTATTCAACCGCTAAAAGACATCAGACATGATTGTATACCCCTAAAACATAACTGTTACATGTTGATTGACCAAGTCTAAACAAGACAAGTATGAAGGGGTTGTGGCGTAAAGGTAGTAATATATGTGAAATATTTTCAAGATTACTTAATCTTGCACTTGTCAAAATATACTTGTACAATATTAAAATTGAGCACGATCCTTAATGATTGTAACTTCTTGTTTCAAATCTACATTCATACAACACGCTTGGATCAGCAACGATAGAGAAAAAATATTTCCATAAATCACTACATACACACAGCGTCTTAACCCTACAATCACGCAGTACATCTAAACCAATTTGTTCGCTCTGTCATCATAACCGACATTATTTTTCCCGCCATACGTCATGGGAGAGTTGGCAACGAGGGGCATAAACCACAGTCTTCTATATATTTAAAGTTGAAAGTTATGTGACTCGAGTAACGCAAGGCATCATTCTTGGTAAACATACCATATCAAGACATACAGGATAGTAAATAAGGGATCTAAGCAAAGAAGAAAACCTGAAGAAAAGAAACAGTCAGATGGACAATGAAGTCTCTCAACTCTGTATGTTCCCGGTTGAGTTCGGGGTTGTGAAGACGCGAAGCCCGAAATCAGCCATCAATTAAAAAATGCTTAAAAATGATGAAGATTCAGCTGTGATTTTACAATCGGTCGCCTGCCTGACGTCAATCCTTGGGAATGCTGTCATTACCTATAAGCTACCTAGGCTGTGTGTCCCTTAGTCACTTCTTAGGACATCCACGGGAGGATATGGAATGGAAAACGAAGTGATCCTATAAAAACAAAAAATGTGACTAAACATCAATGAATTTTCCATTTCACATACATCATTGGTAAATTTATCAACTGGAGCGAATTTTTCCTCACGATATTTTCATTCACCGGAAGAAAAGTCGATTTAAACTACGACACTTTCACATAAGTCAGATTGCTATACAAAATCAGGTGACACGAATAGGATTTGTACCTGAACTGACTAGTGTCTTAACCTGCATTGGGCCATCACCACTTCACATAAGTACATATACAGAAATCTAAACAACAGTAGAGGCAAGAGTAGGAAGATGTGGCACAAAAGTAGTGTTATCATTTACAAGATGTCTATCCACAACACAGCAACAATTTGCAGAGTGAATGCGACATATTTGCAAACAAGGCATAATCAAGAGATGCACTTATTGTGTGCAGTGGAAACCGGACAGACGAGAATTCCCACGATCCTATAAGTTTTGTCCTACGGATTTTCTTCATTTCGTTATAAATAGGATCAAACATACGGTGAAAGTGACTACTACTAAATTTGATGACCTCCATGGCGTAGTGGTGACCACCCTGTCCTCTATATGGAGATCCTGGGTTCGATACCTGTGATCACAAATATAGTCCAAGGTTTTGGATGTGTGTGCCTATTACTATCTTTGTATCCATCGAACCCGCGATACAAACATGGTGCTTACTGTGAGCAGTTTCTGCGGGCATTTTCTTTTCAAAAGTAATTATATTTTCCAAGTTATTTATTATACCTATAAGAAAAATATTATAAAATTTATTAAGTTTCATTCGAATTCATTTGTTGTATTGCACTAAAATGATCCGAAAGTTCAATATTTTCAGATGCATTTCAATTTAAATACAAAATCATAACAACATAAACAACACATACTGACATCATAAAAATGTAGGTACAGACATATATTTCAGATTTTTGTTTTAGTAGCCAATTGTAAATTCTAAGAATTAAATATTCCAATCAATAAATTTTAGGCGCATGTTTAATCTTATCATTCGATAATATATAGTGTTTCGATCCAAAGGTTACTGGATTTAATGTAAAACCAGAATTAACGAGGTAACACCTCATGTCGGTTCTTATCGAATTTTATATATTTTAGGTTAAACTAGACCTATAAATCTTCAAATAACGTATGCTCTTATAAATAAGAAAAATGTAGTAGAAATAATAGCTATATTTTGACGTCCTTACAAATATACATAATTTCGTGTTATTTTTATAATTTACAATTTTTTAAAATTAAGTTATTTTGGCCAGTGCAAGATTGGCAGTATAATTTTTATCCACTGTGGTCAAAACAAAAAGCGCGTACTTTTCAAGCCTTGATGTTTATTTGTTAAACCCCCGACTTTCAATATTCATTTCGCAACAACTTTTGAACGGCTGAACCGATTTTCATGAAACATGGCTAAGAACACTAAATCATTGGGATAAAATAAATTATCTATGACACAAAAACTAATTAAACGAAAATCGGTTCATCCGTTTGGGAGTTACAATGACACAGACAGATACACAAACACTTATAACACCCCTCTTTTTGCGTCGGGGTTAAAAACAACACAGCACAATCATGTTCTGTACAATCATACCATTTTAATGAATACTTCACTTACAAATTGCAGGAAAATGAGACGAAAAGCTACACTCAAAAGTGCCGTATTAGTAGATTAGCCTGGTCCGCGACTGGTTTACTTTGTATCCCTCGTTAGAGGATGAACGGGATACAGGCGCTAAAGATAGCGTGAAACATTCTTTTATGTTAAAAGTAAGAAATTACTGCTCCGAGTGGCCATTTTAATGTGTATACCTGTAAAAACTATTAAGAAGCAACTAAACGATAAAAAACCTTAACTGCTTAGTATACTGTGAACCCGCTTATAAAAACTGAAATGTGAACCCGCTTATAAATACTTATATGGAAATTCTGAAAAACCAAAACCTAACTAAATCATGAATGTAAGTGCTGTGACATATGGGCTTCTATTTAAGTGTTTATGACGCGAAGATTGTTAGATCAAATCCCCCTGTGTGTTCATCACAGTGTCTTTATTGCATAACTGTGACAAAATATCGCAATTTGTTTGACGCGAGCTATGTGAGACAAATAATAAAGGTATAGAATAATACCACCTTGTTGTTATTGTCATTTTTAAACAAGATTTTTTTATACGGTAAACGTTTGTCTAAAACTATCTTTATCTCCTTATCAAATAGTTGGGTATAATAAAAATATGACCAGTTACAATGTCCAGACAAAATAATGTTCATGTCAGAGTAAATAAGTCATATATCATCGTATAAGTATAGTTGTCCATTGCATAATGTATATAGTCACAGTTGACTAAATAGAAAACGGTGATCACTAAATTCCTTTTAGTCTACTGTGATCACATCGTAAGAAAACTGTAATACTTGCTAATAAATTATTTATGTAGTGTGGCACAATCTGTTATTAAAATATATTTTCAACTTTCGTTTAGAACTAACAAAAATTCGTGGTGGCGCTAGTGTGCGCGGAGTATCGTTTTGTTCCCCATTTCTCACAATCGCCAAAAGTTTCACTTCTGTTGTTCAATAATTTAGCGGCATGTGTCAGGGAGGCAATCTGGGTACCGTTGATACAGTATCGTTAGTGGTATAATAGACTCATAACAGTTACAGTGGCGGTGGCCACAGCTCGATGGATTTTAGACAATTTGGTGGCTAGCGAACCAAGGCGCACGGAGCTAAGAAGTTGATGAATATCGTCTCAGAGTATTAGTTGACTTGTATAAATTTATGTCAATACATGATCCAAAATAATGTGCTAAGTATTATTTTCTCCACTCTTTAAATTAGAAGGTATAGGTAGAATAAATAATATACATTATTGTTAAATTGAAAATAAATATAATAGATAGAATCTGCAAAAGGTGATACTAAATTTTTTACGCGTGTGAACATATATTATTGGTACGATACAATGATAACCTTGAATTCAATTCGAAATTTTATTATTTCTGATTTGTTTACGGAATCGTTCGCGTTTCCTTAAGGTTATCTACATAGATAAACGAAATATCTATAACATCTGCATTGTTTTAGAGCGAAACCAGGTTAAGCTTATGCGCTGAAATGATACGCTTACCATCGTAGTTGGAATTATATTACAAACTAGGTTTTGCCAGCGGCTTCGCCCACGTTTATTTGCCTCCGCTCATAGGTAACTTATTATTGTCAATATCTCGTGTTCTAAGCAACGAATCGCAATGAAAGTTATACCAGACTTTAAGTCCATCAAGTACTGTACAGTTAATCTATACAGTACAGACAAAGTCTACTGATAGTTTTATTATTGTACTATAGATTATTAAAATGTGTTATTCAATTGAAGTTCAAAATTAATAATTACAAGATGAATAATAGTGCTAAGAAAAAAGTTTATTGTAAGCATTTAGATGTAGTTTTTATTGTTGCAAAAGTGATAAATTAATACAAAAAAAGAGCGATGCAATCCTGCAATCGAAAGCACTCATCCGATTTTAAATTGGAATTCTTAGCTCCATGTAGCTGTCAGCATTTGGGCAATAACATTGTTAAGGTATGACTGATGCGCCTCACAACACCACAATACTATTAATAAGGCTGAATAAGACAGCATCACACGATACACCGGTAATCTCCGACAAATTACTACTTTTAGGATCGCCTACTTCTGTTTTGGTGTGGATTGTATGAGGATAATTGGGTTCGCGTATCATTAATCATAGATTTTTTAGTGTGTCATGTCAATTTAGGCATTTCGATAGCTTAAAATTTACCTATCTCAATGTTATAAAAACTGTATCTCAATATAATTTATCTAAATCAAAATTAAAATATATATAGTAATAAATAAAACTGTAAACTTTCACCCACAATTTAATGCAAAAATACGCTAAAGCCAAGTCACCTTACGCTCTAGAAACCAAGCACGAATTATTTAATTGGGAAGCACGTTTTTAATCCGAAACAATAGAAAAATAAATGCTCTCCTAAACTTACTGTTCTAATAATAGTCTGTTAGTCCGCTCGTGTGCACTCGCGTAGATACTCATTTAATTCCATTCATTTTTAAGAAAAAGCGATAGAATACATCTTTATTAAACCCAATTTTATAATGAACTAGCTGCGCCCAAGGTTTCGCTCCCATGGAAATTCCGGGATAAAAAGTACCTTACTTCAATAGATCATATTTTACCCTTGCACCAAATTTCATATAAGATACATAGATTTTTTTTTGTAAATATAATTACAAAAAAAATGTATTAATTTTTATTTTTTAAAATATAATTTATACTTAATTTTTTTTTTGTAAATATAATTACAAAAAAAAAATCAGCAACAACATTTCAGAAGTGAGAGTACTTACCATATATTAGGAACACAAAATCATTTCCGTAACATAAAAAATTAAAATATTACTGGCCACTTCATAAACAATACTAGCTCTTTAAATTACTAAGTAGATTGTTTTCGTACAGGCATTGTCTTGGAGCCCTGTGTTTTTGCCGTAATAAGTGCTGGCTGGTAAGTCACCCTTCAAGACCGGATGCGCAGCCCTACCAACCGATGATTTGTTCGGGTCGCTGCTTCGATGGCCGCACAAGTCATTTTTTGTCAACTAACCACATGTCTAACGATACTCTTTATTGTACGTCGTAATAATGTTTTCTACTATCGTGAATTGTGTCTTGTCTGTTTGTGCGTTTACGTTCTTTATTTATTGGTAAACGATTACCCAAAAAAGGCGTGTTTGGTTTTCAGATATCATTTTTGTAATATAAGATGGATGGTAAAAAAGGACCGGGTTTCGTGAAAAGAAAGTGGGGAAGTTTTTGCCCAGCAGTGGGATAGATAAAGCTATTTTAAAAAAGATATTCACTTTTGCTTTGAAGATCCCTAAATTATCTCATGATCTTAAAGTTATCAAATCTATAGTAACATCATCACGAATGTACTAACGCAATGTAATTTCGCAATACACCCAACCGGAACTCGAGAGCATCAATAAAAATCATGGCAGAGCAGCAGCCAAGTCAAGAAAAAACGAGTACACCCGCTAGGCGCGGCTAGTTTCTAGTAAAAACCGACCGCGGTGACCTGAGGCGATCCACTCGGGTGCGCCTAGCCGATTGAAACCGATCACCTTCATATGGATACGGCATATTTCTGTGCACAGACTATTGAAAATGATTAGAAAGCAACTTATGCCCGCTTCTATATTTACGTCTATTTCTATGTTTATAAACTGTTTGTCCAGATCGTTTGCTGTGTTTGTCATGTTTTTAATTGGAACAATGTAATTTAATAAATAAATAAATAAACCGGAGATAATAACATTAACCTGAAAGCTGACTGGTGCAACTCACGCTTATGAAAAACTTAACTTATGCAGAAAATAGCAATAAATAGATAAAAGTGTTCATTATTTTTATTTCTTCCTCAATGCCGCATCGTCTCTATTAGCCATGAAGGGTCACTCTAATGAGCATCGCATTATAAAGCCAATGTACATAATTGGTGTTCGGCACGCGTCGGCCACGCGACTGCCCGAGCGCTGACTGATGACTGCCTCAGCTTTTTGCCACCAGAGGGCGTCTTTCCAACGTTTTTCGTACGGAAGTCGTTTAATATTCATGAGAAACCCGTGGTAATGGTTTTACTAGCTAATAATTATTAGTTTGTAATAGTTGAATATAATTGTAATTAGTTTTGCTGAATAAGATTCAGATTCAGATGTATTTGTTGCAAATTCTTGTTGCACATTATAAAGGTTTTACTCAACCCGTATAGCAAAAAATATATATATAGATATATTTGTGGTAAAGATAAACATATAAATCAAGGCAAAAAAGAGTTTTTTAAGTTATAAATCAAGTAATTTAAAAAGTTAGTCATAAGTTATTTCATGCTGATAATAACTGCAGTAACTGTGATTTTTGATCACAATTACTCTCGCAGTTTTGTCAAAAATATATTCACATTAGCTAAATTTTCGTTGAAAATACCCGAGTGCCTTCGGAGGAGTAAATTCCAACAAGAAACCGTGATTATTTATGTTAAGGGTGACAACATGCATTTCGAAATTGAGATCCGCCATTATAAATGAGCGCGAGACAGGGCCTCGGACTCGGAAGCGCTTACTTCATTGTGATCAATTTTCAGGAACGCAGCCGTCGTTATATTCAAGTGTTCCACGTGTAGAGTGACCACACCATCATCATTATCAGAATTTAAGAGCTGAGCTCTTGTCGGTGAAGTCCCTATCATTTGTTTTTTTTTTCCATTGTAAATTATTTCAAGTCATACAATACAACACGCTTATTTTTTCCTTGACATGTTTATAGCTTCTTGGTTTTCATGTACCTACCTTTTCTACCTTTTCTTCCATAAACCTTTCCTTTAATGAAATTCTCAAAAATGTCGACACTTCACTTTTCTTACTTTATCTGATGTCTTTTATGTTCTTGAAAACAGTCATGATCATAGGTGAATTTCTGTGATTGCTTGGTAACAAATCTGTATTTTTTTTTTATCATTGCAAATATTTGTATCATTTTACTTTTATACATATTTTATAACACTACCATACTTAAAAATTGATACATCAAGCGTAAAAATAAAACGAAGGAACGAATTGTATTTTTTCAATGATAATTGTTTTTTAACCAAAAAAAATAAAGCTAGAAATTCAAGCTCGAAATAAATATTTCCTATATTTAATTGTAACATAGTCACCCTACAACATAGTAAGTGCTGAGTCGTCCAATTACTGGGTGTGAAGGGTATAGGGTTGATAATAATTGAATGTATGGTTTATGGCTGCAGGCTGGCCATTCCCGAACGTGGCCAATAAAGCTGGCTACATTTATAATATACAATACACCAGTGGTTCTCAAACTAGCAACGAATTAAAATTTATACATCCACCTGAACCTTGCCAAAATTTTTTGAACTTATGCAATCTTCTTTGCGGATATCTCTTAGAATTAGTTCGTGTGTTTGTTATTCTAATGTTCCTTGGACTTGGTTGGATGTTAAGAGCGATCGAGTGTTATACTTTTTCTAGACTTCTTCTATCGAATTGTATTCTTCGTGACTGAGTGTCGTGGTTATTACGTGAAATTAATACGTACACATCTCAGTCACTAACCATAAAGCGGAGCGCAAGTTTCCTCACGATTTTTACTTTCACTAGAAGTGGTGATCGATAAAACTAACTTACTTGAATTTGTTTATCAGGATTTGAATCTGGGACCTTTCGGTTTACTAATTACCTAAATAACACTTGAAAGATATGCCAACCTCGAATCCACAGTTACTCTTTTCAGCGTATTTTGTTTTTCTGGGGTTTTCTACATCATTTTGACATTAGCTGACTCCATTTATCATCTGTGTAATTCAACACATGTCCAGTCCATTGCCGTATAAGACGGGGAATGTAATTTTTCTCAAATACCTATTTATTCCGTGGCTCCTTTTCTTTGCCCTTTACCATGTTTGGAACCACTGGCTGACTATTCCTGGCGGAGGTTATGGCTACTATTCTAGATTGTTAGAAAGTAGTGTTATGATATTGGGTGGTTTATTGCATTGATATCTAAGGAGGTCGCTGCAAATAGTTATAATAGATTTTTGAAATTGTATTGTGCTATATGATATATACGTACTGTTATATAAATAAACAATTTTACTAATATGGCTACATACTAACATTCTCGTCTCTTATGTAAACAGATATCTTCAAATGGAGAAACACCCATCTTCTCCACGGATAAAATGTTACTAACTACATTAACCGATTCAGGTGAATGTAATTAGTTACCAATTAATTATAAACCACATTGAAAATTGTTCCTAAATTTTAATAAAAACTTAACTATCTACTGTAGAGATATTGTCTCTATTGTCTTTTTTTTTCATAAATAAACCCGCTATTAATAACAACAGCCACTAACATCATAAAATTATCAAGATCATAAAATTATAATATCGTCCATTGGCACACGGCAACGCATTATGAACGCGTTCAATTCCTTGTACAATCCTTTATTTGCAATATTCAATATTTATCTCTCAATCGAGGATATTGCATTAAAAGTTGCCATTTATGACCTGGGCATAATAGAAGTGTATCTTATAAGGAGCCGGTCGGTCGGCAGGTGCCACCGAGGGTTCACTTGGGTTCAGATACCGCCCCCCCTCGCTGCCCTCCCCGGCTGCCCTCCCCAGCATCCGTGCAAACCTGTTCCTCTAATAATATAACGTAGAAATGAAAGATTAATGAGAGCAACCAGCGCACGCCTCTTTCTCTCGGCGACTAGGGTTGTGACTAGTCGATATAATGTTGCAATTTCAAAATTAGGAGGTTTTACCGCATCGTGTCAGTGTCCGAATTTGAATTCATAACCCTTAATAATATTTAATTTAACCCCTGTTTCATTAAATAACATTATTGTTGTAATATTGTATGTGTAATGTGTAATACTTTTGACAAGTCCGAGACAAATTTCTAATAGTAAAATTTAAAATTTCTACAGGCACAGCGCTTAAAGTTTTCTGAAATCATTGAAAATGCACCACTGTTGTCGAAGCATAAGTGTAGCATAGTAATCATAAGCAGAATAACATGAGGTGCGGTTGTCTCTGTACGTAAAGAATCAAATTTTCACGAAGCATATTTTCTTTTTGACCTGAGTGCCGCAAAGATAGACGCTGACCTCATCTAATTGTTTCAAGAATTACCAGCCTTTGCCATTAACTGAGTCGGGTGGAAAAGTAAAGGGAAGACCTACGTACAGCACGGACACGGTCACCTAAAGGTTGTTTTTTTAGGGTTTATTTATCGATACTATTTGCAACACTCGAGCCGCAATGAAGACCGCCCGGATAAAATATTGGTCTCGTGCTCACCAGTAGCCGCAATATATCGACGACACTGCCTGACGCTACACACGCATGACGCATTCGACGTCAACTACGAAATTTCCTGAGTTTTCTTTATGATGTGGCCCTATGGGAATATAATGTTATTTTCCATAGGTCCAATAATCTGTTTGTACAACGATTCAACCCGGACAAACTGCTTCTGTTAAAGTAGGTATACGGGGTATTTTTACACTACACTAATTTTGTGGGCAGAGACAAAAAAAAATACAAAAATTTATTTGCCTCCCATACGAAATTTTTCGTACTTCTTTCACTGTTTATTTCATTCGGAAGATGTTATATTATGTATTGAGCTGTTTGTGAAGTGAACTGAATAAATATTTACCCTGTTTGCGAGACAAAATATCTATAAATGGTTTGGCCAGGGTTACTTAATAATGTTTTAAAATTCTATTTTCAACTTATAGTACAGTCAACAGCACACAAACACCACCAAGGGCATCTAGGGACAAAGATATGACTCTGGCGGGTCTACAATAAACCTGACCAAATTCATTGCAAATCTATTCCTACACCGCGGCATAAAGATCCATGCACGGTAACTTCACATGAGTTCGACTGTACATGAGAATAAGAAAAAAAGAAATACGCCACAATGATGTTTGAATTTGTGATAAATGTAATTATAGGTACAGGTAATTAGAAAAATACATTTAATATCAGTTTATACCTTTTCGGTCAGTCCAAGACTAATCCTTAACAACCTTTAGCATTATCATTGCAATCTAGATCACAGGCAATGATTGAGTTCTACCGACAAGCTTGAAGCTGATTCGTGCAACTTTAATTGGTAGTTGGACAATCGGCCATTGTGGACACACGCTGGGCCCGTGTCGTTTGTCCCCTGGACTAGATATTGATCTCTCTCTTCTCTAAATGAACCGTACGTAAAGCGATAAGTTATGTGGTTTCGAATACAATACAGCCTACTACTGACCCTGGCAATGTGGCAAAATTAAATGTAGCATAGTAAGCGTTTGTCCTACAGGAATAACTCTTAGAACTTATTACTACCTACTTGCAGACACAAATAAGTATCTGTCGGGTTATCGGGTTTGTCTTTGAGTATGCCAATTACAGACCCAACTGTCAAGCCTGTGGTTTTACTATATTTTCCATTACTTTTCACTTTTTACATCGCTACACCTTTGTTAAAAGAAAAGTACAATGATTTAAATGGATATGAAATAAATTTAATTTCATGTAATTCAATAAAAATAATAATTAAAATTTATTCACAATCACCACCTTGGACATACCCGGCTCAAAGGTTCCCATCACACTGGCCACATGTCCACACTGAGGCAATCCTTGGAACCAACCAACCAGAGTGAATGTCAAAACTTTATTTCGTTCTTTTTATTTTTTCAACATAGTTATGGTTTCTACCTGAAGAAACTATGTTTTTTCATCAGCGGCTAGCGGTCATCGGCCCACACGCTCTCTTTCCCCCGACCTACCCTCCTAACAGTAAGATCTTGCGTGCCTCATAATTGCACATTACCATAGATGTAAAAAATAAGATGCACACGACCGCACGTGCGCTCAACCGACATGAAGATTGATATGTAATGTAAAGTAACAGCGCATCTAGATTTTTTATGATTCATCTTCACTGTTAAATTCTTGCGGAAATATTTAGCTCTTGATAAAAACGTTATTGATGTACTAACTTAACTTGTTACATAGTTTTTGGGGAAAATGTTTGTTTAGTGATTAGCAGGACCTACTAAATGAATTTCTTCATTTGAAAGTCATAAATAAAACCGATAAAAACGATTGTAAAGATATGAAATATTTTTGAATACTGTGTCTTAAACGCAAGAAATAGAAAATAAAGCAAAATTGTAAAAAAAAAACTTAATTTCTCAAAATTTCGCATACATAGTTGGAAGTACGGGGAAGGACATAATATAGAATCCTGACCATTCTTCCCAGAAAAATATACTATTCCCGTAAGAAATTTACAAGGTTAAATCCGCGTCAAAGCCAGACGCATAAAAGCAAAACCCTTACAGGAAACCATTAGTATCTAGCAAAATGAGCAGAGCGAACAAATTAGCAATTAGCATGCACTCTATTGTTAACAAAAATTTTAAGCCCGACCTCAACACTCCATGATCTTGGACAATAAACAAAAGTGCAGATAGCGCTATGGGTGTACCATTGTCTTTAACTAGTGATACCATTTCACCTGCCTTATCTAGATGCAGTAGAAGAGGCACACGCCGCCATTGATTGTAACGCCTAGTTCACATTAAGATCTTCATTTCGAGTATATTTTACGATCAGCAGGCCTAGCATTATCTTTAGAAGAACGATTCAAATGCAGCGCAGTTTATTTCCTACAACCTAAAATGAATCGCATTCATGTTAAAAATTAAATTTGCGATCCAGATCAGTTTAGGTCGTAAAGTGAACCGCGTTAAATGATGATGGTAAGCCCCCAGGCTTTTGTAATATTTTCTATGTGACATGTATTTTTTTTACCTATAATTACCACGCAGGTAAACAAGCATGCGACCCACCTAATGATAAGTGGTCACCACACCCCATCAACGCCTGCAACACTAGGGGTGTCACGTAGGTAGGTTTCAGGTTATATCTTTTTTAGCAGCAGAGACACAGACAACAGATATCTATATTTTTTTCTGCCGCTTAGAGATCTAATGTACGCCGTGTCTGTCTATCTTTTCGCTGAAAACTGCACGGATTTTCATGCGGTTTTCACCAATAGATAGTGTGATTCCTGAGGAAGGTTTATTTTTCTAATTTATTATGTTTTTACCCAAGCGAAGCCGAACGGGCCTATAATGATAAATACAATACTATGAATGATATGGTATAGATTAAACATAATTCTGTTTTCTGAAGTCATCACCCTGCCTCACAATAATTACTTGCTACTGTGTTTTTTTTTTATTTTATGTCGACTAGTCTGAAACCGGCTTAATTGCTGAGTAGTCACGCTTTCTTGTTCATATGTCTGCTATGACTTATAACACCTCGAGTATCTGGTGCGCGATTCAAATGGAGATGCTATCTCTTCGACTACAATCACTTCGTGTGTGTTACCAGTAGCGCCATCTTGTGATGTCGCGGTGTAAGTTAGCCAATCTACGTTTAAATTTTTCAGGATAAAAGCAACGAGTACATTACGTAAATGTATAAAAATCCCACTTGGCCTTATCATTCCCATGCTTATGTAATATTTAATTTACTATATAATATATATTTTTTTATAAAACACACATTTAATTAAAGTTTTTCACACATTTAACTTCAAAGACTCATTAGTCTTTGAAGAATGGAATTTATAGAGCCAAAAGAAGCTTGTTTATATATTTTTTAATTTTGATCTTTCTGTCTCTTTGTACAACGCCAGACCAGGTTGTGCATTATAATTTGTGATTGTATTATTTTTATACAATAATTTGCGATATATTTTAATTTTAATCAATTAAACCATGAACCGTGAAAGAATTAATTTAAATATTTCAATTTTATATAATGGGAAGGGCTTCCCATCTGGCCGAAAGAAAAGAAAAAGTAGGAAAGCGTACTCTGGCTGCGGAAGTAACCGGAAAAACTCTCTCTCTCTCTCATCTGAGCGATGAGAGAGATAGTGAAAAAAGCTGGTATATTTTTAGGCGGTCAGATAAAAGATTGTGGATGTGAGAAGAATACTTCTTGAATTGGACGAATGAGTCATCGCTATGATGTTATCGCATCAAAATATTATCGCAAGTTTAAAGTGATAGTAATGTCAGCGGCCGCCATGCCTGCTCGGGAAGGAAGTGGGCAATTTTACAGAATTTTATGTGAAAAACTGGCTTTTGAAACTTCAGTCATACTTTTAGTCCAATTAAGATATCGATATGTCAATTTTGCTCCTTTGTTTGTTTGAAGAAAACTATTTATTCACGTATGCTCTACTAATGTTCTGTATATATATATGTAATAATTCAACTGGATTCGTGAATAAATTTTGCGCTTGCGCTGATTAACGCTATCTTTCGGAAGCGCTGCATTCGCTAGATTTATTCATTCATTAAGAAAAGCCTTTGAGTATTAAACAAACACGAGTGGCCGCACATCGGCGTAATACGTAATTAAATTAATCAATTCGGCCAAACTGTCGTAGGAGCAAGGGTTCGATTGCCGCTCGATTCCAAGATTTTTTCATGTAGTTTTTATTTTCAATAGTTTATTTAAAAACAACATAGTTGAAATTCAGTTTTTCAATTGAGTCATCGTCTTGCACTGGCCTCTCCGGTTGTTTTAATACTCAAGGAGAAAAGCAGTCTTTATCCGAGTCTATCCGATAGGCTAATTGAGAGGATTGATTAAGAGGTTGGGAACTGGATATGCGAACCTTAAGAGGAACAAAGAAAGTATTAAATAAATTTCAGTACGCAAGTATGTACACATCACACAGATAGAGTTAGCTTCAAAGTAATTTCGAGACTTGTGTTGTGGGATTAAATTAACTCAACGATATTACACTCTACCTACTCGTAATACATAAATGAGGGTGGATAGATTTTGGCATGACCGATTTAATTGTTTGGCGATATAACATCTTATATATAATATATTTTATCCCGAAAAATACTCCTGACTTACTTGAAATTTGGTATAAAGTACTTTGGCATAACATCGTCATCACCTCATCATCATCGAAATCAGAGTTAGCAGCGATACACTCGATAAGAAATAAATATGACTACTACATGCCAGTACCGTTATTTACTACGGTCCTGGTATGTACTCGTAGTAGTAAATAACAATAAATTGATGAAGTCTTCACTCTCCTTTCAATAGATGAAATAAACACAAGTTTGTTGTCAAAATTAAATCAACAAAGCGACTTGTCTTGGTCATGGTTGGCGGATTAAGATGTATGGGGTTCGAAACAATATATCTCCCTGTTAAGACATTAATTGTAAATTAGTTCCTTTATATTCTAATTTTCATTGAGTTTCAACGAATTAATCAAAGCGTTTTTGTATAATGTGGGTAGATGGATTTAATTGTATTTTCCCAATTTTGAAAATTTGTTTTGTAATCTTGTACATAGAATTTATATACTTATACATTATTATCTGATTCCGATGGGGGTACGCAGAAACTAGGGATAGGGTCCTCATAGAATTTGTTTTAAAAACGTATTCCCTATATTAATGGGATATCCAATGGGAGGGGTATTTTAATACACAACTAGGTAATTTATCTAGATGCCAATAGTGTATTGCGAGAACATAAGTTATGTCCAACAAAATTTTGTTATATTTATGTATATTTGCAGGTTTGTAAATCTTAGCTCCCTCACACCTACCAGCTGCGGTCCTTTTTCCAAAGACCCAGCGCTAAAATAGGTACTTAGTTAATCATACTGAGTAGACATTAAAAAAGATTTTACAATAACATTTTGAGATCTTAATGCGTTCAATGCGTGACGAAAAAAACATGCCCATGCAGTAAACCGTTAAGGTCATGCTTATCATAATAACACATTGTCAATTAACAAATTAAACGTGTATACAAAATTTCAGCTCAATGTGGTAAATATATCTGCTTCAAAATTGAGTTACAAGATTCCATCCGAACACACATAAATTGCAAGTTGAATAAAAACTTGTAAAAAAGCTATGAGCAACACTCACTCACCTTTCAGCTTATTCTGGCATCTGAGTTGATCAATAATATCCGTCAAACAGTTCTTCCTATTGACCACTGCCTTCACTTCATCACCATCATCTGGTTCCACTTTCATCATCAATTTATCACTTGTCACTTCTAGATCATCACTGCACTTCCCTTTGGGTGACTGAGAATCTTCAGTGGATTCCATTTTTGCACTTATAACAATTATAACCTGTTGGTGTTCAATTTTCATTTCATTCAATATGATACTTATTGAAACCTATTGGAAGTTTATTAGCCTAATTTCCTACTTAGTTATCCTAATAATATGTTTACCACGTTTCAGTGGGTTCTTTCTTTATGATTTGTCAAGTGTATTCGCATTTGTTTCATATTACTCTATTAGGCACGATTCCTTTCATATGACCAGGTATTTGTTAGTATTCATGCTGTCCTAGACTCGCTGTAAAAAGTTAATAAGTTATAATGGACAATTTTTTTTTATTCTTCAAAAAAATAGGAACTTCTGATTTTTATGCGTTTATACTTTAATATGATAAATTCAATTTCAAACAGGCAAAATAAATTCAATTTCAAAGCTACTCAAATACTAATGTCAAACATCATTAAGTTGCGGCTAGGAGTATACATAATATATTATAGTATTATATATATATATATATATATATATATATATATATATATATATATATATATATAGTATATCTAAATAAAGAATCACAAATATGTACATATCTAGGTATTAAACTTCAAAAATTGCATTTAGAATTGTAGGTAGATTAATAAATACAAAAATATATATAAAATATACGATTGCAGCAATAGGTGATCGGCTTCAAACAAACAAAGATAACATTACTCATACCGGAATATACAATTTCATACAATCTACAATTTAGATCGATCATCAAAATGGATGAACGTGGAAAAATAACAAGTTTATGCTTTTATGCTCTATTGAATGTATAACCTGTGACCACACAAACAGTCATACTTATGACGCAACAGAAGATTATAAATTGAAACTGAAATAATGTTGCATTCATTGCGTTCATGTTGACAAGGCTAATATAGTTCATATACATATTAGTTCTTACGATTTTCTACCTTAAGCTTATTGCGGAGAAGTTCACAATTGGAACAGCAAAATTTTGATGCAAAGCCTAAAATACTTTAAAAATTATGGAAACACTGCTTAGCTTAATATTTTCAAACACTGAAAATGTGTAATTAAAAACAAAAGAATGCGAAATTTTAAAATAACACTGGCAACTTTTATAGTATTCTAAATTGAAAATTTCGTACACAAAAAAAGAAAATATCGGTTACCTAAAAGCCACAGGTACGGTGACGCCGTGTTATTATCGGAGTCGACTGATAACTGAGGTGTCAGGTCAAACGAGCAAGTGGGGCGGTACCTACGTGTACTGATAACGAACGATAGCGGGCTCTTAACCTTCTGAGTGGCACGCCGCGGTGACATCGCCTGAAGAACTCACGACTTGCATTTAATATTTGTAGTTTACACTATCTAATGTAATGTATTCCGACGATTCTCATAACCATTTCTAAAATTTGTATAACAATGTATCGTTGATTGTTTGTTTCGAATAAAGGCCATAAAATAAATTGTACAATTATCTGTAATTGATAATTATATAAATTCACTACTTGCAAAATTTTAACATAACTACATTTGATTTGATGACTACTTTCTATTTATAATATCCTCCTCAATAAATAAGGGGATTTTCGAAAAATTATTGATAATTATGTACATTTAGGAAATAGTTCAGACCGTATATTAAAATTCATATTTTTTATTTCTCTATATAAACTACACATCGATATTTAATAATGTTGCGTATAGGTAAGCCACAGGAGTCAGTATCTGTGGTGTGTTAAGTCCCAATGAAACATTAAAACGTTCAATAGCAGATAAATACATCCACTGTCATCATCAGACAGTATCCCAATTTTTGCCCTCGTAAAGAAAATATGATCTGACCACCGTCAATGAACACAACGTTAGACATTTTTCTTACGTTTGTAACCATATCTATCTAGAACAAAACCAACGGTCACGTCACTAGACTCGAATACTAAAAATTTACAAAAATGATTTACTTAAACCTACGATAAGAAGTAGAGCTACACGAATTTATTCTTAGTACTTATTCATTTCTGCGACCGGTCACAACCCGATAAGATATCATATCGCACGCTGAACGCGAGGAAAATCTGCTGATAAAATTTGTCTGACTCGGTGCGTTAAGGTCAATTTGAACAATTGATTGAACTGTACACCAAGTCAAATGTTTACCCAGATGCCACCTGTGAAGGTCTGATATAGAAAATACTAGCTGCGCCCCGAGGCTTCGGTCCCGTGGGAATTTATTCCAGGTTATATTTTATCCGTGTACTAAATTTCAAAACAATCGGTCCAGTAAATTTTGCTTGAAAGAGACTATTGTATTATTGTATTGCCAGTAAATTTTGCTTGAAAGAGTAACAAACTAAATATATACATACATACAACCTTACAAAATTTCGCATTCTGTAATATTAATAGGATTTCACTTACACTCTGACTCTGACGGCAATGATCAGGGTATACTTTTTGCTGCATTTTCAGCCAATGTTGTATGTCCCTTGATCGTTTCGTATGACATTCGCACGAGTGGATGAATAAAGAGTGGGCCTTATAGATCAACATAAATAATAAAACAGGTTGTACTCCGTGAGTGCGGTAGAAGTGAAAATTTAAACACTAACGTTGTGCATTTGTGACATCTTTCGAATTTTCGGGTCCTGACGCGAGCTTAACATTTTTTACCCATCACAAAAAGTGCACAAAGCCGCCGCTAAAGAAGTTTTCACTTAAAAATAATAATTAGCGATCTATTCTAGGACGGGCCACACGCCACATAAATAAGAATATCCAGGCTAACCTGCTAACTTGGTTAACGAATGTCGAATACTGGCGAAAGTGTTAAATAAGTTTGTCGTTGACTATTTATAATAATAATAATAATGAGCTAAGTATGGTGGCCAGCAGACTGGACTGTGTGTACATCGGTCGCTGCTGTGCAGTCTCCCATGAAACTAGAGCAGTGACTGGTGGAGATTCCATGTAGGTTGTGTGTGTGATTTGTATTACTAAACGTAGGTAAGATCTCATTGTTACTAACAAAACGGACTAAGAATAAATGAAATTATTTGTTAATACCTTGTAACGTCCTTGTGGATGTTATATTCAAAGATGCAGAGTGTCATAAGAAAGTAGTGTCGAGACGATGACGTCATAGCCTGTAACATTTGGCCGGCACCTGTGCCTGCGCGGTCTAATTTCAGACGAGGTCGTGACCCGAGCGCCGCCGTTGTCGTCACTTGTTGTCGACGCTGTACACTGCTCCATACATTCTTTGTTTCGAGTTCCATACCCAAAGGGTAAAACGGGTCCCTATTACTAAGACTCCGCTGTCCGTCTGTCTGTCCATCTGTCACTAGGCATACATCAACCGTCATAGTTATACAGTTACAATTTTCACAGAATGAGATGTATTTCGGTTGCCGTTCTATTTTATTTTGTTCGGAAAACATTCAGTCAAAATTATTCATGCATAAATGTAGCATAAATGCTTATTTTCTATAAAACTAGACTGCTAAGAAATTATACTCATAATATTTATCTTAAAGCTACAAACTAATAGCAACTGGCTTCGAGGGCTGTGCCTTTGCCTTGGTCCTAAGAGTCCCCTCATCTGTACCATATCTCTCTGTTACTTGTACCGCTTGTATTCCTGACTGTGATGCAACGAAACCGCGGGTGCGCTTTCTCTATAGTGCAGGGGCTGCGATGCACTGGGCGCCGATTATTAGAGGGCGCCGAAAAGCCACTGGCAACCTTGTTTTAGGCGATCCTCACATTTTGATCGCACAAGGTTGCTACATGGACCAGATCTGCCCCTGTCTATGAATTCAGTCGAAATCATAACTCGCAACCCAAACGCCTGCGAGTATACTTGATGCTGATATTAAACATTGCTCTGAATTTTAATTAGGTGTTATTGATAGTACCTTATTTTTTCTCATCTGAGCGGTTTCCCGTTATCTTCCTCAGCCGTTGAACATCGGAGCCCAGGATGCGCAGGTGCCTAGTATGCAACAATTTGGAAAGAAACAACGAGATGTGGTACAGATGTACCTCATGTGGGCTCACTCGGAGTGCACCGGGTGGGACTCAGCTCTAGGTTACGTTTGCAATATGTGCTAGATTTTCTTTGACTCTGATTGCCCCCACGTTGACTACCATTACTCTCATATCGGTGTACTTAATAGGAGTCAAATCTGTTTTTTTTAACTTTTATAATTTCCAAAATTGATTGCCAAATTTATTGAAGCTGATCTCAATTGATAGTTTATTAAGTAAATTATGTTTAAAGGCAAATAAATATTTTGTTTTAAAATTACATTTAATTTGATTTCTCGCTTAAATGACTCCCATTACCTAAAAGGGGGTAATGGGAGTCATTTAAGCGAGAATTAAGTATCTAACTCAAACTACTTAAAACGACAAACTTTTTGCTTTCCTTCCACTATTACATACCTAACTGAATCTAATGAACATACAATCTTGACACGTTTCAATCAATTGGTAATTGCCACCAAACACAGATTTAGAAAGGGCCCCGCATCTCTGCCATCAAATATATAAATCTGTGCCATCAAGTCAAATCAGACACTTTGTTCCATGTGTCAATATATATATATTATAGGGCTTGTATGACAATGGGCACAAGAAACGTAACAAATGTTGAAGCCAAAAGGCGTTTTAATTATACTTTATAGAGAACGAAGCAATACTAAATGTACTAATGTGAATACATTTATACATTTTATTTAATTCACAGGCACTCTATGAGTACTCAAGTTCCTATATTAAACAACATTGTTCATAATTAGCTAATAATTTTTAAAACGGCAGTGCAATTTTAACTCCCAAAGAAATTTTATAAATCAATAGATTGCCTGAGATATGCCTTCGAGCGATAAGGCCGCCTTTTACGCAACTCGTTTAACATTTAGGTAAGTACCTAATGCTTATATTTTTGTAACTATAGCTGCAGTTAATTTAACCGAGATGAGATTTTTTATGGATCTATATGAGAATACTCACTTTTTGAGAGTTGGCCCGCGTCCACGCGCCGGCTATTTCAGGACTGTCGAGGTCGTGACCCCTCCACCTTCGCGCCACCTCTGACTGTCAGTCCCAATATTTTTACGAGACTCAATAAAGAAGCAATTGGTTTGAGCAGTAACAGAAATTAAAATAGTTCCGGAGCATCTGTTGTGTATAAGTTTACATCTTACGCATTTCTTACGCTTTTCTCTCTCATTCATCTGAGTGTTTTCCTGGTTTCGCCCTCAGGTCCATGAGTCCACGTTCCTACTTACATTTTCTATTCCTTTTTGCACGGTTTTCGGCATAATTTGTTGTCAGACCTACCATATGTTTTTGTGTAATAGCGATTGCGTCCCAGGGGTCCACTATCAAATCATAGATAGAAAGATGAACTCTATCTTGCACCATTTAGAGAAGAAACATAAATTCTAACATAAATCAGCGCAAAAGCGAACTTATCGTAGACGCAATTTCTTTAGAAAATATAACCATTGTTCGTTCATTCTCTTTAGGTTATATTCATTTTAGTTTTCTTATATCCGTATCTATAACAAATGTCGCCTGAATTATTGTAGATTTCGCATGAAAGAGTGACAAACCATCACGTTAATATATTAATAGAAATAGTCTGTTCGTAGCATCGTAGAAGCCAAACGGCTGAATTGAACTTGATCTAGTTTTTTTTTTTTATATTTGAAAGACAATTAAAACTTTTTCTAGCAGATTTGAAGATGGCAGCCAATTCGGAGTCGAGGGCTTCAATTTTTAATTTTTTATGTAGTTTATATATAAATTGTAAGAATAATAGTGCTATGAAAGTAGGTACAACGTCACTTGTACACAAAGTTATCGCGCCATTGAAACAGCCCAATGTAATCAGAAACAATGAACTTATTGTACTTATGAACAAAAAGGTTAGAGCACACCTGTTGTTGGATCACAATGCCAGATTTCTCAAGAGCACCCTAGTGAATAGATGTGTAACATAGGAAATAAATACCATGAATTTAATAAGAGTAGGTACCTCATTTTTGGATAAACTTCACATTAGGTAATTCTTTGACATTTATTTTTTTGTTCTAATTTTCAGATCAGTCACTTAAATATACTATTAGTGTTAATAAAAATAGTATATTCAGAGAATGATGACAGTTATGATCAAAGTTTATCTAACGAACAGCACGACTACGATGAGTCCAAAACCCACTACCATCGTCTACGGCATAAGAAACCGAAATATACTGCAAGTAACAACATGATGCCTTATGCCAACGGATACGATTACAATTACAACGATGACAGCTGTGTGTGTTCCTGTGACAAATGTTCCTTGGGAAAACCGTGCTGCAGAGACTTCTGTCTAAACTGTCAAGCGATGAATCAGCCTAATCTATATTACCTGAACTTCGCGATCCCCCAGTACGCTCCAGCTGCGCCACAAATTCCGCCTCTGTATCCCTATCCAATGGACACTCCCAATTCAACATCGGCAGGACAAATAATTTTCACTACAGCTCAACTGCCTGAAGAAGTGTTTACCACAACAACTACCCCTATCCCATCTCCCAGTCCATCAAGACTTTCCACAACAACTGAAGCAGGTTCACCCACACCCTCAACAACGACGAGTGACTCTCGTCGTGAAGCTGTCATAGAAGTGAGTGATATTTACATTAATGAAAATATAGCAAGGAATAATGATGCGAAGTACATTTTGACGTCACTGCGTCGCACCAAGCCTTACTGGCAGGCGAACAGGGTTGTGCCCATCCCGAACAATCTAGCTGAAAAACTGATGACTCAGATGAAAGACGACACAAAACCTACGACGCGAAGAGTGTATAGATCTTATTAGTACCGAATGAAATATGAGTATATTTTTTTACTACAGACTAACTATGTACTTACCTAGTTAGTGTTTAGGCTGAGAAATTTGCTCCATTATTGTAAGTACTATTTCGTATTTTTTATAAAAATGTAACGTCTAGTAGAAAAATCTTAAAAGTGAAAATAATGAGTACTTTTATCCTATTTGAAAAAATATATAAATACATAGGTTAGAAAATCCTCTTGCGAAGTTGCGGCAAAAAGGTACCATTTGCCACTAGCTTTTGCTAACACAATGAAATTATATTTTTTGTTAGCTAAACTTTATATTAAGGAATAAATTGTTCCATATTCACTCGATAATGTTAGATTTCTTCAGTTCACCGACACTACTATTACCAAAAGAAAATATTTTTATGTAAGCACAAGCTGTTTTTTTTTGCTAGAAATTTTTAGTGAAATTATTGACGTCAGTTGAGCAAGAAACATAGATTATTTGATCTATTCTTCTATAATTATTATTTTTTCTCACTCATTTGAATGAGAAAATAAAATAAATCGTATGAGACGTCTTCGATGAATACGGAACAACCCAGTGTGGGCATCTTAATGTAGTTGTTGATTTTGAATAGAATTTTAAAAAAGTTTATTATGCTATCGCTTACTCGATTATGCATTAATTAGGTAACTAATAACCTAACACAGAAACAAAGTTAAATCAACCCTTCTTACTTATAATCTGCGTTGCATTGTGAAAATAAGCTACGTAAAAACGCTTTCTGCGTTAAATTTGTAATTTTGTAACAAAGCAACATAAACGTATAAATAACATGTAAAATATTTTTTGAATAAATTTTATACTAGCTATCGTGTTTTATTCCGGCCATAAAATATTTTAACTTGCAATAGTAGCCACTATCAAGCCGTCTGATATGAAATTGGTTAGTAAGTAAATGTTGAAAGTGTACCTACTTACCCGTCTTTCTTCTCCTTAGATAGTATGTAGGTACTTCCTTTCTCGTAAGGTCACATTTAGTTGGCAATTTTGCATCTCCACAATCTGATAATGAAGAATCTTTAGTGCTATTTTTGGTATTGCTTTATATAAAACTTGAGGGACCTACTAAAAAGGATTAATGACAAGTGGACCGTCGAAGTTTCAACATGCAAGTAGCTGATTAATAACTGGATTGGCTCTAAAATCGACGAAGTTTCCGTTACCAAAGAGCGTCGGAGCACTTGATCCGTTTTCCTACTTTTTCTACAACGCTCATAACTTGAAGAAAAAAAATGGAACTAAAAATGGAGAACTTCGATTCAAGTATACCTATAGTATGCTCGATTGTGTTTTGTAAAATGGCATGATTCTTTAAAAAAAATGTGGAAAATAGTCTTCATGTTGGCAACGAGAAGTACCTATACGACAGCAATAGCCCATAATAATAGATAGATAGATAGATAAGTCATTTATTCCTTAAATAAATACTAAGTTGATTGATATAGGTGTAATATTGTTGCTTTCCTAAATATAGGTTTCCTTTTTTTATCAGACGAATTTTTTTAGGAGCTATCGCCGATCGAATTGTCCATTCAAAAAAAATACCTATAATGGTCGAATTTCGACCATGTGGCATGCTAGTAAGTATCTAAACATTTATTTATTACTTCTAAAACTTATCCATGATAGGTGTTTACAGATTGTATAAATATATCAAGTGTTTTAATTATATATATTTCTTAACATCTGGAGCAAATATTTAGATGTAAAAAGAAAAAAAATATTTGATTGAATTGAGTTTGATGTGGGAAATAAGCACCTTTCCCATTTAAAGCTTTTAAACCATTTTTGCAGCTCCTAGGCGTTAAAATACTCAGTATCTTTCTACATAAAAGTTTGGAATCTAGCTCGGATGAATATGAAACAAATAAACACAAAAGTATAGAAAACTACGATTCTGAAGTTGATACAAGTACAAAAATGAAAAATTTTGATAACCCACATTCCAAAAAGCATTCCAAAGAGGACTGTTCCTGTGGTGATTGTGAATCGTGTGTCGATGGACATGATATGTATCAAAATGTTCAAAGTGTTCGAAATGTTCCAAACGTTCAAAATGTCCAAAACGTTCAAAATGTTCAAAACGTTCCAAACGTTCAGAATATTCCAAACGTTCCAAATGTTCCTAACGTTCCAAATATTCCAATGTACATGCAGCAGCCTCTACCCAACATGATACCGGAATTTCACCATATCCCGGTGAGCCCAATTCCCCTCAGCCGATTTTCTCTCAACCAACTTCCGATAAAACAAGATCCTGTGAACCAAGATGGTTTGGACAAAATTCCCTTAGACCCAATGGCTGCTAATGATATCGGTTTTAACCCACTTGCGCTTAATCCTCTAAACCCAATACCGATAAACCAAGGGCCTATTGATATTTCTTTGAGCCCAATATCTTTAAAACACGTTTCTCTGGGTGAAGCACCTCTATCAGGTCTGCAATGGCGCGAGGCTTGGCCAGAATTCCAGTGGAACTGGCCGACAATGAAGCCAGGCCAGGTCAAGTGGTCCGTTGCGGGGATGTTTCCTAACGGCTGGAGTTCAGACGTGAAGCTAGACGATTTGTTACCAGAAGGTATAAAACTAGAAGATTTGCTGAAGACCGTCAAAGAATATTGGTCAATGAATACACCAGCCCTAGGTAAGACTCTTCGCCATTGTCTTGTAGCGTAAGGTTATTTTTAAGTCAGTGTCATATTTTCGATTGACCGGCATCGTTTGCCGTCCTAATAACTTAAGATTTTACAAACCTCGTATCAATGTGAAGCATAAATATACAAAGTAGGCGTAAATGTAATGAAATAATAATTAATTTATGTTGAATAAGTTTTAGTGATATTAGTAACACAGTGCCATAAGTACACTGCACAAATTTTGTCTTAATAATCCTATGAAGTATTTCATAGGATTATTAAGACAGTAGCTAGCTTCCAGTAGTTGTGTGTGGTTCCCGCCCCAAAATAGGACTACTCCATATCCTAATGTGGATGTAGTACGAGGCAACTAAGAGAAGAAAAGCCTTAACAGCTCCTAGCCAACAACAGCATTCCCAAAGAGGGTTAACATCAGGTAGGCCGCCGATCGTAAAATAATTTACGAGTCTTAATTAAAAGATTTGTTTTTAAACGAACTCCAGAATCGAGGGCGTCACAATTGTAAATGCAAGCAATGAGAATGGGAGAAAGAGACAGTATTAGAGCGCATGGATGTCCAAAATATTAAAAATATTCGTCGCATTAATTATTTCTGGGGCACATGAGTTTTATAACGACGTTGGGAGTTCTGTAAAGACCCGTTACTTGTAAATGAATTAGTATTAAATAATTATTTTTTTCGGAAGCTTGGTGTAGGTATAGACTCCCTAAATATACTGTGAAAAGTTACTAAGTGCATTTTTGTAAATATATTTCTTTATTACTTAAATAAACGTCATAAGTACACTTGTAAACGTTCGTGACAATATGTGGATAAATGTTTGTTACTCTTTCGGGTTTCGATGTAATTTTAATTTAATGAAAACTTGGGATGACTTAGTGTTTTTTTTTTCAAAAGAAAAGACCGTGAAGCAGATGCACGGGGCATCATACATCGCATAATCCCATTAAGAGCATGTAGATTGAGTCGATACTAATCGATTTAATATCGAGCGATAGTTCCTACTTAGTTGTTTTTCATATTATTTTTTTTATTAGTAGTATCAATTTATTTATTTTAATAAAAGTTTTTAAATTAAATAAATCTTATGTTGCTTTTTCGGAAATGACATTTATAAAATTAAAAACGATTAGTTTTGACCCAATCTCTTTACGGGAACACGTCACATTTCAAGTCACCCTATAAACTTATTGCGTGATTAAATCTAAGTAAGGTAAGACACAATTTTACACGTTAGTTTATTTAGTTACATTTAATTGCAATTTCCCTATATTTTAGTCAGATTTAAGCTGGCAAAAATGTCTTGCCTAATGAAACCTCTTTTTCAAATTATGTTAACATTGTAGCTACATCCACTAAAATACTATCCAACGAATCAGCAAGCGATATGAACACAACAACAAAAGCCACACCAAATGATACAACATCCATACCAGCTGAAGAAACAACAACACCGATAGAAGAAACAACAGTAAAAACAGGAGAACCATCACCAGAAACAAAAGAAACCACACCAACAACTGTAAAAACAACAACGAAAAAGACGATACGAACAAAAGATGACCACCGTCGTGCCATGATTCAAATACCACTAAGTAAAGAAACTAAAGGTATTGATATTTTAGCTGAGTTTCCCTATCATCGTATCAAAACTAAAGAAACCGCTAAAGAATCCACACAAAAAAAAGGAATTAACGCTATTATTGATTATTATGACTTTACTCGTACTACGAAACACAAGAAATTTAGCCAAAATGACTTCAAGGTTACTGAAATTTTTAATAAAAAGAAATACGGTAAAGTGGATAAACTTATCGCAAGCATTCTAATAAGACCTACAAAAACGTTCAAATCTCGGACTACAAGTAGAACGAAAACTACCAAAGTTATGTCAAAATACGGATTAATTCCAAGACTAAACTTAAATTCAAATTCAATATTGAGTATAAGGTAGAATTAATAATAACAGTTTACTACTCGAAATTAGAAGTGAAGAAGAAGAAGTGAAATTGTTTTGTACGATATTTCAGAAATTAAAGGTATTTTTAATGGGACTTTGTATTTTTGAATATGTAGTATCTTTTATTAAAACGCTAACCTTTCCATTTGTTATCAACACTGTTATTTAGAAGTTTGCACTTTTACACTTTTTTAAGTAGATCACTTCACAATGATTTTGTTATGAATAATTTATGTTTAGATAATAGCCAACGACATATTCGGCGTGGCATGACCTTTCAGTAGCTACCGAGACTGCGTGCGAGAGCCGCGGGGTCATCTCAAATGTATTTTTAGAGTTGAAAGTTCAAAATACGGCAGTTATTTACGCGCGCTTAAAGCACGCCAGCAGCGTGCGCGCCCTTCCAATAAGGAGGGTAATTTTTTCTTATTTAAATAAATAGATTAATTTTAACATATCAATTAATTTTGTTTTTATAATCGGCAATGTGCAGGTTTTTATGACATATCCTAATTTGGATACCTGTTTCATTATGATATAGGGGACGTGCACCATTTCACTTCTATTTTTCATCAAACAGCATATTTGTTTGTACGTCCGACATCCATATAGACATAATACCTAACTTTAAAACATTAATGAATATAATAACTTTTTATAATATAATAGAAATTTCAGAGAAATGGCAAATTACATCTTAGAGATGGCTCTAGTATTTTATTATTTAATCTCTTTCGAACAATAACTAGTGTTCGGATTTCAATTAAATTGGGTACCAAATTTAATTTAAATCCGAACACTTAAGTAGAATGATGTTGAAAAAACACATAGGATAATATTCATCTCAAAATTCCCACTGGAGCATTATTGGCTAATTAATAGATTAGGAACCTGTATAAGTACATATATTTTTCACTTCTGCTGATCTCGTGAAGTTGATCGTTATATTATGCTATGTATCTAATCAATCTAAACTAAGTAGGTAGCAAGCATTCACAGGAACATGCAGACTGGACGGGCACGAGCATTCCCTGAAAATTGATAAATTAATTTATGAGATAAATATATTGATTTAATTTAATCACGTAAATATATATCACATTATATTTATTAAAGTGAAAGTTTTGTGAATGCTTGGATGGACGTTTGTTGCTCTTTCACACATATACTACTGTACACATTACAAAGTTTTCTCTTAGGAATATATGTATGATTAGAATTCGAATCAAATCCTGGAGTAAGACATAGGGTAGGTACTTATTATATGTATTTATAGGGTGACTTGAAAAATTACATAAATTGCATGAAGAAAAAGTTATTGTCTTGCTTGTGGTGTAAGTACTTATATATTTTTTATTATTTACTTATTCACCTACTGGGTAATTATCATTTAAAGTATTTTAGTTACTCGCCATTTGCTTGAGAACTACTTTTGTTACAATTTACATGCTCTTCACGGGAATACAAAAACATTTCTTTTATACTAAAGTTGGTAACACCATATTTCAACTGAGTCTTTTTTTGAGCTGGTTCATGGATATTAATTCTATATAATCTTATAATAACGAATTTTTAAATTATATTAATATTATAGGTCCGGATACTACTTTAACGACAAAATCCAACAATGAGGCCTGTGATAATGGTAGGGACAAAACTAATAAGACTAATGAATCTACTCCAGAGGAACCCCAAAACTCAGATAAACCACCAATATCAACAGATAAAACAACAACCAAAGTGACATCAATAACGACAAATAAACCATCAACAAAACCAACAACAAACTCAACAACAAACCCAACAACGAATGCGACGACTGCAATACTAACTACGACAGTACCAACACCACAAAGGATAAAACAATGGTATGATGACATCCACGATTCAGATTGGGATTACAAAAATGTTCCTGAAAATAAAAATTCAACAACGATCTCAACTACAACAAATTTGACAAGAACAAATCCGACAACAACAACTCCAATAACGACACTATCAACTCTAGAAAGGATAATACATTGGTCTGATGACTTCCACGATTCAGATTGGGATTACAAGGATATTCCTGAAAATAAACGTTCAGCGGATTGTCTCTACCAATATAGCACATTATTGTACTCACGAAATATACGATACAAGGATAGTACTAAATATCATGGCCTTTCTGGTACAAAGAAATGCGATAATTCTCCCAAAAAACATGATAGAGGCGAAAAGTTTGATAAAAAAAAGTATGGGAAAGTTGACAGCCTTATCGCGGGCATTTTTCTGAGGCCTACCAAAACGTACCACAGACATTTAGATACTTCAACTAAGAATGCATGTGGTGGAATGATAACAAATGTGATGTCAAAATACGGATTAATGAAGAAGTTGAAAATCGAAAAAGTATTGTCCAAGGACAACTTTTTTTTAGGGTGTAAGTACTTAGATTATAATCAGATTGAAAATTAGCTATCATTATTATGATCTAACGATAACTGATTTTCATATTACTTTAATGTTATAGCTTATAGGGATACAACTTTATCGACAGAATCCGAAGGTAAAGCCAATGATAATTGTAGGGACAAAACTGATAAGACGAATGAGCCCACTCCAGATGAACCCCAAAACCCAGATAAAACACCAATATCATTAGATAAAACAACAACTAAAGTGACAACAAAAACGACAACGATCCCAACAACTAATCTGAAAACAACAACACCAACTACGACACTACCAACACCAAAAAGGATAAAACTATGGTATGACGACTTCCACGATTCAGATTGGGATTACAAGGATGTTCCTGAAAGTAAAAATTCAGCCGAGTTTCTCTACCAATATAGCACATTAATGTACTCACGAAATACACAATACAAGGATAGTACTAAACATCATGGCCTTTCTGGTACAAAGAAATGTGATAACTCTCGCAAAAAACACGATATAGCCGAAAACTTTGATAAAAAAAAGTATGGGAAAGTAGACAGCCTTATCGCAAGCATTTTCCTGAGGCCTACCAAAATGTACCACAGACATTTAGATACTTCAACTAGTAATGCATGTATAGGAATGATAACGAACGTGATGTCGAAATACGGATTAATTAACAAGTTGACAAACGGAAATAAAAATAAACGACATTTTATTTTAAAAAGGGAACAATTAACAAACGATATGTGAAGGGACTTAAAAGAGAAGAACTTATAAAACTGCTTGCATAAGCTGCCTGTTAATTACCTAATAAATATTTTCCAAGGATAAAGCTGAATTCAGACTCAATACTAGTTAGATTCATTAGAATGAGAAGTGAAAGTGCCTATTTTGTATATGATATTTCAGAAATAAAATATATTTAATGGTTCATTGTGTTTTCGACCGACTTTTATAGAAGGATGTTTCACTATACGTAACATAGCTGAATAACATATTCAGCTAAAATATGGACCAATTTCCAGAACAAAAAAAAACCTTTTATAACTAGGGCCAGGATCGTTTAATTAAACTACCTCCCCTATACATAAAGTATAACTATATATAATAAAAACGGTCGGTGTGCAAAACGAAAACATTTAAAACGGTAACTGCCGGATAATGGAATTATGCATACTTAGTATACAGTATAGTAGTTTCATATATTTATTCCATACAAGAGCCACGTGTAGCTCTAACCTAATGTACGGCTAAACGTGACTGACGTATATCCTATTTTGTCCGATATCATAGTCTCAAAACACTAAGTTCACTTAATATATATATTTATTTTTTAATTTGTGCAATAAATTTACATAAGTAAATTACAAAAACTTAAACATTATTCGCCGATAAAAGTTTGTAAGTACAGTTAACTTCATGTCAAGTTACCCTGGACCTTTCTGTGACAAAAATTAATGATACATAAAATTAATACTTCTTTAACGAAATTAATAATACCAAAAATAATTCATTCCTAGTTATGCCATGGCAAAGATATCGTGCGGCGAAATTATACAGGTTGTTTTTTAAACATATACTAATTTCCGAACAGGTTTGGGTGACAAAAATTGAATAGGTACCTATAAATATAATTGACCATCAGCTCATCGAACTTCAGTCGTATGGAAAGTCGAAATTGTATGTCATTAGCAAATCTGTTAACATAGCCTAGGTGGAAAAGTGAGCATAGGTGAAACAATTTTCCAGTGTAGGTATAAAAAAACAACCTGTGTATTTTCACGAATTTCAATTTATTTTTTTATAGCCACGAAAATAAATTTAAAGTTGTGAAATAAAGTTTTGAAATATCAATCAGCAATAAATTTTGTTTACTTATCGAGTTTTTATTAAGTTTTTCAGCATATTGTAACAGTAACGCGTTCAAGTAGCTAGTCTGATATGAAATTATTGACAGTAAGTAAATCATACTATTACATTTATACTCCTGCGATAATTGAATTGTTTTAGATATACAAATACTGCTATGACTATTTTATTCCCGTGTACCTACCATGTCTCAAACCTGTTATTCCACATTATATCCTGTCAGTGTACCGTAATCGTTATTGATCGAAATCAGCCTAGTAGGTAGATTGAAAAAATAGTAGATTGTTTGCTAAAGTTCTAAGCATCTCATCTCCCAACTGATATTCGCAACTGTTTGATCACTACTTTCCGAGAACTTTGTATCGTAAAGTTCTAAATCGGAAAGTAGTGCTTTATAGGTAAACCCATAAAGTACTACTTTCCGATTTAGAACATTATAATGCCCACATTATTAAAACTTTATTTTTTACTTTGTGGGATTGACTTGGGAGTAATTTAATTTTTCAATAGGATTTATTTAGATTATCAAAATAGCAAATTGTTGGCTTATGTCCATCCATACTCCATACAAATAAATAAAATGGAAGTATCTCTCTGTAATTTCAAAATAACTGCATTTTGTTCAGGGTAATCTTTAGAACAGCTTATCCGATATTGATGGGATTTTCAGCGAAAGGTTAACAAAGTTACAGAATAGTTTTTATCTCGGGAACCCTAAGCGAGGAAAATAGGGGGTGCAACTTTGTATGAAACTTCGTAATTTTTTAAATTAGACACATGTAATTTACACTAGATGTTGCCCGGGCCTTCGAATCTTGAGATTTTGAGATAAAATAGCCTACAGCAATCTTGGATAATTACCTTTCTAATGGTGAAATAATTTTTGAAATCGGTTCGGTAGTTTCAGGTATTACCCGCCTCAAACATACAAAGTCACAAACAGTTACCTCTTTATAAGAACAGTATAGATTTGTCGTTAATAAAAAATAATAAATTGATACTCTCTGAGGATAAAATAGGTGTTGCATGTTTATATAGAACATTAAAATTTAGATTTAAATTAATAATTGCGGTTACTAAAAAATAATAATGCATTAATTTCATTTTCAAACGAGAACCGTTGTGGGAAACGGAATTAGTCCCGCAATGGAAAACAGGAAAAGACACTCAGTGAGAATTGGGATAGGATACGTTGCGAGAAATGGTGCAGGACATATTGTGGGAAACGCGATGAGACACAGATGAAACTGAGCGAAAATCGTAACGGAAACGAGAAATTGAGCTAAAAACAAAAGACGATATAGGTCGTATACATTTTACCAGTCTTATGTGATAAAATTACTGCGGGATTAACTTTGATTTTAGAAGGAAAAAACACGCGGGCGAAGCCGCGGATAAAAGCTTGTAATATCATATAGTTGGGATAATGTAGTATTAATTAGGTATTGAAAATCGTATTTCCAAGGAGAAAATTACATTTTAATGAAACATTGTCAATTTTGAAACGAGGGCAAACAATTGTGTTAACATAGTGAAAAAATATTCTTAATTTTATTTTTTTTTGCTTAAGCCAATTTCTTAAAATGGCAATTCTTTTTCCTATTGGAGTGAAATAGCTGTTGGATGTTTAAATGAAACATCATTATTTTTAAAAATAGAGACATATTCTTTTCATTATTTATTCATGTGTGTCCACACTAATATTATAATGAAAAAATATTTTTATTTTTGTTTATAATAAATATAATATATATTGCGAGAAACGCGGGATATGGAAGATGGGAAATGATATGAATCAAATAAATTTTAATAGTCCTGAAAACAATTAGATAATGATTGAGACTTTATTTTAATTCTTGATTCAGACGGGAAAGAAAAAACGGGACAGCACACGTAGCGAAAAACAGTACGGGACATATTGCGGAAAAAGCTACGAGGCAGATAGATAAAAACGGAGTGGAAATCGTGGCGAGAAATTGAACTAAAGATGAGAGATTATACGATTCAGTTTAATTTTAATTGTCCTGCAGAATTTGCGATAATTCACTAATGGATATTAGGTACACTATATTTAGAAGGGAAATTTACGCGGGCGTAGCCGCGAGTAAAAGCTTGTAACTAAATGTGTATGCAGGAAGGCCCGCTACGCGCAGTCTTTTTCAAATTAAAGTCAAAATAAATGAATTACTAGGATAAATAGACTAGGCGACTTGAATAAAAACCAATACCTTGAATTAGCACACACACTCGATAAAAGGCCGTTAAAATTGTTTAAAGCGAACAATGTACTTTGCAGCTCCTAAAAATATTGATTCTCATCTCCTTAATACACAACAGTATGGAACATCCAGTCATCGATTCCAACTATATCAAAAGTTACAAAGCGAGACCATTGTCTTTACACCATCAATCTAAAAAAGGCATAAGAAAAGACACAAGATTAAAAGTCATCACACCAAAGTACCTTAAACCTGCTTCCCAAATTCGATTGCCACCTTGGCCCTTGAGAAAATCTTGGTCTGGTGCTAAATGGTCGTTAGCAGGGTTATCAGCAAAAGGGTGGTCGTCGGGCTTGAAACCCGATGATTACTTACCAAATGGTGTGCGACTAAGTGACCTATTGATGTTGAAGGAGATCCAACAGGCTTTTCCAAGGCCAGTTGCAACTTCAGGTAAGACTTTGTTATACTTCAAATTTGACGAAATTAATGTAAAATGGTCACCACACTAATTAATATCTGTAACTCCCTACTGCTACTGTTAAGTATTATAATTATAAAGCAGCCTCTATAGGAAAGGTTATTGGCATTTTGAATCTATGAGTCGGGCACAGCTACTTTATAATGCGTTTCTATTAGTGGTACAATTTAAGGTATCCCGAAGTTAAAAAACAAACATGAAATTATTGAATTACTTACTTTCATCACTTTTTGCACTATTATAGCTATTTCATTCTTACTTGTAAATTCTTACTTCATTAAAATGAAAATAAATGTTACTAATTATTTAATGCAAACGTTAACACCTCCGTGGTTAGGACCATGAAGGGTAACTTGACATGGATTTCACTGTACCTACTGATTAAGTTTTTGACAATTTGACATGCATGTCACTGTAAACAATTTAATTTTATATTTCACAGGATCTAATTGTATCCCAATGCCGCCTCCTATGCCTCCTGCAATACCACTTCCAATGGCCCCTCCATTTCTTCCTCCTTTCCCCCCTCCAATACTCATACCAGTACATCCAAGCATGTCTACACCAACCACAACAAGAATCTCAAGCACGACGACTAAAAGCACAACGCAGTTGCCCACTGAGTATGAGACAACCGTGAAAAAGGTATACACACTATTAAAATTATATATATATATATATATATATATATATATATATATATATATATATATATATATATATATATATATATATATTATATATATATATATATATATATATATATATATATATATATATATATATATATATATATATATATATATATATATATATATATATATACTTTCAAATGTGCTTAAACTATAGAAGTATACTTCTATACACAGTTGATTTATGATTAAAAGCCCATTTTTACCTATGAAGAGAATTACAGCTAGATGGAAGGCATAAACGACCCCTATCTGAAGTTCAATTTTTGTCGTCTCATACTCAGTTAAAGGTTATGTTAATTATTTGACTGAGTATAAGACAACTCAAATTGCTTCTAGAGAATTCTACGAGAAATCCGTCGATTTTATAGGTACTAGCTTTAATCATTCTTTCTCTTTCTAACCAAAGGATAGCTGGAAAAAGTGTTTTTGTGATAAATCCACTGTTGCGCTCATTAATAGGTATAATTATGTATTCAATTATAAATACATAATTATACCTATGTCAATATTACGTACGTAAGCAACCGAAAAAACGCTCAGATAAGAGAGAGAGAGAGAGAGAGAGAGAGACATAGTTATCTAAAGATCACCGATCAGTTACTTAAAGTTAGCAAAAATGAATTTACGACACCAGAACAGGGGGAATACGAGCCTATGAAGCAGACGGAAATGAATTTGATGATCACTTTGTGTCGTCTCATACTCAGTTAAAGATATGATTTTATTTGACTGAGTATAAGACAACGCATGTTGTTATTCAAATTGCAAACAAGACTCCAGAGTGCAATTCAGATATTGAATCAGCATTAAACAGAAAAACAAATGATCATAATCATTTGTTTCTAGAACGAACGACAAACGATACCTAGACGTACGTATTATTTATTAACATGTGTTTGAAACGAAGTACCTTATCAAGATTACACTGAGCGATGGGAGCTCGCGAAATAAGCTATTTACAAAAGCCATATTTTGACACAGGCTTTTTATTGGCACCAGAGAGATAAAATTAAAATTCAAAATTCTTTATTCAATTTAGGATGATATACATCACTTATTGACGTCAAAAAATTACTTAAACTAAGTCTTAACTTAAAAAATTACTTTAACTAATTCGTATAAACAAACTAAATCACTCACTATTCATTCTTAACTGTACGACACTCTTCGATAATTACCATACGTCTATCCGTCTGACACCAGAGGCCCGATTCTCACGCAATAGAACTTTTTCAGTGTGTTCGAAGTTGTCCCTTCTACTGAAAAGGTCGAACGTTCTAAAGAACTCGTATTCTGGTACACCAACAATGTTCTATACATTTACCAATCGAACCATCAGTCGGGCACAGCATAGACAATATATTACGTTTCGATTTCGGAGTTTTTAAAAACGCCGTGGCAAAATGTTTACTTTGTGTCTAATTATATTTTCTGGAGGTAAAATTTTAAACAAAGAACACTAATTTTATTTATTTTTCATTAAAATACAACATATATAATTTTTTTACATAGCAAGTATTACAAAATACTATGAAAGAGGTTGACATTTAAATATTTCGTGACGTGCATTGAATAAACGGAACGCTGAAACTGTCGAGTCAACACGTCATTATTGTTTTCATTGAGTTTTTTTTACTTTTAAAAGTCTTTTTGTTTTTTTCTTACTTTTTGTTAGGTTTGGTAATACTAATACTCATAGTTATGGACCAAAACAAAGATCAAAACAGCAAAAAATATGCAAGTGCGGAACAGAAGCTCCGTCTTAAACATCTTGGTCCTTATTTAAGCGAAAATGCTTCATGAACTCCGCATTGCTTAATTCGAAATAACCCTTATACCCTTCGTCGGGGCGGTTCTGCATTAGCTGCTTTTAAGTTATCCACCAAATTGGCGAAGAAGAGAATGTATGTATGATTTACGATCGAACTTTTTCGATTGTGAAGTTCTGAGAATGCACAAACTGTGTTACGTTCGAAATAATTTCGAACTTTGAACGTTTTTACGAATGTGAACTTTTTCTATTGCTTGAGCATCGTGCTCATCATGTTACATAAATCGTGATGGTAGAATTTTCTCAGATTAGGTAAATACCTAATCTGAGAAAATTCTACCATCAGTCAGTCAATAGTCGTAGTGGCTACAGAAATCTGTAAATCGTGCTCATCATGTTACATGAATCGTGATGGTAGAATTTTCTCAGATTAGGTACTTACCTAATCTGAGAAAATTCTACCATCAGTCAGTCAATAGTCGTAGTGGCTACAGAAATCTGTAGCCACTACGACTATTGACGCCGTTAAATCTCTTGAATAAAAAAGCGGACAAGTGCGAGCGAACTCGCACATGAAGGGTTCCCTATTGCGGTTTACGATTTATGACGTATAAAAAAAAAATACTAGATCTCGATTAAACCAATTTTCGGTGGAAGTTTACAGTAATGTACATCATATATTTTTTGGAGTTTTATCGTTCTCTTATTTTAGAAGGTTCAGGGGGAGGGTGGGGGTTACACATCCTATTCAGTTTAGAAAAAAATGACACTAAAAACCTTAATATCATTTTTGAAGACCTATCCATAGATACACCACATTTTTTTATCGTCTTTATTTTTTATTTTTGTGTAAAATCTTAGTGCGGTTCACAGAATACATCTACTTTCAACGGTATAGTTATTATAGTTTCGGAAAAAAGTGGCTGTGACATACGGACGGACAGACAAACAATATGACGAATCTATAACGGGTTCCGTTTTTGCCATTTGGCTACGGAACCCTAAAAAACAACAAATAATAAAACATAATAAAATAAATATCTAAGGTTCTGTTATACAACAAACGTTTTGCCGTTTTTATTTAGCTGTTGCCCGCGTAAATTTTCCCATGGGAACAATTTTTTTCCAGGATGAAAGGTACCCTATGTTTTTCTCTATACTTCAAACTATATGTATGCAAAATTTCAAAAAGATTTGTTGAGTAGATAGAGCGTGAAGAGGTAACAAAGATACTATCGCATTTATATATTAGGATGGTACGAAACCTTCGTGCGTAAGTCCTACTCGTATTGCAGTTTAATTTAATCCGTTCCCAATATTTTTCGATAATTTTCTGTCTGCTTGTACAGGATAATCTAGTTAACAAAAATATTAAAATCTAGTTAACAAAAATATTAAACAATATATTTTTATATTCATAGACTACGAAGCATCTGAAAACGACAACTACCAAAGTCGAAGAACCAACAATAACAAAAACACCAGACGTAACTAACATACCAAAAGAAAATACATCAACTACCACATCATCAAAAACAGAATTACCGAGAACAACGATTAAGGAAATAATAACACAAGAAACCGAAATAACTATGGCACCAAAAATAACAGATGAAACTAAAACACAAAAAATAAGGGATTGGACAAAAACAACTATGACACCAACAAATAAAGAAGAAACTGAAATATCTACCACACCAAAAAAAACACAGGGAACTAAAACTACCCCAACAGAAAAAATAACAACAGAAATTGAAACATCTGAAAAATATACCATAACAGAAGAAACCCAAATAACTCCCAAAAGTACAAAAACAGAAGAGATTGAAATCAGTACAGAAACAGAAGCGACAAAAACAACTTTAACTAGTACAAAAACTGAAGGGGCTGGAACAACTTCCACAGAGTTAATATCAGAAGAAACAAAACCAACTCCCGATAGTACAATAAAGAAAGATACCGAAACACCTTCCACAGCTACAAAAACAAAAAGGCCTGAAACAACTCGTACTGAAACAAAAATAGAAGTGTCTAGACCAAATCCCACAAGTACAGAAACAGATATAACAGAAACAACTTTGGCTAGTACAAAATCAAAAGTAACTGCAACAGATAAAATAACTAAAGAAACTACAACAACTGCGTTTAGTATAAAAACAGAAGAAACTGAAACTAGTACAGAAACAGAAGAAACTGAAACTAGTACGAAAATAGAAGCGACTGAAACAACTCCCACTAGTATAAAAATAGAGGAAACAGAAACAACTACCGATAGAATAAAAACAGAAGGGACAGTAACAAGTCCCATAGGTACAAAAACACAAAGTACTGAAACAACTCCACTGGAAAAAATAACGACAAGTATTGAAACAACTCAACAAACACAAAAAGCAAAAACCACTTCCACAGGTACAAAAACAGAAGACATAGTGAATACTCACACAAAAGGAACTGAAACAAGCGGCACCGATGCAATAACAGAAAAAACTAAATCAACTCCCGCTAGTACGAAAACGGTAGTGACTGAACCAACTCACACTGCAACGCAAACACAGAGTACTGAAACGTCTCACACAGGTACAGTAACAGTTGGAACTACAAGAACAGGAACAAAAACAGAAGGGACTGAAACTAGTATAAAACCGGAAGTGACAGAAACTAGTATTCCACCGGAAATGACTGAAATAACTCACACTGCTACGCAAACACAGAGTACTGAAACGTCTCATACAAGTACAGTAACAATTGAAACTACAAGAACAGGAACACAAACAGAAGGGACTGAAACTAGTATAAAACCAGAAGTGACTGAAACTAGTACTCTACCGGAAATGACTGAAATAACTCACACTGCAACGCAAACACAGAGTACTGAAACGTCTCATACAGGTACAGTAACAGTTGGAACTACAAGAACAGGAACAAAAACAGTAGGAACTGAAACTAGTATAAAACCGGAAGAGACTGAAACTAGTATTCAACCGGAAGTGACTGAAATAACTCACACTGCTACGCAAACACTAACAGTAACAGTTGGAACTACAAGAACAGGAACAAAAACAGAAGGGACTGAAACTAGTATAAAACCGGAAGTGACTGCAACTAGTATTCAACCGGAAGTGACTGAAATAACTCACACTGATACGCAAACACATAGTACTGAAACGTCTCATACAAGTACAGTAACAGTTGGAACTACAAGAACAGGAACAAAAACAGAAGGGACTGAAACTAGTATAAAACCGGAAGTGACTGAAACTAGTATAACACCGGAAGTGACTGATACTAGTATTCTACCGGAAGTGACTAAAATAACTCACACTGCAACGCAAACACAGAGTACTGAAACGTTACATACAGGTACAGTAACAATTGGAACTACAAGAACAGGAACACAAACAGAAGGGACTGAAACTAGTATAAAACCAGAAGTGACTGAAACTAGTACTCTACCGGAAATGACTGAAATAACTCATACTGCAACGCAAACACAGAGTACTGAAACGTCTCATACAGGTACAGTAACAGTTGGAACTACAAGAACAGGAACAAAAACAGAAGGGACTGAAACTAGTATAAAGCCGGAAGAGACTGAAACTAGTATTCAACCGGAAGTGACTGAAATAACTCACACTGCTACGCAAACACTAACAGTAACAGTTGGAACTACAAGAACAGGAACAAAAACAGAAGGGACTGAAACTAGTATAAAACCGGAAGTGACTGCAACTAGTATTCAACCGGAAGTGACTGAAATAACTCACACTGATACGCAAACACATAGTACTGAAACGTCTCATACAGGTACAGTAACAGTTGGAACTACAAGAATAGGAACAAAAACAGAAGGGACTGAAACTAGTATAAAACCGGAAGTGACTGAAACTAGTATAAAACCGGAAGTGACTGAAACTAGTATAAAACCGGAAGTGACTGATACTAGTATTCTACCGGAAGTGACTGAAATAACTCACACTGCTACGCAAACACAGAGTATTGAAACGTCTCATACAGGTACAGTAACAGTTGGAACTACAAGAACAGGAACAAAAACAGATGGGACTGAAACTAATATAAAACCGGAAGTGACTGAAACTAGTATTCAACCGGAAGTGACTGAAATAACTCACACTGCTACGCAAACACAGAGTACTGAAACATCTCATACAGGTACAGTAACAATTGGAACTACAAGAACAGGAACAAAAACAGAAGGGACTGATACTAGTATAAAACCAGAAGTGACTGAAACCAGTATTCCACCGGAAGTGACTGAAATAACTCACACTGCTACGCAAACACAGAGTACTGAAACGTCTCATATAGGTACAGTAACAGTTGGAACTACAAGAACAGGAACAAAAACAGAAGTTACTGAGTCAATTCCCGCTATTACAAAAACAGAAGAAACTGACGAGATTGCAACCACTACCGCTGGTACAAAAACAAAATTGACGGAAACAACTCACGCTGGTACAAAGACAAGAATGACTGAAACAATTCCCGCTATTACAACAGAAGGAATTCTAACAACTATTTCTGGAACAATAACGGAAGGGACTGAAACTAATATACAAACAGAAGTGATTGCAACCACTCCGGCTGGTACGAAAACAGAAGTGACGGAAACAATTCCCGCTATAACAAAAACAGAAGGAACCATAACAACTTTCTCAGGAACAATTACAGAAGGGACTGAAACTGGTATAAAAACAGACGAGATTGCAACCACTACCGCTGGTACAAAAACAAAATTGACGGAAACAACAAACGCTGGTACAAAGACAGGAATGACTGAAACAATTCCCGCTATTACAACAGAAGGAATTCTAACAACTATTTCTGGAACAATAACAGAAGGGACTGAAACTGGAATTAAAACGGATGTAATTGCAACCACTCCCGCTGGTACGAAAACAGAAGTTACTGAATCAATTCCCACCATTACAAAAACAGAAGGAACTATAATAACTTTTTCGGGAACAATAACAGAAGGGACTGATACTGGAATTAAAACAGAAGTGACTGCAACCACTCCCGCTGGTACGAAAACAGAAGTTACTGAATCAATTCCCACCATTACAAAACCAGAAGAAACTATAACAACTTCCTCAGGAACAATTACAGAAGGGACTGAAACTGGTATAAAAACAGACGAGATTGCAACCACTACCGCTGGTACAAAAACAAAATTGACGGAAACAACTCACGCTGGTACAAAGACAGGAATGACTGAAACAATTCCCGCTATTACAACAGAAGGAATTTTAACAACTATTTCTGGAACAATAACAGAAGGGACTGAAACTGGAATTAAAACGGATGTAATTGCAACCACTCCCGCTGGTACGAAAACAGAAGTTACTGAATCAATTCCCACCATTACAAAAACAGAAGGAACTATAACAACTTTTTCGGGAACAATAACAGAAGGGACTGATACTGGAATTAAAACAGAAGTGACTGCAACCACTCCCGCTGGTACGAAAACAGAAGTTACTGAATCAATTCCCACCATTACAAAAACAGAAGGAACTATAACAACTTTTTCGGGAACAATAACAGAAGGGACTGAAACTGGAATTAAAACGGATGTAATTGCAACCACTCCCGCTGGTACGAAAACAGAAGTTACTGAATCAATTCCCACCATTACAAAAACAGAAGGAACTATAACAACTTTTTCGGGAACAATAACAGAAGGGACTGACACTGGAATTAAAACAGAAGTGACTGCAACCACTCCCGCTGATACGATAACAGAAGTGACGGAAACAATTCCCGCTATAACGAAAACAGAAGGAACTATAACAACTTCCTCAGGAACAATTACAGAAGGGACTGAAACTGGTATAAAAACAGACGAGATTGCAACCACTACCGCTGGTACAAAAACAAAATTGACGGAAACAACTCACGCTGGTACAAAGACAGGAATGACTGAAACAATTCCCGCTATTACAACAGAAGGAATTCTAACAACTATTTCTGGAACAATAACAGAAGGGACTGAAACTGGAATTAAAACGGATGTAATTGCAACCACTCCGGCTGGTACGAAAACAGAAGTGACGGAAACAATTCCCGCTATAACAAAAACAGAAGGAACCATAACAACTTTCTCAGGAACAATTACAGGAGGGACTGAAACTAGTATACACACAGAAGTGATTGCAACCACTCCCGCTGGTACAAAAACAGAAGTGACGGAAACAATTCCCGTTATAACAAAAACAGAAGGAACCATAACAACTTCCTCAGGAAAAATTACAGGAGGGACTGATACTGGTATAAAAACAGACGAGATTGCAACCACTATCGATGGTACAAAAACAAAATTGACGGAAACAACTCATGCTGGTACAAAGACAGGAGTGACTGAAACAATTTCCGCTATTGTGACAACAGAAGGAACTATAACAACTATTTCTGGAACAATAATAGAAGGAACTGAAACTGGAATTAAAACAGATGTAATTGTAACCACTCCCGCTGGTACGAAAACAGAAGTTACTGAATCAATTCCCACCATTACAAAAACAGAAGGAACTATAACAACTTTTTCGGGAACAATAACAGAAGGGACTGATACTGGAATTAAAACAGAAGTGACTGCAACCACTCCCGCTGGTACGAAAACAGAAGTTACTGAATCAATTCCCACCATTACAAAAACAGAAGGAACTATAACAACTTTTTCGGGAACAATAACAGAAGGGACTGATACTGGAATTAAAACAGAAGTGACTGCAACCACTCCCGCTGGTACGAAAACAGAAGTTACTGAATCAATTCCCACCATTACAAAAACAGAAGGAACTATAACAACTTTCTCAGGAATAACAATAGAAGGGACTGAAACTGGCATAAAAACAGACGAGATTGCCACCACTCCCGCTGGTACAAAAACAAAACCGACTGATACAACGCACGCTGGTACAATGACAGGCGTGACTGACACAATTCCCGCTATTACAACAGAAGGAATTTTAACAACTATTTCTGGAACAATAACAGAAGGGACTGAAACTGGAATTAAAACGGATGTAATTGCAACCACTCCCGTTGGTACGAAAACAGAAGTTACTGAATCAATTCCCACCATTACAAAAACAGAAGGAACTATAACAACTTTTTCGGGAACAATAACAGAAGGGACTGATACTGGAATTAAAACAGAAGTGACTGCAACCACTCCCGCTGGTACAAAAACAGACGTGACGAAAACAATTCCCGCTATAACAAAAACAGAAGGACCCATAACAACTTTCTCAGGAACAATTACAGGAGGGACTGAAACTAGTATACACACAGAAGTGATTACAGCTACTTCCGCTGGTACAAAAACAGAAGTTACTGAATCAATTCCCGCTATTACAAAAACAGAAGGAACTATAACAACTTTCTCAGGAATAACAATAGAAGGGACTGAAACTGGCATAAAAACAGACGAGATTGCCACTACTCCCGCTGGTACAAAAACAAAACCGACGGATACAACGCACACTGGTACAATGACAGGCGTGACTGACACAATTCCCGCTATTACAACAGAAGGAATTTTAACAACTTTTTCGGGAACAATAACAGAAGGGACTTATACTGGAATTAAAACAGAAGTGACTGCAACCACTCCCGCTGGTACGAAAACAGAAGTTACTGAATCAATTCCCACCATTACAAAAACAGAAGGAACTATAACAACTTTTTCGGGAACAATAACAGAAGGGACTGATACTGGAATTAAAACAGAAGTGACTGCAACCACTCCCGCTGGTACGAAAACAGAAGTTACTGAATCAATTCCCACCATTACAAAAACAGAAGGAACTATAACAACTTTTTCGGGAACAATAACAGAAGGGACTGATACTGGAATTAAAACAGAAGTGACTGCAACCACTCCCGCTGGTACGAAAACAGAAGTTACTGAATCAATTCCCACCATTACAAAAACAGAAGGAACTATAACAACTTTCTCAGGAATAACAATAGAAGGGACTGAAACTGGCATAAAAACAGACGAGATTGCCACTACTCCCGCTGGTACAAAAACAAAACCGACGGATACAACGCACACTGGTACAATGACAGGCGTGACTGACACAATTCCCGCTATTACAACAGAAGGAATTTTAACAACTTTTTCGGGAACAATAACAGAAGGGACTTATACTGGAATTAAAACAGAAGTGACTGCAACCACTCCCGCTGGTACGAAAACAGAAGTTACTGAATCAATTACCACCATTACAAAAACAGAAGGAACTATAACAACTTTTTCGGGAACAATAACAGAAGGGACTGATACTGGAATTAAAACAGAAGTGACTGCAACCACTCCCGCTGGTACGAAAACAGAAGTTACTGAATCAATTCCCACCATTACAAAAACAGAAGGAACTATAACAACTTTTTCGGGAACAATAACAGAAGGGACTGATACTGGAATTAAAACAGAAGTGACTGCAACCACTCCCGCTGGTACGAAAACAGAAGTTACTGAATCAATTCCCACCATTACAAAAACAGAAGGAACTATAACAACTTTCTCAGGAATAACAATAGAAGGGACTGAAACTGGCATAAAAACAGACGAGATTGCCACTACTCCCGCTGGTACAAAAACAAAACCGACGGAAACAACGCACGCTGGTACAATGACAGGCGTGACTGACACAATTCCCGCTATTACAACAGAAGGAATTTTAACAACTATTTCTGGAACAATAACAGAAGGGACTGAAACTGGAATTAAAACGGATGTAATTGCAACCACTCCCGTTGGTACGAAAACAGAAGTTACTGAATCAATTCCCACCATTACAAAAACAGAAGGAACTATAACAACTTTTTCGGGAACAATGACAGAAGGGACTGATACTGGAATTAAAACAGAAGTGACTGCAACCACTCCCGCTGGTACAAAAACAGACGTGACGAAAACAATTCCCGCTATAACAAAAACAGAAGGACCCATAACAACTTTCTCAGGAACAATTACAGGAGGGACTGAAACTAGTATACACACAGAAGTGATTACAGCTACTTCCGCTGGTACAAAAACAGAAGTTACTGAATCAATTCCCGCTATTACAAAAACAGAAGGAACTATAACAACTTTCTCAGGAATAACAATAGAAGGGACTGAAACTGGCATAAAAACAGACGAGATTACCACTACTCCCGCTGGTACAAAAACAAAACCGACGGATACAACGCACGCTGGTACAATGACAGGCGTGACTGACACAATTCCCGCTATTACAACAGAAGGAATTTTAACAACTATTTCTGGAACAATAACAGAAGGGACTGAAACTGGAATTAAAACGGATGTAATTGCAACCACTCCCGTTGGTACGAAAACAGAAGTTACTGAATCAATTCCCACCATTACAAAAACAGAAGGAACTATAACAACTTTTTCGGGAACAATAACAGAAGGGACTGATACTGGAATTAAAACAGAAGTGACTGCAACCACTCCCGCTGGTACGAAAACAGAAGTTACTGAATCAATTCCCACCATTACAAAAACAGAAGGAACTATAACAACTTTCTCAGGAATAACAATAGAAGGGACTGAAACTGGCATAAAAACAGACGAGATTGCCACTACTCCCGCTGGTACAAAAACAAAACCGACGGATACAACGCACGCTGGTACAATGACAGGCGTGACTGACACAATTCCCGCTATTACAACAGAAGGAATTTTAACAACTATTTCTGGAACAATAACAGAAGAGACTGAAACTGGAATTAAAACGGATGTAATTGCAACCACTCCCGTTGGTACGAAAACAGAAGTTACTGAATCAATTCCCACCATTACAAAAACAGAAGGAACTATAACAACTTTTTCGGGAACAATAACAGAAGGGACTGATACTGGAATTAAAACAGAAGTGACTGCAACCACTCCCGCTGGTACGAAAACAGAAGTTACTGAATCAATTCCCACCATTACAAAAACAGAAGGAACTATAACAACTTTTTCGGGAACAATAACAGAAGGGACTGATACTGGAATTAAAACAGAAGTGACTGCAACCACTCCCGCTGGTACGAAAACAGAAGTTACTGAATCAATTCCCACCATTACAAAAACAGAAGGAACTATAACAACTTTTTCGGGAACAATAACAGAAGGGACTGATACTGGAATTAAAACAGAAGTGACTGCAACCACTCCCGCTGGTACGAAAACAGAAGTTACTGAATCAATTCCCACCATTACAAAAACAGAAGGAACTATAACAACTTTCTCAGGAATAACAATAGAAGGGACTGAAACTGGCATAAAAACAGACGAGATTGCCACTACTCCCGCTGGTACAAAAACAAAACCGACGGATACAACGCACACTGGTACAATGACAGGCGTGACTGACACAATTCCCGCTATTACAACAGAAGGAATTTTAACAACTTTTTCGGGAACAATAACAGAAGGGACTTATACTGGAATTAAAACAGAAGTGACTGCAACCACTCCCGCTGGTACGAAAACAGAAGTTACTGAATCAATTACCACCATTACAAAAACAGAAGGAACTCTAACAACTTTTTCGGGAACAATAACAGAAGGGACTGATACTGGAATTAAAACAGAAGTGACTGCAACCACTCCCGCTGGTACGAAAACAGAAGTTACTGAATCAATTCCCACCATTACAAAAACAGAAGGAACTATAACAACTTTTTCGGGAACAATAACAGAAGGGACTGATACTGGAATTAAAACAGAAGTGACTGCAACCACTCCCGCTGGTACGAAAACAGAAGTTACTGAATCAATTCCCACCATTACAAAAACAGAAGGAACTATAACAACTTTCTCAGGAATAACAATAGAAGGGACTGAAACTGGCATAAAAACAGACGAGATTGCCACTACTCCCGCTGGTACAAAAACAAAACAGACGGAAACAACGCACGCTGGTACAATGACAGGCGTGACTGACACAATTCCCGCTATTACAACAGAAGGAATTTTAACAACTATTTCTGGAACAATAACAGAAGGGACTGAAACTGGAATTAAAACGGATGTAATTGCAACCACTCCCGTTGGTACGAAAACAGAAGTTACTGAATCAATTCCCACCATTACAAAAACAGAAGGAACTATAACAACTTTTTCGGGAACAATGACAGAAGGGACTGATACTGGAATTAAAACAGAAGTGACTGCAACCACTCCCGCTGGTACAAAAACAGACGTGACGAAAACAATTCCCGCTATAACAAAAACAGAAGGACCCATAACAACTTTCTCAGGAACAATTACAGGAGGGACTGAAACTAGTATACACACAGAAGTGATTACAGCTACTTCCGCTGGTACAAAAACAGAAGTTACTGAATCAATTCCCGCTATTACAAAAACAGAAGGAACTATAACAACTTTCTCAGGAATAACAATAGAAGGGACTGAAACTGGCATAAAAACAGACGAGATTACCACTACTCCCGCTGGTACAAAAACAAAACCGACGGATACAACGCACGCTGGTACAATGACAGGCGTGACTGACACAATTCCCGCTATTACAACAGAAGGAATTTTAACAACTATTTCTGGAACAATAACAGAAGGGACTGAAACTGGAATTAAAACGGATGTAATTGCAACCACTCCCGTTGGTACGAAAACAGAAGTTACTGAATCAATTCCCACCATTACAAAAACAGAAGGAACTATAACAACTTTTTCGGGAACAATAACAGAAGGGACTGATACTGGAATTAAAACAGAAGTGACTGCAACCACTCCCGCTGGTACGAAAACAGAAGTTACTGAATCAATTCCCACCATTACAAAAACAGAAGGAACTATAACAACTTTCTCAGGAATAACAATAGAAGGGACTGAAACTGGCATAAAAACAGACGAGATTGCCACTACTCCCGCTGGTACAAAAACAAAACCGACGGATACAACGCACGCTGGTACAATGACAGGCGTGACTGACACAATTCCCGCTATTACAACAGAAGGAATTTTAACAACTATTTCTGGAACAATAACAGAAGAGACTGAAACTGGAATTAAAACGGATGTAATTGCAACCACTCCCGTTGGTACGAAAACAGAAGTTACTGAATCAATTCCCACCATTACAAAAACAGAAGGAACTATAACAACTTTTTCGGGAACAATAACAGAAGGGACTGATACTGGAATTAAAACAGAAGTGACTGCAACCACTCCCGCTGGTACGAAAACAGAAGTTACTGAATCAATTCCCACCATTACAAAAACAGAAGGAACTATAACAACTTTTTCGGGAACAATAACAGAAGGGACTGATACTGGAATTAAAACAGAAGTGACTGCAACCACTCCCGCTGGTACGAAAACAGAAGTTACTGAATCAATTCCCACCATTACAAAAACAGAAGGAACTATAACAACTTTTTCGGGAACAATAACAGAAGGGACTGATACTGGAATTAAAACAGAAGTGACTGCAACCACTCCCGCTGGTACGAAAACAGAAGTTACTGAATCAATTCCCACCATTACAAAAACAGAAGGAACTATAACAACTTTCTCAGGAATAACAATAGAAGGGACTGAAACTGGCATAAAAACAGACGAGATTGCCACTACTCCCGCTGGTACAAAAACAAAACCGACGGAAACAACGCACGCTGGTACAATGACAGGCGTGACTGACACAATTCCCGCTATTACAACAGAAGGAATTTTAACAACTATTTCTGGAACAATAACAGAAGGGACTGAAACTGGAATTAAAACGGATGTAATTGCAACCACTCCCGTTGGTACGAAAACAGAAGTTACTGAATCAATTCCCACCATTACAAAAACAGAAGGAACTATAACAACTTTTTCGGGAACAATAACAGAAGGGACTGATACTGGAATTAAAACAGAAGTGACTGCAACCACTCCCGCTGGTACAAAAACAGACGTGACGAAAACAATTCCCGCTATAACAAAAACAGAAGGACCCATAACAACTTTCTCAGGAACAATTACAGGAGGGACTGAAACTAGTATACACACAGAAGTGATTACAGCTACTTCCGCTGGTACAAAAACAGAAGTTACTGAATCAATTCCCGCTATTACAAAAACAGAAGGAACTATAACAACTTTCTCAGGAATAACAATAGAAGGGACTGAAACTGGCATAAAAACAGACGAGATTACCACTACTCCCGCTGGTACAAAAACAAAACCGACGGATACAACGCACGCTGGTACAATGACAGGCGTGACTGACACAATTCCCGCTATTACAACAGAAGGAATTTTAACAACTATTTCTGGAACAATAACAGAAGGGACTGAAACTGGAATTAAAACGGATGTAATTGCAACCACTCCCGTTGGTACGAAAACAGAAGTTACTGAATCAATTCCCACCATTACAAAAACAGAAGGAACTATAACAACTTTTTCGGGAACAATAACAGAAGGGACTGATACTGGAATTAAAACAGAAGTGACTGCAACCACTCCCGCTGGTACGAAAACAGAAGTTACTGAATCAATTCCCACCATTACAAAAACAGAAGGAACTATAACAACTTTCTCAGGAATAACAATAGAAGGGACTGAAACTGGCATAAAAACAGACGAGATTGCCACTACTCCCGTTGGTACGAAAACAGAAGTTACTGAATCAATTCCCACCATTACAAAAACAGAAGGAACTATAACAACTTTCTCAGGAATAACAATAGAAGGGACTGAAACTGGCATAAAAACAGACGAGATTGCCACCACTCCTGCTGGTACAAAAACAAAACCGACGGATACAACGCACGCTGGTACAATGACAGGCGTGACTGACACAATTCCCGCTATTACAACAGAAGGAATTTTAACAACTATTTCTGGAACAATAACAGAAGGGACTGAAACTGGAATTAAAACGGATGTAATTGCAACCACTCCCGTTGGTACGAAAACAGAAGTTACTGAATCAATTCACACCATTACAAAAACAGAAGGAACTGATACTGGAATTAAAACAGAAGTGACTGCAACCAGTCCCGCTGATACGATAACAGAAGTGACAGAAACAATTCCCGCTATAACAAAAACAGAAGGAACCATAACAACTTCCTCAGGAACAATTACAGAAGGGACTGAAACTGGTATAAAAACAGACGAGATTGCAACCACTACCGCTGGTACAAAAACAAAATTGACGAAAACAACTCACGCTGGTACAAAGACAGGAATGACTGAAACAATTCCCGCTATTACAACAGAAGGAATTCTAACAACTATTTCTGGAACAATAACAGAAGGGACTGAAACTGGAATTAAAACGGATGTAATTGCAACCACACCCGTTGGTACGAAAACAGAAGTTACTGAATCAATTCCCACCATTACAAAAACAGAAGGAACTATAACAACTTTTTCGGGAACAATAACAGAAGGGACTGATACTGGAATTAAAACAGAAGTGACTGCAACCACTCCCGCTGGTACGAAAACAGAAGTTACTGAATCAATTCCCACCATTACAAAAACAGAAGGTACTATAACAACTTTTTCGGGAACAATAACAGAAGGGACTGATACTGGAATTAAAACAGAAGTGACTGCAACCACTCCCGCTGGTACGAAAACAGAAGTTACTGAATCAATTCCCACCATTACAAAAACAGAAGGAACTATAACAACTTTTTCGGGAACAATAACAGAAGGGACTGATACTGGAATTAAAACAGAAGTGACTGCAACCAGTCCTGCTGATACGATAACAGAAGTGACGGAAACAATTCCCGCTATAACAAAAACAGAAGGAACCATAACAACTTCCTCAGGAACAATTACAGAAGGGACTGATACTGGAATCAAAACAGAAGTGACTGCAACCACTCCCGCTGGTACGAAAACAGAAGTTACTGAATCAATTCCCACCATTACAAAAACAGAAGGAACTATAACAACTTTCTCAGGAATAACAATAGAAGGGACTGAAACTGGCATAAAAACAGATGAGATTACCACTACTCCCGCTGGTACAAAAACAAAACCGACGGATACAACGCACGCTGGTACAATGACAGGCGTGACTGACACAATTCCCGCTATTACAACAGAAGGAATTTTAACAACTATTTCTGGAACAATAACAGAAGGGACTGAAACTGGAATTAAAACGGATGTAATTGCAACCACTCCCGTTGGTACGAAAACAGAAGTTACTGAATCAATTCCCACCATTACAAAAACAGAAGGAACTATAACAACTTTTTCGGGAACAATAACAGAAGGGACTGATACTGGAATTAAAACAGAAGTGACTGCAACCACTCCCGCTGGTACGAAAACAGAAGTTACTGAATCAATTCCCACCATTACAAAAACAGAAGGAACTATAACAACTTTTTCGGGAACAATAACAGAAGGGACTGAAACTGGAATTAAAACGGATGTAATTGCAACCACTCCCGCTGGTACGAAAACAGAAGTTACTGAATCAATTCCCACCATTACAAAAACAGAAGGAACTATAACAACTTTTTCGGGAACAATAACAGAAGGGACTGACACTGGAATTAAAACAGAAGTGACTGCAACCACTCCCGCTGATACGATAACAGAAGTGACGGAAACAATTCCCGCTATAACGAAAACAGAAGGAACTATAACAACTTCCTCAGGAACAATTACAGAAGGGACTGAAACTGGTATAAAAACAGACGAGATTGCAACCACTACCGCTGGTACAAAAACAAAATTGACGGAAACAACTCACGCTGGTACAAAGACAGGAATGACTGAAACAATTCCCGCTATTACAACAGAAGGAATTCTAACAACTATTTCTGGAACAATAACAGAAGGGACTGAAACTGGAATTAAAACGGATGTAATTGCAACCACTCCCGCTGGTACGAAAACAGAAGTTACTGAATCAATTCCCACCATTACAAAAACAGAAGGAACTATAACAACTTTTTCGGGAACAATAACAGAAGGGACTGATACTGGAATTAAAACAGAAGTGACTGCAACCACTCCCGCTGGTACGAAAACAGAAGTTACTGAATCAATTCCCACCATTACAAAAACAGAAGGAACTATAACAACTTTTTCGGGAACAATAACAGAAGGGACTGAAACTGGAATTAAAACGGATGTAATTGCAACCACTCCCGCTGGTACGAAAACAGAAGTTACTGAATCAATTCCCACCATTACAAAAACAGAAGGAACTATAACAACTTTTTCGGGAACAATAACAGAAGGGACTGAAACTGGAATTAAAACGGATGTAATTGCAACCAGTCCCGCTGATACGATAACAGAAGTGACGGAAACAATTCCCGCTATAACAAAAACAGAAGGAACCATAACAACTTCCTCAGGAACAATTACAAAAGGGACTGAAACTGGTATAAAAACAGACGAGATTGCAACCACTACCGCTGGTACAAAAACAAAATTGACGAAAACAACTCACGCTGGTACAAAGACAGGAATGACTGAAACAATTCCCGCTATTACAACAGAAGGAATTCTATCAACTATTTCTGGAACAATAACAGAAGGGACTGAAACTGGAATTAAAACGGATGTAATTGCAACCACTCCCGTTGGTACGAAAACAGAAGTTACTGAATCAATTCCCACCATTACAAAAACAGAAGGAACTATAACAACTTTTTCGGGAACAATAACAGAAGGGACTGATACTGGAATTAAAACAGAAGTGACTGCAACCACCCCCGCTGGTACGAAAACAGAAGTTACTGAATCAATTCCCACCATTACAAAAACAGAAGGAACTATAACAACTTTCTCAGGAATAACAATAGAAGGGACTGAAACTGGCATAAAAACAGACGAGATTGCCACCACTCCCGCTGGTACAAAAACAAAACCGACGGATACAACGCACGCTGGTACAATGACAGGAGTAACTCAAACAATTACCGCTATTAAGACAACAGAAGGAATTCTAACAACTATTTCTGGAACAATAACGGAAGGGACTGAAACTAATATACAAACAGAAGTGATTGCAACCACTCCGGCTGGTACGAAAACAGAAGTGACGGAAACAATTCCCGCTATAACAAAAACAGAAGGAACCATAACAACTTTCTCAGGAACAATTACAGGAGGGACTGAAACTAGTATACACACAGAAGTGATTGCAACCACTCCCGCTGGTACAAAAACAGAAGTGACGGAAACAATTCCCCTTATAACAAAAACAGAAGGAACCATAACAACTTCCTCAGGAACAATTACAGGAGGGACTGATACTGGTATAAAAACAGACGAGATTGCAACCACTATCGATGGTACAACAACAAAATTGACGGAAACAACTCATGCTGGTACAAAGACAGGAGTGACTGAAACAATTCCCGCTATTGTGACAACAGAAGGAACTATAACAACTACTTCTGGAACAATAATAGAAGGAACTGAAACTGGAATTAAAACAGATGTAATTGCAACCACTCCCGCTGGTACGAAAACAGAAGTTACTGAATCAATTCCCACCATTACAAAAACAGAAGGAACTATAACAACTTTTTCGGGAACAATAACAGAAGGGACTGATACTGGACTTAAAACAGAAGTGACTACAACCACTCCCGCTGGTACGAAAACAGAAGTTACTGAATCAATTCCCACCATTACAAAAACAGAAGGAACTATAACAACTTTTTCGGGAACAATAACAGAAGGGACTGATACTGGAATTAAAACAGAAGTGACTACAACCACTCCCGCTGGTACGAAAACAGAAGTTACTGAATCAATTCCCACCATTACAAAAACAGAAGGAACTATAACAACTTTTTCGGGAACAATAACAGAAGGGACTGATACTGGACTTAAAACAGAAGTGACTGCAACCACTCCCGCTGGTACAAAAACAGACGTGACGAAAACAATTCCCGCTATAACAAAAACAGAAGGACCCATAACAACTTTCTCAGGAACAATTACAGGAAGGACCGAAACTAGTATACACACAGAAGTGATTACAGCTACTTCCGCTGGTACAAAAACAGAAGTTACTGAATCAATTCCCGCTATGACAAAACCAGAAGGAACTATAACAACTTCCTCAGGAACAATTAAAGAAGGGACTGAAACTGGTATAAAAACAGACGAGATTGCAACCACTACCGCTGGTACAAAAACAAAATTGACGGAAACAACTCACGCTGGTACAAAGACAGGAATGACTGAAACAATTCCCGCTATTACAACAGAAGGAATTCTAACAACTATTTCTGGAACAATAACAGAAGGGACTGAAACTGGAATTAAAACGGATGTAATTGCAACCACTCCCGCTGGTACGAAAACAGAAGTGACGGAAACAATTCCCGCTATAACAAAAACAGAAGGAACCATAACAACTTTCTCAGGAACAATTACAGGAGGGACTGAAACTAGTATACACACAGAAGTGATTGCAACCACTCCCGCTGGTACAAAAACAGAAGTGACGGAAACAATTCCCGTTATAACAAAAACAGAAGGAACCATAACAACTTCCTCAGGAACAATTACAGGAGGGACTGATACTGGTATAAAAACAGACGAGATTGCAACCACTATCGATGGTACAAAAACAAAATTGACGGAAACAACTCATGCTGGTACAAAGACAGGAGTGACTGAAACAATTACCGCTATTATGACAACAGAAGGAATTTTAACAACTATTTCTGGAACAATAATAGAAGGAACTGAAACTGGAATTAAAACAGATGTAATTGCAACCACTCCCGCTGGTACGAAAACAGAAGTTACTGAATCAATTCCCACCATTACAAAAACAGAAGGAACTATAACAACTTTCTCAGGAATAACAATAGAAGGCACTGAAACTGGCATAAAAACAGACGAGATTGCCACCACTCCCGCTGGTACAAAAACAGAAGGAACCATAACAACTTCCTCAGGAACAATTACAGGAGGGACTGATACTGGTATAAAAACAGACGAGATTGCAACCACTATCGATGGTACAAAAACAAAATTGACGGAAACAACTCATGCTGGTACAAAGACAGGAGTGACTGAAACAATTCCCGCTATTATGACAACAGAAGGAACTATAACAACTATTTCTGGAACAATAACGGAAGGGACTGAAACTAATATACAAACAGAAGTGATTGCAACCACTCCGGCTGGTACGAAAACAGAAGTGACGGAAACAATTCCCGCTATTACAACAGAAGGAATTCTAACAACTATTTCTGGAACAATAATAGAAGGGACTGAAACTGGAATTAAAACAGATGTAATTGCAACCACTCCCGCTGGTACGAAAACAGAAGTTACTGAATCAATTCCCACCATTACAAAAACAGAAGGAACCATAACAACTTCCTCAGGAACAATTACAGGAGGGACTGATACTGGAATTAAAACAGAAGTGACTGCAACCACTCCCGCTGATACGATAACAGAAGTGACGGAAACAATTCCCGCTATAACAAAAACAGACGGAACCATAACAACTTCCTCAGGAACAATCACAGGAGGGACTGATACTGGTATAAAAACAGACGAGATTGCAACCACTATCGATGATACAAAAACAAAATTGACGGAATCAACTCATGCTGGTACAAAGACAGGAGTGACTGAAACAATTCCCGCTATTGCGACAACAGAAGGAACTATTACAACAATTTCTGGAACAATAATAGAAGGAACTGAAACTGGAATTAAAACAGATGTAATTGCAACCACTCCCGCTGGTACGAAAACAGAAGTTACTGAATCAATTCCCACCATTACAAAAACAGAAGGAACTATAACAACTTTCTCAGGTATAACAATAGAAGGGACTGAAACTGGCATAAAAACAGATGAGATTGCCACCACTCCCGCTGGTACAAAAACAAAATTGACAGAAACAACTCACGTTGGTACAAAGACAGGAGTAACTGAAACAATTACCGCTATTACGACAACAGAAGGAATTCTAACAACTATTTCTGGAACAATAACGGAAGGGACTAAAACTAATATACAAACAGAAGTGATTGCAACCACTCCCGCTGATACGATAACAAAAGTGACGGAAACAATCCCCGCTATAACAAAAACAGAAGGAACCATAACAACTTCCTCAGGAACAATGACAGGAGGGACTGAAACTAGTATACACACAGAAGTGATTACAACCACTTCCGCTGGTACCAAGACAGAAGTTACTGAATCAATTCCCACCATTACAAAAACAGAAGGAACTATAACAACTTTCTCAGGAATAACAACAGAAGGGACTGAAACTGGTATAAAAACAGACGAGATTGCAACCACTACTGCTGGTACAAAAACAAAATTGACGGAAACAACTAACGCTGGTACAAAGACAGGAATGACTGAAACAATTCCCGCTATTACAACAGAAGGAATTCTAACAACTATTTCTGGAACAATAACAGGAGGGACTGAAACTGGAATTAAAACGGATGTAATTGCAACCACTCCTGCTGGTACGAAAACAGAAGTTACTGAAACAATTCCCACCATTACAAAAACAGAAGGAACTAAAACAACTTTCTCAGGAATAACAACAGAAGGGACTGAAACTGGTATAAAAACAGACGAGATTGCAACCACTACTGCTGGTACAAAAACAAAATTGACGGAAACAACTAACGCTGGTACAAAGACAGGAATGACTGAAACAATTCCCGCTATTACAACAGAAGGAATTCTAACAACTATTTCTGGAACAATAACAGAAGGGACTGAAACTGGAATTAAAACGGATATAATTGCAACCACTCCCTTTGGTACGAAAACAGAAGTTACTGAATCAATTCCCACCATTACAAAAACAGAAGGAACTATAACAACTTTTTCGGGAACAATAACAGAAGGGACTGATACTGGAATTAAAACAGAAGTGACTGCAACCACTCCCGCTGGTACGAAAACAGAAGTTACTGAATCAATTCCCACCATTACAAAAACAGAAGGAACTATAACAACTTTCTCAGGAATAACAATAGAAGGGACTGAAACTGGCATAAAAACAGACGAGATTGCCACCACTCCCGCTGGTACAAAAACAAAACCGACGGATACAACGCACGCTGGTACAATGACAGGCGTGACTGACACAATTCCCGCTATTACAACAGAAGGAATTTTAACAACTATTTCTGGAACAATAACAGAAGGGACTGAAACTGGAATTAAAACGGATGTAATTGCAACCACTCCCGTTGGTACGAAAACAGAAGTTACTGAATCAATTCACACCATTACAAAAACAGAAGGAACTATAACAACTTTTTCGGGAACAATAACAGAAGGAACTGATACTGGAATTAAAACAGAAGTGACTGCAACCAGTCCCGCTGATACGATAACAGAAGTGACGGAAACAATTCCCGCTATAACAAAAACAGAAGGAACCATAACAACTTCCTCAGGAACAATTACAAAAGGGACTGAAACTGGTATAAAAACAGACGAGATTGCAACCACTACCGCTGGTACAAAAACAAAATTGACGAAAACAACTCACGCTGGTACAAAGACAGGAATGACTGAAACAATTCCCGCTATTACAACAGAAGGAATTCTAACAACTATTTCTGGAACAATAACAGAAGGGACTGAAACTGGAATTAAAACGGATGTAATTGCAACCACTCCCGTTGGTACGAAAACAGAAGTTACTGAATCAATTCCCACCATTACAAAAACAGAAGGAACTATAACAACTTTTTCGGGAACAATAACAGAAGGGACTGATACTGGAATTAAAACAGAAGTGACTGCAACCACTCCCGCTGGTACGAAAACAGAAGTTACTGAATCAATTCCCACCATTACAAAAACAGAAGGAACTATAACAACTTTCTCAGGAATAACAATAGAAGGGACTGAAACTGGCATAAAAACAGACGAGATTGCCACCACTCCCGCTGGTACAAAAACAAAACCGACGGATACAACGCACGCTGGTACAATGACAGGAGTAACTCAAACAATTACCGCTATTAAGACAACAGAAGGAATTCTAACAACTATTTCTGGAACAATAACGGAAGGGACTGAAACTAATATACAAACAGAAGTGATTGCAACCACTCCGGCTGGTACGAAAACAGAAGTGACGGAAACAATTCCCGCTATAACAAAAACAGAAGGAACCATAACAACTTTTTCAGGAACAATTACAGGAGGGACTGAAACTAGTATACACACAGAAGTGATTGCAACCACTCCCGCTGGTACAAAAACAGAAGTGACGGAAACAATTCCCCTTATAACAAAAACAGAAGGAACCATAACAACTTCCTCAGGAACAATTACAGGAGGGACTGATACTGGTATAAAAACAGACGAGATTGCAACCACTATCGATGGTACAAAAACAAAATTGACGGAAACAACTCATGCTGGTACAAAGACAGGAGTGACTGAAACAATTCCCGCTATTGTGACAACAGAAGGAACTATAACAACTATTTCTGGAACAATAATAGAAGGAACTGAAACTGGAATTAAAACAGATGTAATTGCAACCACTCCCGCTGGTACGAAAACAGAAGTTACTGAATCAATTCCCACCATTACAAAAACAGAAGGAACTATAACAACTTTTTCGGGAACAATAACAGAAGGAACTGATACTGGAATTAAAACAGAAGTGACTGCAACCAGTCCCGCTGATACGATAACAGAAGTGACGGAAACAATTCCCGCTATAACAAAAACAGAAGGAACCATAACAACTTCCTCAGGAACAATTACAAAAGGGACTGAAACTGGTATAAAAACAGACGAGATTGCAACCACTACCGCTGGTACAAAAACAAAATTGACGAAAACAACTCACGCTGGTACAAAGACAGGAATGACTGAAACAATTCCCGCTATTACAACAGAAGGAATTCTAACAACTATTTCTGGAACAATAACAGAAGGGACTGAAACTGGAATTAAAACGGATGTAATTGCAACCACTCCCGTTGGTACGAAAACAGAAGTTACTGAATCAATTCCCACCATTACAAAAACAGAAGGAACTATAACAACTTTTTCGGGAACAATAACAGAAGGGACTGATACTGGAATTAAAACAGAAGTGACTGCAACCACTCCCGCTGGTACGAAAACAGAAGTTACTGAATCAATTCCCACCATTACAAAAACAGAAGGAACTATAACAACTTTCTCAGGAATAACAATAGAAGGGACTGAAACTGGCATAAAAACAGACGAGATTGCCACCACTCCCGCTGGTACAAAAACAAAACCGACGGATACAACGCACGCTGGTACAATGACAGGAGTAACTCAAACAATTACCGCTATTAAGACAACAGAAGGAATTCTAACAACTATTTCTGGAACAATAACGGAAGGGACTGAAACTAATATACAAACAGAAGTGATTGCAACCACTCCGGCTGGTACGAAAACAGAAGTGACGGAAACAATTCCCGCTATAACAAAAACAGAAGGAACCATAACAACTTTTTCAGGAACAATTACAGGAGGGACTGATACTGGTATAAAAACAGACGAGATTGCAACCACTATCGATGGTACAAAAACAAAATTGACGGAAACAACTCATGCTGGTACAAAGACAGGAGTGACTGAAACAATTCCCGCTATTGTGACAACAGAAGGAACTATAACAACTATTTCTGGAACAATAATAGAAGGAACTGAAACTGGAATTAAAACAGATGTAATTGCAACCACTCCCGCTGGTACGAAAACAGAAGTTACTGAATCAATTCCCACCATTACAAAAACAGAAGGAACTATAACAACTTTTTCGGGAACAATAACAGAAGGGACTGATACTGGAATTAAAACAGAAGTGACTACAACCACTCCCGCTGGTACGAAAACAGAAGTTACTGAATCAATTCCCACCATTACAAAAACAGAAGGAATTCTAACAACTATTTCTGGAACAATAACGGAAGGGACTAAAACTAATATACAAACAGAAGTGATTGCAACCACTCCCGCTGATACGATAACAAAAGTGACGGAAACAATCCCCGCTATAACAAAAACAGAAGGAACCATAACAACTTCCTCAGAAACAATTACAGGAGGGACTGAAACTAGTATACACACAGAAGTGACTGCAACCACTCCCGCTGGTACAAAAACAGACGTGACGAAAACAGTTCCCGCTATAACAAAAACAGAAGGACCCATAACAACTTTCTCAGGAACAATTACAGGAGGAACTGAAACTAGTATACACACAGAAGTGATTACAACTACTTCCGCTGGTACAAAAACAGAAGTTACTGAATCAATTCCCGCTATTACCATACCAGAAGGAACTATAACAACTTCCTCAGGAACAATTACAGAAGAGACTGAAACTGGTATAAAAACAGACGAAATTGCAACCACTACCGCTGGTACAAAAACAAAATGGACGGAAACAACTCACGCTGGTACAAAGACAGGAATGACTGAAACAATTCCCGCTATTACAACAGAAGGAATTCTAACAACTATTTCTGGAACAATAATAGAGGGGACTGAAACTGGAATTAAAACAGATGTAATTGCAACCACTCCCGCTGGTACGAAAACAGAAGTTACTGAATCAATTCCCACCATTACAAAAACAGAAGGAACTATAACAACTTTTTCGGGAACAATAACAGAAGGAACTGATACTGGAATTAAAACAGAAGTGACTGCAACCAGTCCCGCTGATACGATAACAGAAGTGACGGAAACAATTCCCGCTATAACAAAAACAGACGGAACCATAACAACTTCCTCAGGAACAATTACAGGAGGGACTGATACTGGTATAAAAACAGAAGTGACTGCAACCACTCCCGCTGATACGATAACAGAAGTGACGGAAACAATTCCCGCTATAACAAAAACAGACGGAACCATAACAACTTCCTCAGGAACAATGACAGGAGGGACTGATACTGGTATAAAAACAGACGAGATTGCAACCACTACTGCTGGTACAAAAACAAAATTGACGGAAACAACTAACGCTGGTACAAAGACAGGAATGACTGAAACAATTCCCGCTATTACAACAGAAGGAATTCTAACAACTATTTCTGGAACAATAACAGAAGGGACTGAAACTGGAATTAAAACGGATATAATTGCAACCACTCCCTTTGGTACGAAAACAGAAGTTACTGAATCAATTCCCACCATTTCAAAAACAGAAGGAACTATAACAACTTTTTCGGGAATAATAACAGAAGGGACTGATATTGGAATTAAAACAGAAGTGACTGCAACCACTCCCGCTGGTACAAAAACAGACGTGACGAAAACAATTCCCGCTATAACAAAAACAGAAGGACCCATAACAACTTTCTCAGGAACAATTACAGGAGGAACTGAAACTAGTATACACACAGAAGTGATTACAACTACTTCCGCTGGTACAAAAACAGAAGTTACTGAATCAATTCCCGCTATTACCATACCAGAAGGAACTATAACAACTTCCTCAGGAACAATTACAGAAGAGACTGAAACTGGTATAAAAACAGACGAAATTGCAACTACTACCGCTGGTACAAAAACAAAATGGACGGAAACAACTCACGCTGGTACAAAGACAGGAATGACTGAAACAATTCCCGCTATTACAACAGAAGGAATTCTAACAACTATTTCTGGAACAATAATAGAAGGGACTGAAACTGGAATTAAAACGGATGTAATTGCAACCACTCCCGCTGGTACGAAAACAGAAGTTACTGAATCAATTCCCACCATTACAAAAACAGAAGGAACTATAACAACTTTTTCGGGAACAATAACAGAAGGAACTGATACTGGAATTAAAACAGAAGTGACTGCAACCAGTCCCGCTGATACGATAACAGAAGTGACGGAAACAATTCCCGCTATAACAAAAACAGACGGAACCATAACAACTTCCTCAGGAACAATTACAGGAGGGACTGATACTGGTATAAAAACAGAAGTGACTGCAACCACTCCCGCTGATACGATAACAGAAGTGACGGAAACAATTCCCGCTATAACAAAAACAGACGGAACCATAACAACTTCCTCAGGAACAATGACAGGAGGGACTGATACTGGTATAAAAACAGACGAGATTGCAACCACTATCGATGATACAAAAACAAAATTGACGGAATCAACTCATGCTGGTACAAAGACAGGAGTGACTGAAACAATTCCCGCTATTGCGACAACAGAAGAAACTATTACAACAATTTCTGGAACAATAATAGAAGGGACTGAAACTGGAATTAAAACAGATGTAATTGCAACCACTCCCGCTGGTACGAAAACAGAAGTTACTGAATCAATTCCCACCATTACAAAAACAGAAGGAACTATAACAACTTTCTCAGGTATAACAATAGAAGGGACTGAAACTGGCATAAAAACAGATGAGATTGCCACCACTCCCGCTGGTACAAAAACAAAATTGACGGAAACAACTCACGTTGGTACAAAGACAGGAGTAACTGAAACAATTACCGCTATTACGACAACAGAAGGAATTCTAACAACTATTTCTGGAACAATAACGGAAGGGACTAAAACTAATATACAAACAGAAGTGATTGCAACCACTCCCGCTGATACGATAACAGAAGTGACGGAAACAATCCCCGCTATAACAAAAACAGAAGGAACCATAACAACTTCCTCAGAAACAATTACAGGAGGGACTGAAACTAGTATACACACAGAAGTGATTGCAACCACTCCCGCAGATACGATAACAGAAGTGACGGAAACAATTCCCGCTATAACAAAAACAGAAGGAACCATAACAACTTCCTCAGGAACAATTACAGGAGGGACTGAAACTAGTATACACACAGAAGTGATTGCAACCTCTCCCGCTGGTACAAAAACAGAAGTGACGGAAACAATTCCCGCTATAACAAAAACAGAAGGAACCATAACAACTTCCTCAGGAACAATTACAGGAGGGACTGAAACTAGTATACACACAGAAGTGATTGCAACCACTCCCGCTGGTACAAAAACAGAAGTGACGGAAACAATTCCCGCTATAACAAAAACAGAAGGAACCATAACAACTTTCTCAGGAACAATTACAGGAGGGACTGAAACTAGTATACACACAGAAGTGATTACAACCACTTCCGCTGGTACCAAGACAGAAGTTACTGAATCAATTCCCGCTATCACAAAACCAGAAGGAACTATAACAACTTCCTCAGGAACAATTACAGAAGGGACTGAAACTGGTATACAAACAGACGAGATTTCAACCACTACCGCTGGTACTAAAACAAAATTGACGGACACAACTCACGCTGGTACAAAGACAGGAATGACTGAAACAATTCCCGTTATTACAACAGAAGGAATTCTAACAACTATTTCTGGAACAATAACAGAAGGGACTGAAACTGGAATTAAAACGGATGTAATTGCAACCACTCCCGCTGGTACGAAAACAGAAGTTACTGAATCAATTCCCACCATTACAAAAACAGAAGGAACTGAAACTGGTATAAAAACAGACGAGATTCAAACCACTACCGCTGGTACACAAACAAAATTGACGGAAACAACTCACGCTGGTACAAAGACAGGTATGACTGAAACAATTCCCGCTATTGCGACAACAGATGGAACTATAACAACTATTTCTGGAACAATAATAGAAGGGACTGAAACTGGAATTAAAACAGATGTAATTGCAACCACTCCCGCTGATACGATAACAGAAGTGACGGAAACAATTCCCGCTATAACAAAAACAGAAGGAACCATAACAACTTCCTCAGGAACAATTACAGGAGGGACTGAAACTAGTATACACACAGAAGTGATTGCAACCTCTCCCGCTGGTACAAAAACAGAAGTGACGGAAACAATTCCCGCTATAACAAAAACAGAAGGAACCATAACAACTTCCTCAGGAACAATTACAGGAGGGACTGAAACTAGTATACACACAGAAGTGATTGCAACCACTCCCGCTGGTACAAAAACAGAAGTGACGGAAACAATTCCCGCTATAACAAAAACAGAAGGAACCATAACAACTTTCTCAGGAACAATTACAGGAGGGACTGAAACTAGTATACACACAGAAGTGATTACAACCACTTCCGCTGGTACCAAGACAGAAGTTACTGAATCAATTCCCGCTATCACAAAACCAGAAGGAACTATAACAACTTCCTCAGGAACAATTACAGAAGGGACTGAAACTGGTATACAAACAGACGAGATTTCAACCACTACCGCTGGTACTAAAACAAAATTGACGGACACAACTCACGCTGGTACAAAGACAGGAATGACTGAAACAATTCCCGTTATTACAACAGAAGGAATTCTAACAACTATTTCTGGAACAATAACAGAAGGGACTGGAATTAAAACAGATGTAATTGCAACCACTCCCGCTGGTAAGAAAACAGAAGTTACTGAATCAATTCCCACCATTACAAAAACAGAAGGAACTATAACAACTTTTTCGGGAACAATAACAGAAGGGACTGATACTGGAATTAAAACAGAATTGACTGCAACCACTCCCGCTGATACGAAAACAGAAGTTACTGAATCAATTCCCGCAATTACAAAAACAGAAGGAACTATAACAACTTTCTCAGGAATAACAACAGAAGGGACTGAAACTGGCATAAAAACAGACGAGATTGCCACTACTCCCGCTGGTACAAAAACAAAATTGACGGAAACAACTCACGTTGGTACAAAGACAGGAGTGACTGAAACAATTACCGCTATTACAACAGAAGAAATTCTAACAACTATTTCTGGAACAATAACGGAAGGGACTGAAACTAATATACAAACAGAAGTGATTGCAACCACTCCGGCTGGTACGAAAACAGAAGTGACGGAAACAATTCCCGCTATAACAAAAACAGAAGGAACCATAACAACTTTCTCAGGAACAATTATAGGAGGGACTGAAACTAGTATACACACAGAAGTGATTACAACCACTTCCGCTGGTACAAAAACAGAAGTTACTGAATCAATTCCCGCTATTACAAAACCAGAAGGAACCATAACAACTTCCTCAGGAACAATTCCAGAAGGGACTGAAACTTATATAAAAACAGACGAGATTGCAACCACTACCGCTGGTACAAAAACAAAATTGACGGAAACAACTCACGCTGGTACAAAGACAGGAAAGACTGAAACATTTCCCACTATTATGACAACAGAAGGAATTCTAACAACTGTTTCTGGAACAATAAAAGAAGGGACTGAAACTGATATAAAAACAGAAATGCTTACAACCACTTCTGCTGGTACGAAAACAGAAGTAATTGAAACAGTTCCCGCTATAACGAAAACAGAAGGAACTATAACAACTATATCGGAAACAATAACAGAAGGAACTATAACAACTTTCTCAGGAATAACAACAGAAGGAACTGAAACTGGTATAAAAACAGACGAGATTGCAACCACTACCGCTGCTACAAAAACAGAAGTAGCGGACACAATTCCCGCTATTACGAAAACAGAAGGAACCATAACAACTATTTCGGGAACAATATCAGAAGGGACTGAAACTGAAACTACCTCAACACCAACTCACACCCCAACAAAATCATGGACTGCCATATACGAGCCACCAACAGCACCAGATGAAACTAGTTGGACTCACCCACCATCAACTGGACCTAACACATACGAACCACCTACAACAACAGATGGAACTAGATGGACTCACCCACCAACAAATGGACCGACTTATACCTACAGACCGACTGACACTCTATCAACACCGTGGTCATTTGAAACTCACTACTGGTATTACTATGATTACTATTACTCTAAATGGCCTTATCCCTCGACACCAACTCACACCCCAACAAACCCATGGACTGCCACATTCGAGCCACCAACAGCAACAGATGGAACTAGTTGGACTCACCCACCCACAAATGGACCTAACACATACGAACCACTAACAACAACAAATGGAACGAGATGGACTCACCCACCAACAAATGGGCCTAACACATACGAGCCATCAACAACAATAGATGCAACTAGATGGACTCACCCACCATCAACTGGACCTAACACATACGAACCACCTACAACAACAGATGGAACCAGATGGACTCACCCACCAACAAATGGGCCTAACACATATGAGCCATCAACAACAACAGATGCAACTAGATGGACTCACCCACCATCAACTGGACCTAATACATACGAACCACCTACAACAACAGATGGAACTAGATGGACTCACCCACCAACAACTGGACCGACTTATACCTACAGACCGACTGATACTCTATCAACACCGTGGTCATTTGAAACTCACTACTGGTATTACTATGATTACTATTACTCTAAATGGCCTTATCCCTCGACACCAACTTACACCCCAACAAAACCATGGACTGCCACATACGAGCCACCAATAGCAACAGATGAAACTAGTTGGACTCACCCACCATCAACTGGACCTAACTCTTACGAACCACCTACAACAACAGATGGAACTAGATGGACTCACCCACCAACAAATGGACCGACTTATACCTACAGACCGACTGACACTCTCTCAACACCGTGGTCGTTTGAAACTCACTACTGGTATTACTATGATTACTATTACTCTAAATGGCCTTATCCCTCGACACCAACTTACACCCCAACAAACCCATGGACTGCCACATACGAGCCACCAACAGCAACAGATGGAACTAGATGGACTCACCCACCTACAAATGGACCTAACACATATGAGCCATCAACAACAACAGATGCTACTAGATGGACTCACCCACCATCAACTGGACCTAACACATACGAACCACCTACAATAACAGATGGAACTAGATGGACTCACCCACCAACAAATGGACCTAACACATACAAACCACTAACAACAATAAATGGAACGAGATGGACTCACCCACCAACAAATGGGCCTAACACATACGAGCCATCAACAACAACAGATGCAACTAGATGGACTCACCCACCATCAACTGGACCTAACACATACGAACCACCTACAACAACAGATGGAACTAGATGGACTCACCCACCAACAAATGGACCGACTTATACCTACAGACCGACTGACACTCTATCAACACCGTGGTCATTTGAAACTCACTACTGGTATTACTATGATTACTATTACTCTAAATGGCCTTATCCCTCGACACCAACTTACACCCCAACAAAAGCATGGACTGCCACATACGAGCCACCAACAGCAACAGATGAAACTAGTTGGACTCACCCACCATCAACTGGACCTAACACATACGAACCACCTACAATAACAGATGGAACTAGATGGACTCATCCACCAACAAATGGACCTAACACATATGAGCCATCAACAACAACAGATGCAACTAGATGGACTCACCCACCATCAACTGGACCTAACACATACGAACCACCTACAACAACAGATGGAACCAGATGGACTCACCCACCAACAAATGGACCGACTTATACCAACAGACCGACTGACACTCTCTCAACACCGTGGTCGTTTGAAACTCACTACTGGTATTACTATGATTACTATTACTCTAAATGGCCTTATCCCTCGACACCAACTTACACCCCAACAAACCCATGGACTGCCACATACGAGCCACCAACAGCAACAGATGGAACTAGATGGACTCACCCACCTACAAATGGACCTAACACATATGAGCCATCAACAACAACAGATGCTACTAGGTGGACTCACCCACCATCAACTGGACCTAACACATACGAACCACCTACAACAACAGATGGAACTAGATGGACTCACCCACCAACAAATGGACCGACTTATACCAACAGACCGACTGACACTCTCTCAACACCGTGGTCATTTGAAACTCACTACTGGTATTACTATGATTACTATTACTCTAAATGGCCTTATCCCTCGACACCAACTTACACCCCAACAAAACCATGGACTGCCACATACGAGCTACCAACAGCAACAGATGGAACTAGTTGGACTCACTCACCATCAACTGGACCTAACACATACGAACCACCTACAATAACAGATGGAACTAGATGGACTCACCCACCAACAAATGGACCTAACACATATGAGCCATCAACAACAACAGATGGAACTAGATGGACTCACCCACCAACAAATGGACCTAAAACATATGAGCCATCAACAATAACAGATGCAACTAGATGGACTCACCCACCAACAAATGGACCGACTTATACCTACAGAACGACTGACACTCTCTCAACACCGTGGTCGTTGGATACTCACTACTGGTATTACTATGATTACTATTACTCTAAATGGCCTTATCCCTCGACACCAACTTACACCCCAACAAACCCATGGACTGCCACATACGAGCCACCAACAGCAACAGATGGAACTAGATGGACTCACCCACCTACAAATGGACCTAACACATATGAGCCATCAACAACAACAGATGCTACTAGATGGACTCACCCACCATCAACTGGACCTAACACATACGAACCACCTACAACAACAGATGGAACTAGATGGACTCACCCACCAACAAATGGACCTAAAACATATGAGCCATCAACAATAACAGATGCAACTAGATGGACTCACCCACCAACAAATGGACCGACTTATACCTACAGAACGACTGACACTCTCTCAACACCGTGGTCGTTGGATACTCACTACTGGTATTACTATGATTACTATTACTCTAAATGGCCTTATCCCTCGACACCAACTTACACCCCAACAAACCCATGGACTGCCACATACGAGCCACCAACAGCAACAGATGGAACTAGATGGACTCACCCACCAACAAATGGACCTAATACATATGAGCCATCAACAACAACAGATGGAACTAGATGGACTCACCCACCAACAAATGAACCTAAAACATATGAGCCATCAACAACAACAGATGCAACTAGATGGACTCACCCACCATCAACTGGACCTAACACATACGAACCACCTACAACAACAGATGGAACTAGATGGACTCACCCACCAACAAATGGACCGACTTATACCTACAGACCGACTGATACTCTATCAACACCGTGGTCATTTGAAACTCACTACTGGTATTACTATGATTACTATTACTCTAAATGGCCTTATCCCTCGACACCAACTTACACCCCAACAAAACCATGGACTGCCACATACGAGCCACCAACAGCAACAGATGAAACTAGTTGGACTCACCCACCATCAACTGGACCTAACACATACGAACCACCTACAACAACAGATGGAACTAGATGGACTCACCCACCAACAAATGGACCGACTTATACCTACAGACCGACTGACACTCTCTCAACACCGTGGTCGTTTGAAACTCACTACTGGTATTACTATGATTACTATTACTCTAAATGGCCTTATCCCTCGACACCAACTTACACCCCAACAAAACCATGGACTGCCACATACAAGCCACCAACAGCAACAGAAGAAACTAGTTGGACTCACCCACCATCAACTGGACCTAACACATACGAACCACCTACAACAACAGATGGAACTAGATGGACTCACCCACCAACAAATGGACCGACTTATACCTACAGACCGACTGACACTCTCTCAACACCGTGGTCGTTTGAAACTCACTACTGGTATTACTATGATTACTATTACTCTAAATGGCCTTATCCCTCGACACCAACTTACACCCCAACAAAACCATGGACTGCCACATACAAGCCACCAACAGCAACAGAAGAAACTAGTTGGACTCACCCACCATCAACTGGACCTAACACATACGAACCACCTACAATAACAGATGGAACTAGATGGACTCACCCACCAACAAATGGACCTAACACATATGAGCCATCAACAACAACAGATGGAACTAGATGGACTCACCCACCATCAATTGGACCTAACACATACGAACCACCTACAATAACAGATGGAACGAGATGGACTCACCCACCAACAAATGGACCGACTTATACCTACAGAACGACTGACACTCTCTCAACACCGTGGTCGTTGGATACTCACTACTGGTATTACTATGATTACTATTATTCTAAATGGCCTTATTCCTCAACACACACTTACATCTCAACAAGACCATGGACGTTCAAAACTCGATGGCAGCACCCGCGGTGGTGGGAGTACTTCTACGAATATTTTGCACAACATATTCCCATAAAAATGAAGACCAAGAAGTTTAAGAGAGTAACGAATAGCGATTCTTCGAAAATTATTGCATTTTCTAATTCTCAGTCCCATTTGCCTGCAAGTCTAATAAAGCTCTTTACTAGTTCCTCAAAGCTACAAGAAAACGTGGCAACGGAATATAAAACAGCTGCAAAATTGCATAATGGATCAGGATCTTTTAATAAAGGTATCTATTCAACATAATATTTGCAAATGAAGTGAAACTTTTTGACCCTTTTAAGAAATGAATTGAAATAACAATAATATTATTACAAACAAGCGAGCGAACACAAATATTTTTACAAAGTTATGAATATTTTAAAAACGACTTAACCGATTTTGTTGCCCAGCGAACTTAAAATTCCTTTGACAGACACTACATACCTTTTAAATTTCATCAAAATCAGACCAACGGTTCGAAAGTTATCACGTTACACGTAAATATACATGCATACAAAAAAAAATTTTTTGCCTCAAGTTGATTTATAGACCTCGCTCGCTTCACTCGCTCAATAAATCCAGTTCGGTTCGGAGCTGGTATCGTTAAAAATGACCTTAAAATTTGGAGGATTTAGCTATAATTTTTCAACCGACAGTTTGCCTGGCGTCAACCATTTTATGAATGTGCTATTGTTGCCTTATAGCTGCTAAGGGTATATTGTCCCTTAATCACCTCATAACACATCCACAGAAGGATATAGTGGTCCTATGATTGACATGTGTGACAAAACCATTTACCCATCACAAAAAGTGTACAACGCCGCTAAAGAAGTTTTCACTTCAAAAATGCCGAAGCGTAGAGTCACAGACTTATAAACTTTATACGTACTACATGTATGGGTAGAGTTCAATCTCGATACAGTTGAATTAATTGGCTATTCGACATAAAGAAGTTGAATATATATGAAGGTATTGAAATAATCAAACACGATAATGAAATGTCAATTGGTCAGTTTTATTCATTAGGTATGAGATTTCTATATTTTTCGCTCTCATTAAAGTATTTTAGAAATGCTTTTTGACTCCAAAATCACGTGACGTCACAATAGATTACTGTCAAGCTTCATATAAAATTTTGTTTTTGACATTACAAAAAAGTATCTGAAATGATTAGTTGAAAAATAATTTACATTTACAGAAAATTAAAATAATAATTCGCTGCAATTTATTTTTCAATTTGTACTACAATTTGGATTATACTATACATACTTCATCTACGACTTCTTACAGAAAAGCGGCTTGGAGTTTCATCGAAAAACCAGACCACTGTAATTAAGAATAATTTACAGGTAAAGAGGACATTTTATGATTTCAAAAGTACTTAGTGTCTAGTGATTTTCAGCTACTGAATGTTAGGTATATTCGAAACTGAATTTATTACCTTTCGACGTTTACTCGACCTATATTTATGAACACATATTTATTTACCATGCATATTTAAGAGCGCGGGAACGATAATTCTTCAAATAAAAGTTTGTATTGTTATAAATACACACATAAGATTTAAAATTATCGTTCAAATAAAAAAACTAGATAAAAATTTATTCAGCCGTTTGGATGCTACGACATTTTAGGTGATGCTTTATGTGAAAGTTAATAACATAAAACATTATTTACCTTAGATCTGAAGTAGAACGACTTCTAGATGTTTACTTACTTCTTTTTTATTTCAATAGATGCTTCGCCGCCGGCGCCGACATTTAACACCAATAGACACGCCGTCAACTGTCATGGAATCTGAATCAACCACTACGTCCACATTTTATATTGATAAAGAAAAAATTCCAACAATAACCAAATGTGACCCAACTGACGATGTTCAACGTTTTCTTAGATTTCTGAATAATTTGAAAATTTACACAGATTCAGAAAGAAAGTCGTTATCGTCAACTACAGCCGAATTGGAAAAATCTAACATAATTCAAAATAGAATAGAAACAGGAACATCAACCACGCCGCCGACTGCGACAGAATATGAAATAACTTCAATACCGACAACTCTCTCAGAGTATGAAAAAACAACCGGACCCACATTTGTATCTGATAATAAAAATACTACTGAAATCCCTACAATAACACAATATTACCCGCATGACTACGGGCTACGTTTTCTTAGATTACTTAATAGTTGGAAAACCTCTACGGAATCGTTACTACGGAATACTATAAGAACTGAATCAACAACCATACCTACATTTGTAACTGATAAAAAAAAATATATTGCAATTCCTACAATGACCAAATATTATCCACTTAACGACGGGTTACGTTTTCTTGGATTCATTAGTCTATGGAGAACTAACACAAAATCTAAAACAACGTCAACATTGAATAGAGCAGAGTTAGACACATCTACCATGGTTCCAGCCATAATAGAAACTGAAGCCACAATGCCGATTGCTATAGAATATGAAATAATATCCACGCCCACGATTTTAAATGAAAAAAATACGCATACCGAAATGCCTACCAAATATGACAATTCTGATGACGTTCGACGTTTTCTTGAATTTCTTAGTAGTAGGAAAACTACTACAAAATCTGACACAACAACGACACCACCAGATAGTGTAGAATCTGAGACGTCTACCATAATTCCAACTACAATAGAAGCTGCTGGAAATATTCAAAATTGTACATCTTACTTAACTAACAATACAAATCTTGGCTACCACCCATTATGGAGATTGTTGTGGTCCCTAACAGGACATGTGGAAATGCATAATAGGACAAGGCATGAGAATTGTTAAAACTATGCAATATATGATTATACACAAAATAATACACATATATATATAAGATACTATGGGTACTATTTATGGGACAGTTTTGTTTCTTGCTGACCTCGAATTATTTCGCTATAATCCCAGTGTCGCCTTAATATGTGAATTGTTATTGTAATATAAAAAATGCGAAAGTTTGTGTTACTACTTTACGCTCTATTTCCGTTCCCCTGGTTCAAAAATTATGAGGTTACTCTAGATAGTTCTTAACGTCGTGCCAATGAGCCTTGAAGTTTGGAATTAGTTCTACAATTAATTTTCGAAATACTATATAAAAACAGATTCTGTTGGGATGACTTCCAAAACGATCTCCCAGCAAAAAAGTTTTTCGGATTAAACTCAACCGATTTCAACGGATGTAACACCAAAATTTCAACTTTATATGTGTACTTATTCCCAAGAAAAAGAGCCTTGACAGACGGACAAACGGACAGAGGGACAGACGAAACGGAACCCTTATAGGATCTATAAGGGCTCCGTTTTCCTTACCTTTTGAGGTACGGAACCCTAAAAATAATACACTTAATAGCATTTAAATAACAAACCACGATAATTTAATGTCACTTTTATTGATAAATAATTATTAAATTGAGTTAATTTTTAAATACTGATTAAATTATATAATAGGAATGACTTAGAAATAGTGACACTACTGAAATAGTGAGGATTAGGATTTACTATTTCTATGACATAAATTATTGCTAATTCTCATTTTATATTTTTAAACATTTGTGAGCAATTTCGCCAAGGAGTCCCGGTTCAAGACTGGGGTTGACCGAATTTTTTTTATATATTTTCTATATATTTTTTTTAAGGAAATATCATTTTACACATTCCATAACTTACAAATTTGTACGGAACCTTCAACGCGCGAGTCTAACTCGCTCTCGACCGTTTTTATGTTGTGAAATACTCTATTAGACGTTTATACCGCCATATTTAAAAATATCAGTTTAATTAATACATATTATAAGGTTATTGTTATTTTAATGACAGATTTAGTATAAAGTAAGGTTGTTCAATGAAAAAGGAAAACTTAACACACTTATCATTTATTCCTTAAACATAAGAAGTACACAGCCATTTTGAATTAATTTACAATTAACTATTGTCCTCCACAATATGAACTATAAATAAATTAATCATATTAATCGTATAAATATAAATTAACCTACTATGCAAACGATAAAACGGGATCCTATTACTAAGACTCCGCTGTCTGTCCTTCTGTCCGTCCATATGTCATCAGCCAATCAGGCTTTATGAGATACAGCCTCTCATAAACCAGATAGACAGTAGACATTTTCGCAGATGATATATTTGTGCCGCTATAACAACAACATAATATAATATACATTTTAGTTATTTTTATTTTAAAAACTATGTACACAGTTATCATATTTTTTTTAGAAAATTCTTCTAAAAATACGGAACTAGGTTCCGAAATACTTAACAATAAAACTTGTACTCAGAGTACCATCACATTGTCAAATGTATCAAAAAAATTAAACATTTGAATAAATGCACAATCAAAAATACACCTCGTTCTCGTGAATTGTACATAATTAGAAGTTACATAAGCACCATGTCTATTAAACATATAAAATAATCCGATTTAAAAATATATATTTTTTTAATTTTAAACTCATTATGTATAGAGTTTTTCAAACTTTCGCGCTTTGAACACATAACTACATAAATTATATTAACGGGACTTTGAACACGAACCTTTTTTATTTAAATAAAAAAGTTACGTTAAGTGATACTGACGTTTCAATGTCCTTGCAGTCGCCGTGATCGCAGCCAGACTGTAGTATTTGCGGTGTTTTATAAAGTCATTTGGGTCGGTCAAATCCCGTTAATATAATTTATGTACATTATGAATACTTTACTTTTATATCTTTCTATATAATAACTTCATAACGAATATATTAAAAATAAACTATAAAATTTTAGATTAAATCAGACCAAAGTCAATAATATTACGTTTGAGGGGTTACAGACATCTCGCATCTGACACGTTGTTACGCGAAAACAGATCTTACGTCAAGGCACTAGATACATGACAAATGCACAGGCAATTTGTGTTGGTAAGACGCTCATTTTTGAATTTTAATGTTCTGGATGAGATCGGTGAAGTCGATGACGTACCAGGACGCCCTTTTCTTCACTTCCTCTCGAACAACATTGCCACCGAAACCTAAAAAGAAACAGTCTTAATATTCATTTTCCTTCTCACAATCGGGAAGTAAATCCTAATCCTAACTAATATTATAAATGCGAAAGTATGTTTGTTACCTCTTCACACGTTATCTACACAACCAATAATCTTGAAATATTGCATACATGTTGATTGAAGTATGGAGAAGATCGGCGGGCGAAGCCGCGTGCAAAAGTTAGTGGTCAATATTAGTTCTCAAAGAGGGCTGATGTTACTCAGGCAGCCGGATAAAATCGGAGCCGAGATTGAAAATTTAAATTCTTGCCGCATTTATTTTCGAATGAAACTGGCTTTACAAGAGGAGAAAGAGGTTATTCCTTGTTATGGGCAGTATAACCAAATGGATTGGACTGTGCTACCGTCTAATACTAATGGTTTCAACTTGATGGACTAATTTAACATCAATCTAATGTTTTACTTATGTTATTTTTTAAGTTTACAAATATTTTCTTTGGACACTTTTTATTGTATACTGAGATGGGCCACCGGCAAGAAAAAGTGCCCGAAGTCCATCCAGATGGACTTAGCAGGTGGACCACAACCGACGCCCGAATTAGCGTGCGGTTGTACAACTTGTATACTGACCGATAAAGCCATCGGCGGGCGGACATGCCTCCGCGTCAGTGGCGCCATCTCCAATCATGATGAGTCTCTGGTAGCCGTGCTGCTCCTTCAGCCTCCTGATCACTAGCCCCTTGCCGCCAGACCTGGATGTCGGTTCGTTCTCGTCGAAACCAGCGTATTCACCTGGAACAAGCGATTTATCCACTAAATAATCTACACTATATCCACCGAGACGAAAGTGTAAGTTTGTGTGTAATCTTTGAATTTTGTTAGCCAATTTCCTAATATTCGAATTCTATCCTAATTTCAATAGTAGGAAGCTACATTATTCTAAGCAATATACTTTTTATTCGGATGTGCAAACGAGAGAGAGAAGCCTAGGGACGTATTTAGTTTAATTTCAAATGAATACTGTGATTTGGTGTTTTCATTTAAAATTCAAAGACTTCGGGGAATTTACAATTTAACGTGCTACGCGACTGAGTTGAGCAAATCCATGTATATAGAACAGGGAATTATGTTCAACTAGGTTTTGCCCGCGGCTTAGCCCGCTTCGTGCGTCCGCTCATAACTTATTTGTCAATATATTAAGTCAGACTATCCGCTATAAAACTGTAGACCGAATCAAACTCCATCAAGTAGTTTTTGCGTGATGGGCAAACAAACATACAGACAGACAGACAAAAATTGATTACTAGATTTAATCATAACTATTTATGTGAGGAAAAAGTACCCTCATTCCTTAAGTAACATTTTCGAGTGACTATAAAATATGTATCGACAGCGCAACTGACGCCACACACACCCCCTCTTATCAGCGCATGTTAACATGCGAACAGATGTCATCATAGGAGTGTAGCGGTCACGCGCAGCCGCCGTGTAAGATAACGTTGTTTGTTCGCATGTCGACTGGTTTATTGCATCAATTCGCTATAAAAAGGCAATTGAACTGTCTGGGCAATATTTGTATATTGAGCCAAACAGCAATTTGGAACAATCGTTGACGATCAATAAAAAACAGTAAACACTGATCAATAATTGTTCGATATATCTATTTTCATATAATAAAACTGTAACTGTATATAAAACTACTGAGTGGAATTTGATGGTTTTTACAGTTGTATAAGTGGTAGGTCTTAACTTAAAATCGATGTAATACGTTGTTTAGAACCTGAGATATCGATAATAATAAGCTATGAGCGAATGCACGAAATAAACGCTGGCGTTGCTGTGCTGTGGGCAATCGCTAGTTTTAATTATTTTTAGGTGTATTATTTCTAAAATTACTATATATACGCGACTACATTTCTCCCCATTTTATAAATCAAAGAATTTCGACGCTTGCATAATATTCCTTCACATTGAACGATTTTATACTCTAACGTTTCTTTAACAAAGTTTAATTTAGTTTATTAGTTCTCGAGTTGGTCGATTGACCCTGAGGGCAAGTGTGACATCACGGGTTACCAATGTTCAATAAACATTAATCATACATACACATATTCGTATTAGAATGTTTTTTGTAATGGTATGTTAAGTTTGGTCAAAAAAATTAATATTTTACTTGACATTAGTTTCGACGCAGATTACGTCCGAAAAAATAAATTTACCAACAGAACTGAACCATAGCATTCACAAGTAGTTTTTAAAATAAAACAACAAATTAAACACATTATTTTCCCTAATAAAATTCATAATGAGAAAGTTTGAGAGAATTTTCATATGAAATTTGGTAAAGAGGTAGGTAGAGTGAAACTTATAATGCATTCATTAAGTCCTCAAGGCGCAGCTAGCAATAACATAAGATATATATTTAGATAGATTTGTAAAGAAAGTAGAAGGCGAAGTATATGGATCCTTGTACAAGGGAATCTCCGATATAGAAGTACATAAATTAATAATCTTTTACAATCTTGTCTATAATATATTGTTGAGATGATAAGGAACGAACATATTCCCGTTGTTTATATGGAGCGCCCTTGACATCCTGTGATACTGATTCATATTGGAATACAATATACGTCCATACAACAACCGTTTTATCTATGTGGAGCAGTGCACAGCTGTTTCCAGCTCTGTATGAAGATACTATATGAAGGACTAGCGACCCGTCTCGGCTTCGCTCGGGTAACAAAAAACATAACGAATTACACACCTAAACCTTCCTCAGTTTTCAAACAACAAACCTGACACACCACATAACTTAATACGACACGTTTGTAACATTTTAATATGTCCTCGACTGTACACTGTTACAATAAACAGAGAGCGGATTCAGTGCGTAGCAAGTAATTTTAGACATTCGATTAATATGTTTTAATCTTACTTGACGCGTAAATCCGGTTATCTTCCTTGTTTATACAAAAAACGTAAATAACAACGATACAGGGATTACATAGATTGGAAACTATTTACAAAGACCTAGCAGCCGCAAATATCATACATTTGCTTCAAAGATAATGCTGTTCGCAGGGGGTAACATTGATTAAAGCAATCTGCGTCAATATGAGATACTGCGTATATCGCGTGCACTGTAATAAACAACCACTTACGCATAGAGATTTCGAATCAATTTCGAGCCAACAAATTGTTTTTGTTTTTATACATGGACGAGCTGTAAAAATATTTGCGCACTTTTATTAGCTGGATTACATTAGCTATCTATGTTTAAAGTTTTTTTTTCTTTTCTTAAATAAAACAGAGGTTTTAGATATTTTCCCTCCTTACCTTAAAATCATCTTCCTTTTCTATTATCTATACATATTATAAACTGTCTGTTTGCCGATAAAGTCAAAATCTATTGCACGGAGTTTCATACGGTTTTCACCAATAGATAGTGGGATTCCCGAGATAGGTGTAGATAGGAGTATACTTTATTATGTTTTTACCTGAGCGAAGCCAAATGAAACACCATACGAGTACTTACCATTAAAGTAAAATTTGAGCCTATTGGCGAATATATTATTCTTTGGTATGTTGAGTAGTTCAGCTACTGGTTCTATTAGACTTCTAAATCCGCCTGAAACCAGGTACACCGCCACTCCCCTTTCGTGTAGCTCTTTTACTAATTGTCTGGAAATAAAAATAAACAAGCTAAAGTAAACCGAAAAGAAATTATAATAGTGATTGAATTAGACTGTGATTTACCAATCGGCCGTCTAACTGACTTGAACCCTCTTTGGGAATGATATTTGTCCCTTAGCCGCTTCGTACGACCTTTAGGAAAGGATATAGAGGAAGTCATCCTGTTCTGCACACAGTTTCGCCATTATCCAGAAATCGTACGGTACAACTAAAACATACACCTTCTTGCAAAATAGGGACCACTAAAGCAAAAATCCAAAGTATATAATCACTACTATCATCACTGATTCTCAGCGGTGGTCATTTCGAAATGCTAGTAGTTTGTAGTTAAATTTTGCTGTGAAAAAGTGCCTTTGAGTAAAGGTCTAATCTATGAGTTACGAGCGGACTCACGAAATAAACGCGGACGAAACCGCGGACAAACACTAGTTACTGAATAAATGACTTTGACATCGATAAAGACCTATCAAAATATATCGAACATGACAACGAGTATTTGACATTGCTTATCGATAATTGAAACGAAAATCGTGCAGTTTAACGATCGCAGATTAGATTGCAGCAAATAAAATGGTTCCTTGTGACATCCGGCATAAAACTCAGATTGTGTTAGCGCTAAAACAATCCCACAGCTACATATAATATTTGCCCTAGTTTGATATACAATACGAATATAGTTAAGTCAGTAATCTCGGTGTGCGATAGTATAGAATCTCTCCATATGTTTCCCTGGATGTCGTACGAGGGGACTAAAGGACACATAGCGTTCTGATAGACAACAATAATTTGGATTATTGTTGACATGAGGCAGACGGCTGTTGGCACAATCACAGCTGAATTTTAAAGTTATTTTTTACTCACAGACCCCGGACTTCGCGGCATCACAGCCCCGAATGAAACTAAGAACACGCGAATATGAGAGAGATAATATTAAATCAGTAGATGCCATAACTATATAACTGGAAAAGTTTAGTTTCGGTTATCAATATTGTTTAAGTCATATCTAGTTCAGAGTCGAAGGTGAACATATCTAGAATAGAACAATTCTGGATGAGTCTCGAATGAAATGTTTTAGTGATAAAAATAAAATATCATGTCTTCATCCCTTACGAGGTAGACAGAGCCGAATCTCTTCGAACTATATTCATCATCTCCAGAATAATCATTCTTAAAGACATCAATCCAGCACTAATCCACCACATTTGTGCTCAATATAAAAACTTAAGTAAGTACTTATATGTATTTACTCCAACAGTTTTACGTCACCAACAAGTTTGTATGTCTGTGACAGGGTGATGTCATGGAAATTTCATTATACATACACCTATACTTTTCCGCAACAAAAAAAATCACTCCACAGCAACAGAATGAGGATAACCAATACAATATAGTTGACATTTGACATTTAAACTATGTTTTGTTGACGAAAACTGAGCTCTTACCGCGTGAGACCAGATAACGGAGGCAGAGTAAACCAGATTGTTATTATTTTGCGCGATGTATAATTATTTTTATTACCACAGATAATGTATAATTAACTTGTTTTGCTTTACAGTCATAGCCGTATTCCCCCACATTATAAGATGGTGTCTTGAACATCTGGGACACATTTTCATGCAGTAGAAAAAAGTTGATGTCCGAATAATCGATGGTGTATTTTTTCGATTGTTAAAATTTTGAGAACACAGAAACTTTATTGAACCTTTGAAAATTGTCGAGACGATTCGAACGTAAACTTTTTTCAAATGCGTAAGTCAATCTCAGGAAACATAATCAAAAATGCCCGATAGACTCGCGCCGCAAGCACGATAGAGATGTATGGACTATCATAATTTTTTTCCAGTCTAAGTCAAGCCTTATTTTAAAATCACAAAATTTTAATGAACTTACGAAATACCAGGTGTAAGTTGCACTGGAAATTTTTCTACGAATTCTTTAATCTGGCTAACGCTTGGTCTGATGATGTCCAAGCGCTTCTTCAGGGCTTCTTGGAAGGTCATGCTGCCGCCCATCGCCTCAGCAGTTCTAAAATATACAGGCCATAAAAGGTATAAAAATATTCAGCATAATTTCTATAATATACTAATGACTAATCTGTTGATGAATTGATATTGTTAGATTGGTGAGGAACACTTATGTCTAAAAAATAGGTAAATTTATAAACTTATAAACTGAACTACAAAATTCCTTAATTTAACAACATAAAGAAAAACGCGCTCTACAGGTATGGTACCTATAATGTCACATTTTTTTACGCATTTTAAATTCCGATTCGCATTTTGATCAATCATTTCAAGTAATTTTACTTTCAATTCACTAACCGGCCAGTACGTCCGGAAACAACGGCCGTATATTAAATTTCTTTTTTTTTTTAATTCCAAATATTAGGTAAAAGAAACAATCCATTTTAACATTAATTTTACATAAGTATAATTTATATTAGAAGGTATCACTGAAATAAATCAAATATTAACTATACATATATGTTTTCTAAGCTGTTATTATAATCACTATCGAAGTTAATCTTCGATATCAACTTGTGTACCACGTTTCATAAAGCGAAATTTTCAATAATATTTTTCTTGTTTCCATATCTGATAACAGAAGTCAAACACAAAGTTATTATTTGTGGAACACTCATTTTATGTTTCGAAACATAATAAATTATAATGTACATCACATTTTGTTATTAGCTTTCGTAATAATTTCGTAGTGTGTGAGCCAACAAGTGGATACCAACAGGGTTAATAATATGTAACGCAAATATATAAACCAACATGCATTTTATAAATGTAGACATATTCAAGAAACGATATTTAAACATAAATAATAAATTATTTTAGATTCTATATTCTAGACCAGACAGCATATAACATTTTTATATTGCCGAATAAAAGGAATAAACAAACTTAATTGATGAGGGTGGCGTACGTGAAAAGAGGTCTTTGCTCAGCAATGGACAGAAAAAAAACGGAAATTAAAGAAAGAAAAAAGAAAACATACTTACAGCCTCTTAACCTCATCTCCTTTTCCACAGAACTTGGCCAGCTCATCGATGCCTTCATCCTTTATGACCGTGGAGTCCACATCGAAGCAGACGCAGTCAGCTGTACGGAACAGTTCCTGGACGCTTTGCTGTGGAGACATCACGCTGATGGACATCAGCGATAGGGTCTTTAGGGTGGCGTACTGGATGTTGCTCTTAATGCTGTTGGCCAAAGGTATATTGGTTTAGTCAGGATAATTAGATACAAGACATCGGTTAACATCAGACAAGGAGAAGTGGAGGCTAGCATGCTGTACCGACCCAGATACCCTGTAACCTTACACTTACTTAACTTAAAAAATCCGCCATCTATCCCAATATCTGGGATACATGGAGGATTTTTTAAGTTTACATTACCACACTCAATCCTTTGGTAATACAAGTATTTATTTATAAAAGGTCCTATTTTTGTAAATCATTGGTTTGTCCACCTTGGTGAATCGTAGAAATTATTTTTTACAACAGCTCACCTGATCGGATGTTGAAAGATCTTACGATCAATATCATACATTCAGATTCATTTAAACATTTGTAAAAAGATTTTACCCAACGTAATCTTTCACGCCCTTGATATTCATCCGCGAAATCTCTTAATAATATTTACATAATATAATATTAAGTAATAGTATATATGTATATCAATATATGTTATTTATTTATTATTTAATTTTGTAACATGAAAGTAATAAAGGTCCTATAATTGCCAAGCTAATTGATCAGACTGATAGTCGTCGCCTCGTGATAACGACTGATTGGTTAGTGCCGCCTAAACAGTATCCGCGCAACAACTACTTACTTTGTCAATACATATATTTTCCCTTGAATGTGTTATAAAGTACAATAGTACGTTGTACACCGAGATAAAAAGTAATAGATTCTAACGAGATAGGTATTTATTTATTTGTCTTCTATTCTCACAGCTATTTACACAGGTATGTTGTCGAAGGCCTCAAACACACGAGTTGTAAATAGTACTTTCTTCAAGTGATACATAGTGTTTTATAAGATAAGTACCTGACTACGCGAGTAAGTAAAAAAAAAAAACAATTTCTAAAGCACAATTTTAACCGCATCTGTCATATATTCAATTTCGCAGTGTTTCATTTTATTTAAAGTAGAATCAATTTTTCTGCCAGTCTGCTTTGTAAATATTTCTTTTGAAAAAAGATAAATACTTAAAATACTTCGCTACTATCTACTATACTATCACTGTAAATAATTAAAAAATTTGATTATAAATGGTAGAATTGTGTTTAAACCTGTCTACATGACGTTTGTATTCAATTAGGGTCATATTTATTTCAGTCGGATTATAACTTATTTCATTCCCAAGGGAATAATGGAATTTCGTACAATCTTTCCACCCGGATTTTCGTTCGACTTCAATTGCGTACTTTCATACGAATATGATTCTTTGTGTCGTATAAACAATGTTTTTAACATTTACTGTAATCGTCACCAGCCCATTGTTTTGTTCTTTTAATAGAAAATAAAATCCACTCGTTGTTTATGAAAGAACTTTCATATTTATTATTTTGTTAGTTATGTAATATTCATTAGGATTCATGAAAATTCCAACATATTTCTTTACTAATTATTAATATTATATAATACTAGCTGCGCCCCGATACAGTTGATACAATCAAATCAACTGTAATTTGTAAGATATGCACACGTGAAAACGGAGCGCAGGAAGCGGTTGCACTCGACCTCATTGCACTTGTGACCAAAACAAGTCCTATATACCTACCTACAACATACAATATTGCGCGAGCGCTTTTAAGAGCCATTGTGTAAAACTTTCGCTTTTAGGGTTATGTACCATTTTGAGATGTGGTACTGGAAAAGAATGGCAAAAATAAGCTGGACAGAGAGATAAAGCAATGAAAAAGTGCTGGAAATCGTAAACGAAAGAATGCTGACAGAAATAGAAAATAGAGGGAAGAATGATTGACCACTTGATACGACACGACGCCTTAATCACAACTAATATTATAAATACGAAAGTACGTTTGTTTGCTACCTCTTCACGCATTATCTACTGGACCAATTGTTATGAAATTTTATATACAGGTAGAAAACAACCTAGAATAACACATATAAGGTACTTTTTATCCCGAAATTCCACCTAGTTAAAAAAACTATTTTTGAAGAAAGTAAAAGGAAGAAGAGATCCAGGGAGACCGAGGAAGAGTTATGCAAGCCAACTGGAAGAGAAGGCAGGCTCGTATCGTATCAAGACCGTAAAAGCAAAATCGAGTATAGAGAGGTGTGGCGTATACTCCACCGACAAGAGCATAAAAAGAAGAAGCGAAATGCGTGATTAGGCTTGTTCATTTTGCTGAATATTAAAAATCACATTTTTGTAATTAACAATAATGAAAAAAGAATACACTTTATTATAAAATTATGGAGTTATATAAGTCAGTAGAGTTAATCGAAAAAACTCCTATGAATCTTGGGGTTATTCCCAAAGTACTCCATTCTATTGTTTCGAAAAAAATAATATTCCATACATTCATTCCCAAAATACTCCACAGAATTATTATTATTTTAAAATATAATCTTCTATCTTAGATTCAGATTCTGTTCCACGAATTTTTGAAATTGCTCCAAAAATGCTCCACAATAATTTTTTTAATTGTTTTATTAAAATGATTGAATTATAGTTTCATTTTATTTCATCAGATATTTAAAAAGTATAGTCGGCTACAAAATTTCTTGGACACTGCCTGATTATTATGATGGTGAGTTACGTATCATTATTTACGTTATACATAAAAGGATATAAAACAACTACGGAGAGGTTTGTTCAAAAAATTACTAAAAGTGAAAACAAGCGCATGGATTTTTACGCCTCGCCCTCAGGTGTGAATTGTAATAAAATAAAGTTATTTAAAGGTCATTGTTTTATAGAATGCAGTGTCTTTATCAGTAACCGCCCTCGTTATCATGTCGTCTCGTTCACACGTTCACTAAAACTGAGGTGTGGATCAGTTTGGGAATATTCGTGTAGCATATTGAGACTAAATTTGAAGTTGTTATTATTATTATTTTTATTCCATTTTATTCTCGGGTTTTAACCCGGTAATTTTAACGATATATACGGGCCGAAGCCAAGTAAAAACCGTGAAATTTTATTAAAAATGGTTTGTATGAGATGATGGTGACGGAAATGAAGGTGTATGAGTAGCGTCTGTCTGTAGAAACTTTCTGACCAGGTGACATGTGTTTAATATGACTGCTTTTTGCATTAAGGTATGTTATTATTATTTTCCGTGGAGCAGATCGGGAACAATATAAACCGAACCTTCAGTCATTTGATTTTGCAAAAGCTCCAGAAAATATGCGTAAATAATACATTACAGGTTCTGACAAACCTGTTTGAAAATGAACTCATTCCCTGAACTTGGAAGTTTCGCGAACTATCGAGTGGCTTGTGTGTGCTCAATAACGCGATAATAAAGTAAAACAAACGATATTTCTCTGTACAAAGATGCACTTTACTACCATGCAAAGAACAAATGAATGTTTTACAACATTATTGAACCTTAAATGGATAAATATTTATAAAGGCTTGTAGGGCAAGAAAAAATATTGCTCTATATCTGCTCATATACGGTAATAGAATAGGTACAGTGACAACTTAATTAAATAAGGATATCAACAACATTCTTTCAATTAGTTAATGTTAATATATATTCATCTATCATCATAGGTTATAAAACGGCAAATTGTTTTTATTTTAAAATAATTTAAAATCATTATAAAATTGATTAAACATTATAATAATAATTTAAAATTTATTTCATTTTAAAATAATTTAAAATGATTTTATTTTAAAATAATTTAAAATCAATTTGACGAAAATGGATCATGACAAAAAAAAGGTCTCAAAATAAATAAATATATTTTGTTAGTTAATAAAGAAATGAAAAAATCTCAATTTGGCGAATAATTTCAAATTATTGCGTGAAAATACCTACCTACAAATTTCAGAAATACCGACTACTACAATAAGAAAGCATTTATTTTTAAAAGAAAAATCATGCAATACCTGTAGAGATCCATGTCGGCTGACTTCCTCAATGTAGTTCGTGAAAATTTGTTGAAAAAGGCTAGAGTTACTAAGTGTCGACTGTGTACACGCCTCCACTTCGAATGATATCAGAAAGTATAGAGCACTCCCCACCGGCATATCGCCTTATATCCATACACACGCACCAAGATAATACACAACGCGAGCTACACCACCGCTATCTGAGAGCTACGTACTATTAATGACGTCACAACGTGGTCTTCATTGAAAAGACATGCTGCCAGACAAGAGCCGCATCAGAAGCACAGCCACTAACCATCAGTCGTCTCCCTCACTCGCGATAGAAGCGTATGGAATATTTGTGGCAACACTTGTTTTGCGAATTGCGCCGTGATAATGTTAACGATTGTGTTGATAATTTTGTTTTGTTACGACTTTAAAACAATATGTTTTATGATAAGAAAATTTATGACCATATTATTTTTGGGAGTTACTTGGGAATAGCACAAAATATAAACTTAAGTTTATGTGTTATTTCCCATTTATAAAATCTCACAGTTAACATTTCACATTTTTTGTGCTGGCACAACAAATACACAAATATATTCTATACCAAAGTTTCCTTGCATTATAATATAATATGGAAATGGATATATAATATATATTATTATGGAGAAACTATCCGAAGGCTGATCTGAATTTTTTAATCATAAAAATATCAGTAGAAAATGTTAAATATGTAGGGTTTTATATAGTATGGTAGTAGTATACAATTTCATATCCATACATTGACAGGTACTTGTATTTATAGTCCCAACAGAAAAAAATACAAACAAAACATACAATGGGCAATATAAAATAAGGAATTATGTTTCCATAAATTTATCCATTTTACATGTTAGAGTAATAGTGATTTTTTTAATAACCTGCTTTATATGTTCCACTGCTATAATAGAGTGAAATAAATACAATTATTTTGCAACATTATGCAGGTAAATGCTGATTTTTGGATGAGAGACGAAGGGTCATAAGTGGATTGAAGAGTAAGAAAAAATATCCAATAATCTGTCGATCAAGATAATGGATCCAAGTTAATGATTATATTTTGTAGATACATTGTATACGAAATTAGTAACATCACTACTAATTTATAAACTTTATAGGCTTTATCACTGAGTAAGGAGTATTTGTACATTTTACTTTCAGGCAGTTTTTTTGATTTGGCACTCAATACTTTTTACAGCATTCCTCATACTATCTAATTATCTTCCTTAAACCTCATAATACTAATTAATATAAATATATTACTGAACAGTTAATAATTTTAAGTAACTTGATAATTTGTATGTACTTTATACAAAAATTTTGGCACCTATTGTGGTTGTTAGGATGTTTTATAAAATTTAAGAAAAAGTGGAAATGATAATTGAATTATAAATTTCGAGCCAGGTGATCAATATAAGACATGCAAAAGATTTAGAAATTCACACTCACCAACAATAACTTCTAAAGAAACAAATAGCTGGTGCTCAACTATTTACACACCCTGCAGGATTGCGAGCTCTTATATAACTAACGTACCTAACCATACAGGAAATTTTTCATTAATATGTACCGACCTAAGTACCTACCTAGTCAAACATGTATCATCATACTAAGCTGTAGGTCAGCGTCTTGGTATATTATCGAATTTGTATAGTATAAGATACAAATCTACTGGAATGTTTAAACACATTTAGACGTCACCATCACAAGGCTTTTCATTTAAAAGCATCATCAGCTCAAGGTTAACCTATAAGCAAGTTTTTAGTGTTAACAGCAATAGCGTACCGTGTGTAGTTTCTTTCAAATACATGTGTTATATATGGTATGTAATGTAACCAATTAAAAACGTAGTTGAAGCACCAAATTATTAATTTAATAATTAAATAAACTTACCATACCAACATGCACTCCATTCGTTAAACACAACATGACATTTATTTGTTTATTTTTAATGTCCGCCCGTTCTGTCCTTAGGTACTGTCTGTCAGTCACCTGAACAGGACAAAGTCACTATTTTGACGTTGACTTTTCAATTACAAAAGACAAAACTATTGCTGGAAAAAAATACTGGCAATAAGTGTAACCAAATTATCTAAGAAGAGTTCCATACATACAACTATCACGCTAATGATAAAGGATAAAATATGTCAGCGCACTATGTATTCTCATGTATTTCTAATACCTACGCACATCTTCTTCTTGTATGAGAGCGAAATGAATGTAAACACCTCTGGCTGGCACAGGTAGGTAGGATTATATCCGCCTACATATGTGGTACCTTACAGGAGAAATTTATTGTTCTTATATCTGTATGGTGCCTACATAAGTTTTTTCCATGGGTTTATTTTTCGTGTTTTTTTGACACTCAGGCAGGACATTTGTATCCTGCATGAATCGTTGAACCGCAGATGGAACTGGTGTAGATCAACTTCAATATGTACTTCCTTCCGACAACAAAATGTCTATAGCCAGCTTCCGACAGTTTCGGCTTAAAAAAAGAGCGGCAAAATTATAAAACTAACACAAATAGGTATGTAGATTGTAGATACCTAATGGAAAAGGTAAAATAGAAACATTTAAATAAAATGAATGTAGTTCAACGAGAAAAGCGTAACCAAACTAAAATACGATCTAAGTTTAAAAATGAATTGGTGAGAAAAGATACTTCACTTGGTATGTTCTTACAAATTATACTTAGGACAAATTGCTAAATAAACATATATTTTATTAATTTCAAATATTATTTTGTTTTATCAGGCATAAGAGGGGGGTTACCCCTATTACATACATCATCATACAATGCAAATGCAAATCGAATACTTTCTAATGCAGCTCCTCGATATTATTTCAATAAACATGCTGGAAGCAATGCTAATCCTATGGGACCACCATCTGGTCCTCCACGGACTTTGAAACGCAGGTATTCCTATATAATTCCTTGTACTTATATTTCTAGAATTATAAATACGACAAGAGAAACACTCGAAATATGAATTATAATTAGTGTTACGGAAATGCCACCAAAGATCATGAATGAAAGCAGTATTTACTCCGTGCGATTTTTCAATTCGCCGACAGGCACCTATAATTACTCAAGCATTAAACGGCAAGGCGTTTAGATAAATATTTTTAAAAAAATACCGCTTAAATTCGCAGGCTAGTGACATCTAACTCCACCAAGCCGGAGTCTTCTTCTGGCGGAAGACCTGGGCCTAAAGTCATAGCCAGTGATTCTGCAGTGGACACTACTCAGGGCATGTGCACGCCTAGGAACAGGCCCAACGCTCTCAGGTTCATTTGTAATACTTCTTCGTGTCATGATGGCACACAAATCATGACGATGAAGTGGCTAACCGCAACCCTGCATTGCAATTTCTTGAAAATGTTCATACTTGTAGTTTGAAGTATGGAGAAGGACATAGGGTAATAATGATCAGGAGATTCTTGACAATGAATTCGTATTCTATATAAATAATATGTTATGCCAGATATAAATTTATCCGCCGTCATGACCGTGGCGAAGTTTAACTTTTGCTTGATGGCTTCGTCGATGTGTCGTGATGACGTCACAAACCTAAGTGGTTTTTAGGAAGTACAAGTAAATAAATAATAAATCGTCGAAGTATGCACCTTGCTGGCTTTTCCTTGCGAATATACAAAGCTCACGTTAAACATCAGCAATGTATATTAATATGTAAATAATGTAATAAAATTATTTTATTGCTTTCAGATATATCAGCAGTAGTAGCAGAGGCAAGTAAGAAATTATCACAATACCATATCTATATTTGTTTAAAACATGATTAGATTATCAAGTCTAATGACTCTTGCTGGGTTTTTCATCGTAAATAGTTAACTAATTACTTTTAACAATAACGGAATAAAATTTTGTAGCACTTGCGTAAAATAAAACATATCAGCTTTAAAGATCCTTAACCGTCCTCCGTGGATATTACGATGTTAATACCTACCTAGTTACCTCTAGATAAAACAGTCAGTCAGGTCCAACAAAAACCAGTAGAATCCACATAGGTAGGTTGTATTTTAATAATGGGAAATACCTAAATAGCGCCTCTACCCATACTAATATTTAAAGAAAAAACATTTGTACCGAAGTATTATTTTTTTTATGTAATTAATAAACTAAGAAATTACTGGGCCGAATTTGATGGACTTTTGGCACAGAGATAGACGAAACCTTGAGGAGTACACAATAGACAAAGAAACAGGCTTTTTATTATGGTTTTACCCGAGCCGGGAGGTCGGTACTCTAGTCATTGATATATTAACTAGTATATTAGTTTTCCATATTTTTCATATGATAACAGTCACGTAAATATTGGTGTTAGCCATCGATATGTTATGATCGATATTATTATATATCAATGGTGCAAGCCCCATATCATTATAATAGGTACGTATGAATCCCCGAGCCTGTCGTTTTTCTTTTGATACTGGCAGTTTAGATTGTGGATAAATTTTAGCTAATTTCTTCATCACCGCCTGCTTCACTTCAATGATTCAATACCTAAAAATAAATGTTTTTCATAGGTGGTCATAGTGGCAACAGATCTGCACGGTCTACGAGTACATCAGTAGTTGATGCTAGTGTCATTCTGGGTAATAATATTGAATCTCAATTTTAACGATTTGAATTAATAGACCAAGTTATGGATTCCTAATAAACGATAAAAATCCTTAACATATGGTAACTGAAGCATTGACATAAAAGATAGACAATTTAAATATATTACGACACGAGATAAACTCCTAATATTTATTTACATCAAAATTTCAGCAATATCTGAAGGCAGAGGGATGGCTAGAGGTGAAATAGGTATAGCAGCAGTAGATCTCAGACATCCGCATCTGGTACTCTGTCAGTTTAGCGACACTCTCCTTTATACGCATACTTTGACGAAAATCAATTATTTCAACCCTGTAGAGGTAAGAAGTGCATAATGCATAGGTACTTATCAACTATAATGTTGTTTTACTAAGTACCTATTTTATTAAAATGGAAATAATATAAATATACATGTAAGGAAAGTGCCGATGTCTCAAGTCAAGAATTATGTAGTAGATCCCGGCGTCTTAGTAGTAGGTACGTTTTATTGATTAACTATAAAGCTGTGTTCTCTGTTAGATTCAAGCTAATTTCTCTGGTGAAACACAACGTTTTCCAAATTCAAATTCAAAATTAAATCCACTTACCCATATTGGTTCCCATCGTCTCAGTGTGAAAAGGAACGGGCCCACAGCGTGTTACGAAGTGTTATAGAACATTTCTTGTCTCTTTTCTTAAACACATTCTTGACAAAAGACAGCAAGTGTTATATAACTTTTTTTAACATGCTGTGTGGCACCTAAAGCATATTATGCTTTATGTCAGTACTTCAGTTTTCTAGCTGTGGTAACAAAAAAATGTTTCAGATAATAGTACCTCACACGTTTTGTGAAGGAGTGAAACCCAATCAGTTGTACCAGTTGATAAGAGACACCTACCCCCTGGTAAATCTGACCACTGTTCAACGTAGGCATTTCAACGACGCGGCTGGAAGACAACAGATACAGACTCTATGTGCGCCGCAATACAGTGCTGTGTATCTGCAAGTCCATCAGAAGTTAGTATTTTCTCTTTAATTTTTCTATTGGGGATTATCTGTTCATGTACGTAGGTAATTCAAGATATTTAAATCTGCACAGATCAGGAAAGATTTTTTAAAACCAAGACTTATAACGGGCCCCTAAAAGCATTACTTCAGCACTGCGTCATGACAGATGACAGCACGATCGACGATCGTACATGCAGCAAGAAATACATCAAATACAAGAAATACATCAAATAATACTTGTGAGAAGTGGTTATTGATTGTGTTTGTTACAAAGTTGACATTTGACTTTGTGCTGATTGTAGGTAATTCTATTCATATGTGCAAATGTGACTGAATTTTAATCTGAATTTTCATACATTAGGTACGCCCTAAAGTACCTAATAGGTATTATTGAAAATTCATACAGAAATGTTAACAATATTTTGTTTGTAAACATTTATTGTGTTTCACATATCTTAATCCTATTATGAGGAAAACCTGAATCGAGATGAAACTGGTAAAGAATTATCTGTAAAAGCTACAAAATCAATAAAAAAACAAGGCCACGTATAGCTGCTAACTTTTCTATTGGTACAATTAAGTACTCGATGCATGATTTGATGTACGGTTAACGTCATAAGACCGATAGGTATCAGTCTAACCAAATAATTGCAAATTAGCCACTATTACCGTGGCAAATGGGTCCATGCGGCGTGCAAAATTTATATGCAATTGACTGTACAGATATGAGCATGACACGGAATTTTCATATTTTTATTGTCACAAACAGGAAAATGGAAATTTGCATCATACCTAGTCACCGCTTGTTCAAGTCATAAATGTATGTCACAAACAAAAATTTTAACGAATAATGAAAATGTTCATTTTCACGTATTGCAGGCCTCACCTACAATAAGATACTTATGTAGATTAGTGATTATAGGTAACCAACTGATATTATAGAAGAATAGTGGGAAATATAGTAATGGTTAGCCTTTACAGATCTCTTTGTTGCAAGAAACACATATATAGAAATATACAAAATACAGAAACAGTGTTAATAGTAGGTAAGGCACGATTATGCCACGACGGTAAATTCTTCCCCTCCTATGGCAGAAAAAAATGCTTATTTTTTTTAGATTTTACGCATTAACGGCGGCTGCGGCAGTTTTAAAATATGTTGAGTACATCCAATGCATAGTATTTATGCGAGAATCCTTGAAGATAGAATATCATTCTTCTGAAAATACTATGATCATCGGTATGTAACCACCATTTTAATTACATAAAGTTATCAGCGTAAACAATGAACCCAAACATTTACGTTATAAATAAACTCGATCATGAAGTTTCATCATAAATTTTCGTGCCTTTATCATTATGTAGTTATAATGTACCTAATTTAATACTTACTACACGAATATTTAAATTCACTTATTGTTGAAAAATTACAGGAAAAAAGAAATGTCCCATGCGACGTAAACTCTACTAATATTATAAATGCGAAAGTTTGTGAGGATGTGTGTATGATGTATGTTATTCTTTCACGCAAAATCTACTGGACTGGTTATGAAATTTGGTACACGGGTAGCATATAACCTGGAATAACACATAGGGTACCTTTTATCACGAAATTCCCAAGGGAGCAAAGACTCAATAAATGTCGTATGTACCTATTTTCAGATATAGGTTATTTTAGTCAATAGAAATCTGCCATTGTCAATATTTTATGTATTCATTTATCTGAACTGGATTAGAATCTCTGATGCGAGCAGTGGTGCGATTATATTTATGTGATATTTTTAAATTTTTTAAAATTATCAAGTCACCTTACATAGTAAAACCGTTTTTATCATAAAATTAATGACTTAAATATCAAAACGATAAGAACAATCTGTCCAACCAAATGTGACTTGTTTTACGTAAAATTTAGTATTTCCATAATGTAATGTCAATTCTATGTAAAGCAATAGTATTTTTTCGTATTTAGATTTCGGAACCTCAACTCAACTAGAGTTGGTTCAGCCTCTGGACCCATCAGCTGGGGCTACCTGTTGCCTCCTAGGCGTCCTTGGTCCCACGTACACTATTGGTGGGATTAGGGCCCTGAGGGCTTGTATACTTCAACCGTCGTGTAAAAAAGAATTTATCGAAAATAGACTCGACGCGGTCCAAGATCTAATTGAAAATGTAGACGGGCTGATGTCAGATTTACAGGTAAACATCATAGCTGATTTTTATCTACTAAGTACGACTTTGTCTGCAATACACTACTAAGTATTTATAATCTGTGGCAATACCTATCTCTACTTACCAATACTCGAGTTAATGAGCGATAAAACTGAAGAGATTTTTTTTGCTAGTATTTTCATTTAGTAGTTAGGTTTCATTTAAGTACCTATCTCTGATGCGATGTGCAGTCGTAATGAAAAAATCCATTAGGTTCTTTGGTCTGATTCATCATTTAAAACTCTCAGCTCTTTGGTTTTTAAGCTTTCTTCAATCTCTACACCTAATATGTATGCAGACATTTGTTAGTTAATATTTAAATGCATTGTTCAGGATGTAATTAAGAAACTGTCAGACGTAGACAAAATTCTTCTCCTCTGCATGGAAACATCGAATCAAACCATGGACAAGCTGGGAGAGGCGCAGTTGAATCAAATGCTGTTATTGAAGACGACGATGGACATCGTGCCACAAATAGTGGAGGCACTGGCCTCGGCGAACAGCGGGAGGCTTTTAAAAATCAAATTGGTATCTTTTATAGCGTTATAACTAGCAAACTGGTAGATCAATACTAATATTATAAAAACTTTTGCTTTTTGTTTTAAATAAATAAAATCAAAAACTACTGGACTGATTTTGATCAAATTTTGCACAGATATAGACAAAACGTTCAGTAACATAGGCTAATTTTTATGATTTTACCGGAGATTAAAAACTGTAGAAAAAGTTTGTAGTCGAAATGGCAGTGGCTTTTGTCCGTGGTCGTGGTGAATGTATTCGACAAATTCTGATTATTTTATACCAATATATTGCCGATGTGGATATAAAATTATCTGAATTTATCTAATACCTACACAGATTGACGAAATACGTAGTATACATTATTTGTACATAATATCAACTATGTAATTAGTAAATATTTGATATGTTAATGACGTGTTGGTATGTTATCTTGAACCTTTAACTTGCCCTAGGCCAGCACAAAATGCACGTTTCTGAACCTTTTTAAAGATTCAATTATTTTTTAAATTAAACAAGTGAAAGTCATGGAACTACAGATGGTGGGATAAATGGAGAATTTGAAGTTGAGAAGTGAGACGAAATTCACTAGTTACGATAGTCAAAATATTATTTTTAGACACCCCGGTATCATGAAACCTGTACCTAACCTCAAGCGAAATCACTTTTTATGAAACTTATCTGCAGGATTTAGAAAACCCAAACTACCAACAAATAGCTGACCGAATTCGAAGTATCATACAAGAAGACGCCCACCTTGAAAAAGGCGCTATGGGCAGTTTGCAGCGTTGCTTCGCCGTAAAACCCCAAATCAATGGCTTACTCGACGTAGCCAGAAGAACATACTCCGAACTCATAGATGATATACAGAAAATGGTTGAACAATTGGCTGAAACATACGATCTGCCTTTACGACTAAATCAAAACGTCATGAAGGGTTTTCACATAGTTCTTCCTGTTGCACCCAAAAATAGGCGAAGTTTCAGCGTGGGTGACCTGCCTGAAATATTTATACAGGTAAGTGAATCATTAATGAATGATGCATATATAAAAAAGGTAATATAGAAATAAATAAATAATAATTTTATAAATAAAACAGGATAACTCACGCTTAATTTCTCACGTTACATTTATCAGATAATATGCGGTAATAGGTCAATAATATCAATTTGTTGATATCAGTAATTTATTTTATTACTTACTCATCATATCGTAAAAAAAATATTTAATACAATATTTTAATTGTAATAATAGGTTTTTTCTAAGATGCAACCGAATTATTTTGCATATAAATGTACACTTTCAAATCTTAAATTGAACAGTTTATATCGCCATGTTTTACTTACTACGTTGTCAGGGATACACAAGAGGGTAGAATTTAGGTACCTACCCCATTATATTCCTTCCTTATAGATAGCGAGAGCGACCCTCCATTATAGACAAACATACCAATTGTCTTTACGTACTGAACAAAGCCGTGACCAAAAGGTACCCAACTATAAATAAACAACAATATAGGCCAAGCTCAGGGCTGATGTAACTCTACGAACACGCGGTCTTCACGCGGAGCGATAACGATATGCCACACCCTTTTCCTTATCACTCATTAGCAGAGATGATGTGGGAATCTTTCCACCAATGTAAAGCGTGGTTGGTGAAATATTATCACTTTGACCACTAGATACCTACTGAAATTGCCCCCAGCCTTTCAGTGATAACTACACCAGTGCGTGGGCAGCACAGAAATCCGATTTTTGTGCTGCACGCACTGCATTTTGGCAATGACGCGATTTAAACTTTTGGATGGCTTTCGAACTCTTACTAGGTACTGACTTTTTAATCAGTAGTATAATTCGTACTTTCTCCTGAAATCTTCCTGTTTCTAAGTATGCAACATATTTGGGTTTTGTATTTGTAAAGCATATAGTTAAATAATTGGGATTTTCATTTCTGCTATAAATGCACTTCATTAATGTTAATGTTTGAACATAAGATATTTATTGAGCGATCATAGCGAATCATAGCAATAGTGAGAAGTGTTATGATTACCCGTACTTCGCCTCTGGCCATAGAAAAAGTAATTCTTTACAAAAGCCCTACTAGCACTTTTTACACACACTGACTTATTTTCTACAGGTGCACAACAGTGGTGCTAGTGTCAGCATGACGACAGAAGAACTGGTCGTATTGGACCAACAAGCCAAAGAATCTCTGAAAGAAATACAGAGAATGAGCAATATGTAAGGATTCCTGCAAGTACAAATTATCAAACGTACTTTTAAAATGTTTGAAAGTTATTAATAAAGCGCCTGCGACATCATTGCAGCAAAACAAATGATAATCAAAAGTTTTTACTTTTGATAGTCTTATAAATAGGTAGTTGTTAAGTATTAAGTTAAACGTTCTGTTTATCCCGTCTGCCAGGACCCGGCAGGTATTTGTCCCCCTAATTAACGTGGCTGAAGTTTGCTTATGTCATGGACCTAAAAATATGAGTTTTTAGAAAGTAACTTTCCTAAGTTATCTAGACTCATTTTAGTATTTGTTACAGAGTAATCTCAAACCTCCTAAAAGAACTTCGTCCCTTCATGTCGAGTCTTTATACCCTGTGTGAAAACGTTGCGGAACTTGACATTTTGTTAGCATTTGCACAGGTAATTAAGCTATTTATATATGAGTAAGTAGAGAAGGTGCTATTTTTATATTAAATTTAACTTTAAAACTGTTTATGCAATTAAGTATACAATGTGCAATATTCAAAATGAATCTATAATTTTAATAAGTCTACTTGCGTTTTGGTAAATTACAACTTTTTTATTTATCTTTATTTTCCTTCGTATCATCAGTACCAGTTATAAAAAAATCAACTTTTACATAATTTTAGGCAAGTTCCATTAGTTCGTACATCCGTCCTGACTTCGGCAACTATTTGGACATAAGGAACAGCGTACACCCACTTCTAGATTACAACAGTCAAGTAATGCCGGTACCAAATGATATTGTAAGATTTTATCCAAGTTATACCCTTTGGACGTTATTGGAAGCATTTTTTAAGCACGCAAAAGCTGTTTGGAATACCGCAAATAATTATACAACCAACTCATAGATACGTAACATAAATTCATTCAAAATGTCTGGGACTAAAATCGATTGATTTATGTGGTCTAAACATGTCTAAAAGTAGAAAATTTATTTTTTCAGTACGCAAGTCCAGAGCAAAATTTTACGATTATAACTGGCCCTAACATGGGAGGTAAAAGCATCTACATAAAACAAATTGCAGTCCTTCAAGTCATGGCGCAGGTTTTTATATTTTACATTTTCCATCAAATCTTGTCTAATTTTCCAACAACTTTCTCAACTCGTGTATTGATTTTAGTTGGGCTGTTTCTTGCCAGCAACCAATGCAGTGGTGAGATTGTGTGATCGCATATTCTCAAGAATCGGTTTCAATGATAGCGTTGAGTTGAATGCTTCAACCTATGTATTTGAAGTAAGAATTGCTACTACGTTCCTATTGATAAGTACTATTACATGATCAGAATATCATAATTAATGTTTCACCTCTTCTCTTTACAGATGAAAGAAATGCAACACATATTGAGAAGCCTTACATCGTCAAGCTTAGTCATTATAGACGAGTTATGCAGGTTAGTAATGATGAATATCCTCAGAACAAGGTACTCTTTACTCAAAGAAAACTATTTAAAATGATTACCTATGTATTTTAGAGGAACGTGCACGGAAGAAGGCACGAGTATAGCGTGGGCTATTAGCGAAGAACTCCTTATAAGCGACGCATTTACGTTTTTTACTACACACTTCATATATTTGACAAGACTAAAGGATTTATATTTCAACGTGGTCAAGTAAGAATCATACAATTTCTGCCCTTTCAAATCACCAGAAGTTCTTGATTTTTATATTTTTTCTAGTTGTCATACTGCGGTCGCTGAAGAGAACGTCCCCGATTCACAAGAGACTCAAAAGAGACTTATATATCAACATAAAATTGAACCAGGTATAACAACTATAGACCGCTACGGCTTAGCATTAGCTGCTAAAACAAATTTGCCACAAGATACAGTCAAGTTAGCTGTAGAACTTGCTGAGCTTATTACTCAAAGTCGACAAGTAAGTACAATAAAATAATTAGGAGAAACAAAAGGACGTGCTTTATTTACAGATATATATATCTGCGATATTTTTGTGGCTATGTTAAACTTGAAATACTGTCACTTATCGTTTTAGCCTCAAGAAATAAGGGCACCACAAAAATGTGACGAAGAAGTACTCTATCAACTGAACGCAGACTTGCAATCAAAATTGCGAAGAAATGAATTGTCCGATGAACAAAACAGACAATTTTTACGAAACTTCAAATCTGAACACCCAAATTCAGTAGAACGTTTACGGATTCAAAGAGGCCAAAGCAATAATACTAGGACAGATAGCAGCGCTCACAATTCAACTGGTGTTAATTCTAAACAAATAGCATTTTCGTCTGATATTAATACATCTACAATCAAAATAGTTGAGGAACAAAGACCCAATAAAATTGTACCGAATCAATCTCCCGTCATATACAGTATCGATAATGGTAGAGTCATAAAAGAAAAACCAAATGGTTCAAATTATACTACAGTCAAATCTTCTGGACAATTACTCAATTCTGTTATACAAATGGACAAAGACATAAACGACAACATTTATACTCAGGACGAATTTCCTGATGTAATTATATCCAATCACGAAAAAAATCGCAGTATAGCTGGTTCTCAGAGAGACAGTATGAAACTCTTCCAATATAATGAAAACGTTAAAAGTCAGGAAAATAATGAAAACACAAGACAGTCAGATAGTAAGAACGAAACAAAATCAATTCAAGAAATGAATGAAACTTATTTTGATAGTGACGACGATTCAGACATCGCCGAAGCAGCCACTCAAATTTTAGAAGAATATTCTATAATGGACGAGAGTAACGATTCTGTAAATAGCGACATATCTGTAGATGAACAACTGATGAGAGAAACCGTGGAAGAGATCAACGAAGAAATAACCAGTGGTGTGTCTGTTGACAATATTGTACTTACACCTCCGATGGATTTTCAATAATTACAAATATTTAAATGAAAAATGTTTTTTATCAACTTTGTGCAATAAAAAAATATTGAGTTGCTTGCTTTTAAAGATTCTAATTAGAAGACTCATTCATGTATTAGTCATGAATGGTTTTTAAAAAGTACCTATTTAAGGAAACCATTTTACCGTCGTTATTTTAATATCGATTTCGATTCTTCGATCGATCGATTGATTCGATTTTTGACCTCTTGCTGTTTGATCTTGGGTCACTGATATACTTAATACATTTCTGAGAGAATACTTAAGTTTTGACTTTAATATTGTTTTCATCAGGAGTCAAGTTCAAGTGTTTATTTTAATAAAGGTACTTGATGATGAAAAAAATAAAAATCGGAAGTAAATTTTATGAAATTTATTCTTATTATTATATACAAAGTCTCTCTTTGAACATAACAAATAAACCACAAAATATTCTTATTGACTACGAGCCTACGCGTATAAGTCTTCTCTGTCCGCTGCTAAGGTCGGGGCCGAGGCGTCCTCCATCGCGGCGAAGTTCATGAAATGTGCGGGACGGTGCACTTCGTGGTAGAACTCGCGCGGGTTGCCCAATTGCACGCCGTATTTCATATTAGGGTCGTGACGGACACCTGAACAACAACAAGTTAAGTGTTAGGCTCAGTGCATAATGCTAGCGAAACCCGCTATTTCCCGTATACAAAATAATAGGTAAGATAGTGGAGTTACCTGGTTTCATCATCATAATAATCCAGAAACACTAATTTTATAATTTTTTATCAGGTTTGTCTTAGTATTAGCTCCTAATTAATTCGTAAACAAATGCCAAATTAAATTGTAAATAAGCTAATAATTGGAATACGATGTCGAGTTCATAAAACATTATTAATATTTATAGGCATTTCTTTTATATAAAAGATTACTTACCCATGAAGTTATAATTCCAACTTCCCTGCGACGGAACCATGAAGTAACCCAAGAATCTATCCGACAACAGCATCTGAACCCTTTCATAGTGACTGGGGAGATATCCTTTAGGGTTGTTACCCCTGTCTGTGTTCCTTGAGCCCCATTCGTATCCACTAGGGGTGAGTTTGTACGCAGTGAGCGAACAGGACCCAGGGGTGAAGGAGCATGTGATAATTATTGTTTTTTCACCGTCCCAGTTCGGGTTTTCAGCCATTATCTTGGCATGAGTTGTTATATCCTAAAAAGGGGATCAAATCAAATCAATTAGGTATGGTAATGGCATTTATTGAAATTTACCCGAAATCATACTTTAAGGTGGTTAGTAGAAAAGAGAGAACTATGTCTAACTCTTGTTACCAAAACCCACTACCATGTGGTAATACCCAACGATGTGCTCGTTATTTTTCGTATTGATCGTACAGCTGTGAGCATGTGCAATGTGGTGATTGTATAATATATATTCAATTAATTAGTCACGATCAAGGAAGTTCATATGTCGATATGCAATCATTAGTTGCAGTTTAATTAGATTACAAATAATAATCGTAAATAATGATATATTTAATTTGGTCTAATAAATAGTCCATAAAACTCCGACGCTCAACGGCTGAGGAAGACCCAGAAATAGGCTCAGATAAGAGAGATATATAATGTAATTAAATTGTCTTTGTTGTGTTGTAGGAGAAATAGTCTGATTAGCTGAGCTCTTACACTGATACTGGTTTAACGCGTCGTCGCGTTTTGATATAGTTTAGGGTAGAACAGAGTAGCAGTAAATACCTGCGGGGAGAGTTGTGGCAGCTCGTTGGGCTGCGTGTGCATCCAGCCGAGCGGCTGCAGGTGCTGCAGCGCGGGATGGCGCGGCAGCTGGCGCGGCAGGTGCACCTGCTGGTGCGTGCCCCACTGCGGGGGCACCACCGCGCACTGCACCTCGCGCACCATCGGGTTGTCCGGCGGCGACGACCCGTACAGGTAGCACGCGATCTGACGTTACAACATGTTCATTATAACACTATTCGTAATACCCGTAACATAGAAATAACGAGAAAAGCAATGGACAGCACGTAAAATAAGAACGACAACAAACAATATTCTAACTGGGGAAGTATTTAATAAACAACTAGCTGTTGTCGGCATATATTTGATCTCGGAACATATTCTAAATTTCATCAAAATGGGCCTCGCAGTTTAGCCGTGAAAGCTGACTTTCGTGTTTATAATATATATATAAGTCTGCTAGCAATCCATACATATATTGTTATGTCTATAATATTTGTGCTAAAAACATGACTGCCCTTACAACTCATCAAATTGTACTAACCTGCGCTCTCAAATCTGAAATGGTGACGAATTTCTTGAGCAAGTTCTTTGGCAGAATGTAGGTGTAACCGCTCTCCTTGATGTCATCAGAGCTGACGTAGATATGATTCGTACGCAAATGTAGATTCGTGGCAGAGATAGCTCGCACGCGCCATTCGGTCTTAGAACTGAAAATTAACGTGAAAATTTAGTTTGATTCGACATCAAAGTGTAGTTATAGAAGTTCGATAAATAATGTATATTATTTAATGTGTGGATATGCAGACTAGACACCTGTTAATTCAGACTGGGTACAAGATACATATAATAACACAAAAGACTATCCATATAAATTATTGAGATGTCACTGTTATCCAGTTAAATTACCTGAAAGTCTGCGACTCATAATTGCTGGTGGTAGAAGTGATGATCTCGTCGCCGTGTTTGTTGACGGTTCTGGTTGTGGTAGCTGTGAGCTGACTCTGTTCCTTGCTCTGCTTCTCAATCTCTGCAATCTGTTGTCTTTGCGCTGACGGCGCCGAGATTTCCATACCAAGGATGATGTCACGGATTTCCGATTGTGTGAGTGAAGCTACGTTCACGCTGTGAAGGGTTTTTAAAGTTTTAGAATATAGATAAATAAAAAAGTATGTAATATTATGAAGATTTAGGAGATCAGTAAGCGTATAATCAGCCGCTTGGCAGTGTGCGGCGCGCGATCGACGCCCGCACACAGTTTCACGGCCCCAGAGCACACGGGCCTCTGGCTTCAGGACCCCTACGCTATTCATCACTTCTAATTTTACCATTTACTTTTACACTAAATTACGCTACTACTTTTACACTATTTTACAATAATTAATTTGTTTTACACTAATCAGGAAAGAAGTTGTCGTTTGTCCAGTAATACATATAAATCGGTAAAAAAAAAAACTTTTTTTTTTTTCAATTTTATTTCTCTCACTCATCTGAGCAGTTTTCTCCTCAGCTTTCCTACATTTTCGTCTCCACGTCGTAAGGTCATCGGTAACCTTTGGTGTACACTTAGGAGAACTACTAGCATCACAAAATTTATAGTATTTCATTGTAAACTCACTTGTTCTTCTTGCCATAATCCGCCAAAATGAGGTCTTTCAGCTGCACCTCGACCTTGATCCAGTCATCATCAGATAAAGTCGGCCAGATATGGTGAGGCTCGGTCAAAGTAGTCTTGTCTGGTTTGAGAAGGACCTTAGTGCGCTCCGTGTTCACGTGGAGCGCGCGAAGGATTAGGATAAGACGACTGAAGGCCTGGTAAATTACACAAAAGTTAATACATACATCCACACTTTTACTCACTATTCTCTCGCGTCACTCGCTCTCTGATTATGTAGGCTCATATTACCTCCATAATCTGGATGCGGTACTTTCTACTCTGACTTACTTTTCTATTTACATCCACTTTATAAATATCTTTCGTTAGTCTTATTTCATCCATCCTCTCACATTCTCTCAACATTATATCAAAAATAAGTACAAATATAATGGATATTATGAGAGTATTGGATCAGTAAGCGTATAATCAGCCGCTTGGCAGTGTGCGACGCGCGATCGACGCCCGCACACAGTTTCGCGGCCCCAGAGCACACGGGCCTCTGGTTTCAGGACCCCTACGCTATTCATCACATGAAAATACTCTGGTTCGTACATCATTGTATATTGTGTAGAAACTCGATTCAATTTCGCGCATAAAAAAGAAACAATACGCAATGATACATAGAATAAGAGTGCAAATGAATTTTGTCCTTCTTTATGTTTTACACAAGGGCAGCCTTCTACTATTTGCCAATAACGGTGAAGCGGGTTTTTTTTGTTATTTACAATAACTTGGAAATCGAAAGTAGTTTGTAGCTTTGGTAAATATTATTTGATTTAGAATGTAATGGTGAAAAAGTGCCTGGGAAGGTCTAATAACTGAATGATGTTTTTCTCACAGTGTAGGAAGAAATAGTCTTGAGCCAGTCGTCGTACAGGTTGAAGAGCACCATCTGTGGCTCCGTGGCCTTGAGGATGAGGTCTCCGAACTTCTCCACCTTGAGGCACGCCTGGAATGGCAGTTGCAGCTCCGAACCCTTGATAACAATGTTCGGGAAGTCCAGCAAATGCACCTGGATAAACATTGTGTCGTTATTTACTAAACAAACATGGGTTAACACCATACAATTAGGTGGTCCCTAGAATAGGATGGCTTTATCTTCTTTTAGATGACAGACGACGAGCATTGAGGAATAGCATTTCCAAAAGGGATGACGTCAAGCAAGGCAACCGGTGATTAATTGAAGAAAAGAAAACATAAGAAATTACCTCGAGCGGGTCCAACATTCCCTTTCTGGTGACGATAATTTGTTTGGGCTGCTCCTCAACCGGCAATGATCGAATTAGCGCGGCTACTTCTTCAGCAGTCTTCCATTTAGCGAGCTGCACAACAGATGATAATTTATACATTAAAAAACTTTAATGGGAAAGAACATTTTGAATATTGAATATGTATGAATTCCTGACCTTTTTTAAAACCTTGGTTTAATGATCCAACTGTTACAGTCATTGTTGTTACTGTCTATGAATTATCATAATCCTAAATATATCTATTTCATCTAGATTACACATATTTTGTACAATTATCTGACCATGTTAACTACCCTATTGACTTGGAATTTTAACGGTTACGCTTGTTAAAGTGTGTTAAAGTTAAAAAAAAACAGCCACTTGTATGCACGAGCTCTTATAAACTTACCTGTCCAAGACGTTTCTGTCCGGCCCACACACTGGTGTGGATGATCTTCAAGAACAGTTGTCCGGTGCGCGGGTTGAAAATAAAGATGGCGCCGTTTATAGGCTTCGTAGTCAAGTTGCCTTCGAACGTCTTGTGGATTGTTACTCGGTACACGTTTGTGTCGTCCACGAACCTGTTACAAAGGCACAATTTAATTATATATTTCTTAACGTTAAAATCAAAATCAAATCATTTATTCAGAAATTAGGCCTTCACAGGCACTTTTTCACGTCATATTCTAAATTAAATGATGTTTACCAAAGGTACAAACTACTAGTTATACTCTGTAAGTAGAATTATAAATTCAATAAATTGCAGGTTGTTCAAATACAATTTATTAAATCATATACGGACAAACCCCAAAGATTGAGTCGGCCCCAAAGTAATCAGTTGAAAGTAACCAAGTCATTTAGAGAATTTCGAAGACTATTGTGTACTTACCAAATGATCTGGTTAGAGAACAGCTCTCCGTAATTCTGACTGGAAAGGTATGGTTCCGTGGGCTCAGAAGAGTAGAGCTGGAGCGCTTTGCGGATTCTCTCTCTGAGCACGTACAATGCGGGGTTGGCCTTCATGATCTTGGCCATCGCTTGCTGGATGAGTGGCTTGCAGCCAGGGAACCAGTTGCCGTATGCGCTGGGAATAAAGGTTATATTGACTGACCATAATAAAACCAAATCAAAATCAGTTCAGCCCTTTGGCTGTTACTATGTCACGGACAGTGATACAGATACACAGAAACGTTAAACTTAAACTCACCTCCTGTCGTCGGAGTTTAAAAAGAAGTCCTACACATAACGTCTGAAGACGATAAACTCAAGTGTTTTGAAACCAACCTGTGCAAGTTGTAAGCGAGGTCTATGGCGATGAGCAGGCCAGTAGGCGAGGGGTAGATGGACATGTTGTCGGTGGTGTAGTCCAGGAACTTGGCCCGGGCGTAGCGCTCCACGTCGTGCGAGTCGTAGTCGCCCCAGCGCAGCTGGATGTCCAGCCAGTACTTCTGCGTCGTCGTGTTGTCCATCGTGTCCCTGTTCCGCGCAAATCAAGCATTTGAACATACCATTTTCCTCCCAGTAGCACCAGATTTGAAATTCGATTTCTAAGAGATCAAATAGTGGACATTTCCATTGATAATCAATGTACAATCTGTCTACAAAGAAATTAAATGTATTTGGTATTGCAATGGCAAAAAATTTTGTTCGTTAATTTTTTTTTTCTATTCTTTTAGTTAGGTTGCACGCGAACAAGCAGCCTACCTACTACACACTACTTTATTACCTAACTCTGCCAAAATCAAAGTGTAATGCTTACTTGGTGTCAGCAAGGAGTGAAGGTCTTGACACATTCCACTTGTAGGCAGAGAACAGCAGAATGTCAGCACACGATGAGTTCATCTTGTAGGATTTACGCGGGTGAATGGTCTCCTTCTGTACTGTTTCGATCTCCAACGCGTCTAGCTCTTGATCGAATACCTGATTAAAATATATATATATATCGTTGCGAGTTAATGAATTCACCGCTAGTATAGTGAAAGGTTAGTTTTCATACAAAATTTTGATGTTTGTCCTTTTGCAGTGACATACTTTCGCATAATATTAGTATGGATATAGCAACTTACTTGACACAAGTCCATGACAATGGACTCATGCACCTTCTGCCACAAGTGAGCCCTGAAGATTTGGATCAGGGAGATCTTCAATGTTGGGATCTTGCCGTGCATGAATATGCCAGTCAGATCCAGTTGTACCTAAAACGATACAGATGTTTCAAAAAGAATAATAGCAATATAACAAATACTAGTGAACCTATCACAAATGCAAAAGGTCCAATACTATGAACTAATTGGTAAAACACGTGTTGTCAACTATTGTAGCGCCGCATCTGCGGAACTTAATGTGTGGCTCTGATTCTAAACAAATTATTCAGCTTCCAGGCATCATACAAAAATTCCGAAGTGTAGTTGACATTTCAATTTGAAGACGGCGCATCTTGTATATGTGATATTGCACCATACGATTCGATAATAATTTCACTTATCGCAATACATTAATTTTAACGTAACGTACCTGGAAACCGACGTACACATTAGCCCTGTTGATGGTAGGCGACCACCACAGTGTAAACCTTCTGTTCGGGATCTGGTTCAAACCGGATCGCTGCGCGTTGGTCAGCTTCTTGTACTTCATCGACTCTTCGAAGCCTGATGCCTTCTCCCTAAACAATAACACAAGATAATAAGTCTAAGCGTGAGAGAGATCAATCAACCGACCATGTATATTGACAGTGTAAATCCTATTTTAGTTTCTTCTTCAGATAAAGCCATAATATTTAGCAGCTAATGGTGTAATGGTTGCGGAATTGCTATTGACATAAGTCTCTTTTTCTTTCCCAGTCTTGATAAACAAGGTCTCAATCAGTAATGCTTTTTGTTTTTTGTTTTGATTTGTACTTATTCTGTATGTTATATCGTTCATTTGCGACAACAGTGTGACATTTATAAATATTCAATTTTTTGTTTTATTGAAATTCAAACTCGCGATGTCGCGATCTATTTTTTGGTAAAATCGCGGTATTTTTTACTTTAAAAATGGCCGAGTTATGAGAGAATGAGATGCAAATATCACTGTATAGCACTATCTCACTCGGCGATGCAGTTAGCATCAAGACTGTGACAGCTCAGTTGTTGTCTGTTGTTGCTAGTGTGAAGTGCTCCCGGCTTTCGCCAAAAACGTGACATCACGATAATATCAGCGTTTTTGTGTGAAAAGTAAGTATTTATATTATTTCTTTCTTCCTTCAATAACATGGTTCAACTTGTTATCACAGTGTTCGTGAAATTTTTAAAAAATATTAAAATTTTAGGTTATTGATATCACAGTTTTCTTGTAAAAAATATTAATTTCACTTAGATAACTCTTATTGTAACATTGAAGATGATAATTTGATTACACGTTAGCGAAATTTAATTAGGGTTATTTGTAGATGTGCTGATTTTGCCGAATAATTTTAAGTCAGCTTAAATATTTATTTCCACTTATTACACTGTATGTGCTAATAATATTATTTACAGATGGGGTCGAGGACCAAATTGATGTTAGAGTTAGCAAGAAAAAAAAAAGATGATGATGGTTGCGATGTTGTTTCAAATGATACTCGTAACATGGATTCTTCAGATACTGAAGAGAATGAAATGATCGGTAAGTATGCTTCACGACTATTCCGAACTTTGCGGCTTTAGAAACCACTATCACTGACATCCTACAATAGATAGTCTATTGTATGAAGGATGTCCGTGTATTGGTTTTGCATCGAGAGTAAAGTCTTTGATTAAAATATCGGTGTAAACTTTATTATACTTATTCATCGATTTCAGAAAATTCAGAGACAACTCAAAACTATCGCCGACGTTCTAAATCTACAAGTTCATCGTCCAGTAGTTCTTCCAGTAGCTCCTCGTCATCATCTTTTGTAGAAGGTCGGTAAAACTTAAAAGCTAAGTAACCAAAACAAATTATTTGGAAATTTTGTATCCATTTGTTATTATGTATTCTTTAATTTTCTTGCGCTGATAAGTTTTTGACTGTCTGATAACCTAAAGTGTACCTAAATTTATAACTTTACTAGAATACAAATCATTATCCTCTTATTTATACTTCTTTGCAGATAGCGATGACTCAGTTAAAGATCCAGATTATCAAGAGTTACGTGAAAAATCAAAATTCAGATTTACAATAGCTGAATTTAGTGAAATTCCAATGACATCTGAAAGGAACTCTCAAGAAATAAACCAAAATAAAAACATGTCTACCGTCGCAATAAATGAAAATACACTACCACAAGATTTATTGTATCAGTCAAACACAGCTACAACTGAAAATCAAACTCCAAACTCAAATGAAGTTGAAATAGTTCAGACGCCTACAAAAAAGGGAAAGAAACGGCCAAGACAGGAAAGTAATTGGAAGAAAAATGTTGCTAAAAATTTGAGAAATTGTGGTAAGTCCTATGTATCATCTAAAACTAAAAAAGTAATGCCTGAACGAATACTTAAGCCCCCTTGTAAAGAAACCTGTAAATTTAAATGCCGATCCCTCATTAATGAAACCCAACGCCAAGAAATTCTAAATGATTACTGGAATTTGGGTGATATTGAAAGACAATGGTCATTTATACTTCAGTCCATTGATGAAGTAAAGCCAGTACAACGTTATGTTAGAATTGATGAAAATGGAACTCCAGCACCGAAACGAAACAATAATAATGCATTCTTTTTTAATTTGCAAGGCGTAAAAATAAGGGTTTGCAAGGACTTCTTTCGAAACACTCTGGCAATAAATAACCGACCTATAGAAACTGCACTAAAGAAGAAAAATAAAGATACAAACATCTCTTTAATCAAAGATAAACGTGGGTGTCACTCTAACCATGCCCACGTAGATGACGCACTGAAGAATGGTGCAAAAGGTTTCATTGAAGCTATCCCTAAAATTGAATCTCACTATTTGCGAGCTAATTCAAAAAGACATTACATTGACGGAAGTAAGACTATTTCGGATATTCACAGAGACTATGTAGAACAATGCAAGACTAATAATGTTGGTTTTGTTAATTATATTATGTTTTATCGAATATTCACACAAGAATTCAATATATCTTTCTTTATCCCTAAAAAAGACACCTGTGAGTTTTGTGAGGCTTACAAAAATAGCACTGAAGAAGAAAAAGAAATGAAGAAGGAAAGTTACTTAAAACACCACCAAGAAAAACTTTTATCACGAAATGAGAAGGAAAAGGATAAGAATGATGATAATATAGTTGTTGCAGTTTATGATTTACAGGCAGTATTTCAGTGCCCTAAAGGAGAAATATCTGTATTCTATTACAAATCAAAACTGAACGTACTGAATCTGACAATTTACGATATTAAAAATCACTCTGTCGAATGTTATGTATGGGACGAATCACAGGCTCATAGAGGTGCCAACGAGATTGCCACATGCGTTTTTAAATATATAAAAAATATTTCAGAGGGTGGCAAACCAGTTGACGTTGTTTTTTACTCTGATAATGCTGCTGGACAGCAGAAGAATAAGTTCACGATGGCTATGTATCTTTATTCTGTGCAGAACTATCCAAATATAAAGTCTATCACTCATAAATTTCTCATTAAGGGGCATACCCAAAACGAAGGCGACTCAGTTCACTCTCAGATTGAACGGCAAGTGAAAAGGCAGTTGAGATCTGGACCTATATATACCCCTGAAGGTTTCATAGGCGCCATAAAAGCTGCCAGAAAGAAATCTACGCCGATTCACGTCAACGAAATCTGTTATAGTGATATTTGCGATTGGAAAGCTGTAATAAGTAAAGTAAATTTCGTGCTTCAAAAGGATGAAGATAAAAATGCCATTAAAATTTCAGAGATAAAAGTGTTTAAGCTCCTGAAAGATGAGCCTGATACATTATACTTCAAAACTTCTTACGCTGAAGAATTCAAAAGAGCTATCATAATAAAAAAGAAGGTTGATTTTAACTTTCCCCTCAAGAAGGCTTTTGACAGAAAACCTGGTTTAGCTGAAAAGAAGAAAGAAGATATATTTTCTCTGCTGAATAGTAATCACATTCCTGAATACTACAGATCATATTTTGAAAGTTTGTAGCTTTTTATTAACCTGATTAATTAAGATAAGGAGTACTTTTTTTGTCTGAAGACTGAATTAATATAGTTTTTGTTAAAAGTTTATTATTAGAATTTTTAATTTTGATATCAGTATTTTTTCATCTTTGATGATTCTGCTAACGTGCCATACATGATTGTGATAATTATTGTAAGCTTTTTTTACTAGGCCAAGCTTAGTTATTGATTGACTGTTGAATAAAGACGAAAAGAAGTTATATGTGATTTAAATATGTGCCTTATTTTAATGTCTTATTTGTAATTGAAGATCTCATCATAAATATATTTCTAAGTAAAACTTGTTAAGTACTAGTTACCACTATTTTGATATTTCATATTGCTGTTATATTAAAGAAACATTTTCGATATCAACGTTTTATCATTTCATGACTCAACACGATGCAACTTAGTTTATCATCTTCAACGTTACATTTCATTATAACACATCAAAAATCTTGCATATTTCAGGAAAATGGTGATAAGTTTTCTCTTTTTTTTTTAAACGTATAAATTATGGGTATTCTCTTTGTAAACATACGATGACTATACATAATTAATTTGTTCATTAGTTAACCTATAATACGTTCTAACAGAGTTAGGTCGTTCGAACAGTATTTAAAAAAATAAGACCGTTCAAAAGTTTAAAAGTTGTTTCCTGTAAAGTTGGGGTTTTTGAGATGTCACATTGTCGTCGCAAGTGAACGATATGTATCACACACCTTAAGATATTGCCTCCTCTCAGCATCAGTGATACTGCATTATCAGCACTATCATACAGGTTTTTCAAAATCTATTATATTATTATTATAAAATCATTCATTTTGGAACATTGATTATAAACAATGAGAGCTGATGTTTTATATAATAGCTTTTTTTTTAATACTGCCATAGTAAAAGTTCATATAAAAATGGGTTCTTACCAAAACAGACCCTCCCATGTGGGGAAGTAGGTACCCTTGAATAGAGTATGCTCTAAGATTCCCTCGACACCTCCTAAAGCCTGGATCATGTCGGTACGGTAGTTGTTTAGATTCCACAGCTTGCCGTCGTGACGCTGGTGTGTCCACCAGAATGGATTCTGTTTCAGGACCTGTAAAATATCAAATGGCATTAAGACCAGTTTCTCCTTTTCCAATACTAAAAACATTACATGTCTGATCGGGTTACAGAATCAAAATATATAAGTCCGGGGTGGCCGTCGCTACTAATATACTTTTGTAAGTTTACAATTTCGATCAACGCGTCGTGTGTTATTTATAATCCGTGATTATATTTATCCCGAGATTATTCCGTAAATTTAAAAAACAAATAAACCAAGAGATCGATCTAGATGGTTTTAATTGAATATTTAAATATATATATATATATATATATATATATATATATATATATATATATATATATATATATATATATATATATATACATTATATGAATATATGTAAATATATATAAATTATATATAAATTATAGATATCATATAAATAAATTATATGAATATATATATATATGTATATATATATATATATATATATATATATATATATATATATACATATATATATATATTCATATAATTTTTATTTACCTGGTACTGTTTGAATTCTGTACGAATACGCCATCCCTTGTCATAGGCAAGTGTATGTCTGTCCTTCTGGAAAAGCGTGTTGATCCTTGGAATGCCTCTATCCCATGAATCTTCTAGATCTTCAAGCGTTAGACGCCTGAAACACAAGATTTTTTAAAATAAAAATCAAAATCAAATCATTTATTCAGAAATTAGGCCTTCACAGGCACTTTTTCATGTCATATTCTAAATTAAATGATGTTTACCAAAGCTACAAACTACTAGCATTTCGGAACGACCACTGCTGAGAAGAAATGCTGAAAGAAACTTATTCAAACAGTGTTGGTCCCTATTATGCGAGAAGGGCTTAGCATTTTTTAAATATAAATTTATGTATAATTTTTTATCAGTAATATAACATACTTTATGACAGAGGAGCCGTTTCGATTTGTATTAGGCAACTGTTATTTTAAGGTATTAATGATCAGTAAGCGTATAATCAGCCGCTTGGCAGAGTGCGGCGCGCGATCGACGCCCGCACGCAGTTTCGCAGCCCCAGAGCACACGGGCCTCTGGCTTCGGGACCCCTACGCTATTCATCACTTCTAATACCACAATATGCCAATATAAATTGTATGTGGATGATTTGTATCCACTCCATCCCAATTTAAGTAATAATAATAATAATAATTTAATATTATTTTGTAAATTCATCAATACAGGTAAATGAAGCTGGCCGTCCAAGCATGACGAGATATGATATCTAGAATAAAACAGACCTGTTCTGAGCATTAGCCTCCTGCCTTTTGAGCGCATACTCGGCCCACACCCGCTGCGAGTCCACGAACTCTGCCTCCCAGGGCTGGATGTAGCGGTACAAGTTCGGGATCAGTTGATCCTCGTCGTGCGACATTCCGGACCGGAAGTGCGTGATGCCCACGTCCGTTTGCTTCGACCAGCGGAGGTCGGACTGTGGAAATGGAGTTAGTCAAATAGTTATCCGTCTATATAATGCCGCACGATGAGTAGCTTATATATGTCCAGCAGTGTACTTTTCGTGGCTGATATGATGATTATGTTTTATCGCCAAGGCTTAGAGTTGCTAATAGAAAATTCTGAATAATAATAGCATTGTAATAAGTATCTGAAAGACCAATGTGCCGAAAGAAAATTTGTTCATGTAATATAATTGTATTATGTACATTACGTTACATGTGTACACAAACACATTCCCATTTGAATTATTGGCACAATTACATCCACAAAAATCTTGATAACACTACTGAATCTCGAGTCATAATGATAAGTCATAATTACCTGTGGAATCAAAACGTGGCCCATAGACAACATGCCGAGCCCGCCCAACTCTTTCGGCGTGTAGAACACGACGGGCGGGAAACGGGAGGGCATTTTGGAGTTCAGACCGATCTTGATACGCGTCTGGATTTTGTTCTCGCACTTGACTAGCAAGTCTAGGAGCTCTTGTGTGTTTACCACTGCTTCGCGGAAGTATGTCATCAGACCTGGAAGAAAATATTGATATTACTAACAACATAATATACTGGGGTGATCGCTTACCCGAGCCCTCCCTTGGTAATATTTGCTGAGATTTAAGACTAACTATTAAAGTTATTTATTTTATGTCAAGGAAACCGGTACCTCTCAATGAATCTCTCTAATAAATTATTCTTCATTATCACCTATTTGAATTTGAGGAAGTTAAGGAAGTACTAACCAATAAGCGCCGTGTTCCACTTGTTGACGATCTTGGTGAAGGTGGTGGACCCCGAAGCCATCAGGATTTGCCGCACTCTATTGTGGAAGCGCGCTAACGACTCGTCGTCCACTCGGAGGTAGCACTGCGCCGTTCTCTCCTTGGTCACTTCGTTCTGAAGGTTCCACACTCCATCGCGATGGGATAGCTCTTCGTGTTGGCTTCGACACTGAACAAAAGAGACATTTAAAGACATGGTCAAATTAGGACTTACGCGGGTAGCAGCCGTGGTCGTTTCGTAAGCTCATAGTAAAATGCGTGTAGTGAGAGAGCGAAACGAGCACATACAAATTTAAAGTAAATAGCCACAGGAGTCCAATTATATGCGACTTTTTTCTCTCATATCAGAATCGAATGATCCCATAATCCTAGAAGCATATTGCCTTGTTGGATGTATAGAGAAATCCTTAAGATTATGAACGTAATTTTGGAAATATAATTTTATTGGTGCCATTTACATTTGACTGGCGCTTTAGCTATTCTATTAACTATAACACGAATGAATTAAATGCTTACTTTGGGTAGAATCCTGCACTCAAAACCGGCCATGTTGAACAGCAGATTAGGGTTGTCTTTGGAGTACACAGACACGAAACTATTCTCCCATTGTATGGTGGTTACCGAACGTGGCAGTCGATTCTTGATATCCCAGAATACTGCACGACCCCTGCACAAAAAAAAATAAAACTTACTTACCCCTACACAAACAATAAGGTACATAATTTGAGGCAGGAGTCATTTTACCAAAATGACTGAATGAAAATGACTCTCCTGCCTCAAAATACATATTTGCCAACATTATATTAACTTATGAACTAGAATACTAAAACTATCCAATCGCTATCAAATCTGTTTGTCTACCTAGTCATATTGAGATGTAAAGCTTCTAACCCATTGCTGAACTACTTTTATACTGATCATGTTGTTTGGAAATAGGCAGAAAGCATTTCATTTACTTTACAATATGGAAAAACAACAAATATTATCACAACCCAAGACGATTTTGATATTTTATTTTTAAGAAAAAACATTCTGGGGAACCGTTATTAACGATGGTTACAATACTTACAGGTTGACGTCGTGTTTCATGAGTCGCATGCGCGCGTCTCTAGGCCAGCACTTCTTGTTGTTGTAACCGACGATGTTCTCATTGTTAGGGTCGGGGTGCTCCGTAAGGTAGCGCTGGATGAGATCGCGGGCTTCTTCGGCTGTGAACCTAATGAAATAAATGTATTATGTCAAACATTGGGTAAAAAAAAACTTTAATATTGCAAATTTAGAGAACGGCCGCCATTTGAATGCGGCATTTGAACACCTCGGAAAACAAAATACAAACCAACGTGGTTATCACACATAACATTGATAGAGGTTATGTGCTGCGCCGAAACCTTTCAAAAACGTAGCCTTCAATATTTGCGACTCTTGCCTAGTAGACCCATAAAAGTCGTGTCACTATTGTGTTGAAGCGCGCACTACGACCTTTTACCGCGCGATTATTTTTCGCGGAAATGTAACATGGGTTTATTGGAGTGCATAATATTTGCCTAACCTAAAGAATATATGAATCCTGTCGACATATCGGCAGTAGAGTCTGATAGGGTGCGCGGTCTCTGTCTGGCGGTCCTGGTACGACAGGAAGTCGTTGGGCAGCTGCGGGGGGCCTGCCATCTCGCTCGCACGCTGCAGGCCCAGCACCAACAGGTCCAGCACCAGCCCATAGTACTGCACGATGAACGACGCAAATTGCAGGCCGCGGATGATGCCGTACGAGTTTGTGTGGTTCATATCCTGCACACGGAATTAATTCGTTTACAGAATTTTATAGATGCTTTGTTGTAACAGAAAAGTTGTGTTCTCTTTTTATTCAATCTATCCTCTAAAATGAATTTAATAAAGCGAAATATTATAGGGGTAAATACTTTGGAAGACTAGACTTCTATTCATTATGGGGTAGACGCAATGCAACTAACAAATTGGTATTAGGCAATTCGTTACTAGGAAGAAAAAATAATTATATTTGCCTAGCCTAAGACTAGAATCATATTTGCCAAGGCCTGGAATATTTACATTAATTATCTTTATTTAATCTGATGTCATTTTATATTTTTTTAAATATGCTATTATTAACATTTGCATGCTGTTGACAACGGCTAAATAGGCTTATTCTAAACCATTATGATATTGTATTACCTACCCTATTTAAACAAATAAAATGATTTGATTTGAATAGCTAATTTCTTATGACATGTAAGTAAGTGAATTACTAAAACTGGTGTTAGATTTTATTCAAGTTGATCAAAGGAACCTAATATTACTTTTACAACTACTGTGGCTGATAAGGATTCCTCAGTTCCTCACTTCTCTGGCAAAGTGTCAGGCTATCAAAACTTCTGGCTAAGGCTATAAAAAATCTGTCTGTCTGTTCCGCTTCCACGGCTGAAGCTGGGCCGATTTTGATGACATTTGGTAAGCATGTAATTCCGTAGAATCCCGTTCAAACATAGGCTACTTTTTTAAAAATCAACATCCAAATAACAACTTTTTTAAAAATCAATATTAATAATGGGGGGTAAAAATACTAGTGGGTGAAGCCGCGAGGAAAAGCTAGTGAATCATATTTGTATACAAACCTTGTAATTGATAACGACGTTATTCTTAGCCGTCATGTAGTCAGCTATGTTGTGGTCGACGATCAAACGCAGCAGTCTGTTGAGCAGAGTCAGATCTATCTTCTCATACAGCTTCTCGAAGCGCGACTCTAGCAGCACGTTGCACTCACCCTCACCGACTTCCCACACGTCTTGGAGGTTGTTAATACCTGTTTATAGCAATAACTATTTTAGAATGTGTAAATATTTTGCAAGAAAAATATAAAAAATATAGCTTTTAGGACAGTTTAAATATTTATTCACATCCTATCCTAATTCAAATAAAGCGGACGAAGCAACATTTATAACAAATTTTATTGATATGTCGACTTAGTCAAAGCAATTACCTTTTTCTTCTGTCTTCTACGATAACTTATAGAAGTTTGACAACAAAAGAAAGACATACACTATATAGTTTCCCATGGCAGACTATGGAAATAATAAAATAAGTTTCATCAGAAATAACAATAATATCAAACTAAAATTAATGTTTAAACAATAAACAATTACATACACAATATTACACAATGATGTAAGTAATATGTTGACAGCTCTGCAGATCTTCAGACGACGAAAAGTGCGACCAACCAAAGTGAGGTTTGTAACAAGGGGATGGTATGGGTATACATATCTCCTTTGCCACAACGCACACTATGGGCAATCGCAAGACGGCTTCTTTGCTTCTATTTCTTATCAATCTTGAGATAATTTATGAGAGCAGCTATGACCGGGGCTCATAATATGTCTTGCTGATGGACACTTTTTTACACAAAAAGCGATCTAATCTAATTCACTGTTAGAAGCACAAATGATGTGAAATAACAGTTTTTTTTACGAAACTTTGACATTTGTGTTCACAACATGTAACGCGCATATGCATTCAATAAGTTTACAATATTGAAACGCAAAGGAGATTTATATCCTAACAAAATGAAATATACATAGCATCCAATACTGACCCTGGCACCACTTGTACACAAGCAACGGCGACGGCTCCGTATCGGCGGGCTTGACCCACGGCGGCAACAAGCGCCGTTTGTCCGCTTCGTACCACAAGTACTGGTCGAGGTACGCGTCTGTTATCTTCTCGAGCGGCTCCACGTCGTACACGGGAACCAGGTGGGAATACAGGTCCATGAACTCTATGCCGACCTAAAATAATGTTAACATTCTATAAACAAGAATTTTCTACTAACTTTTCTGGAAAAAAATAAAAATAAATATATATGGATACCTCACACAGATTGAGTTGGCCCCAATATAAGTTCAGTTAATAAGCATGTCAACTTTAACAAACAATCCTTAGACTCTTAGATCAGAAGACATTAGATATCGAATATTAATTATTATTATCTCTACTCTAATAAAATGTATTATCAACATATATTTTTATTATTTGAAAAATTATGTATTATCTGAAACAAACCTCTCTGAAAGTTCTCTGCGTCAGCAAATGACGCTTGATTCTCGACAGGGCTTCATGGGGGTTATCATAAGCCTGTTCTATAAGCCCCAGTTCCTCCCTTTGGCTCTGATTTAGTCTGGACTTCACGCTGTAGGCCTCTTTCAGTCTTTCAAGGGCTAAAATTAGCAGTTTTGTATCATGTTTGTATGACAACGGAGGGAATGGAATGGGTGCGAAACGACGGGACTCCAGCCAGTGGACTGTGGTCGTATATATAGCCACGGCTTCCTCGGGAGATATGTATGGCCCGTCCTGAGGAAGAATAACAAAAAATATAAGATAAAATCAACCTCGTTAAATAAAAGAAGATAAATTTTAAAATTAAGATAATAGAAATTCTCGTCTAAAAATATTATTTTACCTTGAGATAGTTGTGTTGACGCTCCTGCTCGGCCTTCAAGTAGAGCCTGGTGAGGCGGCCGAGGTTCTTCTTGCACACGGTCTTGTCGACTGTGGCGCCGCGGCGGATCCTCTCGCGGTTATAGTGCGCCGTGTTGGTCCACCAGTCCGCCTTCATCTTCACATAGCGCAGAATCATGTTCTCGATCGGGGTCGGCAGACCCGGCACCTATGTTTAACGAGAAATTATCTGAATAACGAATTGATTAATAGTGTCAGCTGAAGTTGACAGAGTTGGTCAACAAATGAATTTATATGACTGAGTAATACTTACCATATAGTTTTAATTAGGAATGTGAATTTAAATTAAGTAGTACTACTACCATGTACCATTTTATACCTTTTATATAAGTAATATTAATCAAAGTACATATTATTTGTAAGTTTTGGTGCAATAAAGTATTTTATATTGTATTATTGAGCACCAACCTTCCACGGTATATTGGCTTTCCAGCAGCGCCAGGCCTCCGACAGATGCTGCAGTATAGTCCTGGCCTTGTTCTGTTTGATGCCTTCCGGCATCATGTCCACGATGTCGTGCATCACTGACGCGCGCAGCTCCAAGTCGAAGTGGGACTCCACGCGTTGCTTCGTCACCGTTTTGGCCACACCTGGTTTTATAATAGTAGATTTTGAGGTGACCATAAAACAGACAATTATGGAGTAATTCTTTTTTTTTATGTGAAACAGCTATTTATGCTTCATAGTGGTGACAGTATCAAATTTAAGTCTTGCATCAATGCATCGTCAGAAAAGGATGGCTAACATATATCTTAAAATATTAACATACAGATACATTTACCGGATATAATCTATTTAAATTCAGAGCAGAAAATTTCAGATGTTTTACACAAATTAGGCCATTACACAGATACTATTTCATATCAAATAATATACCATAAATTTCTCACAAGGATTATCCAAGTTTTGGCGAATCGCTGTAATTACTGTTAGGCAGGATTTACGAGTACAATATGTAATGTGTTTTTTTCACTTTACCTTTAGAGTGACGTCCCTCAAACTGCCTAGAAAGCAAGTTCCCGAGCCAGCGCTCCAGCAGCGGCGTGATGCCTCGCATGAAGAACAGCCACACTCGCCAGCCCGGGGCCCAGAATCCGCACCCGGGGCCTTTCGATACTGGGCCCTGTGAGAAACAATATTGACATGTAGGGGACACAGGCCTAACGCGACTGAATTCGCCGCTACGCTCACTAATGTAGTGAAAGGTTATTTTCCAAAGAAAATTTGATGTTTGTGTTGTGGACTTAGAAATGCATACACATGAATAAGTGCCTAGCCTATCCAAAAAATGCGGTTTGGGCTTCATAAATAGCTAAGTGATTTCTGAATTATATTTATCTATTATTTTATTAAGTTCTCTTCTTACTTGATCAACAGTAGATTTGCAAAAACTCAAATTTTACAAATAAATGATTTCAAACAAAATGATATACTACTTAGTCACTCACCGTATTAAATCTATAATAGATGAGATGCTTCAAGTCCTTGCACATCCTGATCTGCCTCATGAGCTTGTACTTGTACCGGTACATGCCGGTGAGCTGGCCCACGTGCGCGAAGATATACTGCAGCCCATCCGCCAGTTGGAAGGAGTCCACATTGTTGAGCCGGTACTGTACGTGGGAGTCCACGATCAGCTTTGTGAGTCGGAGGATCTCACGACATAAGTGGAATGCTGTTAACAATAGAAAACGTCTTTAGTGTGAGAGATATGGAGATAAAGAAGCCTAATCTCTCTTTGAGTGTACTCCCGGATTCATCCTCAGCCGTTGATCGTCAGAGCTGAGGCCTAGAACCCTGCTATGTAGAAGCATACCTATGGTCTATGTAACAAAGACCGCTGTTGGCATAAGACCTAAATATAGTGGTTGGCTGTATGTTGGTTGGTTGTATGTTACCAAATACAAAATGTAGTAATTTCCTGGTTTTATAAAAAGTAGATAAATATAAATAAGATATTTTTGTTTATTTGATATTAGGAAAAACTTCAAAACCTTAAATCACAGTTTACATATTATTTGTATTATGAATATTTATTTAACTATCAATGACTAGTTACCATTTCCAAACCGAGACTTCTTCCTTTCCTTGGTAGTAAGAGTCTTGACGGGCTTCAAGTTGAAGTTGTAATCCAGATGGAGGTAATTCAAGTTCTTTCTGTGGATGAGCAAGTTCAACATGTTGTAACCCTGCCGGCAGACTTGCAAACCAGCTTCCACCCAGTCCAGGGTTGTGGTTTGGAAGAACTTGGTTGATTTGAAAGAGCGGAAGAGGTACCTGTACAAAAATAAATTGTTATAGTTACGTCTATATGGAAGGCCAATGTCCTAGCAATGGAGACATTATAAGTCGCTGATTATGATAACATTTATACAAACTTTTATAGTAATATAATAAAGAGAAGATTTGCATGTTTGTGATGGATTAAAATAAATTTTCACAAATGAATTCACTCACAGCATTAAACCAACGTTACCATTATTTTTCTAGTCATAATCACAATTTAAAACAGACAGTCCACCAAGCAAGTAACAATGAAAGGGAGTACAAAAGTAAATTACCTCTTCTTCTGTGGCTTTGGAGGTCTATGCTTCAGAGCATTAAGTACATAGTACTTGAGGAGTTTCTGGTAGGAGACCCTGACTTTAACAGGCTGTCCTGGCGGACAATGTTCCTTGTACCACGTCTTCACCAGAGGCACGTCGATAGCGCGTCGCGTGCGACCTAGGTGTGGTGTAGTGCAAAGAGAAATTAATGACATAATTTTCTACTAGTAGAATAATATGTATCTTTTTACACTTTCTTAGTGAACGAAATCAACAATATTTTTTTGGTTATCATAATAATCCCATTTACATATTATAAAATAAAGTCCTCTGTCGCGTCTGTCTGTTCGCGATCAATAACTCAAAACTACTGCACGAACTTTCATGCACTATTCATCAATAGATAGTGTGATTCCTGAGGAATTTATTATATTTTGACCCAACCAAAGAAGGGAAGGACCATATCATAAGGACAGGAGGAAACATCATATTATAAGACATTATAAAACTAGCTCTCTACAGAAGCTTGAGCATTTTGCAGATTCATTAAGAGTTTCAGAAACCAAAATTACATGCAAAGAGCACATTTGTTTGACCAACACCCAAATTTAGATTATTTTTTTAAATATTTATTCTTCAGCAATGAGTGTTATATACTAGCACAAACCTGATCTAGTGTTAAAAGGCCTAGGAGCCCACAGCAGGGAGATGCCATTAGCTGTGTTATCTGTGTACAGAGCAGTCTCCTGAAGGAATGGAGATATTTCCTCTGGTAGGACAAACTCATCCTCCTCAGGTACTGGGTCTAAAGATTTCACTGAGTGCCTATGAGATATTGGATTAATAAGAGGATCAAAGTAGAAGGCTGGCAGATCTGGATCTTCTGTTTTTATATACACCACATTTGGAGTATGATACCTGTAGAGAAACAGAAACTGTTTAAAGATAAGAAAAAATAAGGCTCTAAAGTTTCATCACTACATTTAGCAAATATGTAACTAGTGAAAGCAGAAAGAAATGTAAAAAGATTTAATAAAAACTGCAAAACAAAAAGACTTACCAAGACAACTGGACGAAATGTGGCAAGTTATTGTATAAGTAAGGAAATGCAATTCTGTACTCAGTCCTGATTGGCTGACGGATGATAATCTTGTTGATGTCATTGAACTCATTCCAGTCTTCATCGCCTGCAGAATTATCTTTCACCAATGGCTCAAATTTAGGTCCACCAGGAATTGCCATGTTCAGAGCTTTGGCTGTGAAGAAGCTCTTGGAATCAAAGAGGTAAAAGTAATTGTCATCAACTAAGTCAGTAAGCAGCTGATTTGCAAGGCGATATAATGTTGCCATCTGTGGCAGTGTCAAATTCCAACGGCGGTATGTTGAACCATTCACATGTTTAGTGTTCACTAATGGCTTGTGGTCATAGAACCAAGAAGCAACAGCTCCATCTTCTTCCGCATCCAATTCTATTTGAATAGGCTCTAATGGTTCAACATCTAAGATATTGTCTGCATAGTCTAATGGAGGCTCCTCATCATCAAATGGAGGAAATCTCATGCGCTTGAAGTGCCTACGATCTCTCTTCTCTCTCCTCATCATAATCCACATGGTACCCCATTGTGCAATGTACACTGGCTCAATAACCCATGGAATTTCATTCACAAATGTGATAGCACCAGTAATGTGATAGAGCACTTTAACATCTCGGATCTGTTCCCATGGCATTGGCATGTTTTCAAGCAGTTTCATGACTGCGTGTGGCATGTATTTTAATGCTCCTAAGTAAACACGTTTGTCATGACGGTACTTGCGACTGGTCATGTCACCATGGTCTCTGATAATTTTTCTGATGTGTTCTGGAGGCATATCTTCTTTCTGTGCATCCACAAAGCCAAATTTGCGTTTCTCTGAGAAACGCTTTGACTGTAGTTGCAGCCATTTTTGAGCTAAAAAGATGAAATACTTAAAATCATGAAAATACAAACATTATAACAAAAAACAACAAATTTATAAGAATTGTTTGCAACATTCAGCATCTCCCATTGACATGTGTATGGAAGAGAATATCTAATTGCAATTTTTAAATTATGTTTCCCTTTGGAAATTATTTCAGTTCAGACTTTAATACTGAAACCTCGGGTTTAAGCAGGGATAAGTAATACATATGATTAGCATAAGTCTACTTCTTGTTTTCGAGTCATGTATAATGTGAGATCAATATAGTGTAATAAAAAATAATGTAGGTACAGAAACAACTGAATGAATCTGATCATTCAGAGGTTATAAAACGCCAAAATTGCAGTGGAGATATAGATCAGTGGAGTAGTTACCTTTTTCTTTGATTTTTTCTTCAGGTATATGATGTGGCTTGGGCGGTTGTGAGGGTGGTACCGGAGGCGCAGCGGCAGCGGCGGCAGCGTGCGCTTGCAAAGCTGCCTGTTGAGCCGCAGCAAGCTGCTGCTGCGCCATCATGGTGGCCCAGGGGTTGGGCCCCAGCAAGTACGGCGGCAGCGACATTGCTGCACGCCTTCTATAACCAGAAAACACAAACCTAAATTGTTCAGTTAGTTGCTTTACAACGCAAAAACAAGCGTGGTAAATAAACCGGCAGTAATATACAGCACAAATGAAACTCACTTTGTTTTACTGTTTCAGTTATAAGTTTGTTGCAAAACCACTAACTGAGAATGTGCCAACATTTTACAAAATAAAAATTCAATGCAGGTACAGTTTCATATCGATTGGAAAATATTAGAACTGATGAGTACGGTAGCCATTTGCAAATTTCAATGATACATCAAATCAAAATCAAGCCACTTCTTTTTCCATTCCACAGACTATACTTGGCTTTGCCATAGAGTATGATGTCCTATAGTTGTTTAGTCTACACCGCTGCCCGCGCCGTATGTATGTATGTATCTATACCATGCTATATGTGATTAAACATTATGTACTGATGTATACTGTGTAATTAATTTGTGCAATAAAGAATTTTTGTATTGTATTGTATTATGTGTTGCTTAATGTTTATGACGGAACCCTATCATGAACGAGTCCGACTCGCACAGCATGCTGGCTGGATAGTGAATTACAACGCTTTACCAACCACAGACAACTGCTGAAGAGAGTCACTATCAAATATTTAACAAAGACTTGGCTGTATGGGCTGTGAACCCTTTGCTTCCTCAATGAAACGAGGGAATAAACAAAAAATCAATCTATAAATCAAAACAGTGCAAGTCAATGTCATATGTCAAATTTGATTAAAATTAACAAATTTCGCTCAGTGAAAGTGGGCTGAATTTCTTTGTTAAAATTTAATTAATATAATAGTGGACAATCGTGGAATTCTATTGATTATATAATTGTAATACGGTCATCAAAATGGGGGACCACGATGATTTCGAAGACAGCCAGTTTCCTGACAACGACGAATTTGTTCCATACGTGACTGCCGGAAACTTGCATCAGAAAAATGGCGCGAAAGTAACTATTTGGGGAAAAGTTACTAAAGTATCTGCGAGCGAGGGTTTCTACATTAAAACAGTCGACGAACAAGAAGTTTTAGTAAAATTGAAGCGGCCAATTAATGAACCACTTGAAGGTTGGTATGAGATTTATGGAGTGTCTCAAGGCAAAAGTGTTCTTTGCGACGAATATGTTCCATTTTCGCAAGATATGTGTAAAAACGTTGATACTGAAGGCCACAAGGGGCTGGCTAGGCTATTAGCTGCTCTTGATGATCCATGGAATCTTGGCGAAGATAACTCATACATGGCTGGTGTTGAACCTATGGAGTGATATGCTTGCGAGTGATTAGAAATTTTGAAATTAGACTGTACTGTAATCTTAAAAGCATTACTACTACTGATGTACGTACATACTACTTAATGTGACTGGTAGTACAAAAAAGTATAAGTAATACAAAAAAGGTTTGCATTTGTATCAACTATGAATACAAAAACATAAGTAGTAATTGAGTTTTGTTATAATAATTTAAGAACACTTACATTTAAGTTTTATATGAAAAATAATAAAAATATGCTTCTTAAAAATGTGGTTTATTTTAATTTAATATATTTAATTTTATTTAAAATCAAGATCAACTTAATGCTTACATTATTGTTATTTTTAATACTTATAATATTACTGCGTATTGGTCTGTGTAGTTAAGAGTGTTGTAAGTTCTAGCAACAGAATTTATGCTTACTCTGTCTTTAATCAGGCTTAGTTCACCAAAGCCTGATTGACAGACCATGTCTCAAACATTTTTTTTACTTATTGAAGTCAGCAAGTTTGGCATGTAGTTTCACCTTCCCATGTCATGAGGTGGCTAAGGGATACATAGCCTTAACAGTTGACAGGCAGCAATAGCATTCCCAAAAAGTAATTTGATGTCAGGCAGGTGCTGCGCAAACTAGTTGTTAAATCAAAGCCAAATTTTTAAGTTAATTTTTACATTACATTAGAACTCTACAGTTCTAATGTAATGTAAAAATTAACTTAATAACTTAATAAATGCTAATGGGATGTAACAAAGTTGAGAGGGATTTGACTCTAATAAGGTTACATCCAATTTCTGTAGTTACATCCAACATTGAACCCTAGGGTAGGCCCTCACTCCTCCTATCTCCTTGTTTCTCTTTTCCAATATTTTCATACGCTTTTCATGCTGCACAGCATTGGATAAAGCTCCTTCTATACAGGTCACTGGGTGATTTCTGCAAAAACAACATGCGCTTAATATCATGGTAAATGAGGCACAAAAGTGGTTCGATTGTTATAACTGCTATAGCATTAAATTGTCCACTATGGTGTTATGCCGGCTTTAAACAATCGTGGAATAGTTCGCCGAACTTTGACGGATTCGGCATACATTGCTGGTTTTTCATTGCGGTTAATAAATGCAGTCAAACAAACTACACAATGTTCGTACATTCGCGTCGGCTTCTGTCCGAGGTCGAAGATAGTTTGGAGCCTGCATAGATAGTAGATACTGACTGGTGATATATTAGAATTAGACAGTCTCAAAAATATAATAATAGTAAACTTAAAATATAGTGCCCTGTGATTTCTCCTTTGAATAGTGGAATAGACTCCATATCCTGTCGTCGACGTCGTACAAAGCGACTAAGGGACACAAGCCTTGGCAGCACATAGGCAACAATCATATTCCTAAGGAAGATTGACGTCAGGCAGGCACCCGTTTGTTAAATCTCAGTATAATCGTTTTAAGATTTATTTTTTACACTTACCCTGGATTTCCTGGCTTCACAGGAGATAGAGTAATATTAATACATTAATAGACATTTCAGCAATAAGACTGAAACATATGATCACAAATGATATTATATAGACGGACGCGGTAGGTAGTCGTCATGTCAGACGCGGTAGGTAGTCGTCATGTCAGATGCCTTTAGGCGACTTGAATAAAATCTGACACCCGTGTTATAGAGTTACCCAAGAATATATTACTGTAAGTAGTTCAACATACAAAACTTTTCCTGTAGCATCTATTTTCTGCACACCCTGTATCTTCACACTCAAGGGGCGCTCTGGACCCCGGAGCGCCAGTTCGGTCAAGTATCTCTTGATGTACAACTTTAACTGCGTGTTCTCTTTGACTAGTTTCGCCTTCTCCGCTTTCAGACACAGTGACTGGACCTTCACACGGTTCATTTTCAACATAAATTTATCCATTTTGCTGAATTCTTTGCATTGTTTCTAGAAATAAAAATGTTCCATAAAAGAAAAAAATAGCATAAATTAACTAGCATTTGCCAGCGTTTTTAACACGTTTACCAACCATTTTATTCCCTTGATCGAAGACCATTTTACTATGTCGTAAAGTCACGTCGTCGTCGTGTCTCCACTTTGAGTCTATAGAATAAGAAAGTGGAGGCTAAAGTGATTTTATTTACCGCGATTAAAAACCAAATATGCCGAATCCGAAGAGGTACGAACTGATTCGTGATAGTGTACTCGTATTATAATGTTATAATTGTGCCAATATCTAACCTAACATGTAGCCTATATTTGACCTAGGGTCATTACATCGCATCAAAATACGTTGCGTAGTTTTAAAGAAAGTAGGTACTTACTGACAGCGGGAAATGACTGTGTGATATCTATGTAATGAAGAGAGCTTATTCTATTCTAATAATTCATATTTTCGTAATCATAGTAATATTATAAAGAAAAAGATTTGTATTTTTGTTTGTAATGAATAAACTCAAAAACTACTGGGCCAATTTTGATGAAATTTGGCACAGAGGTAGGCGAAGCCTTCAGGAGTGACATTGGCTACTTTTTATTATGGTTTTAACCTAGCGAAACCGGGGCGAGCGGCTAGTTATTTATACATATGGGTAGTAAACACAAAAAATATTTAAATATCTCACAATCATCGCATTGTCCAAGTTTTCAAACTCAACTAGCTGTCCACCGTCGTCTTCGACTTCTATCTCTCTCTCCTCGTCCTCTTTGTACTCAAATTTACTACAAATCTCTTCCAGTTGTAAGATCTTATCCAATTTTTCTTTTACTTCTTCTAAACGCTGAAAGATGTAGAGAAAAATAAACGTTAATACTTACTCTCTCTCTCTCTCTCATTTATACAATTTCCCGGTTGGTTCTTCTGCCATAGAGCATCGGAGCTCAGATACAAAATACTTAGCTAATATATACCTAACTATCGTTTATTTTAAAACAAAATCGTAAAATATTTACTTTTTCCATTGACTTTACGAGTCTATTTCTACAATATCAATCTTATTATGTTTCTGCAATTAATCTCTCTTTCATCTAAGTGTTTTCCCGGTCCCGTCCTCAGCCATTGAGCGTAGGAGCCCAGGGGCCGCTTTCCTACTTTTTGTTTCTACTCCACACGATCCCTGGTGGTCAGACCATTGGTACGTATATCAACCTTGACGACTGGTTTCTACAATTAATCTTATTGATAAAAGTAATAAATTCAAACCTTTATCGCTGCCTGGCTAGCGTCCACTAAAATGGCCAGCTTCTCTCCACCCCTGCTCAGCTCCTGCTTCGAACTTTTCTTCAGCTGCCAGTACCTTTTGGTCAGCGCTTCCTTATGTTTCGCCATTTTTGCCAACTTTGACGATATCGTGTGCGTATTTCTGACAAACTCTTTTTGTAAGTTCATTAGTGTTTCCTGAGAAGTAATAAAACATATTTTTTTATGTACTTCATCTAAGTAGTAACATGTACTGAATTATTTATTAGTGTAGAAGTAGAGAAGTGTGTTATGTCTGGCGGGTAGAAGGACCTTCAAGGCCATGGAAGCACTGCCATACAACCATTGTAAAGAACTAATAAAAGCGCACCAAATTGAATTAGTACGGTATTCAATTTGACAATTTACGTGCTTTATAAATAGCACTAGTATTGAATGGTCATTTTTTCTGACTAACAAAAATTATTCAATTAACACTTCATTTGTATATCTAGTTTATCTAACAAATATGAAAGTTTGAAACAGATTAGAGGTACTAACTACTATTTTAGAAGATGGAACCGAAAGACGTTGGGACTAGAGGTACATACCTAAAAATATTTTTAAACTTTGCTCGTGTTACAGCTTAGTATGGGCCGTTGAGTGTGTTCCATAACATTGCCTATCTATGCTAGGAACTTCACTATCGAGAACATTATTACTATACTTACCGACATCTGCTGTATATGCGCATCATTCCTTGCAATATCCCGTCTGTAGAAATCGTCTTTCTCCCTCAGGCTCTGATAATGCGCCATGATAGGATTGTGCTGTTCCAGGTAGGAGTTATACACTTCCCGGAGTTTGGCCCAATAACCCTCGATCTCCAACTGCTTCGGACGACAAAAGCTGCGCAGTTCTTCTTCATGCTATAAGTAAATGAGAAAATTTGTGAACAACTTGTGATCAATATTTAAGAACTCTCTAGACTAAAAAATTGCACTTTTTAATTGTACAGGAAGTTTTTAAACATCATGGGGAATTTAACAACTACAAACAAAAATATAGTGAAGAGAAATCGGATTATTTGATAAACCTTCGACTTGTCGCACTAAATCTTGCTAATCTGTCTATTTGTTTGTTTGTTTGGTAGAGCAAAAAAACGTTATACTTATTTAAACAATGAATAAATGTGTTGAATTCTGTAGATATGATATGACCAGTACAGTGTAAGTAGGGTCACTGTAGGTGTTATTTTATTAAATTTTACGTAATTAAATGCATCAATTTTTTAAATAATGATATGTAATTTTTTCAGGGCCTTCTATTTTATTAACAACCCAGTTATTTCCGATTGGCCACATACATCCATGTCATGTCAGATTTGCCCGCAATTACTGGGTTTCCGCCATTTTGACAGCTGCCTCCTGCCGCCATCAACAATGATCACGGCTACCGTGACTTATGGCGTGGACGGTGATACAATGCCAGTGACAAATTGGGATGCTGCAATGTTTATACGACAAAATCATGTGCCTGTTTTAAGATTTGTTGTCGGGAAGACATCACATCATCCCATAGGTATATGAATGAGTAGTATAAGTGATGTTACTCCCGTCTATATTGGCATTAAAATGCTTATTACTTATTCTTGATGGTATTTATTTATATGTAGGATTAAACTGTATCATTATTCCTTAATTGTCTGATGCAAAAGTTAGGCTCTAGGGCACCTCGGCCGTTGATTGGAAACTGAAGGAAATTGAGTAAAAATCTATGTGATTAGGATAATAAAATTGTTTGTTTGAGTTAGGTACCTAGATAATTAAAAGAGATTCCAAATTCACAATTATTTTGCGAACGCACAATACACGGTGATTATTGATATTGGCTTGAAAGCTCTCTGTTTCGAGTCTTTTATGGAAAGGTAGTGAAGCGTGCCTCTGTTATATAGGGTGTTCACTCAATCACGAGTACCAGTGCTGCGGTTACTGTGAATCTGAATATGTGTTGGAAATTATATGTGTTTGCCATTACCTCGTTATTTCTGTACTGTAACGTGAGTATGACTTTGAACATTTCGTATAAAAATAAATTAATTTAATCAGGTAGCTACTTCTAAGATTGATGGTCTAAAAATATGTGATAGTAGTTATTTCATAAACAGGCTCTGAATTGTCGGTCCGATGGAGGGCCGAAAGAAGATGAATTGAAAACAATCTACAAGAATTGTTTGAAGAGACAAGAGGGCAGGAACTCCAGTGATTCCCGAAGATATTCAAATGACCAGGATTGGAATGAAGCCCGGGGTTACGGCCAGAGAAATTGGGATAGAGATAGTAGGAGTAACAGCGATAACAACAGAGATGATCGGATGGGTGATAGAAACGATCGGTACGGGAGTGACAGGACGGGAAGCAGAGACAGGATGGGAAGTAGAGACGATATAATGAGTAGAGATGACCGAATAGGAAGTAGTCGCGATAGATCAAATAGTAGAGACGATAGATATGGCAGTAGAGATGATAGGGGCAATAATGGTATGGGAGGTAGGAACAGGATGGGATATCAGGATGACGAAGTAGACCGATATCGTTTGTCGGGTAGAGACGACTTTTCAAGTGACGATTATGGAAGTGTAAGTATTAAATTTTTTAAACTAAATCCGAAAATTTACAAAAAGATATACACAAAAATGTATACCTCTTACTTTAAAAATTTTCTCATCTAGGATCTATCCCGTCAAAATAACTACTACTCCTCGACACAGTCACCTCGTCGCTTCAGGAGGGAGAGACACAAGGAGATCAACTCAGGTCATCGCAGTCAATATAACCCAAACGCAAAGAAACCATCAGAATACGACGATAACTATCGAAACGACGACCGGAACTCTAGCAGAAACTCCAGTAAAGACGAGGAAGCTAAAGCTTGTGCCTTACATTGCTTCCTTGAAAATTTGGAAATGGTACCTATTGATTGATATTTTTTTAATATAGGTGTTGCAATTTTTAAATCTATTTGTAAAATTATATTTATTATTTTCAAAGTGACTCATGAAACTAGTCTCGAAATGTTTGCAGATAGGCGACAATGGAATGCCTGATAAGTACTTGGTGACGCACGTTCTTACAAAAGACGTGAAAAACGAAGACTTGAGAGATTTCTTGCAGGAATCCATTGAGGAGTGTTTCCAAATACTCGACAATGGTAAGTTTATGAAAATTTATTTAATTTAATTAATTATTAATTTTGGCTTATTAAATATTTCTTATATTTCTTATATTTATAAATAATTAATTCTCTATATACACTCATATATATACTCATTTAAATAATTAACTACTCTTTACAGAAAACACTGAAGATAAATGTGAATTTGCGAAGAATCTAATGTTGTGTTTGTCAGAGAAAGGTCGAAGCAACTGTGATGACTGGAAAGACGACTTAAAGATTTAATTTTCTTCTTAGCTATGTTTAAAATTTGATACCAATTATACGTGTGTATTAATGAATATATTGCTTGAAAATGATTTATAATATTGACTGCGTCTTTAGTTAATTAATCATTATTAATTAGTGTCTCTGATTTTGAAGTTTTGACCTCAAGAACACGAACAGACTGTGACCGTTGAAAATTTAAGAGCAAGTATATTTTTTGTTATCTACCTCAAGTCTGGCGTCATTTTTAGATGTGGCTCTTTGCAGCTCTTTCTCTTTCTTGAAGGTCTGAAAGTCGCACTCTTGTTTGAAAGTTATGATTCTCAGTTTGAACTCTGCTCGCTCTTGTTTTTCAGTAATTTCCAACTCTTCTTTGTCCCAATTTTCGAGAAGCGTGTTCTTTTGATAGTCGTATTCGGCTTGCAATTTGTCTAAACGTACAGTGCCGATATCTGAAATTAAATTATATGGTGCATGTATGCGTACTAAATGTGTTTTCTATAAATTATCTATTTTAAACAGCTACGTAAATGTTTATAAAACTGAGGAAGAATACAATAGACCTCGTGTATACGACAGCAGTAGAGAAATAAAAAATCTGGTTTAAAATGAAAATTTAGATTCGCGTAAGTTAAATAGACTTACTGAGGAAATAGCTAAGATTCTCGGTATGAGTTTGGAAGGCGTGGCGGTGCTGGTCATCCGCGTCCTCGATGGATTCCAGCAGAAACTTCAGCAGGCGGTCTTTCCGCTCCATCATGAAGTTGAAGCTGGTCATCATGCCCTGAACGAAGAAAGGTCATTGAATCGGACAACAAGATCGAATTTCCCTTTTTTGCTATATATCACCCAGTTGTTTAGTTAATATAAAAAAAACAAATCTCTTATCTCAAAATTAAATATTAGAAAAGAAAAAAAAATAAATTATTAAATATTTAATAATTTATAATAAATATTTTAATATAAAAAAAAATCTATATTTTATTTTTTATATATAATTAAAAAATTTTATAGTTTGAAAAATTTACTTAAAATTTATTTTACATATAAATTCTAGTGTTAATTATTAATTTATTTTAATAATAATAATAATAATAATTTTAGTAATTAATATTAAAAATTTAAGCAATTAAGATTTAGTAATAATTTAATTAAAAACTAATTTTGTGCCAGCAGTTGCGGTTAAACAAAATTTAAAGTAAATTTTATTAGTAAAATTAATTAATAATTTATAATTTAAATTAAATATTAAATTATTAAGTGAAATTTTCGAACGATTCTTTTAAATACTGAAAAGTCCAACAAACTTGAATATCCAAAGCCATTTGCTTGCATTTGATCTTTCTCAAAATGTACCGCCATTCTTGATTGATCTTAGCGGTGTTCATACGACTGTATGCTTCTTCCTTGTCTAATTTGTTCTGGAACAGAAAAAGAAGAATATTTGTTATTGGTCTCTATTTATACACGGGTTGGTCGTTCATCAGTAGATCATATAGGTACCGTATCCAATTGATGACCCATTGCAAAGAATGATTTATTAAAAACACAACTAAGTACATGCTACAGTACTTGAATTTGTCTTCCTCTGTTAACTTATACTCGACTATCATGAGCTTTATCCACCTTCTTTCTTTCTTTCTTTCTTCTACCAAAGCACTCTCTCCTTGGGGGGTCTACTTGGTAGGTCCTTGAAGACTAAGTGTCACCGGCGAGCCTCACCACACATCTTCACCAACTTTTCACACACACCTCTTCAAATCCGGTAGAAAGGCAAATACCTTGATGAACCTGGCAATAAGCTCCCTCTTCCTCCGACGAGCCTCCTCCTCCAGGTCGGCGCGATGCTGCAGGTACCGCGCGCGCTCCTCATCAGACATCTTAGCCAGCTTGTTTACCCCCTTTTTACCCATTTTATTTATTTTTTCCTTAGCACTGTAAATTTAATGGGTCATCTGATAAATTGTTATCATTTGTAAAATGAGTGTCTGCAGACATTGGTTCTAATTATAAAGTAAGTACTTACATGCTAACCGACACAAATGATTTCACTACTAAATTCGGGGATATAAAACTAGCGTGGGAGACGTCATACAACTAGGTAGGTATTAAAAATATAGTAAAAGCAGACTTATACATCAAAATGATGAGTTTTAAATGTCTATCTCCTGAAGCGCTTATCTTAAGAATTAAGTTAAGTTGTTTATACATAACATTAAGGGTGGAAATGTCTAACAGCTATAGAGATATGAAATAGGAAAAATGCTATATATTTTTGATCTTACCTTTTCGCTCGAGTTGCTAGTACACAGTGCTACTAGATAAGATAGTTTGGATATTGAACAAACTTTGACGCGGTAACTAACATTCGGGGTGGCGTAAATGGATAGGGTTGGAAAAACCAGTTTACAACACATACTTACTTACACAACTAGGGTTGCTAAAAATGTAGGCCTGAAAGATTTAAAAAAAACAGCCATAAATTGCCATACCTAATTACATAAGTACCTAAAAACAAGAAACAGATATAAGACAAAAGTAAAAATAAAAAGTTTTAAATAGAATTATATCTAGTATGTCTTACTTTCGTTTTTCGTTTTTGTTGTACCTAGTAGAAGAATTGTTTGCTTTCTCCAACATAAGTACCTAGTTAAAAAGCATTCTCTAGTCATTAAATCTTTTTGTTTTGCAATGTGTACATACATGCCAAATTTTATAACTAATACACTATATCATGGATCGCTCGCCTAAGTACAACATATTCTCAAATGATGCTTAAAGAGTTAAGCATAAGGTACATTCACGCATCCTGACTTCATGCATGTTATTAGACGGTGCGTAATCACACTCATATCATTCAATAAAACCTCAATCTATCCATGGCGACCACATAATCAGTTGGCATAGAAACAGGGTTTGTTACTTACCGTCAAGTCTGTGCTAGAGGTGTGGTTGTGCTTAGGGTGTTTTGTGGTGATTGTCTGGACGGCTACAAGTAGGTGCGATTCAAATGGAAACCCAATCTTCCGCCGGGACTCTGCAGTCTCCCTCCACCTATTCTGAGAGTGGGTCAAAGACTGGGAGCAGCAGATCAGCTGGGAGTGTTCAAGATAAGGACAGGGATTTGACGAAGGATAATGGTATGAATTTCATTGTCTTTGAATAGGATAACATCTATGCATTGGATCTGTTAATACTGGGTGACATATCTGTTACTTCTACGTAGACCTAGACAAACTGGCTTTTCAGATTACAGTTTACATGAAGTACTACATTTCACAGAAAAATAAAAATATTAACATGCATTTAGCTTTTCATAATGTTCTTATGTTAAAAATAGTTAAATGCTCTTAACAAAAGGCAATGTAGAAAATTATACTTAATATAATCTCCACATTTTCTAAACCTTGTTTTCCAGCCGCCTCCCCCATCGACCTGGAATGCCACATCCAGGCCGAACGCATCACAAAGATCCTGGACGAGGGGATATACAAGACCAAACTGGCGATATGTCTGCCACCTCTCGTCCAGGAGTACAAGACGCTGGCTTCTGTTCTCTCGGACAGCAGTATGGAGGACCTGACCTTCATTTTCGACCAGTATGACAACCCGTTGTTTTCTACAAGCTTGCTCAACATGGCGGCCATGGATGATATTCAGAGTGTATGAAGTTTATAATTTCTATTTTTACAGTAGTTATCAGCTATTATTGATGTTAATAAATCATCATCGTCGTCTAATTTAAAAGCGAAGCCCTTTTCAGTGGGATTCCTTCTATTGCTCTCTTTCCGCAGCTAATTGCTTCACTTCCTATGTATACGACACCAACCAAGCCCGCATTTTAAATAAGTAGTAGAACTATATTTGCCGAAATATTTATTTATGGGTGAATATTACAGATAACCCAATTTTATTCCAAACACGTAAGCGCTTTTTGTGTAAATATTTCAGGGTGACGTGTCGTTGAAGAACCGACTGAACCCAGAACTTGGACATTTGATGTACATCTTGAACAGCTACCCTGAACTCAAGCCAAAAGTAGAAGAAATGATTCAAGAGGTGCGACAAAAACATTCCAAACAAATATTTTAAAATACTTATTTATCCATAAGGAATGCCGATGCCTCAGCTATAGCGATGGTCATTAACTGGAATATCTTTTTTATTAGCATGCTGTAGTGTGCCACTGCTGTGCAATGCACCCCTTTCCACAAATGTCTTTTGACGCAGCATCGGGTGGCAACGCAAGGAAAACGATCGTCGCAATGGAAGCGCCTGGAAAACCTACTAGTACATGAAAGCGCTAATGAAAAGAAGCCTTCTAATTTGTCAAAAACATATTATTAGAGTGCATATACGTACCTACTGACGATTAACAGTTCAGACTGAAGGTCTGCCAGCGAGCTGTGGAACACAGCATAAAGGTATAAGTCGTATATGGACAGAATGGTATCAATAGTTTCTGACAGACTATTTTACTGGATATAATAATATAATTTTACTTAGTACTTCTACTTTCAGATGAAGTTGCAAGGCCAAACGCACCCCGACGTAAGTAAGGATTTTTTAAAAGTAGAAACTGTAACTTACTTTCACAACTACGAAACATTCCACACTGAATTTAATCCGGTTTAATGAGCTGCATGATGATATTTCAAGTAGCTGTGTCTTTTAAGATGAAAGTATCCTTAAAACTATTTTATGGGAAAGAGCTATAAACTTAGATTCTTTTCAAAGGCGATAGCAACCTATCACTATTTCATCTAAATTCTACGATGTACTTTTATGTGTTGTCTTAGAGTTTTTCTATGAGCCCTGTCGACCTCGTGAGAGCTAAATATGCGATACTGTATCTGTATACAAATATAGTTTGCATATTATAGTCTGTTCCCGAGGGTTTGGCGTATCTTCTTACCTTGGAGCAGTTCCGCGAGCTGATGGTAATCCAGATGAGCACCACTGCAGCGGACGAACTCGCGGCCAAGATCAATACGAGAAAGCTGGAAGCATCAAATGAGAAGCTCATTGAGCATATTAATGGTAGATAACAACACAACTTTCTCAGGCATCACACTATCTATTGTTGAAAACCGCATGAAAATCCGCGCAGTAGATTTTGAGTGTATTGCGAACAGACAGACGCGGCAGAGTTTTTTATAATATGTAGGCATAAGAATGTAATGTGGAAATATATTTTCCAGTCATAAATAAACTAGGTACGTTTTCTGTTGCCTAACCCGCAAATAGGGGTTATTTAAGTGATATTTAGGTAATATTTAAATAAACAGAATACTCAGCAACAATTAAAGAAGAGAATCAGAGGTTCGAGACGACGATGGCTCTGAAGGCGGAGATCATTGAGAAACTGGAGCAGGAGCTGAAGTTCCTTCATCACGAGGCTACCGGCAAGTTGCAGAAGAAAATGTTAGTAAACTCATACAATACCCCATATTAAGCACGGAATATTATTATTCCGTGATATTAAGTAAGAAACAGAAAAAAAACAACTAAAATATTCCTGATAACAACGACTACTTCCAAACAACCATTGGAAACGTTATATGTATTTACGATAAAAATTACATACATTAATTAAAGACAAAGATTCCATGCAAAATATTTTTAACCAGTTTAAATAAGAAAGATACAAATTTTTTCTAATTAAAAAAATATTGCAGCTTAGATTCCGACCGTCAAATGGTTTTAGCCACACGCGCCCACGCTGTCAAGGCGGAGATCCTGAAAGAAGAGGAGGTCGAGTCTAGGGAGAGTTACGAGAGCTTGCTGAGGAATCATCTCATTGAGGAAAAGAACCAGAGAGCAAGAAGGTGTTGTTGACATCAAGCTTATTATTATCAAGCTTATTACATATTGCAATATTTTGTAAACTTTTTCACGAATTGTCAAGAGATGGATAATGGGCTTATTGGTAATATTTAATGAGTGTAGTTTTCTTCTGCAACTGACAGAATGAAATATTAGGGACCTATATATCTAAATTGAGAATAAGTACACCATAAAAAAAATTCATTGACAAATCCATAGATTTAGAAAGGTACCTACCCCACTCGCGGGCAAACATTCATTCATTCACCCTTTTATATACGATTTTTTATATACGACCTCGATAAACATTTCTGTGTCTTATTTTACAGATAATGTTGTTACAACATGTGTTTCACAAGTGTTGGGTAGGGCTAACTAGCAGATTAGTGTCTTGTAAATTATAACCAGAAAAAAGTGGCCAGTAAAAGTTTATTTATCCGGTAACGGAAGTTTTTCTTTAAATAGGTCCATAATATGAAAACTTTTGAACGATGTTCAGTATTTAGTTTATAACATGGAAACACGTATTAAACATTCCAGCAGTACTTAAATCCAAAAAGTAAGCATCAACATGTAAATTATAATCCTAACTAATATTATAAATGCGAAAGTAAGTTTGTTTATTTGTTTGTTACCTCTTCACGCTTTATCTGCTTAACCAATCTCCTTAAAATTTTGCATACAGTATTCATAAATAAAATAAATAATGTAAGTACAAATCATATGCACAGATTTAGTTGGTCCCAAAGTAAGTCCGAAACTTGTTTTATGGGTTACTAAACTCAATGGTACTATATTTTATAACATATACATACATATAGTTTGAAGTATGGAGAAGGGTACTTTTTATCTTACCCGGACAAATAAACGTTCCCATGGGAAATTCACGCAGGCGAAACTGCGAGCAAAAAGGGAAGGCGATTAGGGATATAAAGCGTTTTTATGCAATATCGGATCGCATAATAATAAGCTTAATGCCGACTACACACTATTGTGGATCTCTGACAGGTGCCGACGCGATGCACATTGCGTAGTTTGTTAATCTTTTATTTACCGCAATGAAAACCCAGCAATGCCGAATCCGCCAAAGTTAACGAACTGTTCCGCTATAATCTATAGGCGGCCACTATAGAGCCATTGCGTTTTTATAGAAGTAGTAAGCATATTTTTATAGAATCAAAGTGGAGACACAACTACTCTCGTGGCTGAAGAAGTACGACTTGGAGATGGGTGATAAGCAGGTGGAGCTGGATGAGTTCACGGAGAAGTATGAGGAGGAAGTCAGGAAGTGCGAGGAACTGGAGGTAACTCTTATCAGTATATAAGCTCCAAAAGGAATTGGGATAAAAAATCCAGAATGCCAAATTTCAAATCGATTTATTTTTATTTTTTTACTAGTGAGTTCAATTTGGGCAGTAACTTAGTATTGTTTTATTTCGTAAGTATGAAAAATAATGTTGATATTCTTACGTAGGTACATAATGTACCTTTAGATGCTAAACATATTTTTGTTTTTTCTTTAGGAAAAACTGGCAGAGCAGAACAAGGAGTACGATCCGCTGATGGCAGAAAGAGAGGCAGAATACCACCAGGAGATGACGGAGAAGATGACTAAGTTCCTTGTGGAGCACGCGGCCAGGGTCATACAGAGTGCTTGGCGGGATGTGCTCGCCAACCGAGCGGAGAAGAAACGGGTAATGTTTAAATATATACTCGTATTTATGAGTTTATTGTCTTAAATGTTACAGTCGAAACTACTAGTTTTAGCCGATTTAAAGGATACCATTCCCACCCATTATAACAATATTCATTGAAATGTGAGCTTTAGAGCATACTAAATCTAATGGTAATATACATACTGCTCGCTATCAGCTCGCATACAGAAGGCCTACTACGAAATATATAAACACGTAGCACGTTACTAACGTCCACGTGCTGTCTCTTTTTCCCTTATCGTGTGTGTATCGAGTAAAAAAGAGATCGTGTGGATGAAATGGCGTCCTAGGTGTTTTATGTTTCATGGTAACCCTCCAGCTCTCGTGAATGTAAAGTACATCTACAGAATACGCTTTAAAACTTATATGGTAGGAGGAGTGGTGCATTATAAGTCTGCTATAATAACTTCATTAAATTAACTCGAAAAAATATTTTAATATTAAGAAAGAAGCAAGAAGTAAAAAAAAACTAAATACTTATTCAATATTTAATTCGCGTAATGGTTAATTCTTTTGTACATTGTTGAAATGGTTGTGTTTTTAGGTATTAACAGATGTTGTTATTTTTTTTACATGCAGCAAAAAGGCAAAGGAAAGAAAGGAAAGAAGAAATAAATATTACAAATATGGTATATACCTAGAGAGGTTTCTAATTTTTTGGTATTTTCTATTCTGTTCCTATTTTTTCCAGCTGTGGGATTGCAAAGACCATGTGATCTACATTATGTACTTGAAATCTACTATATATTAAATGAGTAGAAGTCTACTTGTATTTGGGTTAAAACGCTCAATCGTCAAAATCTTCAATATGCTAAGCTAGTCATAATATTCTCGCGACCGGATGGTGCTATGAAACAAAACGACAATGGCAAAATGCGCAATCGACGCAACGTGAAAAGATCAATAAGTTGTCTATTAATCAAATAAAAAAAATGTTAAAAATAAAATATTTTTATGTGTGAAATTTATCTGATTTCAGTTGAAAAAATTGCAAAAGAAAATGCAAGCAGCTGCAGCCGCCGCCGCCGCTGCAGAGAAAAAAGGCGGGAAAAAATAAGATTCACAGTGTTCTTTTTAGCTATCTACATGATCTACAAGAATTTTCTTTAGTACTATAGTTATGAATTTATTGTAATTTTATTAATATTGTATATTTTAAATAAATACTAATTTATTGAATTCACTGCACAGTGTTTTACTTTTCCTCTCCACGAATTAAATAACTATTCTAATACTGAAACATATTCGTGCTTGATAATTTAGGATATACCTGAGCAATTAGAGAATATCCTCAAGCTGAGCTTCATGATATTTGATTATGTATGATTATGAATCATACACGTAGTTATATTTAATACTGTAGTATTTAATATAACGATGTACTACGTAACTACTACTATCTACAAGTAAACAATTGACATGACGTGACAATGAATCATGCAGTATAGGATACACGGCAAATGCTCTGGGAGGATAACTACGATGTTGACAATGGTAGTTCAACAAAATTGATAAACAAAAAGTCTTTCATCGTATATCATTCCAAATGGTCTCATATAGTTTCGAATCTCTCCTAATCCAAGGTTCTAGAAATACCTATCAGACCCAAAATCGGGCAAAGAATGCGATGTGATAACTGCTGTGTAAAAACCTGCGGAGCTACCATGAAACATGCAACACGTAGAACGTCAATGCATCCGCACATCTCTATTTTACTCTATTGGACACGATATGGGAAAAAGAGACAGCATGTGGACGTTAGTAATGCGCTACGTGTTTGTATATTTCATGGTAGGCCGTATGTACTCCTAATGAATGTCTATTAAATTTTCAGCTAAGAAAAGCAATCAAAAAGCAGCAAACAGTCGCGGCCGCTGCAGCAGCAGCCGCAGCCGCGTTTGCCGCCAAATAGTCACCTTAAACATCATAGCACCAAAAACAACACTTAAATTTTTATAAAGCAATTTTATTTTATGAATATATTTATTTTCGAAATATGTACTTATGTAACTTATTTTTTAATGAGACATGTTTACTTTGTAAGATTATACTTTTAGTATTTTATACGACGCAATAAATTTATTACTCATTGCAATTAAAAGGTCTTTTTATTAACGCATGATTTTAAAGCATTTGCCATTAAGATCTGTTGCGCTTCGAGAACATATCCTTACGGATTAAGTATTGAGCTTATAGACATAAAAAGAAAGAAAAAAAACTAAATTAAAATAGGTATAACATTAATGAATGAGCAGTTTAAAGTAGATACATTATTTTATAATTAACAAATAAAACGTACCTTTCCAGCGAAATAATAAAAACAAGTTTGTGTATGTTTTACATATATGCGTTGCCCTTGTTACAACCAATCTTACTACCAGTATAGTAATATACCGTTAAAAGGAATTTTTATTATCCTTCATAGTACCAAGAACTTAGCAACTATATCATGTACTTATATAATAGCGCTAAGTATATTCTATGACTTTCGTTATAGGTAAATCTTTTCTAGAATGAGATTCCAAAAAGAAACCAGTTTATTAGACAGAAGGGCAAAACTAATAATCATTGTCCTATCAACATATCATAACTTCTCATCTTGGGAGATCACTTGGAGATGCCGTACAGCTCTCACGTCTATGAGCGTGTCCGATGAGCTCTTGGTCGTCGGGACGAAGGATATGGCACGACGAGCTCGTTCACCATTCCGAAGCGCTGGGCCAATGTCCTGGAGGAAAAATTGTGATATTTGAAAACCATTTTTACAATAAAGGCAGGTAATACAAACATACTGCTTCATCGAATATTTAAAATGCCGGCTCCAGTGCTACACACTATTGCCGAGCTCGGAAATGTGGCCACGTGAATGCATAAACATTGCGTAGTTTGTATGAATGCTATTATTTACCACAATAACAAAGCAGCATTGTATGCCGAATCCACCAACTTCGACAACGGTCTGCGATAGTAAGGAGCCGGCAAAACATTCGATCGACCTTCTCATATAAAGCTTCGTCCAGCCGTATGTATGACTCATACAATATGCAAATATCCTACGGATATAATTATGTAGGTACATAATATTTAAATATAAATATGGATATGAAAGAGGGCGACGGTCACATATTCAATTCTTGTTTTTATTTCTCCATGTGTACAGAGTACCTACTAATTCCATGAGTTAAACAACAACAAATTTGATTTTGAACTTTGAGAAGAAAGAGCTAGTTTTTTTAAATAAATAAATCGTAACCCATTCAATCTTGTCTGTTTGACAAGTAATCAAGTCATTATCAAAATAATTCTTACACGTAGATGTACGTGTAGCGCTTTTGTCGTTATTTCAGTTTTTGATATCTTCTCTTGAGCTACCTTCAACTCTTCGTCTAATCGTTGCTTCTCCATTTCTAATTCTTTCAAACGTTTTTCTGCTTCTGTAATAAAGATATAAATAGAAGTCAAAGATGCTTGGGAAAAGATTTTGAGATTTTTATCAACTAATACATAATTTTGTAGAAATTAAAAGTAAATTGCAAACTTTTAGACGTGAATCTAACATTCGATTCGTATTACTTACTAACCTCTGAATTGTGCTTCCTTTTCAGCCTGTAACATTTCGAATTTCTTCCTTTTTAGTCTTTCTTCTTCTAACATTTTATGTTGCTCTTCTTGTAGTCTTTCTAATTCTTCCCTTCTTTCCCATTCTTCTGCTAAAACTCTGAAATAATTAATTATATATAAAATAATATGTAATTAGTACTTCGCAATCATAATTCAGCAATTAAGTAATCAACCGAAATACTGAATGTAACAATGACTAAAATGTTGTTGTAATGAACTTACCTAGCCTGTAATGCACGTACTATCTCTTCATCCCTTTTAGCTTGGATCTCTTCTTGAAGCAACTTCTCTAATTCCGTTTGAGTAATCTTCAGTTCTTCGAGTTTTTTATTATCTTGTTGCGCCATCTCAGCCAACTCCTGAAATAATGAAACTATTTTCATCTCTCCGCTAACTCTTCATTGCTTAATCAAAAACTTGAAGGAAATAAGTGAAAGAGTAAGAATATGAAGTTTATCTTCGTCACCTGCGCCTGCGCTTCAGCCGCTAGTCGCGCACGCACCTCGTGCTGCAGCCTCACCCGCGCCTCCCGCACCTCCTGCTCCCGCCGCGCCCCCGCACCGCGCCGGTATGCCCGCGCTCGTCTTTGGAAACTCTCCACTCCACCCGATAGTGAAGTGGCCTGGCGCACTGCTGATATCCACTGCAGGCGACTCCTGGAGTGCAATGATTAATATAGACATGAATTGATAATTGAGTGCCTTAAATGTCATAAATGTACTTGTCGATTGATTGTATTCGATTTTTTATCCGCCTCAACAATGATTCCAAACTTTATAGTTATACTTTAAAATATCTTTGTTTTTAATTAGTAACAGTACAGACAAACTGAATGGAATGGTGTTCACTTACTTATGGTCCTGAGTGCCAAACTCATAGGTCCTCTCAGGCGTAATGAGTTGGAACTTCTGGATTTTGCCCTCCCCAGCACAGGCCTCCACAGAGCAGTACTCATCGATATTGATCCGACCACACTGCTCCTTCTGCGATGAGCTCTTGTAGTACGTAAGCGCGCAAGGTTGTAGCACACACCAATACTCCCGCATTGTGGGAAGAAGGTAGCCTCGCTTGTATAGATAGCCCTAAAATTTCAAAAAATTGCTCATCAGCCATTTTGATGTCCTCTCACTGCTGAAGAACTAGTCTTTCTTAAGGGTGGTTAAGAAGGTGGGTCATGACACACCAAGGGGATCCAGTACGGATTGGTGAGACCTAAGTACACCCTGGCCCAACGCCATAGCAGCTATCGAAAAATTGAGTAGTTCAAGATAAACTTATGCAATCTCAATACCAATGGATATATTTTTCGGGTATCGGAAACTGCAAAAGTGATAAAATTACCTACTTATATTTATGTCTGTACTTTTAAAAGTTGATTCAGTAGACGTCACAGATTTATATTGGTAGACGTAGTTACTAATTACTTTACTTGACCACATTTCTTGCACAGATCTTAAAATAACTGTTAAAATTCTACGAATTATTTCACACTATATCCACTGTGAGTTCAATGAGTCACACTTCCTGTTTACACATTATCACTTGCCCATTGTACCGTGATAGGTTCGACGTTAAACAATGCTTTTTTGTTTCCTTGTATGCAATACTCAAACCTCAAGCAAAACCAGCTCATCTTGATGATACAGGCAACTCGTGCAGTTTGTTGAGGGGCAGCCATGATGGAAGTAACATAATTTACGCACATATGCCTTTTAAATACTTATTTAGTTAGTTGTCTTCATTCGATTAACGTAATATGGCAACATATGGCATGGCAATTTTATATAACGTTATAATGGCAACTGGGCAACTTATTTAACGTGAAGATAACATTGCTGTACTGAAATCATCATGAAAAGAAAAAAGTCATGGCATGAAATGATTTATTTACCAACCTTTTTGATAATGTCTTCAATAAATACATCGTATATTTCATCGACGGCTTCCACCAACGCTTTGCAATGTAGCTGCTGGTCGCAGTACTTGGCTTCTAACACAGCCAGGAACGCTGTCCACTTGAAGTGGCCGATGGAGGAGCCGAGAGCCTCCCAGTCTGCTGTGTCCCAGCGCATGCCAAGGCATAGCACCAACTGCTCCGCTACGATGCCCGCTTCTGAGGGTTGGAGGACTACCTAAAATCAATGTTTCATCGTCAATATATGATTTGCAACAATGAAATACAGTTGCAAGTGAAGTTGGACCTTGAGAAATGTAGATTTGATTAATATACCTTAAACATTGTTGTTAACATGTTAGGTACTTTACACAATTACTATATAGTAAACTAAGTACCTTGAGTATATTTATAAAACAAGTTATGTAAGACATAGTCACTTATACTCTGCTTATCCTGAACTAAAGTCAACGACCTCTCTAGACCTCATCCTGTGAATGACGTCTGGACAACATGTGGTGCTAATAGAATGATATTAACGTTAAGAGAGATCGGTTTAAACATTAATTGCTGACGTCATCATACTTGTAATTACGTTCCATCCATTACATTACAGATATGTTGAACAAATATGCTAACTGCTTTTCCTTATATAGGTATGTACCTACTACTCTTCGCTTCTATATGCACCATAATGTTTCTAAATTTGTTTTGTTTCTTCATTTTTATTAAGAGCTCCGACTAAAGATATTGCTTTTATTAAAACTTTTGTGCTAGAAATGACTTTTCCCACCGAAACATAATTTGGTTGTTATGATCTTGCCTTGGCATTCAAGAGACACTAAATTTAAATATACTTATTATATGTTGCACTGCAGCAAACTAGCGCAAGGTCTAACTTCCTACACGTCCAAAATTGCCTTTTTTGTGGTTTGGTATTGTTGACTTTTTATAGCGTAAAACGTGTTCTGTGATCACAAAATGCCAAACATTATATTTTGTTGTAAAAGGAGGACAAAAGGTGACTGAGGACCGTGCTATTATGTGAGTAGTGATATTTATGTGTTATTTATACTGTCGGCAAACAGTTCGTCAAGATTTGGCGGTTACGAGTTACGTAAAATTATTATTCCTTCCATGTGGTAATAAACAGCGCAAATACCAATCGATGCATACAAATTATGAAATGTCTGTCGATGTAGGAGCCAAAATGTACCTATGTCACATGCATATTATTAGGACAATATGCATAAGTAGTAACATTATGAAAAAAATAAAGCAAGTAGGTACAAGTAGGACACGTAAGTACATAGTTTGTGAAAAATTATAAACTTACCTAAACTTCTAATAACTTAACACATAAATGTGAAGACAGTATTCACATCATTTTAAGTATGAATACCACACCTTGTTAATACAATAAACATTTATGTAATAGTACTAACCACATAGCGTGCTGTGTCTTCAGCTTCCTGCACCAAGTCGGCCAGGAGGCAGTATATTCTGAACAGCTTGAAAACTGAATCATCGTCAAAGATCGGCTTCTCTCTGGAAAGCAGATTCTTGCGGCACACCAGCCAGCACACCTGAAAATAAACTTGTTAAACCTGGGAACTAGGACAGAAATAATTACATTTGAGAGCATAAATGCAAGCATAGGCCGATTGAAATCATCTCAACTTAATTTCCACAAGCTGTGTCAAACAACGTGGCGTGTGCAAGATTTCGGGTTAAAAAGCATATATTCTACCCACACACAAAATTATCAACAAGTGTTTTGTGATTGCGGCGAAAAGTAAGAGTTCAATTAGTTACTTGGAACGTTGCATTTGGAACAAAGCGTTCATTGTTATCGCGCCCCACATTACATTGCAGTTGGATTCGTTAGTTGTTATCACTATTAGTTACCACACCAATAACGTATGCGTTGCACTTGGCTGAAATACAATGAACAACACAATCATGTTGCTTTAGCTCATAGGTGTGTCTGTTAGATTATTCCTGAGATGTTATTACGATTCTATGGACATTGCCTTTGGACTATAAAGAATATTGTTGTATTGTACCAATTAATAACTTTAAAGTTGAGTTCGTAATATAACTCACTCAACTTTGAATTTATCCATTGTATTATGTGGATAAATCTCAAATAAGGGAATTGTTCAAAAAAGGGTTCACGTAGGCACATGCCTATATCTACGTGCCATCTACGTATCAAGGCCTAATAACACAGAACTTCTTCTACATAGAAGAAGTTCTGTGTTATTATTCCTTGAATAAAGGTACCTTAAAACCTTACTTGGATCAGTCTTTTCCAAATTAAGTAATCTTTTTATCTCTGATTTTACTAAAATTTTGCAAAAATGAATGTAACTGTGGAGGTTACATCATTGTAAAATTCCATTCTAATAAAACGAATTACGTCTGCTTCTGACCGATATCAAGGTCAAAACAATGCAGACACCGATTTCGCGCCAAATCTTAACTATAGTGTGATATATGATGTCAGAAATTTGATTGCATGTAGCTGCTTTAGTTCATCTCAAACGATCTTTATATAACTCGGTTTGTTTTAAAGTCATTGCTATTAGATCTCTCATGGTTCCGCATTTCATTACAGATTACTATTTGCTTCTGATGAAGGTAAGCATCGTGAGGAAACCTGAGCTCTAATTGATGTTTCAGCTATAGTCTGAAGACAGTGGTGATCCTGTCATTGTATTGTGTTCCATTGCACGCAATAAATACTTTGCCTTGCGACTGGTTAACTGCTCAAAAATATCATATGGTGTTAAGTCTACCATTGGTATATAAATAGTGATAAAGTTTCAAATAAATAAATGCGACCAAGAGCGATTACAAAAATACAAAAAAGGTGCAAATATCTAGATCTCCAGCTTACCTCGCTGATTTTCTTCTCATATTCCCTGATAACCGGCAGTGTTACAGTCTTCGGGAGGGAGCTGAACACCTCATGCTGAAGGTAATAGCGGAACTCGTCGAAACTCAACTCCTGGGATGACTTAAAATGGTCCAAGCCTTTCTCCACCCCGTACAAGTCGAGAAGTGTGCCAATGTTTGCTGTCAACACCTAATTTAAAAATCTGCTATTATTAACTTCGAAAGGTTATCACGTACATACGTAAGTAGCTTACAATGAGGTAAATTAATTGTTTTACATAGGTAGGTACTTATAATAAGCCATCAAGTTGCTTCATTTCGAATAGAAGTTGAAAAATTACTTCGTCCTTCAGAAGCCAATACGCCGCGTGGACTTGCCTTGAAAGCGTAATCATCGAGTAACTATCGCATAGACTAATATGTGGATACAACATAGTAATGTTATGTTCTATTACAATGTCGGTGTCGTAAGGTTTTACTTAGCATGACTCACTGCCGTTTGTACTATTGATGTTCGCTATACTATAGGTAAGTATGATGTCTACTATGCCATAGTGAATGACCTTACACCCACGACCGTCTGATGGCCGAATAGCATATGTTATTTTTTGATATTTTATGAACATTAGAGCATAATATACACCCTAAAACATTACTTTCCTCATTCAATAAGTTAAACTATAATTAAATCGTGTCGTGCTCTAACGCCTCTAACCCCAAAGTCAATAACATTGATGATCGCTTAGTAAGTACTTATAATTTAATTAAATTTTAATTATTATTCATGAAATAGCAGGCAGGCAAGTCCCCATTGGTCAAGGTCTCTAACCTGTTTTAATCCGATGGTTTAGCTTCGTAGATAAAAAGAGGTGTATTACCTACCTACACCTACAGGTACTTTTTTTTTAATATTTTTATTTCACATATAAAGAACAAATATATATAGTACATAATATAAGAACACTGACAAAAACCACAGAGGTTTGTCCACAGTGAGCATCAACGTCAGCAGTAGTATAAAATATTTTGTATTAATCACTTAACAGTAATATAGGAACCACGTACGTAGACCATAAACAAACAAGTACCTAGTAGTAAGTTGCAATCTAACACAATTGTTCGATAAAGTAGGACTTAAGTTTATTTTTAATATTTTTAGGAGTTAAGTCATTTTTTACAGAGGTGGGTAGTGCGTTAACTAATCTCGGAAGAAGATATCGCGCTGTCCTCTGCCCGTACGTATTGAGATCTGCGTCGCAAATTTGTACTATCCAATTATTTTTAATACGCTACTGCGATTTATTTCTGCGCTGTATTTGAAATTGATGGTAGGCGCATGCCTAACTAATTTTTTAAAAATAATAAATAAATATAATAGAAAAATAATAATTTTTATACTACTATTATACGGAAAAAGTATGTATTATTGCCGTAAAACACAACTACTGGGTACTTATTACAAATATTTACCAAAAACTCGATTCGAAAACTTCGAAAGTTAAAATTATTTTAATGGTTGTTCGAATTTAAACATCCAATTAGTGCTCAACCCGTTACCAAACTACATGTAAGAGTGATTTATATTACAATTTAATTGGAACATGCCCGTAAATAATTTATTCAACAAAATTGTCTTTCCAGAAAATATTCACGAAAAAATACTTGCAAGCATCAATATTTATGTAGGCTGATGCCGACGGCAATGTATGACCATTGCATAGTTTATATGAGTGTTTTTATTTACCGCAATGAAAAATCAGTAATGTATGCAGAATCCGCCAAAGTCAGGTGAGGGTAGTGTGGAGCCGTCATTACATAGTATTAATTCCAATTGTCATCGCGACAATCATCTATTTCGTTTTGTAAATTTAATAAAACGAATAAGGCATTTACGTATACAATCTCGGACAGGCTGGCGTCTGTCGTATTTCTATGCACAAATACATGCGCATAATCAAGCAAGACTCAATGCTGATTGACGTTCATTTTATCCTTACACAAACAACATAGCGACCGGAATTCTTATGATCAAGTTACCAGCTTGACTTTTAAAAGTTTAACAACAGTTACAATTTGGTATAAAATTCAGTAAATAAATTATGCTTTAAAGTCTGAAGAATTAAATTTCTAGCGAAATTACATATTATAAAAAGAGCTCCCCTGTGTGAACGCGATAAACTCAAAAACTACGTGGAGAATTTACCCCCTCCCGATCAGAAAATATAAATAGTTACGTCCAACAAAGCGAAACGTCTCATGAGCAATCTGCCAAGCTAGCTAATCCCGAGCGAAGCCGGGACGGGCCGTTAGTAATAATTATAGATGTGAAAGTGTGTTTGTCCTTCTTTTACATGAAAAAGGAGCATTCGAACGAAGTGATCTTTGTTATGGAGAGTTACATAGGCTGCTCTATGTAGAGTCGCAAGTAAAAGCTAGTATGCTATATGTACCTATGTATAAACAATATCAAAATAATGATACTCTTTCTACCTTTTACTTTACCCGACCCGCAGTGACTTGGCATTTAACATAACAGGAACAACACGTGGGAGAAAGTTGAGGCCAGTTATTATATATTGCATCTGCCATTTTAAGCTCTTACTAGCGAGCTTAATAAGCCACTGGAATGCGACAGCTGTTATTGTGAGATAATTAGATAAGAACAGTTAAATTTCAAATAAAGTTTCACAATTAGGTAATTAGACTATTAGAGATGAAATAGTTTCATGTATATTCCAATACAATAGGTACTTTTTCATTGTACAGCTGCATTTTTCAATCATACTTAATATATTTTGGAAGTATATATTAGTAACTATGAAGTCTCGACCGCTTTCAAAACTCTATTCTAGAATGTTAGGTATATGTTGCCCACATATAGGTATATGTGGGCACTTTTAGATGGACTACTTAAAAATTCAACTGAATAAATATATATAAAAAATATCACTTGCTTAAAAGAACAATTGAAGTAAGAACAATGAGGTTATTTGGAGCAACAGCACTCAAAAAAAAAGGAATTTAATAATATTTTTTTAGGTCATTAATTATTATGTAGGGTTGTGCACTTATTAGCATTCATAATTGGTTTATTTCTTTTGTCCTACTTGAAACATAAGACACGCGAATTAATTCAACTGAATATCCAAACATCACACACAAAAAATACCCATAGAAAAGACATACCTTTAATTTAGATTTATGCACTAAATCCTTATTCTGTAAAGAATCGAACGCATGCCATATGCAGTTAATCACATTTTTTAATAAAACAGACATTTTTCACTGACACTTAACATTCGTCACGTCCGATGATGACACATTAGAAGTTAAACCTCAACTTCGGAATAAAAAAAACACGTATTTGGTATTGAGTAATTCGCGTGCGTTGCTCACTCGTTTGTGTTTTGTACTGACAGTATTTTGCTCAACTCAGTCAGAAGTCAGTTGAACTTGTATGTAGCAATATATATGCAGAGCAATGATAACAGATATTCTCATGAGTACACATTCAGTAACGAATGCGTCAAAATTCTACTTTCCATTATCCGGATTTTTTAATGATTTTGAAAATTATGATGAGATGAAAAAGTTTTGGAATCGAGCTGGAAATGAACCCTCGATAGCTCATCACTGTCCCGGATAGACAGGGGCGTATGAATGCATAACAAAACTAATTATTAAAATAGTTAACTAGTTACGTATTTTTATTACAAGCTTTTATTTAACTTGCAATGTAACAATGTCAATATGTCTCAGGTGCTAATGAGATTAGCATCTTGCAACTTAATTTTGAAGCAGATATCTTCAACAGATTAAGCTGAAATTGTGTACACACGTTTAGTTTAGATGACAATATATGCATTATTATGATAAGCATGACTTGATCTTGGGAACTCCCATGATTTTTTGTCACACATCTCTCTAACAACGATAAAAGCTTGTGTCCAAAATGATATTTTTGTAAAAAAACTTCTTTTAATTTGAATCACAGGCGCCACATTCCATGGATCTTAAAAGGTAATCGTTCATCATCTGCATTACTCATCCTATATCTCTGCCCTCGAATATTTTCTCCTTATAAGCGACCTGACTCATTCACTAGGCCATGATATTTGAACATTATTTACAATGCAATTCCTATGTATATCTCCTACTCCGTTCTTTATAGCGTTCCGTTAGGAGTACTTTTTTATATAAATCATACAATTTTTGATCGCTACTATACGATAATAACGTGACATCTCTAATAATGTTTTGACACTTACGTAAATGTCACTTTAGCATCGTTAAGAAGCGAAATATCGAATAATTAAATAAATGTTAATAAAAGAGCGTGTTACTATTAGCGTTCATAGAAACGTATTCCTTCAAAATTAGGGAAGTGCCGGCCAAGAAACAAAGTCCCTCGTGTCACATCGGTCTGTATGCGATACACTCAAAAATAACCGATTTGATTTTTCTACGCTTTTTATTAATAGATAGATTTATCCGAACGAAGCCGGGACGGGCCGCTAGTGCATGGGAGCATGATACAGCCTTAGATGAAGCAAGACATTATATCTTGTTATGTATGTTTGCTTTGTTAACGCATAAAATCGACTACAAATAGTTATTAAAATACAATGCAGTACCTATTAGTTAGTAAGTAATAGCAATTTGACACAAAAGGAAGGGACTTGCAAAATCCTTGGACTAGACGAAGGTTGCATTATAGACGTGAAACTTGTCATATCCATAATTAGGCTGAGCCAAGACATGCAGATAGATGTTGGTTCTGTCGGAAGCGAGCCAAGGTTCCCCCATATTGGGCTGCGGCCACTTCCACAGGCTTAGCAAAGGTCCTCGATTTAACGTTTGTTTGTTAGAAAACTGTGCAGAAAGGTGTTGCTTGACCTTGATCTACGTTGCCTGAGTATAATTGCTACTTTCCGAATAGTTGCTGGTAATGGTGGCGGTTTCGTTGCGGTAAATAAATGCTCCTATACAAACTACGCAATGTTCTTGCATTTGTGTCGGCATCTGTCCGAGTTCGGGGATAGTGTGTCGCTGACATCATGCTATTGAATGTGAATTAGTATGGTACGTACTTCAATTGTAGTTTGATAGATGGCGCGCTATTAACGAAATTTAATCGTAGAAAAAGTATTAAGTATATTATTTGAAAAATTAAATAATATTTTCTTTTTGCTGGCTCTACAATGTCGTCGAATAGTTTGCCAAACATTGCTGATTTTTTATTGCGGTAAATATAAACCCTCATACTAACTATGCAATGTTCTCGCATTTGCATTCGCCTCAGCATGTGTCTGAGTCCGGCGACAGTGTGGGCCTGGCATTGCAATGGTTTGTGTTTGCAATGGTCTGCTGCTGTCGCGTCGTGTTAAAAGTAGAAAAATAGACGCCTTTTTTGCCTTTTGCCACGTTGTCTCCTCAATGCCTCATATATAAGAAGTAATTCTAAAAGCGTGTTCCCACTGCTCAGTCGTGCTCCGTTGCGACGACGCAGCACGTCGTAGCTCCGTCGTGTGCTCTGTTATTTTCTATAGGGTTTGACACTGACATGTGTTGACGTACGTCAAAATTTGACGGAGAGCTTCGCAGTGCAACTCTAAAGTATTTTTTAGATTCTCCCACAAGTAGCTATAAATTTTAAACTTACACGACAAAATCAATTTTAAAGACAAAATATTATATTTTAAAATTAAAATAGGACAGAAGAATTTTTATATAAATCGGAGATATTATATATATATACATATTGAAGTATACTAAATAACATCAATTACTTGCGAATGATTTAAACAATAAAACTAATCAAAAAATTAAATACTTACCGAGCTAAATAAGACAAGTATGTATTAAGTACTAAAGGTGATTAACAAATGAATGACGCAGATTTTTTCTTGTATACTTAGCAGCAAGGGTCGTGCAGCTACCATGATGCCTACGACGATGCTACGCCAGGGTGGCTACGACTACGACACGATGCTACAGACCGCGCCATGAAAGAAGGGACTTCTTGCAGACATGGCGCCACTGTCGCTCAAAGCAACAACGTAGCCTATTTGTTATCGTTGGTTCTGCATATCGCCGCGGGATTTCTTAGGTGGCCCTCTCTAACTCCGAATGGCCTATAAACTATCTTAGTATGGCATTATAATTACCTACTTATACCTATCTGTAGCATTTTACATTACATGCTCTATGTTTAGAATAAAATCGGGTGTGTAATAAATATTATATACGCTTGGTTCAGTTAAGTATTTATCTTTGTTTCATGACAAAACAAAAGGTATCAAGGTATCATACTCTCAATAAATACTCTTGCCCAGAGATACACCGTCTTGTAAGATTTATTAAATAATGTATGTTTACTTATACATATTTTTATCCTTCGTTGGTTTTATCAGTTCTTAGTCCATACTTACGTCACAAATATAAAGGACTTGACTTCAGGTGACTACTCTGATTATGATTGATATGTATTATTGCATACAGATTGCATGCCCAAAACATCTACGTATTGTTTTTCAGAGACAATAAATACTAAATAGTATTTTATTAGTACCTGTGGTCGCTTGGTCTGACAGTACAATAAAATATTTATATACCAGCAGTGGACGGGAAATCCATTAATTTTCTTAAAATGCCTTTGACTCAAGATTTACTTCATCTATATCTAATAATAAAAAATCTAAATAAAATAGGTGTTTACTGTTTAGTGGCTCTTACAGTCCTCGAATGAGTGAGTCCAGTCTACGGACAGGAAGCGTGGCGGGCGCACGCCACCACTCACGACTGACGACGCTCGTCTTATCTCTTATCACTATGATCATAGACTAGTACATCGAATTACCTCACGAGTAACCTGATAAACGACACTCATGATAAACGTCCCAACATGATTTCATTATTATTTATTTATCGGTGATTCGGTACTTTCCGCAATAACAAAATGCTCCAATTTTGTGCGTCTAGTGTGAATTTATTTTATTAATTTAATAAACTATGTATAAAAAGCTGAAAATGGGTGGAAAACTTTTTGCGTTTATGACAAATGTGTTAATCATATCGTTTGTGAGATGTGAGCCGTGTTCAAGACAGCAGAGTGTTAACGTTACAAGCGGTGATCTTCAGGACGGCGATTCCATTCTACACGAAGGAACAGTGTATAAATCTGAACAATGGTACGAAGTTGTAGAAGACGGTATTGTGTCCCGATTGGGATGCCCGTGTCTCGACCGGGTGTGCATAAAGAAATGCTGCAAACAGAACTATATGTACATAAACAACTCCTGTCAAGCGATTACACACGAATCCCTACGCTTCTTCAGCCCGAATGTTTATAAAGGAAAGGACCTGTTGAATATCACTGCGCATCTACATTTTTTCTATTTATATGAACTACAGTGTTCTAAATATCTAATCGACCCTCCCATTGACTTAGAGGAATTGTATATTCAAGAGGTACGTATCCAAGAAACATAATATTAGAAAATATTGCCTAGTCTTGACAATAGTAGTTACTGAGCTAGTTACTGGTTACAATATTATTTTTTTATATAACATTTTAGTCAACTATCCATTTTTCAATAGTTTATTGCAAAACTTTATCGATATAGTGTTAGATTTTATGACAAAAGCATCTGGCATGACTATTACAACTACCTATACCGCTTCTATTGGTAAGTTATTGCATACAAACTAGTGAACTGTCGTATCATAACGACATCATATCTACTCAATTCGTTAGAGCCGGTTTTTATACTTGTAAATAAACATATATTGGTATGCAAATATTAAATGATAATATTCTTTGTTATTTGTTCCAAAAATAAATAATGACACACCAGGTTTTTAACAACAAAACAAAGATAGCCTTTGTTGTATTTTGTTATCAAGCAAATCCTTATCGAGTCAATCCTACGAATTTAGAAAAAAGACATCTCATTGGACATTTAAGAAATATTAACGTCAATGAATCATAAGACATTACACCTACTTATATCAAATTAATTACACCAAGTATATAAGTTAAAGTAATCGCAGAGTCTGTTCACAAAGAATTCAATGCTAACATTTATTGACATTTTTTTTACTTAAAGTTTTAATTGTTGCCAAATTTCATACCTTTCGCACCACAACCTTTAATATACTTATTATAGGTTGTGGTGTGTGTTGTGGTATTCAGTTGTTGTCTGTTTGTCAAGATATTTCATAGTCGAAAAATCTTTCGACCGTAGATGATGCATATTTTTATTAATCGCACCACAACCTTTAATACACTTATTAAGATTTTTCGACTACGAAATATCTTGACAAACAGACAACAACTGAATTTTCATATATATAGCATATAATTTCATTACATGAAAGCATTTCAAATGCAAGTTTCTCTACGTTACACATTCATTAGTTTCATGATCATGACATGCAGCAAAAATATGGATGGTACTCTTATTAAAATTCACTTTATTATAACGTCTTTATGGTTAGTGTCTGGGCGCCTCATATTACTACTGGTAGGTAACTAGTAAGTCTGATATTAAGGACAACAAAGAGAATAAGAGAAAAATCCGCGTGAGTTTTTAAACACCAAATTTTTACAACGCAATGGTAATTATGAACGCACCTTTATCCCAAACTCGTAAACATGACCAAACAATGTGCAATTCAGTTAAAATGCGTGTTTGGGATTCCGAGATGACGTCTAATACAACAATTCCAACAAAATTCCATTTTTGACATTTAATCTTCCTATAGATTTCTTTCGATACATAGGTCGCTCAAATCTGCTGCGATAGTTTGGCACCTTGTACAATTTATTATGGCACCTATTTAATATAATGGAGCATGGACAGATCGTAAAGTTACCGTAATGTTTATGTCCCCCGCGGCGCCCAACGTCCACATCTGTCTATTGACTGTGCTATAGCCGAAACAAAACACCGGAATAAGTGTTTTGTAACGGCACGTACATAATGAAGCAAATGATATAATATGCTATCTTCATCCGTGCGTTTTCCCTATTTGGTCTAAATTTTCAGTTTACTTAAAAAAATGTCAGTACTCACGCCACAGTTAACACCTGAAGGTGAGAGAGAGAGAGAGAAAATCGAACAATATTACCTAGGTACACATTGATCTCATTTATCAATTTGCTGAATATGCAATATTAGGATATAAAAAAATGTCTGCGATATAATTTAGGAGTTAGTAGTTTATTTTTGTTCATACTACAGTCTTTTTAACGCTAAGGTAATTATGAACACACCTTTATCCCAAACTCGTAAACGTGACCAAACAATGCCTAATTCAGTTAAAATGCGTGTTTTGGGGTGGTCCGTCCGAGATGACGTCAAGAAATGCAAACAATTAGTGTTAAGTAATTTAAAATGAATCACCGAACCTGTTGGCTCTGTGGACTTCTCCGCAAGGTTACATACATAGTGTCCTTTGTCTGGCAGATAGTGTTATCCATCACTTGTGGCATAATCCTTTTAAACTGTATGGGAAAATCACTTTAATTAGTCATTGTCATGAGGTGACAACCACTACTGAACTTTCTATTTTATCCGCTCAAACTATCGCTGGTTGAGTGAAAAAGATCCCTTCATGTAATAATTCATGTAATACTTTAGCATGTGTTCTTTGTACAATAAAGATATTACAATCAGCAAATTTTGATTTAATAGTTTTAGGACTAAAGTTTGAAAAATCACAATCTTCAAGTTCCGAAAGTCTTGGCTCTGTTTACCCGTAAGGGATACAGACGTTACGTCACTGAATCTTTTGCGTATAAAGATACGAGTATATATTTCCCTACATTTTCATTTTTTGTTTTTTTTTTCTAAATAAAATACAAAATATGTGCGGCGCGTGCATTTAGGCGCTCCAAAATATGTACAGTACACATTCCGAATTTCTAGGACAAGTCAAGAATAATTACAAAACTTATGAATATACTGATTACGAATGACTAACTAATTTTATTAATATACCTAACTGATTTCCTCTCAGATTTTGAGATGATTTATTATATATACTCGTATTTATTATATACTTAACTGTCAATGAGAGCCGTATCTACCTAGGGTTGATTCAAATAATCATTTTGTATCTACGATTGATCCTTTAGCTTTGATCTGCTGGACCGACTTCCCATCACGTCTAGTGTATCGTAGTCAAAGAACTTTAAATAAAAGGGCTTTGCCTCTGGTACTGTAGAAATCAGATTTGAAATATTATTTCTTATTATTGTTAAAAACTATATTTCATAAAATTACAAAAAAGGTATCTGCAAATCGTAGACGCTATTTGGCATTCTCTACCATTCAGCCATTTCTTTATATGATAGACATATTTTTGAGGAAGGCAACGAATCCGCAGGTCAAATATTAAGTTTAAAATAAGTTAGAAAACATATGAACGAATACTCATGCATGAGTACGTGAGCAAACAATACCTAACCACAGCGAGACCACAACTCTTCAATCAATATTTAGTTAATGTTCACAAACGCATATTTAGTTTCCGAGAATGCTCGTAAAATGAATTACAGTACAGAGTTTAATCCCTGCTCTCTTGGTTTAAGCTCAAATATGTATTTTAATGTAAAACATAAACAAAAAGACATCATGCACTCATAATCGTGAAAGATATAGGTAATACCTTTCAAATTAATTCTACTTGCCGGTTTGAAAATATGCATTGCAACAATATTTTATAAATATCTAAGAGTTTATTGAATAATAAAGTTTTCAATTCAACCTTTGTCATGTTCACAATATGCAACTAACTATTGTGAAACTAACCTCGTAACCGCAGTACATTCTTTTTTCTGTCAACAAAACTTTTTTTTTTCTAAAATCAAAAATTTTCCAAATATAGCTAAGAACACTCTCGATTAAATTATATTTCAAATAAAAAAAAATTGATCAAAATCGGTTCAGTTCGTTTGGCTACTAGGCTACTACGATGCCACAGGCAGATACGCACATTAAACTTATGACTCCCCTCCTTCTGTCGTCGGGGTTTAAAAAAATAGTTAACTGATTTTCAGTAATTCATACCTTCTATCCATATTATGTGACAATTATAGAAATGTGAAACAGCATGATATGGATATACATAGTGAAGATTATTTTTTTTTTCTATTTTGTAGTTGTATTTATGTTGGAATGTCATTATGAAACTCAAACACACACTGGTTGTAGCCTGCGGCAGAGTCGTATTAAGTACTATATAGGTGTAGCATAATAAATGATATTGCACGTCTAACTTATTGCAGTATTATGACTGCATCGTAATTCAAGAAACTACCGTTATAAACTAACCATACTGCTCGTGCGTCCAAGAGAAAATAAACAAGTACATAAACATACTTTATATATCATGCATGTTGTTATGCATAAATCACGAAAATGTATTAATTATTAACCAATAAATAGTTAACTTGCTGTTGCCCGTAAGTTCGACCGCGGTACCATATGTTAAAACTCGGGTCATTAACTATTCCAAATTTCATCTAAATAAATTGGTCCAAAGACTAGCGACTCAGCCACGAAAACACGATAGATATACAGAAAGATAAACTTTCGCATTTATAACATACCACTCTCGGTTAAATTGCCTCTCGAACAAGTTTGAGAGCTGCGATGCACAAATATATCGTTAACAAATACACAGAAAATTCTCTATTTGCGTTGTAGGTTCAAAAGGATCAAAACCTTTCACAGGTGTTTTCCATGTTACCTGACTGGAATACGCAACCCACAACGCAACAGAATTATTTAAAAAATACGTACGAACACACTAAACGTTTCGCGTTTTGTTATGAAGCTAGATATAACCATATACATGTACAAACTAAAACGACTGCTACTTCGTATGTTTAAAATAAATAAACATTAAAACTTAAAACAATGGTAACTATTTACTGAAATTTCAAGAAATACATTTCCTTAGGTTTATTTATTCTTAGTGATTTAAATCACACAAATACCAGACTTCGACATTTGCAAATGGTAAAGTAAAACCAACGTGTTTCAACACTAAATATTGTTATGGGGAATGCTAATAAATACACTGGGTGGCACGAAAATTTGGCCAACACACGATTTTCATAAACATACCTACTTTATTTACGAATTCAAAACTAAAATTGACGCTTGCATTTACGTAATTTATTTTTAGAAATTCGTCAGTAATAAAAATATGGGCAATTTATAATATTAAAATCAATTAAATATTTTTAAATGGAAATATGTTATTTTTATTATAAAAAAATATTGGTGCAATGTATAATTAGTAATAGAATAAAAATATGAAAAAAGAAATCTCATTTATCTGTATATTGAACGGATTTTGATGAAACTTTTTTACTCTATAGTCAGTCATAACAACGCGAATGAAGTCGCGGGCATCAGCTAATCGTACAATACAAAGTTAAATGATAATGACCAAAATCCGTGTCGCCGAGTGTACTTGGTCAGAAACAGTGGATTATAGTATCTATTGTTTATTATTTCAAACGGCTTGTTATTCCTGCGCTTGTGGTTCCATGAGAACTCCCATATGCTAAAAATTTTAATACGTAATTATAAAATCATAGCTTGTTTTAATTTCAATACGGTTTTAAATTTCTTATATGCTATGAATTTTTTTAGACAAATTTATATAAACAACGAAAACGTATATATGTTATGTAACTATTATATAATGTCAATGAAAAATGTCAAAACATTTGATTTTTACTCGTCTAGTCCAATCAAACTAGGTAGGGATTCTTTTAGCGCTGGCGCATATTGCTTTAGTGTGATCACTGTTATGGATGTTATATAAAGTTTCAATAAATAAATAAATGTTGTAGCCACCCTCCCTCGTAGGGGTCTACGAGTCACTAGACTCGTAGACACCTACCGTGTAGTCTTTGCAGAATTTCGTAGTTCGTAGCTCAGCCCCGTAGCCGATACAAAGGGTGGCTACACAACTGAGCTACGGATGTTGCGAAGCACAATATTTTTAACTGTATTTTGAAATTATTTTTTCTAGCAGCGCCCCGGGGCTTTGCTCCCTTAGAAATTTCGGTACAATAAGTGAATATGTGTTACTCCAAGTTATATTCTACCCGTGTACCAAATTTCAAAACTATCCGTTCAGTAAATTTAGTGTGAATTTTAGGATGACCAATTTAATTTATCATTAATAATATTTTATAAATAATATTTTAAATGCGAAAGTTTGTAAGGATGTTTGTGCATATGTATGTATATTACTCTTTCACGCACCCTTTCACTTTCTTTTCTTTATATATATATATGCTAGGTTTATATTAGTTACTGAGAGATAAGTTTTACTTAGTGCAATATTGATTGATTAAACGATGTTTTATGTATACACTAAAAACACTATAAGTACATAATTATACTACCACGTGTTATAGTACCATATTATCACACCACTTATTCCGATATTTTGTTATAAGTATTTCAAAAATCTGCAATATTCTCCAACACGGACTACGCAGGTCATGTCAATGAATTATTGTGTACACAATAAATCAACTTTATTGCATTGGAAAAATGTTAATCTATATACCTACCGTGTGAGATACGTAGGCATACCGGAATTTTAACGTACACACAGGCTTCGTCTATCTATATCTACGTGTGAGCTATGTCTCTACATAGGAGATATTATAGAATCAATACTTACTAATATTACAAATGCGAAAAATTACTAATATTACAAGGGATAATTGACATAGACTCCCTATTCCAGAACGGAACCCTATTGGAGTACAGCCTAGTCCACGAGAAGTCACAATGGGTCGCGCCGTCAGAGTACTGCGCAGACATGATGATGGAGGACGGAGTGGAGTCGCTGCGGATGGTGGCGGTGGTCTGCTATCAGAACGTCAACAGTACTGACGACAGCCAAGTGCTGTATATCTCTTATGCTGTCGGTACGTTCTAAAATTAAAAACGTTTTATTTTTTATTTTTTGTTAGTGACTTCATGTTTATAATCTTGCTTTTGTTTATAACATCCTAGTTTTCCGAAGAAATAAAAGTTTATGTGCCTAAAAATATAAATAAAAAGGATTGTCCATATATTTAGAAAATGAATCTCATGATCCTGATTTTCTGACATTTTCACATTTTCTATGATTTTCGAGAATGAAAGAGATTTGTTTTGTCTGTATCTTCTTGTAACGCAGTGAGTAGATGTTTGACATTGTAGAAAATCAAAACTTACCAACTCTAAAGAAATGCTAAAAACGTAATTAATTATTTAGTTCTTCACTTCTTAATAGGTCTCCTACTGTCCGTGCCGTTCCTGCTGGCCACCTTCATGGTATACGCCTTCATCCCTGAGCTGCGGAACCTTCACGGCATGTGTCTGATGGCCTACTGTTCAGGCCTCATCGTAGCTTATGTCTTCTTAGCCTACCTGAAGATGCACTCTGGAGAAGACGGCGATGATACCATGACCAGTTGCATAGTAATCGGTGAGTTCTTGCCACTTTTAATTTCTGAGAAAAAATAAATTCATTGTGTACTATATGATGTGGATGTACCTTTATTTTACAAAATACACTTATGCAAAATAAATGCATAGGATAACCTATGTATTCATTTTCTGTATACCTTTATGTAAGAATTAAAAAATATCGCTGCCTTCCGTAATTTTACTATTCTTAGTAAGTATAGGTTATTTTTTTATATAAGTATTAATAAATAAATATTGTCGTATATATCTATAAATTAATTATGATTAGGCTTAATAGGCCAATCTAGTCTGGACAGATTTATTTCTTAATCTTGTAAAATTAGAGGATTTGTTTCATTTGGTATGGTATGTAGGATAGCCGGGAACATGGCAAATAAATTTAGAGGTTCATTGGACATATTTGAAATTGTCAACTATTCCCGCGTTTCAGAAGTGAAATATACACGTAGATTTACTTGAATTTTTTAATAACGAGTGTTATGCAATGAATAAGCGTGATGATAAACAATTATTCATTATAATAGAGATAAATTAAATAATAAAACGTACTTACATTTCAACAGCGTTTATTCTCTCTGACCATCGAGGACTGATCGTTCACAAAATTAGCGGCAAAAATCTCACCGGTCATAACAACTACTTTTTAAAATATATTTACACAATGCGATCAGTCCGTATTAATCATACAATTAATATAGTATTTATTTATTTATTTATGTATTAATACAATATTTATTTATTGTTTCTAACAGTCGGCCGTCCTGCATATGTGGCGCGACCTCGGGCCCAAAATATTATAGAAATACCTTCAAATTAACAATAAAGCCCAATCGTAGATAATTACAATTCAATAAGTATTATTAGTAAATTAATTTTCAATGAATATAATATTAAATAACTCCAATTTAAATACATTTTATCTACTTATACAAACAATTGTCAGTTAATTCTAAATATATATATGATATATTTAGTATTTTATCACCAATAACCATTTGTAATAAAAACTTGAAATCCAAATTGTGGACTTAACTTTTTATGTTATTCCATACATTTATTTATAATTCAATACCAATAGTAACAAGCATCATATTTTGTATACCATCAATTGGTAACAAACCTCCTATCTTGAATACTATGGCAACAAATATCATATTTTGTAACAAACATTATCTTAAATGTCAACACATTTAATACGCTTGTATTAAATGTATATAGGTAAATACATTCAGGTAGTATGTATTGTTTCATTGCATTAAAATAATTATATTATCTTATTTCCATAGGCATACCATAAGAAATGTTGTATTCTTTATTACATATATTAATCCTAAAGCTATAATTAATGTACATATTATTGTGTGCTAAGTATAATCACATCCAAATGTTGTGTCCTTATTCACTATGTTCGCTGGTCTCACTAGAGGACTGATCATGCGGTCTTTGAAAGTTTAACCACGGCTTTATTTTATCTATAGCTACAACAGCAGAATAACGTCTGTTTCCCTTCCGTGTCAAAGGAGTATCTTCGATTTCGTAGCGGTCATAATCGTATATTTTAATTATCCTGTAGGGGCCCTGATATTTTGGAATGAGTTTCTTACTTTGGCCAGTTGCAGAAACCTGTCTTTCGACACTAACCAAGTCCCCCAAATTATATTTTATAGGTCGGCAACGTTTTTTGTCGTATGTAGATTGTTGCAGTTTTTGGTTAATTTTAACATAAGTGTCGATATTATTTCGGATTTCTTTACGATTATCATTGAATCGTTCATCATTCACCTCTTCAGAAAGTTGAGACACTATTTTACTCTCACTAGCACCCGTAAGCCTAGTTCCAAAAAGGGCTTGTGAAGGTGTGCAATTTATTCCTTTATTAAATGTATTGTTTAGTCCCCATTGCACATCAGATAGGTGTACATCCCATTGATTATCATCAGTACCAACGCATTTAGCGGTGAGAGAGTCTAAAATGGTTCTATTATATCTCTCTACCTGTCCATTGGCTCTGGGGGTTGCTACAGCATTTAAGATATGAATTATATTTTTTTCTTTAATAAAGCTTTTAAAAGCTTCACTCGTGAATGAAGTGCCCCTATCAGATATTATACGTCGCGGTACACCGAATACCGCAAAATATTCACGAAGAACTTGGACTGAAATACTGGATTTAGTACTCTTAACCGGTTTAAGATAAATATAACGGGTGTACGCATCTATCAAAACTAAAACATGCATATTGCCCTTTTTACTGCGCACAAATGGGCCGATATGGTCCATGTGGACTGTATCAAATGGAATATCAATTTTTTTTATAGGATGGAGAAAACCTTGACGTTTACCCCCCAAAGATTTCGCATATGCACATTCTAGGCAGGATTTAACGTATTTCGTTACAAAGTTGCGCATTCTATTAAACCAATAATTGGATTGAATCTTTTCTAAAGTTTTCTCTACTGAGAAATGACCTATATCATCATGGTTCTGCTGGACAATCTGCCAACGGACTCCCTTTGGCACTACCCACTTATCTCCACTACTCGTTACTCTGAACAATCTGCCATTTTTCACCTTGAAGTTTGATTTAATGTCTATTACATTATCGAGCTCTGGATCAGTCAAAATACCTATCATCTTTTGAATCTCACTGTCTGCCTGTTGCACGGTTAGTAACCAATCAACAGCACCAACATGAAATACATCACATTCTGTTGAGTCGGAAGTGTTGGGGATAGGATTCCGGCTAAGTGCATCCACATGAGCCATGGAGCGGCCTGGTCTGTACTCTATACTGAAATCATACTCTTGCATCTGTTCCCACCATCGAGCTACTCGAGGTATCATATCTCGTTTCTGAAATGTAGCCCTTAATGAGTTACAATCGGTAATTATTTTAAAAGGGATCCCTACTAAGTATACCCGAAATTTCCGGAGCGACGATACAACAGCTAATGTCTCTAAATCGTAGGACGAATAATTTTGTTCTTCTGGAGTCGTCTGACGACTAAAATAAGCAACAGACTGCAATTTATTATCATCCCTTTTTTGTAAAAGAATGCCTCCCAGTCCTATTTTGCAGGCATCAGTGTGGAGCTCTGTTTCTGCATTAGGGTCATATAATGCTAAGGTAGGTTTTTCTACAAGGGTCTTTTGAAGTGATTTAAAGGCACTATTTTGTGCAGTGCTCCAATTCCATACAGCGTCCTTTTTTAAAAGTTGTGTTAGTGGCTTTGCGATAATTGAAAAATTTGGAACAAATCTGCGAAAGAAGCTTGACAGCCCAAGAAACTGACGCAAACTATGTTGATCATGAGGAGTCGGAAATTTTTCTATTGCTTCTACTTTACGTGAGCCAGGTTGAATACCAGTAGCTGATACTTCAAATCCCAAATAGGCTACTTTCCGGCTAAAGAAAACACATTTTGATAGTTTAAGCGTAAGTCCAGCTTCTAAGAATAACGCCAATATTGTCTCCAGCCGTTCTAAGCCTTGAGTTATATCTCTAGCCGGTATTATAACGTCATCTAAATAAGCTAACGCCTCTTTATGACGCAATGATCCCAAGACCTTATTCATTGTCCGTTGAAAAGTAGCTGGGGCATTCGCAAGACCAAAGGGCATTCGGTTAAACTCAAAATGTCCATCTGGTGTAACGAACGCTGTTTTAAATTTATCTGCTTCCCTAATAGGCACTTGATAGTAACCCGATGCGAGATCGAGTGTTGTATAATAATTATTCCCAGCTAAACTATCCAACTGATCATCGATTAATGGCATTGGGTAATTTTCTTTTACTGACTTTTTATTCAATGCCCGGTAATCAATGCATAGCCGAAATTCCCCTGATTTTTTTCTCACTAAAACAATTGGACTTGCGTACGGAGATACTGAATGACGTATAATATCATTCTCCAATAAATCTTCTATCATATCCCTTACCACTTCTTTCTCTTTTACCGCTAGCCTATAAGGTCTATACACGACAGGATCATTATCATTTAATGTAATAGTCATTTCATCCACTGTAGTTTTACCCAACTCGGACATATTATTAGCAATACACTGTCTATACTTATTTAATAAATTAAGTAGCTTCATTTTATCTACCGAGGTTAGGTCATCGCCCACTTTTATATCAGTATCAGTAATAGGTGCAAACTTTGGATTTTGTAGTATTGTGGAGGTGGTAAGTACTTCTAGTGGTTTGGTTATAGTTAACTCTAAAGCGGCACGTCCGCGCGCAACTAGAAAATCTTTATGTAATGTCAATGGAGTCTCGTGTAAATTATTTAATACAATAGTGCCTGTACTTTCGTTAAATGTGAAGAGTCCAGATAGTACTGAATATTTAATTCCTGATTTGAATCTAACATCTCCCTCAATGAAAAGGTCGCCGCAAAAATATTGTCCAGTATAAACTTCAATTGCTGTTAAACCTGATACTTGAACATCATTTTTGCAAAATATTTTTATTTTATTTGTATCATAGCTAACATTAGGTAATTGAGTTATTTCCAAATTATCACTTGTCTTACAAATCAATATGTGAGGTTGTTCAGTAAATGATTGTCCTATAAGTAACGGCATATGCATTACATCATCAGGAACTACAAATATGTCTATATCAGCTTGCACATCATCAATTACTACCTTAACGCGTATTTTACCTAGTGCTTTAACTATCGAATTACCAAAGCCTCTCAGAGTTGGTAAATCATCGGTATCAAGATCGTTGTTTAGAAATTTAGATTCTGATAGTTTAATCATTGAACATTCACTGCCTAAATCTATAAAAGCTTCCATCAGATTGTTGTTAATTTTCACATTTTTAAAATATTTGCCATTGATAGTATCTGTCTTATCTACTTTCATAACTACTTTCTGGGTGTTTGGCAGTCGGGAAAAACATTGTTCGGTCTCGTGACCGATTTTCAAACACCTACCGCATTTCTTTACTGGTTGAGTACATTTAGATGAAACATGACCTTCTTCTTTGCAATTATAACATTTGACTTTGTGAGAAGACTGCGGGTTATCATTTTTATTATTAACCTGATTCTTGCTGCTAATCCTGCGGTCATTGTTGGTCTTAACATATCGAGAATTTCTCAAATATGATAATAATTTATTAGGGTCGTCATATTGTACAGCCTCAGCACCTAATCGAACTGACCGATCGTCAATGCCGTGTAGTATGCACTCTACAGCTCGTTTACCCGTTATACCACATCTATTAATTAATATTATTTTGTTATAGTAATAGTCCTCTAATGAGTCCCCAAAACGCGCCCGTTTAGCCAACATGTCACTTAACATTTGACCATAATTCTCATCGGACGGAAAAGCAGCCTGTAACTTCTCTTGCCACTCTTTCCATGTAAACAGAACTGAAGAGAGACCTTCGTACCACCGTTGAGCAACGCCGCGCAATTTTGGTAGGGCGAAATGTATTGTCTGTTTTTCTGACCAATTATATATAGTGGCAGATTCATTCACTTTGTGAATCCACATTGTCATCGTCTGTCCTTTATGTGAAGGATCAAATTCGGGTATGGTATTGTGAATAGAGTTTAACTTATCAAAAGAATCTTTAGGTAAAATGGATTTCATTACGTTAACCAACTTAGTGAAGTTATCTTCGGCAGAATTTGCAACATTAATATTACAATACTCATTTGAACGCTCTTGAGCGTTATTACAAGATCCGTTATTTGAATGGTAGTATGAATCCTGAACCAAACTTTTGTGTGACCCTCTTACCATCCGTTCTTGAGATTGATAGTCTGAAATATCTCTAGATTTTCTACGCAAATTACTACGGGACCGGTCACGGTCACACATGCGGTTTGATGTAGGGTCCATACATGACCGGTCTGATCGTCCCGTGCGACTGTATGACCGACGTTGATAACAAGACGTACCACCATGGCGCGGCGAGGCTCCGTGGCTCGCAGCAGCACTGCGACGCGGCGAGGCTCCGCGGCTCGCAGCAGCACTGCGACGTGGCGAGGCTCCGCGGCTCGCAGCAGCACTGCGACGCGGCGAGGCTCCGCGGCTCGCAGCAGCACTGCGACGCGGCGAGGCTCCGCGGCTCGCAGCAGCACTGCGACGCGGCGAGGCTCCGCGGCTCGCAGCAGCACTGCGACGCGGCGAGGCTCCGCGGCTCGCAGCAGCACTGCGACGCGGCGAGGCTCCGCGGCTCGCAGCAGCACTGCGACGTGGCGAGGCTCCGCGGCTCGCAGCAGCACTGCGACGCGGCGAGGCTCCGCGGCTCGCAGCAGCACTGCGACGCGGCGAGGCTCCGCGGCTCGCAGTAGCGCAGCGACGCGGCGAGGCTCCGCGGCTCGCAGTAGCGCAGCGACGCGGCGAGGCTCCGCGGCTCGCAGCAGCACTGCGACGCGGCGAGGCTCCGCGGCTCGCAGTAGCGCAGCGACGCGGCGAGGCTCCGCGGCTCGCAGTAGCGCAGTGACGCGGCGAGGCTCCGCGGCTCGCAGTAGCGCAGCGACGCGGCGAGGCTCCGCGGCTCGCAGTAGCGCAGCGACGCGGCGAGGCTCCGCGGCTCGCAGTAGCGCAGCGACGCGGCGAGGCTCCGCGGCTCGCAGTAGCGCAGCGACGCGGCGAGGCTCCGCGGCTCGCAGTAGCGCAGCGACGCGGCGAGGCTCGGTGACTCGGTGCAGCCCAAGGCCACGGCGAAACATCACGGCTCGGAATAGCTCTGTAGACCTTGTCGTCATCAGGGTCAGGTGTACATAGAACCCGCTCAGAAATTCCTCGTTCGGTTGAATTTTCCATGATGCCACTGCAAAAAAAAAAATTACAAACCCAGCACAATAAATGTTTTTTTTTTTTTTAATTGTTTAATTCGTACATTTTATTCCTTTTATATAATCTTCTTTCTTCTTCCTTTTATATAATTAATAATACTTTATTTGCATTGATATATAATATTAGATATTGCTAAAACTACCATGCTACTTGAAAATAATTACTAAATACTACTAAAATTTGTATGGCAACAAAACTTCTTGGTAGTAATTTTTATCTGTGGTATTTTATTGTAAAACGAACATAAATAAAAAATATCACAGAGAAAAACTCGTTACAATGTTTTAAATAAAATGCGCACTTTTCAAACAAACGTGCACACACAACATAGGAAATCAAAATATGAATAATTGTATAATAATATTCGTATAAATATATATTAAACATCTACTACACCACCGATGGTATACATGCATAGAATAAAAGAGATTGCGTATTGCAATAACAAAGTTGTATTTCTGCATTTTCGCTATTTTATGTCGTCGCGTCTATGAAATATGCGAACATTTAAATTGCTTAGATATATCTTCTATAAAATGTTATAATAATATGAGATTATTATGAATTGTAAAAATAAAAATGCATACACATAATTAGACACCTACAAAATGTATGAATATGTATAAAAAATATACAATACCAATGATCAAATCAAAGTCAATTTTAACTATTACTATGTAAGCTTAGTATGAATAGATATTATGATTTTTGTTGTGAGCTCATTTTACTAGGTGATTGTTATCGCTTCTATTTATCATACCCACTTCTGATATGTAGGATAGCCGGGAACATGGCAAATAAATTTAGAGGTTCATTGGACATATTTGAAATTGTCAACTATTCCCGCGTTTCAGAAGTGAAATATACACGTAGATTTACTTGAATTTTTTAATAACGAGTGTTATGCAATGAATAAGCGTGATGATAAACAATTATTCATTATAATAGAGATAAATTAAATAATAAAACGTACTTACATTTCAACAGCGTTTATTCTCTCTGACCATCGAGGACTGATCGTTCACAAAATTAGCGGCAAAAATCTCACCGGTCATAACAACTACTTTTTAAAATATATTTACACAATGCGATCAGTCCGTATTAATCATACAATTAATATAGTATTTATTTATTTATTTATGTATTAATACAATATTTATTTATTGTTTCTAACAGGTATATTAACACTCGGGTGCTCAGGTGTATTGAGGGATCAAGTTGGGTGTTTCTATGTGGGTATGCCGAATATCGCGTGTTCTGCCATCATAACATTGCACACGAAGGTCGCTGTTAAAACAATCAGTACTTATTACCCGCTAAATACTTCCTGGTGTGATGTGACATTAGAACTAACGTAGGTACAGGGAGTCTAATAAGTATATAAATCTTATAAGTGGTATATTTGTTTATTAATATTGCTATTTGCCATATCTATTTTCTGGCAGCGATAAAATATTATCAGTTTATCAAAGCTGCTGTTTATTTATCGTTTATTTGGTGTATTAAAAATACCCAAGGTTTGACATGCCTCCGGTACCACCTTCTATATGATATAATCGTCTATTAACTTGCGCCCGCGGCTACGCCTGCGTGAATGTCTTGCTCCCTCTCATTACTTTTGCACATCCTTTTTCCTTTATTCTTATTTATGTTTGTCTGTCTGTCTGTCTGTCTGTCTGTTCGCAATAAACTCAAAATCTACTGCACGGTTTTAATGCAGTTTTCACCAATTGTGATTCTTGAGGAAGGTTTAAGTGTATAATTAATTATGTATTTACTCGAGCGAAGCCGTGACGGGCCGCTAGTTAAATATAAAAACTTAAAATGAAATAACAGTGAAAGAAGAACGAAAAATGTTGACTTTACTTACCGGATAAGTCCGGTCAGCTGATCTGGTCAGCCGAATTGTATGGGAGGCGAATAAATTTTCGACATTTTTTGATATCGTTTTCTTTGGATACCGACTTAATTTCATCACCCGAATCTGCTCTAAAAATTTGTGCCTAGAAAAATACATTACAAGTAAATAACTGTGGTATCTCGATAGTATAACATAAATTAGTGTGTTCTAGGAAGGAATAAATTAGTTAGGAATCTATCGCTGAAAGGAAATAGCTCCTAAATTTTTCCATACTTATTATATGGCGTATACAAACGCCACTCCTGCTTATTAATTGCAAAAAATATTAGTTCTGGTAAATTAAATTAGACGCAACGACATTTTGGGTGCGACCATAATGAATAGCAGTAATCAGTGTTTATGTGGCCTTTTAACTATATTATTATATGACATAACCTACTACAGGTATATGTATGTATTTAAATTATTTTCAACTGATCATAAAAAGGTTTGTCAATTGATCGCAATCGTAGCGTCCTTTTGTTCCGAATGTCGTGAATATAATTATGTACTTATACTGTTTTTATTTTAATTTTATTGGACAACTCAAATAGCTAAGAATAGATGGATTTAATGCCATGACATAGCAATCTTCGACAGTCAAACATTGTAAAGGACGAATGAGGTGATGGCTACGTTTTATATTATAAAAAGATGATTTACCTAAAGGTAAACAAAACAAACAAAGGTTTTTTTCCCGATCTAGTTATTTCCTAATAAGGAAATTCGATGTTCGTTCATAGTCCGGTCTTGTACAGTTAACTGCACATCTAGTTACCCTTCATGGATCTCTATTGAATTCTCAGTTTTGGTTTGGTTGATATGCTGTCGACTGTATATTACCCATTTTAATTTTAAAATGATACCAATTCAGTTTGATTGCAGTTCCACATCCAAAGTGGTCGTATGCCAGAGGTCAATAAATTAAGTCGATGTTCGGTGAAACATTTAACACATTAATGTGACCTTAGATAACCCGTCTTTTCATATTAAGTAGTTGGTTAATAAGGGTCACACAGGACACTTACAACTTTTGTAATTGATCTTACAATACCTATAAAGTATGTAATATAATTTAAATTCCAGTTTACCGAAATCTTTGTCTACCAACCAACTTACTGAACTAAATGTACAAGTCGGGATTTTTCTCATAACCCTGGTATAAATTTATATTGTTGCCCTAACAATTTCTATATGTCAATCAAGTAATGTCATGTTTATTCTTCATAAGTAAATGCAATGTAGTGCCATTAATTAAAATAAAAACTAAATAAAGTAGTATGTACACTTCCGTAGACATCTTACAAATAAGAACGCAAGAAGTAAATATTTACTTGTATCTAATTGTAATCTCATCTGATGAATCAGGTTAGCCAAATATTTATTTGTAAAGTCTTTATATTCTGTGCCGGGCGTCATATGAGCTACACTTTCACGAAGATGATGTTTATCTTGGCAAATTGTGTCACTATTAATATTAGAGACATTATTCGATTGATAGATTATCTATGGAACAAATATTGATTATATTGGTAGTAAGTACCCAGTATTTACTCGAACATAACAAAATTTACTCAACGTATGTTATTTAAGAAAATCCAATTGACATTTAAATTTAATAATGTGAATGTACCTACGTACATCCTTAAATATTCATAGTAATATTATTAAGAGAAAAGATTTGTTTTTTTTTTCTTTTTTGTTTGTAATAAATAAACTGAAGAAGTACTAGAGAGATTTTGATGAAATTTGGCACAGAGAAAAAATAAATAATCGGGCGTAACATAGGCTACTTCTTTTATTATAATTTTACCCGAGCGAAGCCGAAATGGGCCGCTATATAGTTATTTATAAAGTCTTAGTTTATAAGGTTTAAGATATTTATTCTCATTAAGAATTACAAATTCACCATCTCATTCTCATTCATCAATGAGAACAACACAAATAAGTCTAAATAATCAATGTCCGGTATGGACGTCTTTGAAAAAAAAATATTGTTTCAAAGGGTCAATTTTGTTGCGCAGCTTCTTCGCTGGCGTTTTGAAAGTATTTTGACGTCACTAAGTGGTGATCATCCGAAGTTACATAAAGAATTTATGATTTGAATTTGAAATACCGTACCTCGTATTTCTGGTGTCACATCCGCGAATGAATACTCGTCGATAATAGCTACAAATATAGATACAAAAATATAAGTATTTCGGGAAGTGCGTCGCTTCCAATTTACCTACTTACGGGCAGATTTATAAATGTGATGATTACGCGATTTGTTTGTTTTATAAATAACGCTATCAGACGCGAGGCGTGGGAGAGCCGAATTTGTGGTGTTCCTGAAGCTTGTTCCAATTATTATAAAACGTCCAAGCCTTCGGGATTCTTTTCAATTTTGACATTCACTGGCATTTTTTCATTGATCTTTTACCCAGTTTTCCTCTGGTTCTTTATATGTTTACTTCTATAATTACCCTAATTGTGCTGATTTTGAAGCGGTAGTGATGTAATGGTTACGACGCCCGCCTGTAGATCGAAAAGTCCTAGGTTCCAATCCTCTCGTGCCACAAGAATTTATACCAATGTGACTCATGTATAGTAGTTTTCGTCGCCCATCACTTGCTTCCGGTGAAGGAAAACATCGTGAGAAAACCTGCTCTCTATTTATTAACTTATGTGTGAAATGGAGAAGGCAGTGGCAAAACTACTCCATTAATAGTGCCAGCCAAGAAAGTTGTTGTGTGTGTTTCATTCCACGACTATGAAGAAGAAGACATACAATTAATGTAAATTAAAACACTTATAGCATTACAAGGATTTACAACCTTCAGATTAATCTTAAATTATCGCTGAAAATTATTCAAGAAGGTATGCAAATACATTTCCAAAAGATTAATATTCAGATTTATGAGCTCTCAAAATATAATTCTTCTGAATTCCCCTGTGAATGATGTTGACATCATTAACTACAATTGTCCTAAGATACTTGTATTTTCAGGGTTCCGTGGCACGAAAGGAATAAACCCAACTCTCATAAAATCACTCGTGCGATTTTACGTGCTATTATTTAGTTTCACCTGTATCGATGTTGTCTGTCTGTAATCAAATCTTGCAAGTTAAATTTCACTTACTTCAAAATTAAAATTTCATTTCACGTTTCAGTTTCCATTACATTGTCTTTTTGTGATAAGCACATGGATTTAGAAAGTACTTCGGAGTACCTACTAATTCCATGGATAGGCATGACCTGTTGTTGTACCTACTGCTGTGCCCAGGATCGGCGCCCAAAGAGGTTCACAGCACGGACATGTTTTTTTTTTTGTAACATGTTAAATGCAACAATATCTCTCTGACGACAACAAAAACTTATGGCAAGAATTGCTTTTTGTAAAAAAAAGCTTGTATTTTATTTTGAGGTTTTGTAGTTTACGCTTCTCATCTTTACCATCAATTGGCTTCCACCATCATAACTTTGCAGCTTAAAACCTATGTACGGCAATACCTACTATACCAGTTACAACTAAGGTCCTAATTATAAGGTAGGTCGAGGATGTGTTAGTTTACACTATTACGGTCCTAGTCCTACCATTTTGTTGGTGCAAACAAAATTGTAGGAATGTGTGTACCTGCACCTGCACAATTGACACATCAAGGTGCATATGGGGAATTTGAAACAATTATTTCCATTAGTAATTAGGTACATATGTATGTACTATTTTTGCTGTAGGTAATTGCACAAATATATACTTACCACTAAATATTTTTTTTATTACAGCTTTCATCGTTTACTACGCGTTTCAGACGAGTTTCTTCTGGCTCAACATCATGTGCTTCGACATCTGGAGGACTTTCAGGTAAATTATGAAAAATATATTTGCGTAAACAAATATATTACTATATATTTGAGTTAACTTACGAGACGTATTAGTAATAGTTTCTCCAGTTATAAAAGTAAATAAGAGCTAAAAATTTACTTAACTATACACCTGCATGAATGATTATGTTTATTAATATCCGAAAATAACTTAAATAGGATGTACCTACATTTGTGACAGTTTGATATATAGATAGATAGATAAAACATTTATTTGTATAACAAAAACACAATACACAACCAGACTAAATACACAAAGTTAAACACAGTATTCACATAGCACAATGGAGCAAGTGTATTGTGTTGCAGCAATACAAAAAGGCCCATCTCAGTACACATATCACCCAGAGGGGCGATACACTGATTTTCAGATGAGACCTGAATCAGTGTGCGAACGGTGTGTGTGTATATTAACAGTGAAGAAGGAGATATATAACTACGATTGATATATTACTTATACAATAAACATTGACTATAGCTACATACACGTACCCAACATAATAAATAAAGAAACAATAAATAAATAAATAAAGTTTCATCAAAGTGCTATTCATAATGTCCTCTGATACAGAGATATCATTTAAGTTATGTTTATAGTTTTTACTCAAAAAACACGCTTTAGCTTTTTATATTTTGTCAATGGTATTATCACCTCCGTTGTCTGTGAATCTTGTAAATGTGTTGCGCAATGTGTATTAGTATTATTATTATCTTGAAATTATTATTCCAAGCAATAATTGGAACATTACAACCATAAATGTTTTGTGTAACTAGTAAAATAATATTATTATAGTCGGTGGTATATTTTAACTTGAAATACCAGCAGGCCACCATATGGACCACCTGCTGTAAAGTATTCTAAAAATACTTATCACAAGTTTTGCAAGTCTGCAAGTACATTGATTTTGTTAGTTTTGCAAATATATTAGAGGCTATGTTCGTATTGTATTTACTTTATTGTACTAAGAAAATATTTAGCAGATTGTGCGTTTATTGAATCCTGTATAGAATATGAAATATATATATATATATATAGAAATGCGAATTTGACCATGATTCACAGAACAGTGAGGCCGCCGCCGCCAGGGGGCAGCGTCTACCTGTAGGTCCAGGTCTAGCTTGCAGGTCGATGTTGTAACCCGGCTTGATGTCCACATTAACTAGCTGTTGTATTTACCTACTTATTGTGTAATTAAAACTAAATTTAAAATTTAAGAAACCGCCACTTTAAATATGTTGGCATTCTCCCATCTACTAGAAAAGAGTTGACAGTTTCCAAATGGTTCAGCTATTTGGTTCAGCCAAATGGTTCACACATTTTTCAACAGTAGCTTAGCTACTGTTGAAAAATGTGTCAACCATTTGAACACTCGCGACTAACTCCCTGTCTGTCGCCGGAGTTAAAAAAACTAAGTCTGATTATGGGATAACCTCTTTATTGTACTATTTTATACCTAAGTACCTGACGTATTAATCCTTGTCGCCGGATGACGAATGCAATCGCATTATAACGTCGGCCATAAGTAGGTAATATTGAAAAGTTATCGTGATCTTTAGAAACTCCGGAACCTTTAAAAAAGCATTTTGGTTAGTAGTGTCAAAATTAGCGGTACCATTTACCTCGTGGGAATGTTCGACGTGCTAATATGAGTCAGCGGCAGCCAATATCGTCAACATTGTTCTTACAAAGACATGACTGTATATGACTTTTAATTAGTATCTAGATGTTTTTGCTATTATAGGAGAGGAGGTAATCATGTCAGGTAACGTCGATATAATTGTATGGTATGGGGGCAGATGGTTTAGACTCCTCCTAGGTCTAGGTCTAGGTCCTCAAGATCAATCAGAAAGAAAATTTATATTTTATTCAATAAAATCAGGAAAGAAAATTACATTTTTCTGTACGAAGCGTGTGTAGAATGTGTGTGCATACGCATTCTCTGTATTACCACGTCTTACGAAACAATAATTAATCAAAATTCCCTAAGTCGAAACGTTTGGTGTAGTTGGTAATAAACAGCCTGTGCTCAATGTCATAGGGTAAATGCAGCAAATAATTGCATAGTTATGTCCTAGAAAACTACACAGGGTTCATGGAAAACATAACAGTTACAAGACTACTAGGTCAATCCCAATGTCAATTTTTATACTTTAAATAACGTGAAATGAAAGGTTAAACTTAAAAACATTCTTATAAAATTAAATCAGTCACCACCCGTCACTGGTTTAATTTTATAAGAATGTTTTTAAGTTTTTTACTTCAAAAATCTATACTTATAGGAAATCTAGACATCGTTTAAGAATTTGATATTAGGTAGATAAGTAGGTTCTAAAAAATCAACCTAAATTAATAGGTGTTACTATCAATCTATATTACTGAAATAAAACTATAACTTTATACTATAAGTGTACAAGTAAATGATTCAACTATGTATTATTTTTTTTAATGCTTACATTTGGAAAGACTGGGCACAGCACAGCAATCGCAGTGGTAAAATATAATATATGTTTCTATTAATTTAATTGGTAACTATTAATAGCATTGGGTCGCATGGTAGAATAACAGACACATAATTAAAAAGTAGCCTATGTTACTTCTAAAGGTTTCTTCTATCTCTGTGCCAAATTTCATTAAAATCGGCCTACAGTAGTTTTATTCATTACAAACAATCTAAGTACTTTGGTTATTTTCTGGGGGTATCCTTTCCTTACGAATATTTCTTTTGTAGAATTATGATTCTACGCAATAAAATAGACGCCTTATGTAACACTTATTATTCAAGATTTTCTGAAACCATATGTACTGTTGTGATATTGGGATCTCTCAATATGTTTATGCGTAACATCTGTTATAATATTTTACTATACAAACATGTCTTCTTCACCTCTAAATATTTATTTTGACATTTTTTATCACATTCAACACTTTGAATGAAGTTAATTTAGTTCAATATCTTGTAACTAACAAAGTAATTAACATATAAGTATGTGGATTTTGTCTAAGTATAATAATAATAAATAAAATATGCATCATAGAGTACTTGAAACCTAAGTGTCTATACATATACTAACGACCAACATTTTTTACTTCTCCCATTCAACTAGTTGTTTTTACGGGCAATCAATATAATATTTTGTACAGTATTTTATGATAGATTTTTCAAACAGCGGCTACCGGGGGAGCACCTCCACGAAGAGACGCGAGCTGCGTCGGTTCGCCGCGTACGGGGTGTACGCGTGGGGGGTGCCGGCGCTGCTGACAGCCTGCACTGTCACCATGCAGTACGCCAAGCTGCCCGCCTGGCTCATCAAGCCGGGCTTTGGGGACAGGAAATGCTGGTTCAGTGGTGAGTTTTTTCGTTATACTAGTTATACACTATCGACAAATTGTTATACGAATTTGGCAGTCTCGGCGTATTGTTGATTTTTACTTGCGGTAGTAAACACGCACATATAAAATACTATATATAATTAGTAAAAAGAGATAGAAATAGTTTCATTACATTATCATTTACCTTCATTTCCTCAGTGTGGACGTAGTCTAGGAGCTGTGGTTTTTGTATAATCTGCATTTAGTAATGCTGTTTATACAAAAACCACAGCTTGATAGAGATTGCAGAGTGCATAAAATGAAATAAACGAGTATTAATCTGTCTGAGTTCAGTCGTAGTGTGTAGCCGGCATTAGAAATAAAACATGAAACTTAAAAAATAACACTTCGTATTAAATTTAGATTTTATAACCTAATAAATGGAGATCTGTTTCTAAAACAATATAATTTAAATAGTGTGGTTTCTCAAAGACCGTAAATTATCTATATATAATTAATAGATGATTCAATTCGCTTTTGGATTTTAACGAAAATGGCTTGGATAGTGAATAACTTTTGGCGGCTTTTGTATGTTCACAATATGGGAATGTATGGAATATAAAGTAGTTAGCTTTTATCCAGAATCTTTAGCTTTTATCGGAGAATTCAGCGTCAATAGACGAGGATTTTATTTGCAAACCGTTGATGATTTATGACGTACCTACCATATGTATCAAAATTGAACTTATGGCGCACGGCACTTACGCCATTATTGTCGTTGTTTTGTATTGGAACAACGGCAATAAAGACCGAGGGACCATAAGGTCCCTTTTAATTTGGATGACCACATATTTAGACTGATTCATTTTATTTACAGAATAGATTTTCAAAAAAAAATACGTACAGTAGTGCCTCTACTTACTGCGTAGGTGTATGTATATTTACTTAAATTATGTCATGTAAATAAAGAACTGTATTAGGTAGGTATAAAGGAAATTATAACCATCTTCATTAAAGTCTACAACCAGGGTGTGCCGCAGTCTCGACAGGGTTGCTGGTGCTTACTTATCTTCTGGCAATCCGCGCTAAGTTAATAAATCTGTGTAATTTGTTCTTATATATTTATATTTACTTAATAAACCTCAATTCCACAGCAGTTTCTTTCCATCTAACAACTGTATATTTTTAGACTGGATGAGTGAACTGGTGTACTTCTACCCGCCCGTGCTGGCGTTGGTGGTCTGCAACCTGGTGTTGTTCAGCGTCACTGCCCACAGGATCCGCTCCATTCGCCAGGAGACCGCCATCTTGAAGGGCTCCAAGTCTACCACAAAACTCAAGCAAGACAAGCAAAGGTAAGACAATCTATGTAGGTTTACTTTACGTTTGACTAACATCCAGCGATAGAACACCGGCTAGTACGCGGCGGGGCTTATTCTATCGAGATCTTGGTCAAGATAATAATAATAAGTATAGAGAGGGCACCCCCATCTAGGCAGGTAGTCGTATACATATCATGATATGAGAGGGCTGTGTAGTTTTACAAATAAGTGTGATTTCCCATTTAAAGATTTGTGGAGGGCTATTGGCTCATGCGGTTATTGTCGAGATATTTGGGAATAGATGTAATCAGGCTTTATATTAGATTATATATATAATTAGAACTGTTACCCTAGAGCCTAGACAAAGTTTGTAAATTGCGAACTACGCTATAATTGTAGCCTGCACTTTTATAAAGATATATAGGTACAGTAGGTACTAATTATAGGTATTAGGTACTAATTATAGGTATTAATTATCGCGTTGATTGCATGTTGCCACGTGATGAATAATGAGCTGCCACACCTTAAACTCTGCACCTGGTATGTTGATACTACTGTATCAATATATCAAGTGGCTACTGCACCTCACTTGATGGATTAATTAATGTAACTGATCTAGATCAGTTACTCTATGCCCTTTACGTCCAATTATAAAAGGCTTAGATAAATAAATAAATGGACAACACTGTGGGACAACACAAACCGCCCACCCTAAAAGCTTGTATGGCGGCGCGGGTCCGATGACACAAACATAGAAACGGTCACAACACACCCAGAACCGCAAACAAACATCTGTAATCACAATCACAAATATTGGCGCGCGCTGGTAATCGAACCTACTACCAGATATTTTTCGATCTCTATTATTAGCTAAACTTTTAGGCCAGTTGAATAGGACTTAGAATCTGTCTCTAATCTTCGCGTGTTCCTGGTTACATTCGGAGCTATAACGCCCCAAATTCCAGGGTTAGCGCAAAAAAAATCAATTTCCATTTAATTTGGAAATTTGGCTATGATTTTAAAACCAGCCGCCCGCCTGACGTCAACCCTCTTTGGGAATGCCATATACCTAAACGCCACTAGAAATTACAATCCAGCTACACGTAGTGCAAGTGTGCAATGTTGACCGATCTTGCAAATTTCCACATTGCAGATACTCTCTTTACCTGAAGCTGTTCATAGTGATGGGTATCAACTGGACGGTGGAGCTGCTCAGCTTCGCAGTCGGGGGCTCCAACTGGAACTGGATCCTCGTGGACATCTCCAACATCATGCTGGGTTTCTTCATCTTCATTATTTTCGTGTGGAAGAAGAAGGTCCGCAACTTGGCTAGAAGAAGGTTCGTAATACTAAAGTTTACCTCTCTCTCTCTCTCTCTCTTCTAGCTTTATCCCATCTGCACTTGAAATTCCAAATAATGTGTTGAGTTATTTGTCCTATTATTCTTCACGTTTACGTCCCTCCCTTCCCCTACCTATTGCAGTTTTATAAAATCCGGACCATTGTGTTGAATTCAAAAAATGTTGAATTCCTGTTTAATTAGTCCAAGGTATTTTTCTAGAAATTCTACTGATATTAGAATAGAAAACTACTTTTATTTTACAGCATTACAGTACTTAGCTATACATACGTATAGTAAATCGTGATGTCCGTTAGAAAGAAAGCCGATACTTGATAAATCGCCTGGTTGCGATGAATACGAGCTAGGCAGAGGTTCGTTGGCATTAAATAATATCTCCTATATATCATCGTGTAATCTTTGGCTTATAACCATACTAGCTGCACCCCGGGGCTTCGCTCCCGTGGCAATTTCGTGATAAAAAGTACCTATAGTTATTCCAGGTTATATTCGAGAGCCAAATTCCATAACAATCGGTCTAGTAGATTTTGCATGAAAGAGCAATAAACAAACATTTTCCATCCATCGGTATTAGTCATTTAAGCAGGTACCTGGTAACCGAGATTACTAATGCAGTTCTGTAAACAGCTCTTCACGTAATCTAATGTCCATGTAATGGGCTTTTAACAGTCCTCGTGCGGCTGTGACGCACTATTGATAGCGAACAGTGTGTATTCAATGTAACTTCGGAACATGTCCTTATAAGTACTTACATATCTATTTATACTACAGGATGTAGATATGTACCTAAATAAACAAAGATGATAATATTACAATTTAGAGACAGAAAGATGGCAAAACTTTTTGAGTAGTTATTATATGGAAGCAAAAGACGTCCCGTAACACATGCTTCGGATGCTGTGGTTACCACAATGAAATATAGGTACGGAAATGGTGTTAGTATAACACAGATTATATAATACTTCCAGTATTAGGTACATTTAATTCATAATTTAAGTGTTTATTTATTCAATTCAGTTCTATTTTTACTAGCGGCCCGCCCCGGCTTCGCTCGGGTTAAAACATAATAAATAATGCAGCTAAACCTTCTTCAGGAATCACACCATCTTTCGGTGAAAACCGCATAAAAATCTTTACAGTAGTTTTTGAGTTTATCGCGAACTGACAGACAGGTGATATGTAAGGATTCTTCTCCAACTTCCACGCTTCGTACGGTCCTTCAATTCATATCATCTTTTTTGCTTCTACGGATGGGATGCCAGTCTACGAAATCAGCTTCATCCATCCATTAGTTCTACCGTTGGACTTTCAGTAGAACAAATGGGAACAAACGATCTACGATATAATTCATCATATTCATTTCTTTTTTATTTCTATAGGGCAGCAGTTCCTAGGGTAGGTATCGCGGAGAAAATTTTGGCCATTTTAAAAAAACAAAGTACATACCTCCTCTACTAGTAGCCTCATACGTGGAAATATATTATATGAGAAATAATAATACTTTGATCAGTAAATATAAAACAATGTTTAATTTTACAAGTATTGATTTAGTGAAGTGCTTAGTTTTGCAGCATGGCTCTAATAGTCCTCTATGAAGAAAATGCCTAGTAGGTAGTTCGACTACTAAACTTACATACTGGGATCTGGGAATAAAATATACCCGCTCTGTTTTAATCTACTTCTTGTTCTTTTTTTACTTATCTGTTGGATACTGAAGTTTATCTTTTTTTATAGATACCGCAGCATCCGAGGACTGCCGCCGGTCACTTCAGAATTCAGAAAGAGCACCAATATCACCAGTAGTACCGCGGTCACAGACGAGAGTCGGCTATCGACGGACGATGCGCAGGCGCAAGTACGCCTCAAGGAGTTGAACTGACATCGGAAGGTTTGTTTTTTTATTATTCTAACAAGACTAATCCGAAATCTAAATCTGATATGTAAGTACTATATGTATAGTACTTACATATCGGATTTAGATTTCTTTTTTTACTTTAGGATCCCAATTCTTTTCATTCTGTTGGTGTCTGTTGTATTTTTTACTTTTTATAATTCTTTTATTTTTGTATAATGGTATTGCATTTATTATATCCCATTATATCAACTAAAATAAAATATTTATCGATATTACTGGGTGTCTTTTCATGCTTTCTTTTATTTTTCAGATCGAACTGAAGAATTCTCATGCGGAAACCTCGCTACACTTTTTACATTAACTAGTCATATTTGACTTGAATGAAGTACCTACCTAGACAACTTATCTACCTAGATAGAACTTGCACAAATTCAACATTTAGAAATAGGAATTTAGATAGGTACAAACATTTATTATTGAAGGGAAATCTTCGTTTGGAACTTGTGGGAATGCAGACTAGACATTCCTGTGTAAACCCGTGTACGGACTTGAGGCATCCTCAGCGTGGACACGTATGGACCAGATGCAAATGAGTAATTGATTGGGATAACGTCATAAGTATTCTCTCGAAGATTTGATTTTTTGAAGTTATGAAGGCGTGTAGTCGTAAAAAATAGAGTGTATGACTATACACTCTATTTTTTTCCTGCACTGCAGGATGTTTCATGAACCTAAAATAAGTTGTACTGTCGATTTCAATTAATAAAAGCACTTACTAGATGGCGGTTGGTCTTTTTCTCCACTCATCTTATAAGAACCTTTTACTTTTATCTAATACACTTTTGCGCTTTTTGGCAGTGCCCCCCCAAGTCGAGCAAAAAAAGCGGCACGGCGGTTGTACCATCCTTTTCTCGAAGCAATTCAGGCCAATTTCGAACCCCAATAACTTCGTTGTGGATATAACAGGAAGTCTGAATTTTCATTGACAAAGCAGATATTATATAAACACTGTATATTTCAAATTTCATTCAATTTGAACCAGTAGTTTAAGAATTGTAACTTGTTAAAGTTTCTTGATTTTATAACTCACTCACTCATTGACTGACCTGACTTATTTAAAACGTAAAAGATTTTTAATATTGATATGATAATAACTTACGTAATAACTTAAGGCAGAACCTACTTAAGGACCAAGTAGGGACTAAATAAATTAACCAACATGGTCGCACAACTTTTTACAGTAGAAAAACTGAGCTGCGAGACTTTGTGTTTTTCATGTTTTTGATGGTATACACATACTCTTCTCTAGAATGTAACTATGATGTAGTGTCGATGTATTTAGATACAATTAGTACTTATTTACTATCTATAAACAAATCAGTAAGTAATAGTAACGCCCTCATTGCTTGTTTTATAAGTGGAAGAAGTGACTGTACACGCAAATCTTCGGAACTACCGGACGGATTTGTATGAAACTTTTTTGTTATATAGCTATTAAGACTGGGCAAAATATAGGGTATAAATGATTTTGAAAACTGGAACGCCTGATGGAGAACAATGATGGTATGGCTAAACTATAGGAAATATAGAAATGACGACCTAACAAAAGTTGTTCAGTCTGATGAGCATTTTCTGTTGAGGTATAAAAATCGCATACCCATGATGGTCCAGCTAAACTATAGGAAATATAGAAATACGCCCTAACAAAAGTTCTAGAGCCTGATGAGCTTTTGTTGTTAAGGTAAAAAAATCGAAGATCTGGAACACCTATTGCAGACCCAAGATGGCACAGCTAAACTACAGGAAATATAGAAATGATGCCATAATAAAAGTTGTTCAATCTGATGAGCATTTCCTGTTGAGATATAAAAATTGAAGATATGGAACACCTGAAGAAGAGTCACAATGGTCCAGCTAAGCTATAGGAAATATATATTTCACTCCTATGAGCATCTTCGGTATAGGTACATTTCTCTAATAATTGTAACGAATGAAGCGCGAACGAAATCGCGGGCATCAGCTAGTACTTAATAATTTATTAAATATTAAGTAGGAGTCTCACCACGCGTCCTCGCCGCCCGCTGCACGAGTAGAGACAGCGTAGCGTAGTTATCGCGCTCGAGGCGGAAGCCATTGTTCCTCTTTGGCAGTCCTTGATGCGGGGAGTCCCGTTGTTGTCTCGTGAATCACTGTACACAAGGGCAGAGATATGATTTTAGAGATAAGGGCAAAGACAAAATCTTTCGCGGGCTTTGCCTGTGTCAGAAAAATGTAACTTTATATTTTAGTTACTTACCACTTTACTTCTTTGTTATGTATTCACACACTAGCGCCACCATAACATTTTCATCACTTTACTAGAATGTCATAACAAATTATGTTATACTAGGTAAAGGAATTACTAAGTAAATTTATTAAACAACCACGCCACTCTTTCATCTTACCGCTTTCTCGTGCGCCGCCGCCATTGAACGTCGTCGGAGCTCAGAGATTCGCTCTCCCACAGACGTCAATCCAGATTGACTTCTTATTCGCTATATATGACGGCTCCACACTACCTAGGGCGCGGCACTTCTCACGCAGCGAACCAATCACATTTCAGTGTGGTTGTCGTTGCGTCACAATGGCGCAATATGATTGGTTCCCTGCGTCTCACTTCGAATTGCCGCGATGGTAAGATATAGATAGTAAACCCGCACTAAGCCATCAGTTCGCTGAAATTGTATTGGTGTTTTTCATTACCTACAGTAAAAGCACCCATACAAACTACGCAATGTTCATGCATTCGAGTCGCGAAATAATGCGAAAGTAAATTTGTTTGTTAAAATTTATGCATACCTACTTTCATCCCAAAATTATAACTAGGTATTAGGTACTGTTACTTAGTTTTGTTAAGTATACTTATATCTAGGATTATAGGTACCTATATTCAATCGCAGCTGATACCCAACGTGGAACTACTCTTTATGAATAGTATTGCTACAAATATCCATAGTATGGCCATGAACGTATAAAAAAAAATTCTGTTTTATAGCTACGTCCATGAGTCCTTTTTTAATTGAAACTTTCGATAGTCAAACCTTCTATAGTTCCGCAACGCTAATGCTACTTCATACGTCCACCTTCTATGTATATCAATATAAGTAATAAAAAAGGCGGGGATTTACCAACTATAATAAAGTCTACCTAAGTATGTGTGTGCCTGGCGTATGCGCGTCACCGTAGGTGCGTTTACACCAAGCGAACGAATGATGCTCATTCTATCAGTGCTTTCCCCACTCAACAAATTCTTTTCATAAAATGTGAACATACTAGAGTAGGTTGCACCAGTCAACTTTAACCTGCACAGAAAAACACTAGGTGCGCCATTTTATCTAAACGCAGGTCAATGTCAAAGTGACTGGTGCAACTCACCCTTAGTCCATTCTCTGGTTATTATCAAAAGCTTACTAGAGCATGCGAGCAGTCGCTTTATATTGTCGCGTATGCGGACATCGAAGAATATCCTAGAATCCTTTTGTGCAATCATCTAGCAGCAAGAGCTACTCGTTTAACGAATAAAGATCCTAGTATAAATTAAATGCTCTTCTATATTCGTTTTGTATAAATGCACCTTTTAGTCCGCGATAGCTAGGTACACGTATATCTGAGTGTTGATATAAAATCTACTCGTGCTATTTCCATTCAGTCAGTACACTGGACGTTCATTCGTTAACAGTTGCTTTCTGTACGTGTAAATTCGATTTTTTTCAAATCGTATTTAACTACTCTAGGTAAGTTAGATTTTATTTACTAACGGAAATGTGGTATTTATCTATCTCAATATCTTAATAATAATATAGGCACTTGTAATCAAATTCATACCAAACCGACTTAGGTAACTACATAGTTTTGCAGAGGTTTCGTACTGAATAAGATGGCGGCAGCGACCGATAGCGTCCAATTTTCTCTGAAAATGAAACAAAGTCTACAAAAATTACTTTTGTGCCAAGTTATTATTGTCGTCATCGTCAGAGAGATCTTGTTGCATTCAACACGTGACAAAAAAAATCATGTCGACAAGTCTTTAGGTTTATCATGTTATGTCTTTTTCTTGTGTTTTTAAACTGTTATGTTTGTACATACTAGTGTAAATAAATAAAAATGACACGTGACAGTGAGAGAGATGCGGTTCAACTCTAGGATAAACTGAAGTAATTAGGTGAAATGTAACTTGCAAGATTTGATAACAATGTTGCAAGACTTGTTACAGACAAGCATCGGGATCCGCCAATCCACCCCTCTTTTTCCCATCCCTAAATTTCGCAAATATAAAAGCAAAGCATAACTCGGTTTAAGGACTATGTAATTTTGGTAGTAAACACACCTACTCTTCATCATTTTTCTTAAATTACCGAGATTTTACTATGAAATTCACGCGGGTGAAGCCGCGGGCAAAAGCTAGTTACTTACTTATAAACGAATACTTATCAACATTAGATTAAGGTACCTGATATCTGTACAAATAAATTAACTAGGTATAGCAATTACCTTGACTATCAATACTTAGTCGGGTTAGTACCTATAAGTACCTAGCTAGATAGGTCCTCTTTTCTATCCACGGTCGCCTTACAATCTTACATTACAGAAGTAACTAAGTACCTGTTATAAACACAGAATTATTTGATGGTTAGTTTATCAGCAAATTGTTACAAATACAAGTTAATCAGCAAATTGATCTATAGGTCAGTAATGTCTCTAAGTAACATGCTGTTTCTTATTTGCGGGTTTTGCAGTATGGACCTACTCGCGGCGTTAGCAGTGAATTTGGCAGGCGGCGCCGCCATTTATCTGACCGGTGGTCTCGCCACTGGCGTTGTGGCCCCCTTGCTGGGCTTCGGCAGCGCTGGCATCGCGGCTGGGAGCACCGCCGCCGCGGCTCAAGCCTATTACAGCAATCTTGTGGCCGGCAGCATCATATCCCAGCTTACTGCCGTCGCCATGGCTGCACCTACCCCATAAATCAGTAGGTATTCCATTCCAATCAATATAATGTATAAATGAGCTAGAATTTAACCAATGATCCGTTGCCTGATAAGTAGTTAAGTCCTAGTGTTGCCACTGATTGTCAGATTTATACAACACTAGCGGCCCGCCCCGGCTTCGTTCGGTTAAATCAATAATAAATGATACACTTAAACCTTCCTCGGGAATAACACATCAGCAGCGTTGTATAGGGAATGTTTGAACGAAAAACATTCATGTACGGCGCTTGGTACCACTTACCAACTCCCAAAATGGAGAGAAGAAAGGAATAGAGCATCTATCAATTTAATCAAAAATGAGTTGTTATTTTACTTTAATATAGATCAAAATTGCTCAGATGCATATAATTATTTCAAAAATAATAGAACCTTGATGGCCAAACCTAAAAGTAATAATAAATACTCATGGAAAAATAAATAATGATTGCAAATAGATGTGTACTATTTTTTTTCCTGAATTTCCCAAAAGTACTATATTTTTTAATAAAAAAAATACATTTTTTCTTCAAAAAAAAGGTGGCAATCCTTGCCTCGAATCTCACGCAATCGAAGTTCACGCATTTCACCTATTTTTCAGAAGTAAACAGATTACTTCTGCTCTCATAATATATAACCTTTCAAACCCAAAAAAAATGGAGAATATGATGAAGTGTACCTACTTATAATCGGTCCCCTGCATAGAACTCCATGCAGCAGCGGTAAATACTGTTATAAATACAGTGACAGACAACCTAAATAAATAAATCTGGTAAAGAAATAAATTATTGATAAAAAGGGTTTCCAACATTTTTTCAAATGTACCAAGGAAAATATTTCCATTTCAATAAGCTAACTTTGTAATAAACATTTTTAGGTGGAGTTGAACAGAACAGGTTAAGTGGACCTAACCTGTTCAACACTCTCTAACAAATTAACAATTCTGAATTTTTGAAAAAAAACATTTTGAATTTAACATTTGGTAAAAGTATTCTTAGTACTCATCTAATTGAATTCCTTTATTTTTTGTCATTATTACCTTAAACCTTATGTACCTACCTACAAACAAAAAAATATTTATCTACTATATTTTGTTATCTTTTATTCCAGAATTGCAGACCATTACAGAAGACTTGTGTGCTTGTAACGAAGTATCTACCAAGTCTTAAGTTTTTGTACCTACTGTAAAATCAATAAACGGGAAGAAATATTTCTGTTCGTTTTTATTCAGCTAATTATCTACATAGAAATAAAAAAGGTACCTACATATAAATTAGTTCTTGGTATATTGTTAAAAAAGTTATATAATTGACTGCATACGCACACACTAGTGGCACCAACACATTTTTCTTTTAGACACTAAAAATAATCTTACAAAATTATGCTTTCAATACCTAGGTACTAGGTAAAAAAAAACTAGGTTTTACAATGTAGTATTGTAGTTTTTTATTATACAATGTAGTCATAATTTACCACAAGGAATCGACGTCAACAGTTCTCGCTTTAATAATTGTTGCAACTTTGCCCAATATACAAAAGCAGGTACTTAGGTACTTTCTAGTAATAATAAATAGATTTTTTATACTGTAAGATTATTTAAAAGGATTATTAATATTACCTAAAAGAAACTGATAAAAATGTGACGTTGGCGCTAGTGTGAATCTGCCTCACTAAAGAAAAAAAATATCATCGATTTCAAATTGTATCTAGGATTGCACATCCTCATAAATTGATAATTTCAAATCTAGCTAGCTAGTGACGTGAAAATTTAATAAGTAGTCACATAAGTTTGACTTTCAAGTTTTATCATACCTTACCCGTATTGAGATACCTATACCTATTTACCCTATATCTACATTTTTTTTTACAAAAACCCGTCTGGCAAACTGTACTACGTAATGTCCGTGCATTGCGTGCGTACAGTGCGTTAATCATGAGTTCGGCGATAGTGTGTAGCCGGCATAAAATAATATTAACAAATGAAAAGCTCAAGTCATCATTGTTACCAACGATAACGCGTGTGGAGACAGATAAAGATTGGATAGGTGTGCACAACTACCAACCACAGACATATACCTACCAACATGATACCAACATAAGTAACAAACCCAAGTACCTACAATAACACGTCCATATCAGTATTCCATTGCCGCGGAAAGACTTGATACATTTTTGTTACATACTTACTTATTTCATTCCCTATATTACTGAGTAGGTACGTCAGTTTATTGAAACGAAAACTAAAAAGTATATCGTTCTAAATCCTTTCGTGGGTGAACCAAAGAAAAGCGATTTTAAGATTGTTGAAGAAGATCTACCTGCTTTGAAAGACAATGGTGAGAAAAACATATTGTAGTAAACATATACATATACCTACATGTTATAATTATTAGCCTTACCAGTCGTTCACATCTTATTATAATAGGTACTACGTGTTTTTTAAAATCAATAATAGTAGGAAGGAAAACATCGTGAGGAAACCTACACATTGGTGAACAGTTTAGTTCACTAACGTGAATGCGACTTGCCACCAGTTGGTAATAGGTAGTCGTAAAAGTCACGTCAGATGCCTTCAGGCGACTAGAGTAAAATCTGACACCTGGCTAGCAATACCTAACACACTCGATATAAATGAACGAGTGACCCTATAGCCGGGGTATATGTATGATTATTGATTATTCCGATCTGGTACCCAAAATCTGATATCTGTTTTATTTTAATTATTTTCTATCAGGGATCAGAATAAACAATTAATTATTCTATTCCGGTCGGATCCCCCAACATATTTTTGATACAGGCCGGTAAGAAAATATTTGTACTACTGGATAACATTTTTTTATCTGTTATCTTCATTAGAATTTTTTATACCTGAACAACAGTGTTATACAATAGACAATCGTTATCGCATCAACCAAAGTCGTTCTTAAAGTGCGTACTTATACATTAGTAGGATACAACGCAAATTGTAATTATCTGTGATTATTTAGAATGAATAATGACTGATTGTTTTAATTAATTATCTATAAATACTCAGTAATATTTGTGTGACAATATTCATACACAAAAAAAGATTATTTTTTCATCAACAACTGTTTTCATCTTGATTGTACTAAACTTGTAGGGGATCAGACCGGACTAATACATTCTAGAATGGACCAGAACGGACAAATGTAATTATAATAATTATTAGGGATCAGCCCGGTATAACTCTGATTATTAGTTTTCCTTATAGATCAACAAAAACGAAAATAAACCCATGGATTTCATACAATATATATTTTAAATTACAGAGTTCTTAGCCGAAGCCGCCTATCTAAGTGTGGATCCGTATCAAAGATGGCAACGTGAAGAATCTTATCCATACGATATGATTGGAGGACAAGTCGCTAAGTCGGTTAAGTTCAGACAGATCTGAATAATTTAAGAAAAATTAAGGGCGATTGTAATTGTTTTAAATCGATTCCCTGTCCCTATTTCCTCTCATCGAATTTTGATGCACCGTGGTATCTTAATTTTTATAGCCTAAATATATTTAAACTACCTAATTTGATGTATGGCCCCCTGAATGTTTATCGGGGAAGAAGAGGGGGAGTAGGAAAGCATGGAATATATTATTTTATCAGCTTCCTATCGGCAGGGTTATGATTGTGATAATGATGATACAAATAATATATATAAAACACCACTAACCAAACAATAATTTGAATTGAACTGACCACTTCCCCCTGACAGCATCGAACATAACCATAATAAAGAGAACGAACCTTTTTCTAGCCATAAAGACTACCTACTCGTTTGTTATAATATAACAATGTATTTATTGTTTATAGAATAATAGAAAGCAGAAACGAAAATTACCCCGTTGGGTCATGGGTTATGGGCCATTTCGGCTGGCGGACTTACACCGTTGCGAAACCAGAGGATGAGCAATTTTCGGCCAAAATACCATTTTTGTATCGTTTGCCAGATTTTGGTAACTTGCCCATTTCGCTAGGCCTTGGCGTTTGTGGCAGAGTCGGGTAAGTCATAGATCAAAAAAGAAAAAATATCCGGATTTTTGGGTATTTGTAATTTGCATCAATAAATATAAATTTGATCATTTCGAGATTGTTAAGTAATTTTTTTCGCATTTATTTACTGCATGTATTTTTAAATTACAAATTTTTTAAATTGTTTTATTTATTAGAATTTCAGGTGTAAGTACAAATTTCCGGGAAGTGATTGCAACTTTAGCTTGAGATTGTCAAAATTTTAGAGGCTTAGACATTTAAATTATTAAACAATGAGTTAGCTTTGTTTCATATCAAACTCGCCGATATAAGTATACGTTTATACTCTAAAGCCGGATCCACTACGCCGTGTCTTCGTGTTAGCTAACAAACATTGTTTACTAACCGGAAATCAATGTTTATGTTACCCGAGTTGTCAAGTGGCCATTTTATTCCCCCCGCGTCGCACACATTCGGCCATATTGTATTTCAACTACCTGCAGCTGAAGCGTATTAGATTTATTTTGATAAACGCTTTGTTTAGATATTCAAACCTGCTAAAAAGCCTAACTACTACTTATATTATTTCAGTAATACTGCCTATTTCGGGTTCACGGAATTTTGTAAGCCCCAACCTGGAGAAACCGTCGTAGTTTCAGGAGCAGCTGGGGCCGTGGGCTCCCATGTGGGCCAGATTGCAAAAATATATGGTAGGCACAGTTTACACTCCGTAGGTACCTCTGTTCTTTTTTTACAAACTCAATAGTATCCTAGTCAATTATTAGGAAGACGTACATAACACTTATGTACATAATACGTTACGGCTAAAGTTGTTACGACTAGATTTACCTAGCGGGCTGGATCTAGGCGCTGTCGGTCTCAATTGGCTACTTAAGCAGGCTACACCTAGATTTAGCCTGCTTTCTTTTTGCTTTAGGATGTAAAGTAATTGGAATAGCTGGATCAAATGAAAAATGTGAATGGTTGACCAAAGAGCTGGGATTCGACCACGCTGCAAACTACAAAGCTGTGGACTTGGCAGCTTTTCTGGAAGAAAGCGCGCCTGCAGGCGTTGACTGCTACTTTGATAATGTCGGCGGGGAAATCAGCAGTATAGTACTGTCAAAAATGAATCAGTTTGGAAGAGTAGCGGTTTGCGGTTCCATATCAAATTACAACGAAACAAATCCTGACAAAATGAAAGGTTTGTATTTAAAACATATTACATAGGACCGAAGTCTTTAGCCCATTTATTTTCAACATAAACAACAATAAGTATTTATAGACTGAAAAGATATGAAAACTAAATTAAGCAACTTAGAGGAAGTTGCTGACATCCTCGCATCTGCTAGAAAAGAAGTGACGATTTCCAAACGTTTCAAATAATTCCCTTTCAAATAAAAAAAAACTAAAATCGGTTCAGGGGTATGGCATACTTAAGGAGTCTGTCCACTACACCGTACCATACAAAGACCGTGCTAGGCACAGGCATATAAAATATTCTTTGTATTGAAAAGTATGACACTAGTCCCACTAGACCGTTCCGTCACCGACTAACACCATCGCGTGTCATGCACGGAGCGTAAAAATTGCCGGAGAGAATATTTTGTCGGTGCTGGCTGACACGTTGCGTGCATGATAGGTTGCCACACCATTGCGCGTGGGCAGCGAGCCGGTGAGTATAGGGGTTGTAACCGCGTATGACGACCGTTATAAAGGCGTGGTACTTACACTCATTACGGTTAAAAATGGACTTTATAAACCTGTTTTACAGCTTGCTAATTAAGTAATTGATAGTCTATTTATATAAGTAACATATCGAACTGATAACATTAAAAATTGTTTTAAAAGTTTTTGGTAGGGCAATTGGCCAATAACATGCAGATCTAGCAGTTAGTATTGTCTGTCAGATAACAATATAATATTTTATCAAAAAGTTGTGAAACAGGCCCTAAAAATTTTATCCAAACAGTACTTCTGTAACAAAACAGAGTACTGTTCTTCCACAGGTATATTACTCCTACAGGCCCACCTGTAGGAGTAATATACCTGTGGATAGTTCCCATGATAACTTCATTACTTTTTTTTAATTATTTCAGCTACAGTGCTTCAGCCGTTCATTGTGGCAAAACAACTTACTATTCAAGGATTTCTAGTAAACAGGTTCGCTGCACGAACTGTGGAAGGAGTGCAACAAAATTTAAAATGGGTTCAAGAAGGCAAAATAAAATACCGCGAAAATATTGTTGAAGGCTTTGAGAATGCAGTAGATGCTTTTATCGGATTATTCAGAGGAGCTAATACAGGAAAATCCCTTGTAAAATTACACTAAGTTTTAATAAAAATTTATTATTTTATTTATTTAGATTTTTATCAACTAGGTCTTTTTCTTTTAACTGAAGTTTTGGAATCTTTCATAAATTTGTTAATGAACAGTTCTTCATAAATAAGATTATTTACATCTGGACTTAAATACTGTGATATTTCGTGATAGAGGCGTTTCTTTGGACACTGACTTCCTGTAAAAGTTTGAGTAGCACTAGTTTTCTTTTCGATCTGATTCTGCTGTAAAATCATGTTTTTAATTTCATTTATGCTTTGCGAATTTTTATCTATTTTACTTATTAAAGCATTTTCCATTAGCTTCATTCTTGCTTCTAAACTAGAAATTGTTTGTTCAGTGATGTTCAGTGATTTTGACTGATTAATTGAAAGTTTATTATACTGACTGGGCATATTGCTAGAATATTTACTATCCTTATCTTGTTCATCTAGTTTATCTAGAAATGTTTCTATCATATCACGCAGTTTCATATTGAATTTTCTTTTTTCTTTAATTGCAGCGACCCTTTCGGGGGTTATCTTATTCTTCAAAAGAGAAGTCCGTGGCGATTTAGCTTTATTTTCTTGCCTAACCTTACATACCTTAACTACTTCCTTTTTCAGAACAGACTTATTATCAGTCAATGTTTGCACTGGCTCAAATTGTTCATTGCCAAACAATATTTCTTGATTATTTAAAATGACCTCATTTGAAATCTTTTGGGAATTGCTTTGGATTGCACTAGTATTGTTTTGTAATAGAGGCAAACCTGAAGAAGGTGGCACTGGCTCCAGGTATCTGACATCATTTGAAACCTGTTGAAGTGTACTTGTAGAAGGCTTCCTTAGAACAAAAATTGATGATGGTGACACAGGCTCCAAGGTTCCAGTGACTATCAAGGGTTCCGATATTCTTTTCTCTGACAAGATTCTTACTTTTTCTTGCTTATTTGATAATTTGCCATTGACTTTGCCAACAATCGGTTCTGTATTATTTATGTTACCATCATCTGATAATAAAGCATTATTGTTTAAAAAACCTGGTGGTAATTCTATTTCCACAAAATTTTCTTCTACTTTGCTTTGGTTTTGCTTGATTTCTGTATTATAAGGAGGAACAACCTGCACTGGCTGTGTTTCACTTTTTTTATTTATTTCATATGTGGAAGCCTTGTTATTGTTTACCGAACTTGGTTTCAATTTATGTACATAAACTTCACTTATTGAAGTATCTTTGCTTTCAATTGGTTCTGAAGCAGAACATGATTTTTCTATCTCAACACCTTCATTGAACACATTGTGTTGTGGTATATGTGTAGATATATCAATATCAGCTAAATCATTGCTCAAAAAATCAGCGTACTTGACAGAGTAATTTGCTTTTTTATCTTTTAAAGTCAAGAACTCATTGTCAATATCAATAATTACAGGCAGTGAATTAGTTGTATCTTCAAGACTTTTATTTTGACTGTCACCTGCATCACAAAAAGGACCATCTAATGAAGGTACAGCATCAAAAGTTAATTTGTCTTCCTGAAAAAAAATACTCAAAATTACTTGTCATACATCATTATTTTTTTCTGTAATTAAATTGAACAGCTCACACTATTGACTGTACATCACATATCCAGAACCATAGACTGTGATCACAAGTACAAATTTTGCCCATGCTGGGAATTGAACTCAGGATAACATTAACTCCTTTTCTATCAACTACAGCTACGAAAATAAACAAATGTTTTAGTACTAAATATTGCATTACCTTGAAGTTCATAAAATATTCTTTGTTGAAGTGGTGTTGACATATCACTCTGTTTTTCAACTGTGACACCTTTAAATTAAGGAAATCCAGCCTTCCAGTGTTGACCAGCCATTGGTGGCATCTCACCTTATCAAATACCGGGTAATGGAACATATGTGTCTTGCCATCATATTTCATACTGCAGTTGCGGTATGAACAACGCCAGCCTCCCATTGTTTAGCTGAAATCATGTCCTACAATTAATATCATAAATGCAAAAGTTGGTGAGAAGGATGAATATGGATGGAAGTATACTTGTGTTGTTTGTTGTTAAAAATAAAATCTACTAAGTAGAATATAACTTAGGGCAAATTTTAAGTCAGTATTTCCATGTTAGGGAGTGAAGTCTCCTAAAATGGAAAGTAGGTATTACATACCAGAGATAAAATGGGTTTCACAATGTTCAAAACAATTTTGTTTTGGTGAAAAGAAATAATAACTACCTACCTAGGTATCGTCACGGTATTCTGGTATACAAATTCTTGCTTTACTCTTTGTACAAATTCGCCACCGAAGCTCTTGGAGATCCTTATCTATACTCTCCAGACACCTCACACAATCCTCCGTTTATAAGAAATCTGATTTACCTGTCAATACAACAAATTAAAACAGAAAAAAAGCTTTGAAAGTTGATGGATGTTTGTTTGGCTGACTCGCTCACTCACTTCCACGGATTACTATCCTATCTAGGGATGATGATCTGAGAGCTCGATTAATCATAGAATCGGTCGAAGCCAAAAAAAACATTTTTTATTACGATATGTATTATTTTATGGTAATAATGATAATTGTTAATATAGTATTTCCTGATTGTACTAATAAGAGATCATTTAATACGGAATCTTTCGTTTACCTTGTACATTGTAAACACAAACTTGAAAAGTAAACCGATTGTTTGATATCATTGTTTTTGAGAATCGATTCAAAAGTTTTCTATTCTAATCGATTCTTTCTATTTTGCGGAAAGTCGCAGTAGTCCCTATAAATAAAGTTATTTAGCTGTTCGGTTGGTAGATTTGTCAATGTCAATATCCATCTCTGTGAATCTGTCAGGTTTTTAATGACGCGATGACGCCGACACCCAATGACTAAAGAGACGCCGAACTCAGATAAATGATTGAAATGAAACAGTTTAAATGATCTGTCGAATGATTTTTTACAACGCGCCTGGGACCCTTCTACTTCTAAATATGTTTTTTTCAACAGGCCCTTCAATTTTAAATCTATGGTTTTTACATTCAATATCTAGCTAGAGTACACCTTTCATATAGGTGCTGCCAGAAAGTTTAGTTTATGGAACCAAAACTTATAACGATTTTCCTAAATAAATAAGAAAACTACACAACAATTAAAACATTTTTATTTATACTTAGGTATAGGTACCTAGTTATTTATTGGAGGTAATGTACGTACTGGCTTCAGGTAGTCCCAATATAAAAAAATTACATAATTCCAAATTTTTTCATTTTATTATTGGTGGATTTTGTATGTTCACATTACAAAGTTTCCAGACTGAGAAGAGATTACCTACTTGAAATTTTGTATCTATCTTGATCCAAAAATTCAACATAGTGATATTCTATGTGCAATATTTTTTCTCATGATCTAGTAACTTTTCCTTTCTGTCTACTCCAGAACTAAAACCACCTTTTGAGCCAGATGCAATCACTCGGTGGCAGGGTATAACAATAAGATGTGCATTTGCACCACAAGCTGCACCAACTGCCCGGGAATGACTGGAGTCCATGCCTAAAGACTTTGCAAGGTCACCATAGGTCTGAGTAATACCAAAAGGTAGCTCCTGCAGTTTTTTCCATACTTGCTGAAATACAATTATAATGTTATTAAGTATTGAATTCAGTAAATAGGGGTGTGCCAACAGTGCCCAGGCACAGGATTCAGACCAGAAAAATTACCTATAGACGCTATAGCAGTCTACAGCAAATACATCACAATATGAAGTAAATCCATGATGACTGTGACTGGTTTTTGTATGAAGGAACAAGATTACTTTTTCTTACAAATGGCAGATGACGGACCTGACTGTTGTTTAAATTATAAATTAAGGAAATGATTCTGTTATCTACAATATTTTTTAATTAGTGATGAATGTTTAGGCTACAGTATTTACTGGCTAAACCTAGGTGTAATGAACCCCACTTTGAGGAATAATTGTAACATATACAATAAAAAATCCAAGGGTGTAATTGTTTTTAGTTACTTTTTCAGACTGAGTTATCGTTCTCTAAAACCAATCCAGCTATGGCCTAGAAAACACAATTTTACCTTTTGAAAATCGGAACCAAATGTTTGCATTGGTACGGAAAATATCTTAAGCTTTCCATCAAAATAAGCCGTTATTTCATCATTCAATGTATCCAAAACTTTGGTACTCCCTTCAACAAAATGACATGTTAATTGTTCTGAAACAACTTTGAAATGCTTTTCAAAATTCTTTGAATCTATCGATACTAACATATACAGATATTTTTCATCGCCTGCAGCAATTAAATTTCCAACAGGAGTATCATACACACGCATATAAACTATCTTGTCTGAATCTTTAGAATATTTATCAAGAATTGATGATAAATTCATTTTATTAAATTTATGCAACGAATAAACAGACGGTTTTTACTATGTGTATAGAGGTAAGATATCTACCCAAAAAGAAAAAAATACTTGTAGGTATCTTTGTATATACCACATAACCTAGAAAAGATCGAATGAAACTTCTGACATAGGTAGACAGGTACTAGATAACTTCTGACTTCTTGTTTGTTGTTTGCTTAGAGAATAGGTAAGTAGACGTTAGTCGTGGGCGTTATTTCAACTAACCGTTTTATTCAACGATCAAGTTTAATCATATATAATTGCAAAAGTAGTTGTTGGAATGCCCAACTGGTTTGCTTCGAACGTAGCGCGGGGCGCGAGCGGCGAGCGCGAAACATGACGTGCAACGGAAACAGCCGAATGTAGAACTGTAGTGTGAAAGAAAAAAACTGTATTTTTTTCTAACTTATTATTGTTCTTCTGCGTTGATACGCTACCTGGTTTAGTAACTAGTTGCTCGTTGAACAAAAACAGTTGACTTTCGTTAGCTCGAAAAACGTCAACGACCCACCACTAGTAGACGTAGGTTGTTTGTGAACAAACCAAAGATATTTTTTTTGTTTCGTTTATCCATGTGGAAAGGCAAAGGGATCTAAGCAAATACAGCCACAAACCAAAGAGAACAAACAGACCTAGGAAAACCAATGGGAAAACCATGGAATTAGTAGGTACTCACGAAGTACTTATTAAATCCATGAGGAAAACAGACAAAGGAAAAGATTTTTTTGTGTTATGGCTCCATCATTGTACGCCAAAGCGATGATTTTACCATGGAATTTTAGATACTCCGTACAACTGGAAAGCTCACTGTGACTAAAACGTGTGCTGAAAGAGAGCCTCGAGTGCCTTTTAGATGAGGGTACCAATGTTAAAAGAAATTTTCTGGAATAGGCTCTGATAGGTCTAACTCCCAAACTTTAATGTATAGGATATTATTACTGATACATACAACACAAATAGTATTAAGTCACGCTGACTTTGAATCACATAAGTGGGCTGAAAGTTAATACTAGTTATTTGCAACGAACTTGCTAAATCTAGTTAAAAATCAATAAATCAATGTTTTCAGATTACCGCCTATAACTCAGGCTATTTCCCTGTTATGTCCACTATGTAAATTGCGCCTTCTCACTTGCATCACCGTGCTCGTGAATGTAGTGTGCCAATGTGAGAATATATATACAAATACAAAGACAACATACTTACCTTTATTAAGTAAGTATGTTGGTCATTTGCTTATCAACTAGAAAACCAGTAAGATTTCAACTCCTTATTTCAGACTAAAGACTAAAATGCAAGTATATACAGGTATATACTTCTCTATATGGCAAACTAGGGTTTGCCACAATTGAAACAATGTGTCTTTTTCAGCAGATCTATAACGGGATGCGACTAAACTGCGAGCCTTGATCCATTCTCGACCAATCAAATTTAACATGGCGAACTTTTTTTCTCTTAATTACTTATTCTTTCTTGATTTTTGTGACTTCTGCATGACTTCTGTTATTGTATTACGAAGTGTAAATTAAAATTTATCTGTTGTTCTTGGCATCTAATCAGTATAACCTAGCTAGATAACTTTTGGATCGAAAGTGAAACCAGTGGAAAGGTAGGTTAGGTACATATTGTAATACAGTAAATAATATAACATTTCTTTTTTTAAGTACATTTTTACTTAACTTTAACGACAGCTTTGCCTGTGTTTTCGCCTCGAAGCATGCCGACGAGAGCATCCACCATGTTATCAAACCCGTGATATATTTTTTCATTGTATTTCAGTTTTCCTTCTCGTAACAACTTCAGATTTGCATTTATACCCTCATCCCAACGATCAATCCATCTATTCACCAAAAATCCTTCAACCTTTAGTTCTTTAAAAACTATTGCAGGTTGTAAAATTGTAACTGAAAAAAATTGTGTGGGTAACTTTACAATATTGTGTAAGTAGTTCAAATTGGAAATGAATAATAAAATGAATAAGCTTTTGCCTTATTTTGTATTATTAATTACACTGTATAATATAATCCCATATAATGTCGTATTTCCTAAATAAAAGTGAGAAAGATAAGAAATCCATAATTTTAAAGGTTAGATAGGTATATACCTACCCTTTGGCAATTTATCATCATTATATGATGATATTGAGCCACACACTGCCACTCTTCCGTAATAATTCATGAAGTTCATGATAGTTGTACTGATTTCACCTCCAACCTAAAAAGGAATCTAATTGAATTTTGGTGCAATTAATTGAATGTGAAAGTTAAGATGCGGCCAGTATATAAGCATCGTCCTAAGACAAAAATAGATCAAGACTTTTAATTTCCTGACTGAATTAATCTTTTGCACTTACATTATCGAAATAGCAATCGACTCGTTTAGGAGCGCCATCTTTTAACGCAAGTTTTATGTTGGCCGTCTTATAATTAAATGCTCTGTCAAATCCCAAATCTTTTTCTAAATATTCGCATTTTTCGTCACTACCAGCGAAACCAACGACACGGCAACCTGCAATAATTAGGTAGCCTAGGTTAATACATAAGTAGTTGGCACATGGTCGGCATCATGAAAGTCACTGAGTGGAGTTATAAATTAAAAAATGATTTAAAGTAAATTCAAGTACATTGAAAAGTTATGAATTTACCGATCGCTTTAGCTATTTGTCCAACATGAGAGCCGACTGCTCCAGCCGCTCCCGTGATCACTATGGTCTCTCCGGGCTTGGCCTGGCATATCTCCTTAAGTCCAAAATGTGCAGTGTTCCTTTATGGAATAAATAATGTTGATGTGTTATTTATTTTCATTACTTTTTTAACTACAATCATACTTCCACTGAGCCTGCTATTTATTCCTCACACGCTAATGGTGAGACGTTTCAGGGAAGTTTACAAGGATTCTGGCGATCCCAATCCCATCCCAAATATTATAAATGCGAAAGTAAGTTTGTTTGTCTTACCTCTTTCAAGCGTTTTATCTACGTAACCAATTTTCTTGATATTTCGCATTTTTATAATTAAGAGTATGGTGAAGGACACCTATTGTTCCGATGGGATTTGCAAAACACCTATATTATAAGTGGCGCCAAATATAAAAACACTAGATGGCGCTGTGTGTATCTGAGGTGGTGCTAAATGATAATAAAAAACACTTTGCAATAAAACACTAGATGGTGCTGTGTGTATCTTAGGTGGTGCTAAAACTGTTTCCGAGGGAATTTAAGCTGGCGAAGGCGCGGGTAAACAGCTAGTTAGTAATAATATTAAGTATTAGGTAATATTATTTATCTCACTCTTTAGTCCATGTTGGGAGTACCTCAATACGTAGTTCCTACTGATGTAAGTATTAAGTGGTTTGTAGAAAAGTTAGGGCTCTAATGAATATGTGGGAGACCCAAAAATAACAATAATTGGTCTAAGATTACTTTTTTGGGGCCCTTCGTATAAAACAGTAGTAGTACTAAAAAATAAATACCCAGGCATGCCGAGAATACCCAAACCAAGGGACACCGGGTGTGGACTGATGTCTGGCAGCAGTGTCGTGGGCAAAAATCCAATTTTTGGTGGCAAAGAAGGATTGCAAATCGTATGGGTTCGCCATCCGAATGAACCCGCTACATATTTTCCTTCGGGAAATTTTTTATTGCGACTTGCAATAATCCTGAAAAATATACAACGATTAAAGTCGCGAAGAATATTTAGGCGATCCTGCTGTAATGCGATAGCTGTGACCGTAAATTATTGGATATATAATTTATTTGCTACTTATTTCGAATCGAAAAGAAGAAGACTATAAACAGCAAGATTGAATAGACCTCGCCTGTACGCCAATAGATATCTAATTCACATCAAAAATGATTCTAAGTAGTTAGATGTACTTACAATGTATAGAGAATTAACTTACTTCGCCACTTGGCCACCGATCATATCGGTTGGCAGCTTATATCCAATCATGTACGCTCGCATGTACGGATCAACGCTTAGAAACTCTGCTTCAGTTAAAATTTCTGAAAAATGGAAAAAGTTTAAGAACTTGTTAGATGAATACGTACTTATACAGATTTGTGACATTTTAACATTTTCTATAAATATAGAAATTAATAAATATTAATTAATCGCTCAACGGCTCTTTTGTCTTTAAGTTTTTCCGCATTCATATTATAAACTATAGATATAATCTTCTACTATTGCAGCAAACAGAAAGGTTACGTGCCTCATCCTCGTACGTAACTGTACATCACAAGCCGATTACCAATGCTCCACCACTGCAGCTAGGTAGTAAGGACCACCGTGCCTCGCGCCGCCGCAATCAACTGAACTGAACTATAACTTCATATCACAGTAGTGGTGAACAAGTGTATATAGACACATATGTACATATTAAGAAGAAGTTTAAGAGTCGCTAAAATTAAGCGTTAATATATATATAAGGTAAAATAACTGTGAAAGGACTGTATGTACGTCTGTCCGTCTTTTTGTGCCGACGTAGCTTTCAAACGGATCATGCTGAAAAATTAGATACCTACTACTAGTAGCCTTATTATTAAGAAGTTTTAATTTAGAGATCGCATATACCCACCTCCATCCTTTAAAACCGATAGTTCTTCTTCTATTATTTGAAAATCACTTTTTTTAGGTTCGCCTTGGAAATATTTATTAAGAACATATTTTTGCGCTCTCACTTTGGGAACTCCTGCTGAGTAGAAACGATTGGCAATATATGTGAAACCCAATGCTTTTGCCATCTTCACCTTGAATATCTAAAATACTAAATAAATTATATAAGTACCATTGGTATAGGCATGATAAAAGTATCTAAAGTCGGGGGTACCGCCGACCTAGGGATGATCGATATTCATCGATGGTAAACAAACATCGATGTCGAGAACGAGAACGATGAATGATGCATATCGATGCTTGAGAATTTTTATTCTCAAACATCGATCATTATACCGGCTCAGCTCCACACTAGCGGCGAATTCGGACAGATGCAAACGAAAATGCATTAACCATTAAATTAGTAGACTTCGTTACCTAGGTACTAATTCCATAGCATGAACATTGAACAAAAAACCAACACTGTATGCCAAATCTGCCAATGTAAGCCAGCATAAGAGTGTAGGTATAATTATTGTTAGGTAAGGGTAATACTAAGTTTACCCGCGTAAACTTAGGTACTCCCTCTGGGTAATGCCTTCAAAGTTACCCAGGTAGAACTAGGTGTAACGCACTGCGGGTATGACTATATGATATGATATATCATATTACGTTACGTCATGACGTAACGTAATATGATATATCATATCTGATATATAATGCTACAACAGCCAAGGTTACAACAGCCGTTCTATCAAACAACACTTAGACTCAACAATGCCATTCAATCACACGGCTATACGTCGTTTAGCCGATTTGTTGAATGCAACCTTCAATACTACTACAGCTAGACGAACTAGCTAGCTTTAAACTCGCACCACGATTGCGTAGAATGTATTTTTGGTCGTAAATCTGCAACAATATTGAAAATTGGCGCTTTTTGCCTCCATCGACAATGTTTGTGTACCTTAGTTGTACCGGTAGCGCCATCTGCGCCGAGCTTTGCGTAATATGCCCAATAGGGCATATTACGCAAATCTAATAAGACGGCGGCTTTTGTATCAGCTGTAGTGTTGAACGTTTTGAGCGCCTCAAATATTCAATTAAAAAGCTAGACGTGTGGTTGAATGGCGTTGTTCAGTCAAAGGGCCTTGCTGTTTGATTGAACGAATATTTTAACCAGTTGGCTGCGACGACATTCTAAAAATTTTAACCATTGACAAACAAGCAAATATCAAGCTTTTTATTGCTTAATCTATGGTTGGTTTGCTAAGTTTATTTGTCTATGATATTGTAGATCGCTTTATCGCAAATAATGGCTAGTTTTGTTTGTATTCTGTGTTTATATCGGAATAAACTGTGTTTGATAGTATAAATTTAAATTAAAATGTATAAAAATAAACTAGTTGTTGTATTCTGGTCGTAATATCGTATGTGTGTAACTCACAATTAAAAGCCAAAAGTTATTTTCGGTTTCGGCGTGTTTTTGCGGTGAACTAAATATCTAGTTGATTTACTAGGATGGATTCACCGCAAGAATTCAATTGCATATTTTGCAAAGACAATTTTGAGAGTAAAGAGGAGCTACAAATACATTTCAGGTTAGATTTCGTATATATAGGTACCTATTTGACATTTTTATTTAAATGTCACACTTTGAATTTTGCTTTTTTTGTTACTTTAGGAAACATGGTGATCCAAAATTTAATCAAAGTACAAAAAATAAAGCACGAACGAATGATACTCCAGGCGAGAAGTCTAATGAAGAGGTTGAGATGATAAGCTGTGATGTGTGCACGGAATTATTTCCGACTATTTCGAAGGCAATAACTCACAAGCACAAGTTCCACCCAGACCACGACGCGAAGTACTTCTGTCCCTGGTGCGGAAAGCTGTTTACGATGAAGGTAAGCGCCGAAATAATTATGGCAGCCTTGGCTGTCAATTTGGCGACCTATGCACCTTCCCCCTCCAACACTGCTAACATTATCATGTTTTCTATCTGTTATCAATGTTGTAATATTTTTTAGACAATACATACTGTTTTATGTGAAATTTGTAAATATTCACTTAAATCATAAAATTAAGATGGATACTTTTTATTTGGCCTTGAATAATCTGTGTGAAAAAAAAATGAAGTTTGTGTAATCAAATGATATAAGTTATTGATTTTATACCAATCTACAAAATATGAATCAATACAATATTGTATGTACTTAAGTAAATATTTGTTACTGTATAAGACTATATTGGTAAATCTTGGGTATTACTAGTATCAAGAGTAAGATATTTTTTGGTAAAAACAAATTAGTTTTCTTTTCTTTACATATTGACTGACATGTTTCCTGTCTATTACAGCATTTATACAATAAACATATAAATACCAACCATGAGAATGACAAAATGAACACAGAAGATTTCCCTTGTGATTGCTGTGATGTTACCTTTTACGAGCCATCTGCGATGTTGTACCATAATAAATTTTTTCATAGACAGGATACTGATCTGCCGGCTATCGGTCATTCAAAGAAATTAAAAATGATTAATCAGGTATGTATGAAAGTATTTTTTATTTTGATTTTATAAAACTTCTTTTTAAACCAAAAATATAGTAATTTTTATGAATACTTAAAGTTTTAGAATCATCACCACCACAGAATCATTAAAAAAATGTGTTATGATTTGAGGTTGATAATTCTATCAAATCATTTATTCAGAAATTAGGCCTTCACAGACACTTTTTCACTTCATATTCTAAATTAAATGATGTTTACCAAAGCTACAAACAACTAGCATTTTGGAACGACCACTGCTGAGAAGAAATGCCGAAAGAAACTCATTCAGTGTTGGTCCCTATTATGCCAGAAGGGCTTACCATTTTTTAAATATAAATTTATGTATAATTTTTTATCAGTAATATAACAATGTAAATACACAAAAAAGTACATGGTCAAAAGGTATACCGAAACATATTATGATTGTGATCAAGTGCTGATGAAAGGAATATATATATATATATATATATATATATGTATAATTAACCAAACAAAAAAAAACTTATAAATGTGAACACCTATTATATAGCTTTGATATTCATTGCTACTGTATTCTACATACCAATTTCTATTTAGTAAGTGTCAGTTTTTGTTTAAAAAATTAAATAATGGATAACTAAAATTTGCAAAGCATATTTTGTACACAGCACACCAGTTTTTGATAGATTTTTCACTTGTTAGTAGTTAGTTAGTTAGTATAGTATATATATACTATATGACTATTAAACTGTTTTTGTGTCTCATTGAAGTCAGTGTCCATTAAAATAATATTTTATTTGGTTATAGTGTTCCTTGCTGATTTACTACTGTCCCTTTTGTGGCCAACAATATAACAATAAGGTCAATTTACATGTAAGTATTTTTATTACTTATTTTAAAACTACTGATACAGCTCAAAAAGGTGGTGGTATGAAGTTAAATTTGGTTCCTTAGTGGCGTCCATGGCCAGGGATTGCCAATGATGATTGTCGGAGATGATAGTCGGGAGCAAAAGGGGGACAGACCTCCAACTATACTAATTATGATCAATATTTTCACTTTTCTTGTAGTGGGCATAAAAAGTAGCTAGCTCATCTACTGAGCAGACCTTTTTGTATTGCTGCAGCATACACATTTATTGATATTTTGATTATTGTTATGACTATCTATGTCTGTGCGTATAATTTTGTACATTTAAAGAAATATTGCTCATTTCATAATTATCAGTTCATGAAGATGAGGTATTATTGAATAAATAAATAAATTTTCGTATTCATGCTTAACATTATATGTGAAAGTCTATCTGCCGGTCACAATTTCACAGCTGAACTGCTGGACCAGTTTCTTTGGAATTTTGAATAGACATACTTAATGACCTTAAGGCACACATTATAAGCTACTTAAAGCAAAGCTGCAGGCAACGGGTTATAATACTTTTTTTTTGCTAATTATCCGAAGGATAGGAAACAGTATGTGGAGAGTAAAGGACACAAATCTGACCTATATTTTACAAGATCAGAGGTAAGTCGGGGCAGCAATTTAGGCTCATTGTTGTTTCTACTGCTGATTAATGACCTCCCAAATGTAGTTAAGAATGCAAAATGTCTTTTATTTGCAGACGATTTTAAACTATTTCTACAGGTCATAAATAAGGAATATTGTATTATGCTGCAAGAGGACATTGATAATGTAGTAAAATGGTGCACCGATAACTTATTGCAGTTTAACACATCAAAATGCTAAACTATCTCGTTTTCCCGTTCGCGTAATCCGTTACGTCATGGTTACAAGATTGAGCAGGTTGAAATGAGAGAGTAATGGCGGTTAAAGATTTAGGAGTCATTTTCAATGTTGACCTAACCTTTCGCGAGCACATTGTGGGCATTTGTAAAAAAGCATTTAGGAATTTAGGTTTTGTTTTCCGCAATGTTAAAAATTTTACTAACATAGCCACAATCAAAATGCTGTACAATGCTTTGGTTAGGAGTCACCTTGAAAGCTGCTCATGTTGGAACGAGTCCAATATAAGTTCCCAAGGTACTTGTATATGAGGCTGTACAAGGTGTACCCATATTACCCTCTTATGTATCCAACGATTTTTTGGGGATGGTTGGATACAACGAACTGAGGAGATGGCACTAGTATGCTTCATCTTCAAACTGCTGAGAGGGAGACTGCAATGCAGGCATTCTGGAGAGAGTGGGGTTAGCGGTACCAGACAGGTACGTGTGGAGACGAGGGCAGCCGCCGCTGCTGGCCGTGCCGCGCCGCAGAACCAACCTCAACGAGGCGCCGCTGACGCGCGCGTTCCGCACCATAAATCTCATTGCTGACAAAGTGGATATATTCTATTGTACTCTGAGTGAATTCACAAGGGTGGCACTATTTGTCATTTGTTATGTTAATTAGATACAAATAGTTAAAATAATTTAATAAGAGTAGGTTTAAGACTTCACTATCGCATAAGGTTTCCTGTAATGATAGTTGTAAGTGTGTATAAATAAAATAAATAATATTTGTAAGTTTCATAACTGCAAAGAATTTCCAAAATATTTTTTAGTTCAATTAATTTCCAGTCTGTGTGGTTCATAGAACATTTTACCGTCACCTAGTATGTAACAGATTATAATATCTGTGGGTGGAAAGATTTTCATAGTACTTTAAATATTGTTCCAGAAACACATGATAGATGACCATAGTGATGAAAACCAGAGTCCAGATGACGTGCTGCGTTGCCCTCTTTGTGATGCCATATTTTACCATTTAGATGCATATGAACATCACCTCTCATTTCACAGTATTGAAGATATGTATAATGAAAGTAATGAAATGTAAGTAATTTTTTTTTTTCATTTACGTGATTTGCGACACCAATCTATCTTTAAACATTTTTAGGGTACCTTAACTTAAAAGGAAATACTTACTACATAAAACAAAATCACTTCCCGTTGTCCGTCTGTCCCTATGTGTAGTATAGTTGATCTTAAAAATTACACAATTATATTGTTGGCTTAGGTGTGTAATTTATCATGGTTTATCCCGAGTGAATCCAGAAGACTACTATTACTGGACCAATGAGTTAAAATTACATGTATAGCAAACTTCCATAATATGGTCGAAAAACACTTTTGAAAATGATTTTTATTTTTGTAAAGCATCCTTGACATGCTGTAGTTACATTTAGATTGGGTTTAAAAATTACCTTGTGTGGCATAGAGTTTGTTAGCTTGAACCATGGATTTAATAAGTACTACGGAGTACCTACTACTTCCATGGTTTGAACCCTTTCGTTCAGGTGAGGTTGACTCAAATTGACGAAGATAAGTTTATGAAGTCTTCACTTTATTTTGTTTGTCAAAACATTATTTCGACATACCCTATTTGATAGAAGCATCATTTATAAGTATTGTGATATATCAATTTCAGGGCTGAAACTGTGACAGAGTTTTCACTGGAGTCAGTTCCGCCTATAATGGAACGAGTTGAGAACTTAGAGCCAGACCCTAAAGAAATGTCTGAAGGTGGTGCTATTGGTTTAGTAAGTTTTATTTTTTTCATTATATTTATTTTTAGTATACAATGCCGGCCATCCAGCCGAGGCAAAGCCACGACAGCGCGGTCGGTGTGGGCGTCATATAATCATCCCTTAAATTGGTTAAAATTGTAAAAATGTCCTATTTATGTGATTATTTATTGATCATTTTGATGTTTAGGATGATTTGCTGATGGCAATGGGCAACTCAGAAGATAATCCGAAGAAATCTAAAAAGCATAAGAAACACAAGAAGTCTAAAAAAGCAGCAATAACGTTGGACGAATTCCTAAATATGAATAAAGATGTTTTTGGGGAAGGCATAGATTTTCAAGGCATAGAAGAAGTACCTTCACAAATAGTGGCAAAAAGATTTAAAGTAAAAAAGAAAGCTGCATTACCAAGCAGTGGTTCGAAAATGTCGGCTAAGGATATTGAAAAATTACGCAAACAAGGGATCATTATTAAGAAAGGAGGGACTTCAGTGAAGAAACCGATACCAACCATAGTTCAACCAACGCCTACTAAAGTCCAAGCAGTACCTAATAAAAGTGATTTAAATGTTAGCACACAAAACCAGTCTGCTGCTGTTAATCCACCAAACGAAGTCTTAACAAAACTAATTAATCAAAGTAATAATCAAATAAAGATAGTAAGGAAACATACACAGAATATAAGTGAGGCAAATAGCGCAGAGGATGAAAAACCTTCATCACCTGAAAATATAGAAGTTGAATGTGATTTAATACAAAGGTACACGTCGTCTGAAACCGAAGGGGAGGAGAAACCTGAAAACAGAATTAATAAGTTGAATGAGGATGGCATCTCTGACACTGATTCAAATAAAACAAAATTTTTAGTTGATATCGAAAGTTCAAATGTAAAAAATGTTTGTATAAAATCGAATCACATTTTCCAGAATAACGATGAAGACGCAGATGATTATAATAAAAATATAGATCCCAGTGACAAAATTAAAAATAGTAATAATCCTCTAACTGCTTTGAAAAATGTAAGCCAACATATTATCGTTAAATCTGTGGTTCCTTCCGGAAAAAATGATTCTACAACTAAAAATGAAGTATCTACCAAAGAAAGTGATGAGGAACCAAGTGAATTAAAACAAACAGTTCATTATGACATGAAAGATAAAAATATAAATGAAACTAGCGACAAATCTCTAAATGCATTAAAACATTTGAGTCACCTTATTACTATTAAACCAGTTGCACAAGCTAAGCCAACTTCGCCAATTAATAGTAGACAATTTTCTGAGATAGAAAATACTGATAATGTTCAAATGAATTCTGGGGATGGCGAGGATACGAAGGATTCCCAAATAACTCAACAAAATAACAACCCTACAATAACTAACAAGAATATAATGACACCAAAACTAGAACAAAAACAAACATCCCAGAAATCTTTAAATCCGTTTAAAAATGTCAGTAACAATGTCACTATTAAACCAATGACAAAAAAAATACAATCCTCTCAGTCTCAGTCAGACATGTCACAATCTTCGGACGAAGATGAGCAGATCCTTAATTCAATAAAAAAAGTTGCTAAGAATCAACCCTCCGTACGTCAAATAGCCGTTAAGCAGCAAAATGAAGTGAAAAGTCCAGCATTGTCACCCAATGTAGTAAAAATAAACCAGAGTGGTGTAAGAAATTTACCAAGCAAAGACCCGAAAAGTCTTGAAGTCAATACAAAAAATCTATCTAATGTAGATCTTTTAAAAAATCTTAAAAATGTTACAGCTAAACCAATTAGTAATTCTAAAAGTGTACAAATAAACAAATTTATGACACCGGTTAATCAAAAACTAACACAAATTAAAAGTAACAAGGAAATAAACAACGAAATAGAAGTTTATAACATTGATGACTCTGATAGTGATAATGGAGATGACCATTTACCCAGTGAATCGTTAAAAACGAAAGTGTCAGATATACAAACCAGCAATTTACATTCAAAACCTACGCAAGCATTCAAACACTTGAATAAATACCTAACAATAAAACCAACTCATCAAAAAAGCCCACAACTAAATATTAAACAAGACCTCGATCAAGACGAATTTACAGATTTACCACAAGAGGACTTTGACACAGAAACTGAACATAATGAAGATAAAAATAAAGCACATTTCAATAAGACTAATAAAATGCTTCAAAATACACTAAAAAACTTAAGTAAACATATAACAATAAAGTCTAGGAATTCTTCACCAAGTTCAATAGTTTCCACCTATGGTAATAAAAATGGAAATTCCAATGACAAATTCGATAACAATTTTGATAGTGACAATGAATCTAATGCAGGAAGAGTGCAAATTACTGAAGTTGACGATGAATGCCCAAGGAAAAACGATGAGTTTGATGAAGATTTTGATGCGATTGTTCAGTCACCTCATGATTCAGACAGTGATGATGATGGGGACCACTCACAAAATAAAGACTTTGAAGATATTGAAAGCAAAATACACGCAAATACAGTCAAGAGAAATGAAAACAAAAATGAGGAAAGTTTTAAAAATGTTAGTAAGGCTATTACAATTAAGTCTTTAGGCGAAAATAAGGCCCAGTTGTATACAGAGACAGCCGCTACGACAAAAGGTCTTGTATCGTTACCTAACAACATTAGCAAAGAATTATCTATAAAGCCTTTCAAACAGGGTACAAATGAATGCAATAGTAATACGAGTCAACAGCCTAATAAAATAAGTCCACAAATAATTGATAAAAACAATAAAGGTGCAGGACAGCAAATAACGCGTAACCAATCTTCCAATCAAAAGATTTGTATGTCAAAGAATCAAATAAATACAGTAAACAAAGAGGTGACTGTGAAAACTTTTCAATCTAAGACTGTAATAGAGGAGATCACTACTACTGTTACAAAGACTATTAAGACTGTCAACCAAACTGTGAAACAAGAAGTTCAAACAGCTAGTCAGTCGTGTACACATAACGTGCTACGGCAAGTACAAGGTTTGAAGCCGCAGACTCAACAACCTGTAAAAAACTACCAAGGTGTAGTAGTACGGCATGCAGCGCCAGTGGGTACCAAAGTAAGAAGCGCGATGAACCCTGTGAGGTCTCCTAGACCTCCAGCCAAAATATCCAATCAGTTAGTCCCTGTGAGGTCAGTTATCCCTATGAATGTAAGAGCTCCAAGAATGCCCACATTAAGAAGCAGTACTCCCTCAACTTCTACAAATAGTCCGAAGCCAATCAAAATGTCCCCAAACATAGTAAATACTGCTATGAATAAAAGACCAATTGCAACAGAACCATCCGGTCCATTTAGTTGTTTCAAAAAACCAAAAGAATCATTAATACCTGTGTCAGAAATGTCGAGCTTCGACACTAGAGAAGACGAATCCACAGTAAGCCTCGCTTCTTCGACACAAGTGAATAAATCGAATGTTATGAATATGACAAGGACTGTAAAAGGTAACACGGTTGTTAGTTCAACACAGATGAAATCTGAAATTAGTTCCTGTTCACAACAACTGGAAAAGCTCAACAATATGTCGGGTTTAAGAATAGTTAAAACTAGTCAAGTGAAGCAGGCATCCCACGCAGAGGAAAAACATGAAGTGAGTCCTGCTAAGAAGATTACTTTAGAAGCAATTGAAAAATTACAAAAGCAAGGTTTATTAGTGAAAAAACCTCGTCTCGATTCAAACCGCGAAGACAGGTACTCTGACGACGACGATGGAGAGGGCAACTTCCCACAAGACGAAGATTTCGATGATGATTATTTTTCTTAATATGTTGCCCGTAAACATTCAGGAAAATAACAAAGTATTTAGTTTGGAATCTTGAATGAATATTAGTAATTTACTTTGATACAAGGGTGATCGGTACAGTAATACTGAACACTGACTGAATTCATAATATTAATTTTACAGTAAACATATTGTTTTGTATGGTACCTAATTATTGAAAGTTAATTATTTACATTTATAATATTAGTAAGAAAATAGTTGATATGATATCAATGATACTATATCCATTTTGTATATATAAATACACAATACAATATTATAATTTTGTATATAGTAGATATATAAGAAATAGTGAAACAAGCTTAAGAATATAAGAATTCCTTTTTGTTGTAATTTATTACGAGTTAATAACAGATTGTTCCTAGGATATTTAATACTTTATTAAAATATGTCACATACTGTTAAATTTTTATTTATACTATATATAAGTGGGACGCAAAATGAGCATTTCGCAAAATGTATTTTTTTTTGTCATACCAAAAGCAAAATTGAAATACAGGGTTACTGGTATCTAACGCATAACCTTCCAAAGGCGCATAAGGTACATAGAGATTGACATCTTTTGTTCTACAACTTTTGTCTAAACGTAATAAAATAATATCCTTCCATATCCTAAAATAAAAAAGTTGCTTATTTTGAGTCCCAAGTAGTCTTTAGGAGGTTTTGCGTTTGATAGCCTTATTTTTTATTATAATATTCTAAACCGCTGGCTCGTTATAATTTTGGTCGAGTACCATCTTGACGAATCGAAGCCCAATGCCCGGGTATTTTTTCTTTTTGTTGAAATATGGTTTTTATAATTCTGCTAAAGGCTCATTATTGAAAACGGATAACAGGTTCACGTTTGAGATAAGTTCTCATTTTTAGTAACTTTTTGCGTCAGACTAAGATTTATTCGCATTAAATAAGACGCAACTGTAATATAATGAAATAACTATATTTACAAGATCATATAATAACACCATTATATAATTTTAAATTGAATAAGAAAATATAAACTGTATGTTCATTTAGAAATGTTACAACATACTAATCATTACATAATATACATTTATTAATCGCTGACATACATAAAATCACCTATAGACTATTAGGCCCACCACATCGTTACTCCGTTTTGCTTTCCACTTTACTTTGTCTCCACTTTTGCTCCTGTAATTGATAGAAACGTCCAGATTGAAATCTACTTTTAAAGTTAATTACATATTACTACACTGTTAGTATTTGTTACTGATTAAGGACATCATCGTAAAAATGATTTTAAGGAAATATGTTTAAGTACATATAGGTAACTATTTTTTTACAGATTTTTAACGTTATTAGTAATCAATCGTCTTAAAGTTATTAGTAATCTCGTTTATATTTTAACATTATTTAACAATCACAACCAAGCACTAATTATAAACTAAAGTAAACATTTATTACTAAATCAATGATGCAATGGTCTACACTACACCAACAAAACAACACTACAAAGGATTTGAAGCCAAACAAACATATCATGCGGTTGTCATGTGACAAGTTCTGAGAAAAATAAATATCGTTATTCAAATTAATTTATTTCTAGGTACCTACATGTGGTCACGTCTGCTTCTGCCCAGGCCTGAATAAGTAAATGCCCCTTTTTCGTATTTTGATTGGCTTATTGGGAAGGAAGGAACTAGTGGGAACGCTAACACCTAACTAAATATTTATATGACTTACCGTTCCATAGTACTTAATATAATCAGACAGATCAAGTGTGGACAGCCAGGAGAAAAATCAGAAAATATGTCTCTCTTTATTAGATCATCGCACTTTTGATATTATATTTATCTCAATGTCAGTCTTGTAGGTAATATTTCTCTAGAACTTAATGCCCCAGAGAAATCACGATGAGGTAGACAGGCTAGGTACACATACGAGTATTAACAAATACTCGTATGTGTGAGTGATAAATTCATTACAATGGTAAAATAATGTTTGAGTGAATTCCATTTTAATAGCATATCTCAATATATAAATTCTAGCCTTCTCTCCTCACAGTTTAGGCTAGTACCGTCAGAGGGCGCGCAAAACTCACAAAATCAACGGATTGTATTTAAAATGGTTAACCTATCTTGTATTCGAATGGTGATAGAACGAATTTCTAGAGCTAAAACGTTTTTTTTTAATTCGGTAATTAATTTATCATCCATCTAGTGTGTGGAATGAAGAAGGTAATGGTAAACCACTCCGTTAATATTGCCAAGCAGTTATGTATGCTGCATTCCACTTATTGACCATGACCCTCGGTCATGAGGAATACGACTGAAGGAGATTTCTCAATATGTTTTTTTTACATAGAGTATATGTTTTATTTTGAATGAAATAAACCTTTAGGTCTTTACAAAATGATAAAAATATACTATGTGAAACACTGATTTTTCGTAAAAGTTAATTCTATATTTATATGCTAAAATATGTTTCGTCAATATCGCACTTTATATTTTAAATTGACAGAAAAGAGAACATATTTTAGCTGTTTTAACTTTTTTATGAATATAAGGCTAGACAAATTGATTCTCAGTAAAACTTCCATTAAAGAAAAATTACATGTGTTTAACAATCGGAAAGTTTTATAAATAAGTTTTTAGAAACCAAAATAAGTAAAAAGTAAAAGGAGCTATCTGGCATTTAAAACTTCGGCGTAGGTACCGATTTCGAACAATTGAAATTCGAACAGATAACAGTCGTGACATCGATATGTTGCCATATAAAATGCTCATGTAGGTACTTAATAATAGGGGACCGGGCAAGGTTTTAAAATTTCTTAAAATTGAATATTTTAAGATTTGGTTTTAAAATTTCTTAAAATTGAATATTTTAAGAATTTTTAAAACCAAAACAAATCACTTCATTTTGCTTTTCAGCCTGGAATTTGTATTCCTGGGTTGATTATTATAATACTTTGGTTATTGAGGTTCTTTCACTAATAATTCTGTTCAAAGAATTTAATAATAAAAAATGTCCAGTTGCCTATTAGACAGAACTGCCACCACTATTTTAGTAACCAACCGTTTTCTAGATTGTTACAGAACCCAGGTAAGATGTGGACCAGTTATGATTTTTTTTTTAATATAGGATTAATAAGATTGCTTCAGCAAATTGGTCTAAGCTTCGGGATTGCTTTGAGCCTACATCCAAATAGACACAACCACCATTTCCCCTGATATGTGAATGTAACCCACATAGCATTCACAACCTCGATACTACACACGATTTTAAATTAAAAAGTAGTTTGTAGGCTCACTACCTACAATATATATCTAATTATGTCATTTTACTTTTAAAAAACTCAAAAATGCCATAAAATCTCGATTAAATTAAAATTCTAATTTGAAATCTTGCGCAGTACACGTACATTAGCGTGAATAAACGCAATGTATGAATCGAACCACCTTTAAAATGTGACACGTACCAAAACAGCGACCTCATTGGACAGCCGGTAAGCGATTGCGCGCAATTTGTATCGTAGCTTGAGTCCGCCTTGCGTTTTCTTGCGCAGTGTCCGCAGTATTGTGTACATGTTGCAAAAGTGCAGCAAAAGATACAAAGCCGCCAGATAAGGCACCTGTCGAATGTCGCAAACAAGAAAACAAAAATAAATAAAACATGCAACTGTATGCAACTGAAAAACAGATTTATTATTCCGTTGCAATTATAACAATCAACGATTAATTCATAGTTTTATGTATAAAACATACAAAGCTGGTTAAGTACAATCAAAATACTATTTTACATAATAATATTTTTGTTTTGTTATCCTAAACACAAAAACCGTTAGAGTACCAGAATTACCAAGACTCCCGTAGAGTATGAGTAGACCATGTGGACACTTTCTGCTGTACCATTACCAAAATTAATAACTACACCATATTTGCTAATAAAATACAGACAACCTCTATTTCATAAATAATAAATTATACCCAAATATATACACATTTAACAGTCAGTAGTATTAAAATATGACTAGGTTTGTAGTTAAATGAAAAAAGGAGATATCAGAATTTAAAAAAGTATGCAGTCAATCTTATGTACTACACAAAATGTCACATTAATGTTTATATCCAATACAGAATACGGTGGTCTTACCAATCTTATGTCACTTTCAGATCGTATATATTATTCGATCTTTGCTAAAGTGAAAATTTTATAACAATTTTAGTAAACAAATTACGTAAGTTCACGGACTATGGATCAGAACACGAATGATGTATAAACACACGCAACGACAAAATATTAATTATATCTACCCCGTAATGAACTACGTGACACTGTATCTGTATAGGTACCCAAAGTAAAAAAGATTAAAACAACGTTGTTGGTTAAAAATATGTAGTACATTGGTCAAACTAGACTTTGTGCTATCACTACACCATAGAAATGCGTTACTTACTCTATGTGCATGCATAGACCAATCATGCGAACAACAAGGGTTGGCGTACATTAGACCCACACGCAGAGAAAGTAACAAAAAAAAACACAAGTATTTTAAATTATTAAGTTTGCAGATAAGTAATTAATCAACCTTGTATAGCCAAGTTCAACCGGTATAGTACATTATATTATTTTAAATGGGGCTTATGCCTGGGAATTCGGCGCTATGGGCGCAGATGTTGTGAAAGGTTCGTTTTCCAACACGCGACATCAGCGCCCCTAGCGGCGAATTCGAATGGCGTTAGCCCACAATGCAAACGCGCGTTCGCGCCGCATGTGCGCCAACCCCTACATCACATAAACTCAACGATTTTTGGAACAACTCAGTGAGATAAATAAGAAATCTATTACCGTCATAAACTGTAACTATAGCTGGTTCTTCTATAAAAATACATAATATAAAATCAGATCTTGTCATTAAGTCATTGTTTAAGATTCTTAGACTGAATACACACACAAGTTATAAATAAATTAATAACAAATTACGATAATAAACATTAATTTATATTTAGAAAGAAAAATGTTCTTGTCAAAGTATTACAACTTGTCAGAATGACTGACTGGACGATGACAAAAACAAATTACTTCTTAGAACGGGTTATTGATAACGAGTTGATTCCCATAATGACACTATTAAATTACAGACATAACAGGGCTTGGATATCGTATATCGTTTTATTTTTCGAAATGTTTTCGCCTAAGAACGATTTCATTTTGATTCATAAATAACGTTTTTGAGTATCAACAAAATTTTAATTATTCTCTTTTAAGTGTTAAAACTTATTTTGATTTTGAACTTGTAACTTATTTTGATTTTGAACTTGTAACTTATTTTGATTTTGAACTTGTAACTTATTTTGATTTTGAACTTGTAACTTATTTTAAAAGTTTACAACCCTACTATCCGCAACCGCCTCTGCAGTTTAAACAGTTTTCAATTGAAACCGTGGCGACATCTACCACGCCACATGGACAACGCCGCAGATGTAAGAAAGCCTACCAAACGCAACGAATAACAAGCCACACAAATAATCCACGACATCTACGGACAGATGGCACTACGGTCGACTCACTGCCAGAAGCTAGTAAGCCTAGACAGACAATGCGTTTTCGATTGGCAGCATATATACAACCTCCGACATGACACCGTCCGAGCCGTGCGGTGGTTCCCCAGACGCAACATCTAGCCTGGCGGGAAGATCTTCCCTTTGTGGCGGGGGAGCATGATAACCTGGCTCCCGCTACAAAGTCTAATGTTAAATCTAGAGCTGGGTCAATCGATCATTTATTGTAACCCGGGTCATTTACGACCCGTAAGCGTGGTGATCGAGTCTAAATGATTCGATCATTCAGAGATTCTCGATCACTTTGGAACTATACCTCGTGGATCAATGGATTTAGGTTCTATTGTATGATTGACTTCGTCGCATATGCACTCGCGGGTCACAGGTCACCGCGCAACTGATCAAAAATGAAATCAATCTAAACAAACAAGTTCATTCATTTTAGGTACAGGTGTAGCGTATCGCGAGCGAACTGAACCCGAGAACGAACATTGTTGTGAAAATGCTAAAAAGTTCATGAGCGGGCGGCGACCGTGTCTTTAATGATAAAATCTTTTAGAATTTCGTGACTCGATCACTTGATCACGGGTAGTGATCGAATCATTACAACTCGATCAATCGCGATCGACTCAGCTCTAGTTAAATCTCGTTTCGAACAAAATGTTGCGAATCGAACTGTAAAACACAGAAAATAACGTTTTCAAAAGGTTATTTTAAAAAACGTACGTTTCCAAGCCCTGAGAGCAACCATACCAGCAAATGCATGTGCGTCAAACTATGTTTTACGCTGATCACTTAAGATCTACTCGTTGCCAACACTGTATCTTATATGTGTTCTACTGAAGAATACTGAACCGAGTACACACTTCAAGACGTGTCTTATATTCAGATGTAAATTCTTATACCAACTCCGTTTTCTACTACTGACGACACCAGATGTAACATATATAATTATAATACTAACAATTTCAAACGAGATCGTCATCGTAATCGCCTTCAAACGAGAGTTGGGTATTAACATGCGTGTGAATGTGTGTACCCAGTCTCACATTATCTAAGAACATATAAATATTCACTACTTACAACATCCTACGAATGAACTTGGTCCACATTACAAACTTTTGGAACTACAAATGCTTTCTTTGTTTATCTAATTTCTAACGAAGGTGCAGCTCAAGTAAGAATTCAATGACATTTACCTAGTCATTTACATCGTAAGTAATCATTTCATAAAGACATACTTGAGACTCATTGGCACTGAAAAGAATAAGGGTAATCTCGTGAGATATATCTAGTGATGATCAAAAATAACTTGTAAATATGAACACCCATTATAGGAGTTCAAGATATATTGTTTCCTTTTCAACCCCAAACAAAATCATTCAAGCTGATTTCAAAACTATTAGAATAAATATCGTAATAAGCAAATGGGAGAAATAATAAATGGCATCTAACATAATCTCACTTGAGCGACACTACGCATACAAACAATATTGACATGCAAAACCGCGTTTTATAATATTTGAAAGCCTTTATACGCACAACTCTTTATATGAACTGCTCAACACAAATTGCCTATTTTGCAAGTAGGTAGATCAAAATTGCAATTAAGTTACTAACATTAACCTAGCTAGGGTCATCGAGCAAGGCCACAGCTGAAGTTAAATGTTGTACTATGTTTTAGGAATTGAAAAAGTCAACGCTTATTATGTGATCTATGGCGTATTAAATAACTCTTTCGAATATTACGAAAAGCGGCGATCGTGGCAAAGATCCTGTCCAAATTAAGCGATTTATGTAAGATAGTTAAGTTTTAATATCTCAAATAAATTGATTGACTATGAAATTAAAATAAAATTGCGGATATGAAATTAGCAGTTGCGTAAAATTTGCGTGGCCTTTCTACGAAACGTTGTCTATTATTTTTGAATCGAAGATAGCCAAAAACTAAAAACTTCAACAAAAATAATATTAAGCAGCGCCATTGTAATATAAGAATTTGGATTTTTACTAATTTTGTTAATTTATGTTGTTTCGTTCTGTTAATGTCAATTACAGTAATGTGCGATAGTGGCAAAATATACTTCTAAATATACTTTTTCATGGATACGGGGGTTCAATCTAATCAATATATATAATAATATTATCTCCTATAAATCGCTTTATGAAGGCAGGTTCGAAACGTGTATAAATCTAGTCCACATAACACGTGCGCTGCGAGCTCCATTCAGCATTCTACCTGTTCGCTGAGTTTCTGCGGAATGACGCACAGCGTGGTGGCTGTGTTGCCGATGCCGAGCAGCAGGAACGACATACTCAGTGCTGCCACCTGGTGCGTTGCGTTTTACGGAAATACTCTTATTATGAGGTTACATTTTACAATATAAAATCAAATGTATAAATACTTTCACATAAGACACGATATCACATGTGACTTAAATTGAACAATTTTATTTATAGTAAGACACAAGATTTATCATTTGTTTGTTATCATTAAAATGCTTTTCGACTCTAATATTTGAGCCATCACTTGTGCCCACTGTCATCACACAAGCCCCATATAATTTTTGCCACATGGAAAAAGTGTCTGATTGGCCTTAATGGCAACTACCCTATTACAATACAAAAAATATATAAAGTACTATGTTGAAGTAAGTAATCTACTATGAAATATATATATTACATTATTTAACTTGAAAATCGTCATGAGAAGGTCACCTTGTTTATTTACAATGTTTAGAAATCCTCGTTATGATAAGACCCGTTTCCAGTCTAGTCTATAAATTATACTTATATGAAACGATAGATAATTACTGTTTTTTTTACTACTTTGATACCAAATTTTTAAGCCAGAATATTATAGTTTTTTATTGACTACCTAGAATCACATGCTATTAATAGTCTTACTATCTTTTATAGACTGGAATCGTTCTAAACTTGTTCTAGTGCTTATTATTAAGCAAAAGTTGTTAGATATCAAAGCGTCCGCTGAATCGAGCGTCAGCGTCTACCAGTCTCATTCACAAATTTTTCATCTGAAGAAATAAGCGACCCGCGACGGGTTCTTTCCATCTATTTCGCACCTAAGATTTGTGACGTAGATAACTTTAGGCTGCCATATCCTTCGTTTCCCTCATAAAAGAAAGATAAATGCGTAGTAGAAGATAAGAAACAGGACAAATTTATCTATTTATTTTATTTATTTATTTTAATTGCCTAAATTTAAATGCCTCATTCTAAGGCCCAATTTACCGGTTTGTAAGAGATGGGTAGGGAAGTTTATAAAAATATAATATGAATTTTTTCTTTGTCTTAGATTTGTGACTGAAACGGGCACAATCCGCCGCGCGCTCGTATGACGTAGCAGACGCCCTAATTAATACAATTATTAGATAAGGTTAGAACATACCTGCCACGTGGCTTCAGGGTGGTAGCTGAGGTGGTACAACGTGTAGGCTATGTACAGTTGGAACACATAACCTCCGAACAGGAACGGGAGTAGATACGAGAGCCCACGCCACATCCACGAGTGGAAGCCCTCGATGGTGATGTCCATGTTGTGCCGCGCGCCCAGGGCCTTTAGCCTGTATAGAACCCCGCTTTGGTATCGGAACTGCATGTACTGCACCACACCTGAAAGGTTATGATTAAGGATTTAGTCTTCACGTATAACAGAGGTCACGACTATGGAGGCTTAACGGTTTCTAATAATAGCCTTCTTACTAATAATAGCCTTATAACATGAAAAACGCTTTAGAAAAAAGATTGTTACTATTATTTGAGTAACTCATATGGCAAAGTCAACTAATTATAAAATATGAACTCTATTGAAAGTCTAATAACAGTGTCAACTGCTTACGAGATGACGTACTGAATGCAGTGACACACATGAACCATGTTATATATAATTTTACATATTTTAATTTAGGGCTACAGAAAAGTTTAATTATCGCTAGTCTACACTAACGGGTGTCTGTTCTATATCAAAGCCGATGAACAATGGTATGAAATTAAACCTGATATTGATATTAGTACACTCCGTTTTTTCTTACTAGCCTAACATGCAATCAATGATATTGTTGAATTTTGTTAAAAATAAATATTCGTTCAAACTTACAGAATACATTCTAAAGTAAAATATTTATTAATTAATCACGGCAGTAATCCTAAAAAGTCTAATTTAATTTATATAGCTATAAATATCATCAAAACACGTGGTAAATTTTTTTATATAACAAGACTTGTAAGAAAAAACGGAGTTTATAAAAGTATGATTTGATTTTTGTTGGTTCGCAAAATTCGCTAAGTTTGTAGTCACAGTTTCTTGTACCTCTATATCAAAATTCATTAAATGGCTAATCATTTAATGGCTCATCTTCATAAATCTACACAAATTGAGCGAACGTCTAAAGGTCAATCGCATGATTCAACAAACGTTATTGCGACCTTCCCCTCCACTATGTGAATCTTATGAGTGTACAGTCAACAGCACATCAAGTTACCCTGCATGAACATTACCTGTGGCGCATAAATAGCGACGAGTTTGCAATGAATTTGGGTAAGATGATGTGCTGTTTTACGATAGTCGAAAAAACAAAAGTTGCCAACTTCCTTCCTGGCTAATACTGGTCATGTATAATTGTTTAAACAACGAAGGCGTTTCTTTGCTAATGCGTGACATCAGAGATGGGTTTACGTCCAGTGTTTGCCCAATTTCTTCTCAAATAGTTCGGCGCAAACCCATCGACCCAGTTAGGTGCATGACTAAAATTAAATGGTCATGCACATAGATGAGTTTTATACGCGGAAGTACAAAGTATAGTAGGGCAAAAGGGATAACTTTAAATAACAATGAAAATATATATGAGAAAAATATAACAATGTATTTCGATGAGTCACGTGTTTACCTAATTAATCTTTGGGACTAACTTACTGATCTTAATAAGTGATATATATTGTATCCTGTTTTGATAATATGAAAACTTTGACCTAACGTCACGGATTACATTGAAATAGTAGCTAAATTATAGATAATTAATAACTGTTTTGCTGAGAAGGACAAATCTTATAAGCGTATTGTTTCCGTGTTAAGATTTGACTATCTATGATGTATGAAGCTTATATGGAAAATTTATATTGCTTTTTAGAAGTATCTAATTCTAGTCAGCACTATAAATTTTTATGCTAATTTGATATGCTTATTTGCCATATAAAGATTATCTTAACTAAAATTATAAATGCGAATGTAAGTTTGTTTGTTACCTCTACACGCTTTATCTACTCAACCAATTTTCTTGAAATTTTGCATACATGTAGAGTACAGTGTCGTCCCGGAAAAATAACTGTTCCTGTGGGAAATTCACGCGGGCAAAAGTTGTTGTTAATATTAAAAATTGAATATCGTCAATCGTTTAACCAGATGACAATATATCATGCCATCTCCAGTATAATTATTATAAAGTCGTCCGGAGATCCAAAGGTTATAAGATAAACAGAAAATGATAATTAGAATATACTCACTGATATAAGCGATAAACCACATGAAGGTGTGCCTAAACTCGTTCCAGGGTTCATTCTGGGGCCAAATGAGAAGGATTCCCGCCACGACCGTGGACACGAAGTGGTGCAGCCTCCACCAGCCCTTGATCCGGGAGCCGTTGACCTTCAGGATGCTTTCGCGGATCGTCAGCGTGCAGTAGTACCAGACCAGCAGGAATATCAGTATTAGCTGCAGCGGTCTACCGACATTAACAAAAAATTACCAGTTGAACTTTGAAACGGATTTTAAGAGAAAACAAACTCCCGGTTAAACATTCTCGGCCGTAAGGCTTCAAAGTCCGGAGCTCGCTAAATGTCTTCGTCTCATTTAAGCTCTAAAATCCGTAGTTAATTAAAAAAAAAAACTACCTTTATTAAGGTTCGGTTATGACTTTGTTTTTACGTCCGGCCCGACAATTTTCGTGAGAGGTTATGGAGTGGTCATATCAAAGCTAGTAACTAGATAAAAAAGGAGGGTTGTCTGGAAGGAAATCGTCAATCTATATAGACGAGTGGATTTATATCGTGAGTCGAAGAGTAGTCACTTGTGACTTACATCCAGAATCAATCCCACAGTAAAACAAGTAGCATAAACCTTAAGGTGATCTAGGAGGAATTTAAGTTTTATACTTTAATATATTCATTCAAAGTGATTATCTTTTGGTTGAGATTTCGTTTACGGAATGTGTCTTTATATAAGGAGAAAGATGGGCAACTTGACTTTTATTATACCTCTGCTGACACGTGTGTTACCAGGTGGGTAACAAGATAGCGACGTATAAACACATTTTCTAAATATTTTTAGGAGATAATGCCTGCTGGGTTTTATTTACTATTTGACTGTAAAACTTGTTTAAGTGACCATTATTTTAGATGAACTTTAACATTTCAATAAGAATTTTATGCATAAAAAACACGTGCACGAACGAATACACGCTTACATAACTGCATGAGCAATAAGTTATATTTTCCGTGTCATGGATTTTAAGCCAGGTAGAGATAGTGGCCAACTGGATGACCGTTTATCTAATCGTAAGAAATAAAAAGTGGGCTTGTTTACCTCCGCCTTCGACAAACAAAAGTATTTTGGAGGTATAGAAATATGTGTATTAATTTACATACTTTTTCACAACGATGCTTGATAATGGCAGTGTACTGAGTTAATACTGTCTACAGCGCCCTAACGTAGGCAATTTTAGGGCGTGGTAAAGAAGAAATTTTTGGAAAGTGGACCCTGGGTTCTAAACCAAGGAAACGTTCAGATTAAAGAGTTAAATCTACATTTATAACAAACTGCCCTATTGTCATATTTTAACTATTTCACTGTGGTAAACGCTGATATAAGGCGTTATCATGCAGAACGTCCTTTGTACTTCGAACCTTTGACTCTTTTGCGCTGACCCTATGCATTACTCACCCGTAGTGGGGTTTCCGAAATTGAACTGCATATCCTCTACAACCATACAACCACAAGAATTACAGTATAGTCTATATAGTACATACATATCGAAAATAAATGAGAGTATTGGGTCTCTTGTCTCGACACTACAAACCAAAAGTAGTTCGTTAAAAATCAGTTTTCTACACTGTATAGACTGAATGTCATTTTTGCCACAAACTTGATTACTCTATTATTAGAGAGAATTTGTTGTATTAAATGTGTGAAAAAGAAACACCATATCCGTGCTGTAAACCGTTGTTGAGTTCCCTTGTTGGACACCATCAGGTCAAGCTATCATAATTGATAGAAATAGAAGCGACGTGGGAAATTTAGTAGGTGAATAGTGGGTAAGTAGGTGAAATTTAACTTGCAAGATTTTCTTACAGACTGACAAATATCGGGATAGGTGAAACTAAAAAGTTATGTAGGATTGTAGGTATCCAAATATAGTAGGAAGATTATTCAATTTTAATCTTTTTATAGTATCCGTTTATGTAGATAATAAAGCCCTAAATATGTTTTAATCAAGAAAGAAACTGATATCAATCACCGGGGTTTCAGATATTATTATTAAATAGCGAGTGCATAAATACTTAAAATATATAAAAATATTAATTGTATGTAGTCCACTTCTCATCCTAACTAATATTAACTCTTCATGCTTTATCTACTCAACCGATCTTCTTGAAATTTTGCATAAGTACGTATAATTTGAAGTATGGAGAAGGTCATAGGGTACCTTTCAAATTTACGCGGGCGAAGCCGCGGACAAAAGCTAGTAATTCATAAAAAGTTCTGTCACTATCACACTTTAAAATTTTTGACATTGATAGAAAGAGAAAACATACTTTAGTTTAAAGTATGCTTTAACGTATTTATTAAAGGGAGGTACTAATGATAATAACAAGCTTTTTTTTAAAAAAAAACTGGCACCCATTGATACACTCTGCCTGATTGCACACATCGGCAAGAAGACTAAATTTTTTAAATCGAAATCAAATGTTGACACTGCATGACTTCAGCCTTGCCCTGGCCAAGTCCTTGGCAGCTGATAGGCAATGATAGCATTCTCAAAGAGGATTGACGTTGGGCAGACGGCAAGTTGTAAAGTTACCGCCGATTCTTCATAATTACAAGTTTTATTTACGCTGGCCCTGGGCTTCACGGTCTTACAGCTCAAAATGGAACCAGACACACGCGAAGATGAAAGGATGAAAAAGAGAGATGTTTTATCCCGTACTTCCGTCAAACATGAGAAAGAATAATTTAATTTAAAGATTTTTTTTTAATAAGAGAGATAAAAAACATCAACAAAACATACCTGAAATCTACATACAGATTTAAAACAGCTAAAACGAATGCTATCGCACTCAGTACCAGCTTGAACTTTTCATATTCATCTTTGTATTTGAACCTGAAAAAAAAAAACAATGTTAAAGTGTTTACTTTAGTCACTTAAAATGATTGCGGTATAAAGTCAAGGCTTGTGGTGTAAAAGAAACCATTGAAATATACGAAAACATCATTTTTAAGTACGTTAATTCTGTTTTGGCTTTTTTACGCTTTTTTGAGTAGTTTTTTTTATATATTATACACTAGCTGCCCACGACTTCGTTCGCGTGGCTGAACAATTTTTGGTAAAGAGTCAAAATGATTAGAGAAATTTAATTACATACAGAAGATGCTCATCAGACTGAAAAACTATATTTCCTATAGTTTATCATATGATTCTTCTTTATATGTACCAGATCTTCGATTTTTATACATCATCAGAAAATGCTCATCAGGCTGAACATTATTTGTTAAGGCGTCATTTCTATATTTCCTATAATTTAGCTGGACCATCATAAGTCTGCATATAAATATAGTTAATGACCCGAGGTCAAACATGACTACCGCGGGCAATAGCTAGTAATAAATAAGTACTAAATAATATTTATATATTTAGGTTTAGTAGGAACAACAAAGCATAAATTAATGTAGTAAGTATAGAAAACATCTTTGTTTTTTATATAAGTATACTTTGTTTTTTATATATTACAGCAAAGATTTATTGTCTATTATTTTTGTTTTCTATTTAAAATCCTATTATCTGATAACATAATCAGAATAGATTGTTAACACATGAAATTATATTAGTTATTTTTGTTAATGGCCTTGGTATAATGACATAATATCATTAAACCCACAATAGCTTAGTCCATTAAGCCCATACAATTTAATGATTTATTACAAATATTTACCTATGCCCAGCAATGAGTCAGTTAAGTTCACATTACTCAAATAATAAATACATTGGGAATATTCAGCCAAAGCAGACTAAAGTAATAAACATGCATCTTACTTGTCATTTTTGTTTAGAATAGACACATTCACATTTCCCAGTATTATACGCAGATACATGCTGTTTTGTTTGGGCAATGTGGCTTTGATCTCATGGAGCATGGCTTTCCTTTTCATGATCTCTTTCTCCAAATTTGCCACTCGTTCATCCTTTGTCACACCTTTCTTTTCTAACCTATTTGAAATGAAATCAAAACTAGTGAAATTACATTTTTTTAAGTTATATGTAAAGTTATGTTATGTGGATCAGCTAAAAAAATGGTGGAAGTAGTTTCTAATGGCCTGTTTATGTAATGGCTATTGCAGAGACTATATTTAATTCTCAAAAAAATTTTTCTTTTTTAAGTTGAACATGATATAGTTTAATCATTTTTATCTATTCATAAGCTGGCTTTGAACTTTGCACCACAGCCAAAAACCTTGAAGTGAAAATATACAGAATATGAAGAAAACAATAATGACTTATTTTTAAAAGATTGCCATAAGATTGTGTGACCAATTCAATCCTATTGAATTTCTCATTGTAATGAACATAAGTCTTATCTTTACTGGACATTTAATATGAACAGAGAATTAGCAGTTTAAAAGTTATCAGGCAGGTATCAGATAGATAATGTACACATATTTGTTGCTTGAAAATATATTTTATAAAGCATTTTGAAAGATTTAATGTACTTATTGTTATTTTTTTGCAGTACTAGTGTACATCATTTTCAATTAGAAAACATTTCATGAAATGCCACAACTTAGATATACTACAATGTCATGCCTTAGATCACTGATTCTGGGAATTCTAGAAACAACTAAACATAAATTAGAGAACTGAAATGAGTGAAGTGATGTTTACATACAAATGTAATCTTAGATAATGGATCTGACCTTTTCAATGCGCCTGCGATAACATTCATGCGATAGCGTTGGTGCTCCAACTCTTTCATGCATTGTGATTGAAGCTCACCAACTTCTTCTAATTTTGCTATGTAATCCTTGTTTACAGTCTGAAATAAATCATTTTAATTAGCATCTTTTAAATCCAGTACCACTGGACTTTTTTTATCCTATCAACATAAATATCTGTCCAAGGCAACCTGTTGCAACCCCTGCAGAAAACTGAGCTTACTGGAATTAATTTATACATATACCTCTTACCAAATATTGCAATTAATTATGTCAGGTACAGCTCCATTCTTCTTTATTGAGGGTATACAAGTTTTAAGTATAATTCACCTAAATCAAGAAAAATGACTATGCAATTACCGCCATCTAAAAGCTGTCATAGTAAATGTGTGAAGTAATCGACACAGGACATAGGTTGCCCCTCAATGTTTCCTTTCACATAGACTAAGTGATGGTCTATAAAAACTTGTACCTGTACAAATCAGATATACGATATGTAGGAGCTAAAATAATATAAAACACGCTTTTTATATACATATCAATCCATAGTGCAGGTAGTTTTTATTTGCTGAAGAAAATTAGGCTTTTTAGCTTTCCTTATCGTATTATTTTATGATAATAGCAAAAATAAATGTAGCTTAGGTTAATTAAACCGTCCAAATAGCTATAATAAAATGGTAACAATATAACATAGGTCAGGGAAGGTATTACGTTATTATCCTTACACACCTCTAACCGTTTGTAATCTGTTAACAAGTCTTCCCATTCTTTAAGACATTCCTCGGCGTCCATTTCCGCAGATAGTTTAAAAACACCGAATGCGATTTATATTTAATTTTACTTTCAAGTCGAGAAACACCGAAAAACACAAAAGACATAGGAACCGTTCAGCTAGCAACTGACTGACTGACAGAGACAGACATGACGACATGACAAAGAAGATAATGTTAATGTAAAATGTGATTGATTTAAAAATGACAGTGACAGACTATACCACGCGCGAGCAAAGCCGCTGCTTTATTTGTTGATCGGAGTCAATTCTGTGATCGAAGCCTAGATCGTATTGAACAATATTGGCTCGACTCCGCAAAAAGATATCATATCAAACACAATCACTACGTTTATATGGCATGACAATTCGGCGAACAAATCTGTTGGGTTTAGGTACTTGCTGGTGGAATATCGTGGTTTGAACAATACATTTAGAAAGGGCTCCGCGCGCGGGTTTGAACTAGTAGGCTTAAATTATTTTGCAAAGTATTTTTATCAAATGTCCCTTTGTCATAGTTTCGATTTCTAAAGCGCGCGGGGCCCTAATCTGTGCTACCTACCTCCAGTCCAGTGATTGGTACCATGGATTTAGTAAGTGTACTTGTACGGAGTATCTACCATGATTGGTACCTGGTGGAAGTTTTTTATCTTATGAAAAACGATTTTTCCCAATATTTAGCCACCCGAATATGCAACCTTGTTGTATATTTTCACAAACGAATGTGTGGCGACATCTACCATACATGCTTACATAATGAAAGGATTAATAAAGTATTCTAAAATAAATGTTTTAATCGATATAGCAAAAGGCAGCAAAGCTTTGTTTACCTAACATACAGTGCTGTATTCTGGCGGGATAAATGTGTAGTAATACTCCCTCAATACTCCCTATATTCCATGATACCTACATAAGTACCTAAATAGGTACATTATCTACTACCTACATTACTTATTCTTTGTGCGACGTTTGCGACTCTTTGCCGTTGCCACTTCTTGTTTTTTTTTTCACTTGGCTTTAGGCTTTAGCACTATAACTATAGTTATCTTTGCTCATCTCATTTGTAGGATCTCTGGCTGGCTGGTCTGACTCTGGTTGGATTTTTGTTTTTCTAACGTTTGAGGAAGGAAAAAGCAGAAAAAAATAATCACAAAATAGAGTAGGTACCTACCTAAGGTAGATAGTACTTACGTACATACCTTCATTCATTAATTTTATTTTCTGTTTTCAGACAACCAAAACGTATTCTGTGGTTTGGTTATGCTCGCAGTGCTTACACCACATATTTATTCATATTCATTTATTTGCCAACTAAATGTATAATACTATATATTTATAGGTGGTAGGTCCTAGTCTGAATCTCGCACGCAATATAGGTGTATATTTTTTTTATTAGTCACTCTGTGGGACTGGCTGCTGAGATGTGTTCACAGAACAGTATTACTCTGTGTATTACTCCTATCATAACAGAGGTTGTGTCGTGTTTACAGGTGTTTGCATGAAGTGTAACATACGCCTTTGGTAGAAGATGGAGTCCAAAGATGAAATAATCACATTCTATGGTAGATGTAGATGTTGCCTTGAATACGGCTACATGAAAAGCATATGGAAGGAGCACATTTGGGAAGATGAAAAAGAAATATATGGTGAAATGCTTATGGAGACTTTTAATATAGCCTGGGAATCTAATGACGTTGTTGAGTATATCTGTGACACATGTGTGACAAGGCTTCGAGATGCCTTTCATTTCAAGAAAGAAATTATTTCCGCTGATCTATTACTGGAGGAGGGGTTTGAAGAAGGCATGGAATTGGTAAATTTAGAAAAAATAGCTTCAAAGACCGAAGAAGATAATGAGAACCTAGAAGAGTTTATATCTCCTGACATTGAGGTTAAAACAGAGTATGGTGAGATTGAGTATTTGGAAGAAGATGCAGATATTGTGGAACAATCAGTTTATAAAATAGTTACTGATGCCACTAAGAGTGCATCTGATAATAAATGGCCCAACAAAAAAAAGAAATGTGAACGTTCCAGCTACCGCAATTATACTCAGGCAGATTTGAAAAGGTGTGTTGAAATGATTCAGAAAGAAGGAATTTCCCAGTTACAAGCAGCAAAAATTTTCAATATACCAACCAAAACAGTCAATGCTAAAATGTGTAGTTTAAGATCTGAATCTCCAATTGATGAAACACGGCAGGAAAAGCGAGAAAGAACCGAAAAACAAATCAAGTTTGTCGAAGAAATCCAGGCAATTCTGGAAATGACCAATAGTATGCCTTTTAAAGTCAAATCTACTAAGCTTTATTGTGCCTATTGCTATATGAAAGGGGACTATTATGAGGACACTGAGGATTTGAGAACTCATACATTTGAGAAGCACCAAAATGAGAGAATTGATGCTATTGAGTCCATTCTTAGGCCTTTCTGGCAGAATGAAGTTCTAAGAATTGACATTCAAAATTTATCCTGCACTGTATGTGAAGAAATAATACGAGGATGGAACGAAATGTTCCAACATTTGTTTGATAAACATAATGTGCAGTTTGATCAAGCTTATACAAGATTGATACCATATAAACTAAGTCAGGACTTACATTGTGCTTTGTGTGATGAACGTCATACAAATATCCACTATTTGGACTCTCACATGAATGCACATTATAATAATCACGTGTGTCCAGAATGTGGGGATACCTTTGTTTCTTTAGCTCGAATCAAAAAGCATTTGGTTATACATGATACTGGATCATACCCTTGTCAATATTGTGGAAAAAGTTTCAGTTTAAAAAAATATAGAGATAAACATGTAGCAATGATTCATGAAAATGCGAAAACATATAAGTGCTTTTATTGTACTGAGCGCTTTGTCACAGAATATGGAAAACACAGTCATACGAAGATGCACCACAAGGATAAAATCAAAATTATCACTTGTGAAATTTGTGGGAAAAGTTTTGATTGGAGACCTTATTATTTATCACATTTGAAAAAATTACATTTTAAAGTAAGGAGATATCAATGCACATATTGTATGAAATGGTTCACTGCGAAGCATGATTACAAATTACATGTTCAAAGGCACACTGGGAGTGGTCAGCATTACTGTGAATTTTGTAATAAGAATTTTGTCACAGGTCAAGAATTGAGAAGCCACCAGAAAGTTCATAAAAAGGATGTCAAAAATGCCCCAAAATGTGTACAGGTTTCTAATTAAGTGATATGTTTAATACATATTTATTGCTATTGTTGTTTGAATTCTCATTTCCTACTATCAATTCTTCATTGATGTCCTTTCATAACAACCAATAGCAAAGTATTTACCTAATTAGAGGAGGATAGGTATATAATCCCAGGCCATGGCCGAAAACGGCGGCCGGGGTATATGTAGTGTATATCCTTATTATGTTCGCGATAAACTCAAAAACTACTGCATGGATTTACATGCGGTTTTCACCAATAGATGGTTTGGTTACCCGAGCAAAGACTGAACGCGCCGTTAGTACTATATACATGGTCTGACGCAAAATAAGCACCTACTTTTCAGCACTTCACAGCGAAATGTAAATATTTCTATTTTGCACCAAAACCCCATAAGGGCTTGTGACATTGCTAGCATACCTACACTAGTTACTGCTCCAATATCTTCCTGATCATCCAAACAGGAAAGGAACGCTTGTGGAGAAATCAAATCATGTCCTAATTGAAAAATTGTTTCGTAGACAGAGAAAGGAATTCCAATCCCAGAATCTGCCGAATCCACGAAATCTTTCCTATAGCGAACAAAAGGTCATATCTTTTTTCGTTACTCTCATTTCGTCACACAATATACGTATTTATTACAAATACACGAGAAGAAAAACAGGACAACGTTGTGGTTGTCCCCTCATCGTGTAACGGCCCCAATCTGCTGTCGTTTTGTATGACATTTGCCCGATAGTTGTATAATCTCTTGGCTACGCTAGTTGTGTAGTCTTGTTTTCTTGTGTTTGGCGGAGGCTCATGATAAAAATTTAAAGGATTTATGAGCTAAGGATATAAATGATAATAGTGCGATAAAATAAATTAGATATTTAATTGATTTATTTACAGAAAATATTAAACCAAATTCTATGATAAATTGGTAGTTATATTCTCTATATAAATTTTGACAAAATAAAGCAGTGTTGAAGCAAAATTATTTTCACAAACTATTTGATATAAGAAGATATCCGAATTATGCATCTGAATTTCATGAAAAGATCACCGCATATACGGGATTAATTTTGAAACACCAGCAACCTCCCAGGAACAGAAAGCATTATAAACAATACAGTTCGTTCTACACTTTCCCAAAACTCAATTCATTAGATAGAAAATATGTTAAATTTCTTATCATTGTCCCATCCATCAGAACAGGACAAACAGAGATATAATTAGGTATATGTTTGAGCGAAAAGCGCCAGCGACTTCCCGCGCCCACCATCCTCGTACTCATAGCGTGCTTTGAGTTAATAACATTAAAATGGAAAATTTAACATTTATTTTTGTATGAATATAAAATTTAACGAATTAGAAATACTAATAGAATAGACGTTGTATGACAATGTGAGCTATCTAGTCCTGCGAGGTTCCTGGTTAGTTCCTTTTGATTCCAGAGCAGGCTGCTTATGTGTTTCTTAATTCAGTACGATATTCCGGATATTTAATTCCAATCAGATTAGATATTGCTATGTATCTATACATAAATACCTTGACAATGAGTGCGTTGTAGAGTAATATATGTAAAAAGTACCTAATAAGTATACGAATCGCAAGGTTTGACCTTTGGTTTCGTCACTTTCCTGACAAACTCTACAAGCGTCGCTCAAGAATTTTGCATTATGGTTACAGAGATAGACATTTTACGACATCGTACTTATGGTAAGCATATAATGAGATGAGAGCAGTTCTTACCTACATTACTCGATAATTGTAATACAAACAGCTTATTTAAACATACAATATATTTCGCAAGCTTCAAATAATAGGCGACTGCCATAATATGTCAAAGAGATTATAGGTATTAATCATAGCTTTATTTTATACCAATACATTCTTTCTACTGGTGTAATCAGAGAGAGCCTGAGCATTTACTTATGTACACCATTTTATATTTATATATTATTACAACACATACAACATGAAATATTAACCCAATGAATGGATCGATGAGAAATTAATCTGCAATAAGCTAATGAAACAGGAACTAAATAAGGAGTGAGGATCTCATAGAACAGTGTAGATAATGACAAACCACGTGTTTGTACTTGAACTTTAGGAAATTATCTAAAATGACTAGAATGTAATGGATTGGGGATCATTAGTGCACCGAGAAACACTAAACAAAGTATTTTGCAATGGCCCTTATTCACAAAACATCTTTAGATCTGCATAGAAATTCCAAAATTCAAAAATATTTCTTAACAAGAAAAGGTATCTGAAACCATTACATAGTTACATTAATTCTAATTACATCATTTGTTTGTGAAAGTAAGGGTCAGCTCTCTCCAATTACATGTTCATAATAATCTCCTCGGTTATTGTGTATTTACGAATTTACATTGATTAAGCGAGTGTAATGAATAATGATACGAAACTCGGCACCGTGCTTTGGAACTCAATAGTTGCTACAAATCTACGTCGCACAATGTCTAATTGTAATAAATAGGTATATTGTATAATAAGGAACCGACATAGATGCATGCGCCTAGAGATTCATCAGTTGACCAAGCGCGGTACCCAAGTGTCCAATAAGTTTACGCATTGTACATTGTAATTCATGAACTGCAAAGCTTCTAACATTACCATACTTCGACTAACACTACGACTAAATTCTAGTAAAATACCAGGCAACAAAAGTCTTCAAAACCATAATAAATAGCTAATAATCCGACAAATAGGTCTCAATCTCAGCAGTTAGCTACCACAAATAAGATGGAAAATTAAAATATGAATTATATATCACACACTTTATTTACGTAAAATTCTCGTATGAAATCAAACGAAAACAACAAAGAATAAAATCAAATGTTCAATGATTGCATTGTCAGCAAATACCTAGCAGCTATTACCGGAATTCGAAAACATTGAACATATAAATAAATAATTAGAAACTTTAAAATATAACTCTCTAACTTATAGTTAAAGTTTTGAATCGCCAAAACTTAAAATAAGTTCCCATGAAACTTGTGAATGCTAAAAAAGCGCCAAACTTCTCCGGTATCAATTGCGATATTGATATTACATGCAGATTCGTTGTCCCCTAAGGTGGCCATTGATGAAGTTAGCACTCGTGCGAACATACATAATGGATACCGCATCGACGGGGACCGGCCACGTTGTGTGCAACGGCAGCTGGAGACTTTAGTGAGACCGCTAGAGCGCGACAAACTCACTTGATTGTCATGAATAACCATCAATATCAAATTTAATAAAACTAAATTATCAAATAAACAAATCAAGGTACAAGTTTTTTCTAGAGTTTTAAGAAACGATTAACTACTTTACCAAATAAAATTTATATCTAAACGTACTTAGGAATAAAAATAACTATAAAATAAAACAAGAGTAATGAATTGTTAAATTATAACACAGCTTTGACGCCTCACTCTATCGTTACGATCGCGTACCTGACTGATGCTATGCCGCAATATTTTTCTACTATCTTTTCTGCAAATGTAATCTTGTCACATGTTTTACAGTTACTAACTATGAACCATTATTTAATGGAATGTGCGACTCTATACAAATTGAAAGCGTGTTTGACACGGACAGTGGATTGTTACAAAACCAGTAGAAGGACATAGCATCGTCAAGTAAACGAAAAAAGAGCACAATGAGCACATTAACCATAAATTATCCAATCGAATCGTCCAAAATGATTTGATCATTAAAATCGCAACTCATTGTCCTCATTGCAGCTATAAATGTGAAAAATAATGATAAAGATATCATCGGTGAGTTTAAGTTACTAAAATGGCAACGCTCCTAGCGACATTCCCAAACTTTGACGGTCTGGTCAACGCTGCCCGATATCACGTATGGCAAGCTCCTGTGGAAATCTGTAACAAAAAAATACACTATGGTTTCATCTGGGAATTATGCCGTTTTCCGTAGTTATATTTCGTTCTTAGTCACACTTGCACAGTAAGAAGAGATCTTCTTACTGTGCAAGTGTTGCAACTCATTGAGTTCAATGAGGCTAATGACAAAGGCAGTCACTGCCGCCACTCGCCGGATAGTTGAAACATGATTTTTTCACCTACATCACCTATTTATTTACCTATTTACTGTCTGTATTTTGTAATATAAAATGTATAGAACATATTTTTGAAACAAATTCAAACGTGTCTTTTTTACTATGGGGGGCAGTACAGTAATATGGAGTGGTAAGGAAGTGTGGTATCTACCGAGGCTGGTGGCGAAGTGCTGGTGCGCCTGCAGCGTCTTGAGACAGCGGCAGTGTGGCACGTCCCACACGCGCAGAGTCTTGTCGTCGGAGGCGGTGAGCAGGTAGCGGCCGCCCGGGTGCCACGCCAGCCCCCGCACCCAGTTGTCGTGTCCCACCAGCGTCGCCAGGCACTGCCCCGTGCTCACATCCCAGATCTTAAACAAAACATTCATTTATCCATACCAATATTATAAATGTGTAAGTTTATCCGTTTTTCACATCAAAACGAAGCAACTTTTTTTTTTTGTTTTTTTTTTTTGTTGTGGAGTTAGTTGGATAGCTGGAGAGTGTCATAGCCCGCGGGCAACAGCTAGTATATTTATTATATGATAGCTAATATTTCTTTGCTCGGGAAAAGCAATAATAAAGAAATAATACTAATATACACCTAAACCTTTCTCAGGAATCACACCTATTGCTGAATACCGTACAAAAATCCCGTCCGGTGAGTTTGTCACGTTCACACAGACACACAGACAGACGCGACATCTTTTTATATTATGTAAGGGTAATGATGTAAAGGCAAAAGAAGGAAAGTAAAGGAAAACGGCGCCATTCCTGATTAAGAAACTTGCGCGACTGGTGTAAGATGAAGGATATAAGGATTACCTTGACAGTCTTGTCCCGGGAGCCGCTGGCGAGGAAGGGCCCCATGTGGTTGGCGCGGCGGTTGTCGCCGCCGGCCGCCTCGTTGACGGCCGCCGCCGCCGCCTCGGGCGCCCATGCCACGCACTCCACCACGTGCTCGTGTTCGCGGAGCTCCATCTGCGTAGCACAAAAAAAATCTTTATTGGACCAGGACAAAGACATTTATATCCTCCTTAACGAATTCCGACACAGCGACTTTGTTCGATCCATACAAAACAACCCCCAAATGACTATAATGTGGAGTGAAAGTTTCTATGACAATCATGTCCGAACCACTTTTGCTGTTCTGGATAATATTAAATACAATTAAAGAATAATAAATCCAAACTAATCAGCTGTTTAGACATGGAAATGTAACAAATAAAAAAATACAGATTCGATCGGATCCATAATTATTAGATTGAGATTTTTAATCAACTAAAAATGTGAATATCTTTTTCACCTTGCACTCGTTGGTGTCGGCGTTCCAAATTCGCACAGTCTGATCATTAGAGCAGGACGCCAATAGCGTACCGTCAGCAGAAACGCGCACCATTCGAACCCACTCGCGGTGCCCTTTGTATGTCTTGATGCAGTAACTGCAAAAAATACATGATGATAAATATTAAGTTGTATATGTTGCAGAATTTTAAAGAAGGCTTTAGAGTGGGGGCATCATTCTTGCTTGTCATAAGTCTCCTTTTTTTACACGCCATTTTAAATTAGGTATGTGAGAATATATTTGACAGCTTACTAGCAACAGCATACACAGAGTGGTTTGACGTCAGTCAGATGGCCGAATTTTTGAAACTTATTATTTTAGTATAAAACAAAGTCGCCCACCGCGTCTGTCTGCTTTCTTCTTTTAAACCACACATCGAATTTTGATGCAGTTTTTACAGTTACAGTACAGTTAACAGTAGACAATTGATTAACTAAGGTTGACCGTGCGAAGCCAGGAGGTTATGTCGACGACGCTAGTTATTTACATTGGATGTAAACTCATACCCAGTAGCCACTTCCCACGCCTTGATGGTCTTGTCTCGACTGGCGGAATAGACGATGTCGCCGCTAGGGGAGAACGCCACAGACGACACATTGTGGTCATGCCCGTGCATCGTCTTCATGCACTCAAACGTCTGGTTGAAGTCCCACAGCTTGATCGACATGTCCGCGCTGCACGATACTGGAATATAATAACATCCCTTTAGATGAAAAGGAACAAAATGAAACAACAAAAAGGGAAACAGGAGATTGTTGTGCCGCTTCTTCTTTACCTGCGCTTTGGAATTTTCGATAAGTGATGTAATCAACCCGAGCAGATATAAACATTTTGGACTTTCATTGAGAACATGTAGATCAAGGTCTTTTATTGTTCTGATTTGAGCTACCTACCTTCCTAAATGACGTTAAAATTATCACAAATACGTTCTAAAGTTGCATTTGCAACAAGCGAGCAAAGACAAACGCTCATTCTATCTCTACTCCTCCTTCAATCAGTAGCTGACGCGAGCTGGCCACAGTGACATGGAAGTTACAAAGTCTCTATCATGACACTAGTTATCAATACTACGAAATGTAAATGTTTGATGGAAGTGTTTGATTTAGTAGATCATAATATTCTCGTATTGGTGTCTGTATCAAATGTCGGCTTTATCGAGTTCATCTATATAATCCAAATACATAATTTGTTTAGATATATTTCGACGCAGCAGCGTAACTTATTTGTAATATATTTATTTACATTACGAGGTATAGGATCGCGGCGTATTAGGCGTTTGTTGTGATCTGAAAATAGACTATACTAAAATATCTATGGGCAGCATCGAACGTGATTAACCAGACATAGAAGCGTTTATCGAAGCGGATAACGTAAACAAACCTTCGATACAAGCAAATTGACGTTGAAAAGGTAAACCTACCACAATATGGAAATAATTTAATTGCTTTTTTATGAATAGTTGTAACATCATGATAAGACATTTTTAAATTTTACTTTGACTTTTCAAAATAGTAGATTATAATATTGAATTTGTCTGGATCAAGGTACGCACACACAGCACACATCACTTAAAGGAAATATTATTTTATTTCAAATAATAACTGCGGTTGCTTTGCTCAGAATAGTATAATATGTATGGCTCCAAAAACGAGATTGAGTAACAAACATCGTTACACACCAAAACTTAATAAACATGTAGGTTACTGGTATATGGATTGGAAGAAGGCTCAAAACCGTAAGGAATGGCGTGTGCATGAGAAAACCAACACTCGGCGTTGGGTGTACATTGGTTCAGATTTAAATTTTATTGCAAGTCATATAACTTGTGACTTGCAATAAAATTTAAATCTGAACCATTTTGGTTACATGCATAAGTTGATATGATAGTACAAGTTACACCCTGCAAGTGCACAACAAACATACAGGGCAACTAGATGCCTGCTTTACTTATAAATTAAATTACAAATATATCAAATTACATTATTCGGTGGAGAAATCAAATAATTTCACATTTGTCAATTTACTTACCAAGGAGTTTGCCATGGTGGTCAAATGCGATGTCCTGAACGGAGTCGGTGTGGCCCTTCAGAGTTCGTTCGTACTCGCCACTCTCGAATTCCCACACTTTGATGGTCGCGTCCTCGCTCGAGGACACCATCAAACTGAACACTGGGTGGAATATTACCTGTAAATAACACCACCCATATAAATATATTAACAACTAAAAATGTTTTATTAATTGAGAGTATTGTGATCACATAATCGTTTATTCATATCTAAGGTTATTTCTGGTGTAAGAAACATTAGCAGTTAAGGACATTGAAAAATATTGCAAAACTGTCCATTCATTTTCATATTCATTTACAATTAATTAACATATATTTACATCCATAAACTGTTTAATAGGTACTCTCATGTTATTAGACCGCGACGTATAAAATTAAATATCTCGAATATACTTTCATATAATTTAGCACACGAGTATTAAGACAGGTGTAACCCTTGTGTATCCGTGTCGTACACAGAGAAACCACATAGCAAAAAGTGAGACAATGGCTCCCTTAGACAATGCCTGTTCATTTCAATCCAAACGCATAGAATGAACTTTCGTTTACGTAGAAAGTCTGAATAAGTAAGTTTCTTAATGGGATAACGTATAGCAGCGATAGAAAGGCTTCGTGCCGTCAAATTACTTTCTGCTGACAATGATTGGCATATGGCACCTCTTATCTTAAAATTTATATTCTGATTGGATGGTATTTCTTAGCAATTCAAATCTTAAAAATATACGTGTGTGTAGATATAATATTAATAATCGTTTGACTAAATAACGTAGCGGTCATGAGCAGTAAAGATCTTCAATTTCATATTGTGCAGACTTATAATCTTATATGGATATTCCTCTGTATTTATCTACCTTGATTAAACTTTATACCCTAATGTTATCTCTATTACTACTAACGAATACTAGATTGTTTATGCTACCCTACATATACAACGGATTAGTAGCTTCGCGTCTTAAAACATAGTTTGGAGGATCAATAGTCGGTACTATGTCGCAGTGCAGGTTAAAGAAATGTCACAAGAAAACCTCTCGTTTCTATTTTCACATAGGTAATAAGGGTCATGTCATGAGCAGTTTGAATATGGATGATTATACAATCATTTTAAGTAAGTTCCGACATGATTATAAATTCGGCCTTGTATTAACGTCAGTTCTCTTATAATTTACAAGGTTTCATGTCTTCAATATATGTATATTAAATTACTCAGATTGCGTTAAATAGGGTCTTAAAGTTTATCACTATGAAAAAGTTTATTTAAATTACATTACAATACTACTATCAATAGAACCAAATATTAGTGTAAATCATGTGAGTTTGGCGTCTGCTAAACTATTACACAAAATTAAATTCTTTTCGTAGCATCGAAATGGTGTACCCAAAACAATTAATCAATTTGATTACTAAAAGTTTACATGAGAAAGACCTGGAAGACCTACATGATATTACTAAAAATACATATACTTTTTATGGCCTAATATGATGATAGCAAATGGTACCTTAGTAATGGTGGCCCGGTGTCCGGAAAGACTGAACTTCTCTGGCGGTCGTGGGATCCATTCCGCCGGGGTACGCTTACCGCGAGTCGGTGCTCCCTCTATGAATTCCTTCTGTGCCTCCGATAACTTCGACTCCAGTTCCATCACCTACAAGAAGACTTAATTATATAATACACATTAGCTTAAACGTTTGACATGTGACATGACATGACACAACAAAATTCCACTAAGTAGAGACTTCTATATCGTAGAGCGTGCTATCATCTCCAGTGTTTTTGCGGAGAAATAATGTAACAAAAGTTTACATACAAATAAAAAAGCCTAGTTTCTAAAAATAAATGTAGTGTCAGATAATAGTTAAATAATGCAATATCAATCGAAGAAATATTACTTCAATTGACATTAAATCGCATTAATAAAAAGTGCACGACAGTTCAATAGAGAATCGTCCTGCGTTAGTTCTTCATTTATTAGTGGAGCAAGGTTGGAGACGCAAGAAGCAAAACAAGAAATTTAATTACCACCACCTTGGCTTGGACATTATACAAGTTAACATTCAGAAATAGTTCATATAGTGACTTTGATGACTGGGCGCATCGGCCGACTGGGAATATTATGTAGAGTGAAGACCCAGAAACTGGTAGCAGTATAGACACAGTGCACAAATATGCCAAAATATGTGTAGTAAAAGTTAATTCGTAAACTTCCATAAATTAGTTCTAAAATAAAGTTCTACTTATAATGTGTAACTTCCAGATTGTAGGGCTTTTTCCATTAATTTATTTTTTGTCAACAAACACCTGGTAAGGGTAATATCCGTTCTCGACTTGCAATAATTGAAGAAAAAGCGAATGGTTATTACGTTGATTTTAATTGATATTAAATTACGTCTAAGTATAGCATTTTATGCAAGTAGTTTGGTAAGATCATAAACCAAACCATCCGACGCTAATTTTTATACATAACATTATATATCATATATTACGTTTTTATTATAAATTAACAATAGAAATTTGTTCTCAGAGAGACCATCATTCATCATTCAATCATTTTATTGCTAAGTGTATTTTATTGGTAAAACTATAGCTGACTGTCCATCGTAAAACCAACGATTGAGCGAGATGTCAAAGCTCCTAAAGAGAACCCGAGATCAGACATTGGCCATAATGAATTACCATTAAGCAATCAATACAAATAATAACAAACTTTTAAATATAAAGACATTTTATTAAAGGCAGTCGTATTGTACTTCAGTTAAGTAGCTACGATGTGACACAATTGAGTTTATAGGACAAAACAACATTTATAGCTTTTCATTATCGCTTTAGAAAAGTGCTTGGTATTAAAATGATAAGCTACTCCGAATGATTCATCCAGAAAGTAGTGTGTTAGGAGATAGAGGTTAGTGCGGAGATAATGCGCCTTTGAGAGGTGTTTTGTAAAATTAGTAAACTCAGAAAAGGAAGTAAAGAGCCGGAAATGTTTAATTTTCTCAAATTAGTATTTTTTAAAAAAACTTGGGGCATTAGAGGGGAGGAAATTGACCGCTATGATCTCGAAGTTGTTAAAATAATAATGTTGCATAACACTACTTTCCTACCGATGTGTTTATGGCATGTGTTTTGGTGCGCGAATTCTAATTGATGTGATCAATAACCACTGTGGAATCTATTACTGGTGTCATCAATTCTCAACACCAACTTACGTAATAGAGCGTGGTATTTTTAAACTTATTTAGAAGCTAAAGGTTATTCAGTTAGTTAAAAGAAATCAGATTGCAAGAAAATAACAAAGTGTCATTGCAGTATTATGATGGGAAATTATTATGCACGATATTCATGCTTACCTTCTTCTGTAGTCTGATGACCGACGTCCATTTCTTCTCGAGAAGGCCTCCGAACTTGCGATCCATCTCACCGCTCATATCAGCTTCCTTCTTGAACGCTTCCAGCGCGTCCGTATAGCCATTGCTGCCTAGATAATCGGCGATCGCTTTGTTCCTGGAACAATATTTTTTTGTTGATGTCATTTTTGATACAAGCTTTTATTGTTGTCAGAGAGATCTTATTGCATTCACTGTTCATGTCAGTGAGCACATTGAACCAGGTTCAACATTGCAACAGGTTAAAGGCACAAAACAGACAGTAGTGTTAGAAGTATTACCTGCAACAGGCTATTACCATAGAGAACAATTCAATAAAATTTGTCATGTTTTCAGAAGACTGTCTATATCAAAATACATTACATCTTATTTTAGTCAATATACATTAAATATTAGTCAGACCTCCGCTTTACATGGGATCTCCACTGGGTGAAGCAATAACCAAATAACCGATAATTTAGATAACTCATTTTTAACAGCAATCTGGCTATTTAGTGTTGTGTTCGAGACCTTCGTTAACCTATTTTGAAACTAATTATCCGCCACATGGCTAACAGGACGGATGTTAGGCCGATAAGTTTTCGACGTCGTCGTAGTAGTAAAAAGTTGTGACAAAAAGCTCCAAACGTGATGCTAAACCACAGGATATCCTGATACATGTCAACTACAAAGATTAAAATTTAGACATGCACAATTCTCTATAGTGGACCGCAATTACAACAATTTAATGGATCACAGTCACAGCAGGGTTTTCCTTATATAATGAGGTGTAAATATCTACACAAATCCGTTAACACATTTGACTTGGTTTAATAAATATGCTGGTTGTGGTAATTCAAAAACAAATGAAACATTTCACAAGTCTAATCTGGATGCATAAGAAAATTGTCTCGTGCATTTGCATCATTATCCTATCGTTTTCGATAATTAGTCGGATATCTACAAACTTGTCCCGATTCGATAAGCTGCCCTTGTATCGAAGGCAACCCGTATTCGTTAGAACTTGTCTACGGCTAGGAAATTGACAGTTACTGTTTCCTACATTAATGACAAGCATATTGCGTCGCCATTAAAGGTTATTTACAGAACTGCTTAGTTCAGGTAGAAATAAGTAGCCAGCTTAAAAACTGTAATGGACAATTTTTTGTCGAATCGCATGTCGTAAGCAACATTCTAAGATAATTTCATAAGATATTATGTCTACCTAGGGTCAAGCGAGAGGTGTCTGACTGGATTAAAGATTAATTTGTCATAAATATAACGTCTACCTGTTAGATACGAGTTATATTACGTCAACTTACAAGTAAATCTCATAAGCCATAATTTGATCATGCCATTACAATCAATGTTACATGTACATAATAACTATCACTCATGGTATTACTACATGCCATGAGGCACTAAAATAATTATATTTGTCTAAGAAAATAATACCATAACCGGTAATGCCGATTCCACATAGAAATACAAGACTTTTTACATACATTATGTCGTTACGAGTTTGTATGTGATGTAAATCAAATGACACATCGTTTTAAATCAATGATGAGGTCACTGGCTCACTAAAGTGCTTTGGTAACATAGCGTTACAAATAAAATAGGTACTATTTATGCTTTAACACCCGTGGGAGTAATAGGTACATTTGTACCTATGTAGCCACTGAACTGTTTTTAAAATCCGTCTCTCGAATTTCGTCATACTCTCTAATTGCTTCATATCTATCATATATTTAGCAAAGCATATGAATATACTAGACAAGATGGATTTTGATCTTGAGATATATATCTCAAGATATATATGCAGGCAGACATTACACAAATCATCAATATTGATTCTTAATACAGAAAAGAGCACATCTAACCAATGAGGATAAGTAGGCTTGAAAAATAACGTAACAGACTGTGTTCAGTCTGTTACGTTATGAACTGAACTGATCAAAAATAATTTATTAGCTTCTATCTCTCGTCTGAATATTTGATTGTTTTGCCTCCCGTCCACTCGCTGATGCAAGACATCTAGCGTCCTCTCACACACTTTCCGGAAATTTTTCACATCATTATAGTTTGAAGAACATGGTACTGCAAGCTTGGCTAAAACAAATGAATATAAACAAAGATATATGTATCGAAGGATAGCCTATTCGCCCACAAGACTTTCTAATAAAATGACAAGTACCTGCACGATTTTATTGGAAACGTTGTTGATCTATTTATCTCTAGCGCATGTTTGGTTAAATTGAAAAGTTTTACGCAATTAACTAATAGTAATTTGATGATTTTCTTATTTTTATGATTTAGTTAACAGGTACAGTACAGTAGATGCTACTACAATTATTGCATTATTTTATAATAGTGGTCTGATAAACAAACAGCAAAAATAATACAAATATAATAATAGTTCGTTGGCTGTGATATAATTTGAAAATAATTTCACGCTTAATGGAGTCTAAACAGCCAATCACGGTGAGTTAAAACCATTCAAGCTATTGACAAGATATTTAGTTGCATAACTTTCAATCTATCAGTGATAATAGAGTAGATGCACATTAAGATATTTGAATTCATTGCAAATTCGACGCAATGAGGTCCAAGTAGGCCTACCTACTTCCTTAGGTGTACTTACTACAGTGTGTACTTACCGATCAAGTCTACACAGTATAACCAGCTTTCTAATACTGAAATAAACAATTTTAAACATTCATATATATTGATAATTTTTGTCCTGAACAAAAAGAAACCTAAGGACACTTGTGTCAGCAAGATTGGTAGTGGATTATCACTATTAGCTATCACATAGAATTACGACATCGGTACGACAAACTTATTCAAACGTACGGCTAAAGTACAGCCGTAATTCCGTACTAATTCGATTACGGACTTACGCAACGGATAATCCTTGAGAGGAAACATCGACTAACTTTAACAGGAATATTCGTTTTATTTCGATAATAAAGTATAGTCCATTTCAGCCACTGCTACTACAGCCCTGAAGAGTGCTGCGCGCTGCGCCACGTTTGGATAAGCTTACTGCACTGCCTCTCGCATTTATCCATAATTTTGATAAATTTAATATCCGTGTCAATAAGTAACATTTAGAGTTAATGACAACAATTTTAATATAATTTTAACTTTCAAACAAGGTACAAATAGGTACAGTCTCTTCCTGAAGACGACGACGTAGGACTATGACTACTTTCAGTAGCACCGAATCTGAATATTTCAAGGTAAACTCGCAGTCTCATTGGTCTGGTTTAATAAAATTTCTACATTGAAAGTATCTGTATCAGTATTACATACATGACTTTTTTATATCTCTGTTTGATATAAAACCAGCTAACCGGTGAAACTGTATCTGTTCCAAGACAATCAGTTTCGCAGGTCTCCCCATTGTTCGCGAGGGACCGATCTAATATGACTGATAAAAGATATCAACCGCGCTGTTGGTCCGTACTGTGAGAACATATGATTTTGAAACTACTACCTTTTTTAAGCCAGTAGATAACTATTACTAAAAATTGTCATAACATCTACTTTTTCGTGAATCCCTTTAGCAGTCGTCGAAAGTAACTTTCGTACCTAACCAGTAAATTAAAGTTTGGCCACTATTACTCTAACCTTGAGTGCCTTGGAGAACTTCAGATTTAAGTAGTGTTTGTTGGGGCCTAGCGAAAGTGGTTTCGTGAGTAGAAGCGCGGGCGATCGAGGTCCGCTTGAGAAAATAACTTTCACGATACATTTCCCTAGTAACGACTATGATTGATAGTACCTGGGCCCAGGGCCCAGGGCCCAGGGCTTATAAACATGATGCCTCATACGGAGAAATGTGCAAACTGTAACTAACAACACACGCCCCTTATTCAGCCTACGATATTGTTGCAAAAGGAAATACTAGTTGTGATAAATAGCTCGTGATAATATTATAGAACAGAAGTAATACTATGAACCTGAAAAGTATATTACAATAGATTTATTTTAAAAGTATTGTAACTTAAGTATTAAGGAAGCTTTAGAAATCTGATACAAGTTTTCGTCATACACGCCAAAACTTCGAAGTCTACAAATTACATGGAGCTGGAAATATATTTATGTCTAGATTCTATAAAAAATCATAACATCGAACTCAGAAAACTGTAAAGAGCTTGTATGCGTCATGCGGAGATAACGTACAATACTATTGACCGCGATAACAATGATGCAAATTAATGTTCGTACATATACGCGTGATTAATTAAAAGATTAAATATTTTTTTTTCCGATATTTATTTTTCATAAAATTGAGTTTCGCGTCCTAACAACGTTGGCTATAAAAAGGGTGGCTTTTTAAAAATCAACTGTCGTTTTCAATGTCAATGTAGTGACTTGGCTGGTGTTTATACAGCCACCCCGTATATATCCGAATAGCACAAGGTATAGGTATGATAAATGAGGGTTATTATTAAGGAAAACATTTATGTGAAACAAAAATAGGAACAGATTTACGCACCACGAATTTACAGAGTGACATACCTACATCTAAATGTGAAACACGTAGCGACTCATTTACATGCGCAAGACATGACTTGAAAACTGCATTAGGCTACTGTTAATTTGCTTATTTACTACTTACTTTACCTACTTGTATAGTTTTCCAGTTACGATTTCCAAATAGTTACGAAAGATAAAAAGGAAATGGGATCACTTTTACAAGTACATACAAGTACATTCATTGTACGCTATATGTGTACAAACAGCCGTTTTTGTTTTCGCGTGAGTTACGAATTCTTACAAGTGAAACGTAACGGTCAAATCTCGGAAGATTCTTGCGGCTATAGCAAAGTAGGAAATCAATTGGAATAATACAGCAAAATATAAGTCTTTAGTTATAGATAAACGATGATTGTTGTAATATATGGATTCGTTTATCATTTAGGTAAATCGTATTACGATACAAATAGGTACAATAATGTTCAGATTTCAGCCTTGAAGTGAGGGAAACATTTACTGCTACTCACTCATTATTCAGTTGTTGCATTACTATCGAATGAAAGACGAATATGCACTTTTAGCATTCGTGTTAAGGTTGTTATATAAAATTCTTTGCGGGGGTTGAAGGGGACGGCCACCCACGCGATTTTGTTATCGATCGCCCCCACCAGGCGCCGCCGGTAGGTCGCTACGTCAGGAGCTGACTGCGTCACTGCGAATCCCATTCTTGTAGCTAGCCTATTCAATAAATATCCCAAGAGATTAAACTAATGATTTTCTTGATACAATAAAAGTCTTGGAGGGATTTCGTGATCACATTGTATTTATTTATTTTAACTTTGTTGCATCTATCAGAGACGTAGTGCAAAGACTGACTTTTGTCACGATAAGGAGCGATTTTATATCAAGTTTTAACTAGAAATATAAGAGTATCTATTTTATGGTAGAAATAGAAACGTAGTATGAAATATTATAATTTTATAAGATATCTATTGTTACAAAAATGTCTCTAAGCAATTGGTTGCAAAGGCCAAGAGATCGAGAAGTTTTACGATGTCGTCTTTTCGTTACCCTAATCCCAACTAATATTATAAATGCGAAGGCAAGTTTGTTACATCTTCACGCATTATCTACTGGACCGATTATTGATTGAAATTTGGTACACGGGTAGAAAACCACCTGGAATAATACATAGGGTACTTTTAATCCCGAAATTCCCACGGGAGCGAAGGCATGGGGGCGCAGCTAGTCAAACAGAAATTCATTTAACACATTTTGGAGGTATTTGTAAATCATGAAAACGAGAAGGACCATAAAAATCTGTTGCTAATTCATGATTGGTAAGAAGAATAAGATACTTCTGGCGTCCGAATGATATTTTTCAATGATTCAGCGATAGACTTAAAAATACTAAAATATTAAAATGAAGCTTTTCAGCATATTTTAAAGATGTCAGTTTAACCAAAGACAGACGAGTAAAATGTTGACCACTTTTTTATACACACAAAACTTGCCTGTTAAAAGTAAGCTGCATTATTTAAAACTTATACTTTGTATGCACGTTGCTTTTAGTAGTAATTACTGCAAGATGTTGAAGCACACATTAGCAATTTAATTAAGAAAGTCTGATATGCGTCTGGCTTTCAGAGCGGGCTTGCTTATCACGTGGTCATCCTACTTATAGCGAGAATGTTTTCCTGACCACAACATTAACTCTAGCTTAATTTCGATTAGGCCGGTTTCATGACAAGTAAAACAAGGGTTGTCGGGTTAGGGGAAACCGAGGCGATGATATAAATGAAAAGTAATAATTTGTTAGGGGAAAGGTCAAAGACTTTTAATTTTATACTTACCGGAAAATACATTATAAAGATGAATTGATTTATAATTCTGTACTTTAGTGTAGATGACAAGGTCAGAAAATTGTAAAAAATGTGTATGCTCTATTGTGATAATCATTCATAGTCATGGCTGCATCATAATATATATCATAATACGAACATCTAAAGTTGGTTAGAAAGTCTAACAAGTAAAAAAATAATAAAATTATAAAGTAATAAATAGATAATTGTCATTATCATAGTATTATTTTCACTGTTGTTTCTAAAAATACATATAAGGCCCTTAATAGTCATTAAAATAAAAAAAATTACATCTACTCTATTGAGCTATCATGAACATTCAAATGAAAACGTTGAATTTAGATTCCTTTACCAATCTTCATTTTTCATAGACTTCGGACCTAACATATAAATCCTATAATAACCTAATGTTTGTTGTAAAGATTGCTATATATGTAATAGTGATATTATTATATTAAAAATCACGGACTATAATCTAAAATGAATCTCAGTTTCATTGATAAATTTCTATAGAATGGTACTGATAGCATCGTAGTGTCTATCTGGCTGCCAATAAAATTTAATAAGATATTCTTGCATTTTATTGTTTGTATTTTGTACATAGAAATGTCTAACAAATATTGGTATTGAAAAATTTTGATTTGTCTAACATGAAATTGGAAAGTCTGTTATATTTTTGACGATTGCTTTTTTGAAACTACTATCGTGGAGGTTTTGCGTTGATGGATTTTCTGAATATAATAGAGTACAATGAACATAAGTTATTAATTTATTATTGAATGAAATATAAACTTTACTAAAATACAAATAGATTACATTTTGGCATATAGTATGTATGCAGAAAGTTGGACGTTGTATCCAGCGACTGTCTAGGACAGCATTCCGCGCGATCCACCCGACGTTTAGCGGATGGACAACGGGTCTTGAACCTTACAATGACTCGTAATATCTTGTTTCTTGATCATGAGAACCATATAAAGAAACACATTAAGCCCAGCGATCTCAATGATCATTGTGAATGCGAACACACTGTAATTTCTAAAATAGGCTTAGTCTTTGTCTTTCATACAGCTAGACTTGAGGATTTAGATAAGGCTGATCTACCTAATAAAGTTAACTATAATAACGGTAAGTCGTATACATATGTGTATTACTATATATATAGAAAAGCTTTGGAGATTGATCCGATCACTGAGATGTTAAAAAATAGTGATTTTTCAATGCTATGTAAGTATTCGTTGCGATGATGTCGCCGTTGATTCAGAACAATGGACTGATACGAACAGGTTGACATTGATGCAACCGACTATCGAGACATATATGATGAGATGACTCATGTTCCTAGTTCAACAGGTTATTTATGTTTGCTTCAGGTCGCTATCGAGAAATATTATGAAGAACCTGTGAGTAAATGATATGAATAACAAACACGTGGCAAAGTGAAAATATTTTTACAACACCTGTCAGAATACAACAATAGTATTTTATATGCAGTCGCGTTCACAATAATTTCAAATGTACCGACGACGGAATCGGTATTCTGTGATCAATGTTCAACAACGTTTTCTTAATACTTATGTAACGCAGATTATGATGTTGATAGATTATGGTAATAAACTATTACGTAAGCGTTTTTTTGTCGATATCAAATACGATACCAAAAGTAAGACAACTCTCGATTCGACCTGGTTCCTAACCAATGAGTGTTTAAAGTCGAGCGTAAATAGATAGTTATCACCATCTAATTTGTATAATATCACACTAGCGCAAGCGTAGGTACGTTGCTGTTGGTACGCTTTCACTGTCGTTTTCTCAAATATTTTGGAGGCAACACCTACCAGCCTACTAACTAAAATTTTAATAAGGCAACTTTAAGCAAATGTAAGCATAAACGCTCACACGATCTGTAATTAATGGCTATACATTCAATTAAGAGCTGAATATTTTTGATATGCATGAAAGTTCGACATTACAATTACACTGGTTGATAGGTTTTTGAATTCACATAGAGAATGATTAACACAATATAGGTAATGCGTTACTATTAAATAAATTATATCCATCTAATTAATCGCACTTATAAGTGGTAGGTACCACATTATAGAAAATCTGAATATATGTCTTGTAGATTGTAGACATTTCAAGTTGGTAGGTAGGTACACTAATGAAATAAATGACTTATTACTTACTAAATACTATTTAATCAATAACACTTATCACATTACGTGTAAGTACTTTATACAAATGTTGATGTTGAGTTTTAATAGCTCCTTATTCTTATCTTTGCACATGAATGTTCAATTTCCGTGTCGGCCGAGGCGCACGCTAGGTGTAGGTATAAGGAACGTTTATCTACAGGTTATGATAACTCTCGTAATTGATGGTATGATGATTTTTCTACAAAAAAGGCCAGAAATACTTTTGAATAAAACGATAAATGAAGCTCAATGAATGAAGCTTCATAGCGGCCCAATTTTGGCAAGATAAAAACCGGTCAAGTGCGAGTTGAACTCGCGTTAAGAAGATTACGTACAATTTAATTCTTATATGTTTTCCTGTAATCTACAATCAATGAGCTACATTTTATATATTTTTTTTAATTTTAGGCTAAGTAGTTTTTGGAGATCAGGGGGCGTCGCCGGCAACGCCACGAGGTGTCACGCGCGAGTTTTGTTTATTTTACAATAATAACCAAACCATAATTGAGATCTTTCATAACGAGCCCTTTTATTTTGATATAGACACAATAAGGTTTGCAAAACTCTTTTTTTATTTTCCTAATGTACCCCCGACAATCACCCCTTATTTGAAAAAAATATTTATTTACTACCAAAGTCTGTGTTTGGGTGATAAGATTAGACTATCTTACCAAATTTTGGTCCAGTAGATTCGGAGCAACTTGGCTGTGATAGATGGACGGACAGACAAACGCACAACACAAGTGATCCTATAAGGGTTCCGTTGGTTGTACGGAACCCTATAAACCTGACCATTGTAGCGTTTTGGTTTTTCCAACACGCAAAGAAGAAGCTCATAACACTGCATAGCACGCACAATATCAATCAATAGCCGTTTGATGTAACTATACAATTCGACAAAGAATATATTTCTGAAGATTGGGGTCAGGTCACCTAGAGACGTGTCCGGGTTAGACTAAAAGCACGTGACTCTATTGAAACATTAACTGACTGTGAAGAATTCAAATAAGGAGTGTAACGAGATTTTAGTTTCAACATGTTTCAGTAACAATACTACACTACCTTTATTACGGCATTTCTTGTAACGTCTGGCTGGTAAACTCACTAGAACAGTTCATTCATCTTCAAAACACAACGCAATCGCAAGCTGCGCAGTGGTTACAGCAATCGATTTGAGAGCTGCATATATCAATTTAGCGAATTTGTCTACTGGTTTTAATTCGTGATCGTTATTTTTAATCAACAGATGCGGTCAATGACACCGATTCGTTACGCAGCGGATTCAAACGGAACGCGGAATAGTCCGGAGTGTAGAAATTCTCAGTAAGTAGCACTAGTAGCAAGTTCGTTGAAATATCAAGCAGATGAGGTTGCTGGTCTCATGTGGGAAATTTTATGATATTGTATCACTCATAGGACGAACATAGCAAAACGAAGATTTACTATAGAAATAGAAGATATCTCTATAGTAAACCATAAAATTTCCCACATGAGACGAGCAACCTCATCTGCTTGATATTTCATACTATAGAGATAGAAGATATATAGACCTAATATAACAAACCATAATATACAGACCTAAAGGGTGCTACAGATGTTATTTCCGTTTTCGGATACAACATCTATAGCACCATTTAGGTATAATGTGTCTGTAAAATGCAAAAGTTCCGAATATGTTTAATTTCTCTTTATATTTACGTACACCATATAATATTCAGACACTAATCAAAATGAAGATGTCAAAAAGATATTTATTATGCTAAATTTATATATGTATATAATACAATATACTTAAATATAACAATAATTTTGAAAATATTTGAGCAATTTTTTATCTCATTAAATATTTTCTGTCAAATCGCCTGGTACTTCCAGGAATTCAAAATGTGGTAAGTTATAAATGGACTGAGAAGGTAAGTTATAATGAAGCAGGAAAGAGGAATATTTTTAGTCATTCACACACACATCAGTCTCTAATCGCATCTGGATAATAAGCTTAAAAATTACATAACTTCCGTCGTACTTTATTTGGACAGGTTGTTGGCTTGGACGTGTTTTACACGAACAAGCATAACAATACCCCGTGTGAAGCTTGCCTAAATTCCAATTTATATAATAGTTGCATCGTGGTTCTCCTTTCACTTCAAGCACTGGGAAGTTAAAGGGTACGTTGGAAGCATGTTGGAAGGTGGAATGCGATAGGGCAATCAAGCCACGAGTTCACAAATAACAATGCCATGAGATCCGATTTGCATGATGACCAACATCATAGTTTACAAAATTGCTATATAAATAAGGTCGATGCATTCGCAATATAACGTTGCAAAATTATTGCTTTGAGGTATCTACCTATGTATTTGATTTGAATTGTAATAAATCATTACAGAAAACGGTTTTTTGTTTATTTCTCATTTATAAATACAAATTTACATTGATTGATCAGAATCAATGATTGATTCTGTATTGAGCAAACAAATGCAATAAATCACACAGAAAACAATTAGATTTCTATTGTCTTCTATTGACAGAACTTCTATTGTCTTATATCCGAATGACAGTAAACTTAAGAAAAGAGTACATCTTTTGCAAGATACTCACATATTGACTTTACCTAGGTGCAAATGGCATCGGTAAGACAATATAATTAGCATTTTAAATTTGGAATATACTATGAATATAATATACTCCAGAAAATAGAACATCAGGCACAGCACAGGTATTATGGCTTCGTGAGCGGGGTCACTGACACCTCTCTGGGAACACTGTTACTTTCAAAGGTCGGGCGCCATGCAGGTCGCGAGCTGCGCTACCGGCGACGACACCTTTGGCCACCCACCGGTATTACTGTGCTTGTCATGGAATCTATTTGAAGAATAGCTTGGGTCTGGGTGGCTGGTTGTACGGTAATTTATTCTCCTACAAACGTCGACAACAAATGGATAAATCCCGTCGGGTAATGAATAGGTGTATGACACAAACTTGACTGTGGTACTGTGTGTAGTAGTCGGGTAATGAATAGGTGTATGACACAAACTTGACTGTGGTACTGTGTGTAGTATACTATTTATTTAACAATCCTACTTGAGTTTGCTCAATGTTAACATTAAATACCTAAATGAAAATAATAATGAAAATTGGAGTAAACGTAAAGATTCTCGTAAACCTATTTACATTACTGTTAACTAATTATTATCACAAGATTATTTTATTTTTATTACGGTTAAAGACATTTAACAAACTAATACACATACGTTACGCTTAGTAAAACAGTCCATAAGAGCAATAACCAGTAAAATGGGTAGGTAATTGTGCATTTTATTAAACACTCATACTAATCAACACTTAAAAAGGCATTCAAGGAAATAAAAGGAATATAGTGATTTATTAAAACAAAACATATTATATTTAATGAATAAATAACTTTAGAATGCCATAATTGTTATGCCATGCTAAGGTTTCCATTGGAGATATGACAGTAACACACAGTACAGTGTGATGTACATAGGTACATACAGTTACACGCGGAAGGAAATCATCGTTAAAAATACGGTTACACAAACAGCTGCATTCGACCAGCAATGGAAATCTAAAGCTTAGGTAATAGGTAACCGATTAGTGTCTAATTTTTAAAATAATCGACAGGTTAATTAATTCCGACCGGACGATATCAGAATACGTATATGTATTTTATATTAAAGAATTAGAAATAAGTATTTAATGCTGTCATTTAATGTAACCTTCATAATAGGAATAAATGTAGTTAGCCAGTAGAGCTTTAGATTTTAATAAGTATTAAAAAGCGAATCCTAGACAGGCACTGGCTAATTAAGCTAGCTAGTGCCTAGGGTTATTTTTTTATTAATCCTATCTCTTAATATTATTAATACAAAAGTTTAGATTTATGTGAACAATCATATGGATCCTCAATATGATTTTAACATAGATGGACTACGTGACTTAAATTCTATTGAACATATTTAGATACAATTTGTAGTATAAATAGAATATAACTTGGATTAATAGGCATAATTTCTTCTTATCCCAAATCTTCCACGGAAGCAAAACCCCGGAGTGTAGGCCCCAGTATACCTATTTTAAAGTTAAATCCACACGAAATTAGCTATATGAAAGCAATAATGATAAGCCACTTTGGAAAGTGAGTAAAATATTGGTAACGTTGCGTTACCGTCTCGACCTTGCTACCTCCGCAACTACTTGCTTGACCGAATTCATTGAAACTCGATTCTGTTCGACAAAGTAGAATAAACCAAACAATAGGTTCTACTGATCTAATACAATCACTTGTTATGAATATGATTTGGCAGAATCAATATTGGTCTAACTCTAAAACAATTTATTAAAGAATAATAATTAAATACATAGGTACATTCAAGGGCTTCCGTGTTGTTAGTTTAATTTGACCACATTGCTTATATACAAATAAGCCAACGGTACTCGAGTAATCTGAAGAGAATAAGGGAGAATGGCTCCTAAGATTTATAGGATTTGTATTTATCAGTTTTGTTACTTAGGTACCAAAGACAAATGAATGTTTCCTTGAGTGGAAAATGGGTTGCTGGATTTTGAAGGAGTTATTTGTTGTGAGTGCTTTGAGTCAGGAGATAGCTTAGATTATAGTGAGATTACAGGCCTTCCTTCGGATGCACTCTGCTGTAACGTAATGAGATAACAGGATGTAATACGAAAAATTTAAGTGTACTTACAGCTCCTCCCGTTGCCGTTGTGACAACACCATTTTCATCGTGGTCGGGTGACGCGTGAGGCGGCGGGCCCGTAAGGTTCACTGCACTAGAGTCTTACAAATTCACGCGGGCGACGGCAGGACCACCGTTGCCATTATCACATCTATTGACAAGACAAAATAGATAGTAAACTCTCAAACATAACATTGCATTGGAGAAGGGTCCATATGCATTTTTGTCAATAACGCCAATAACAATTTCGATTTATTTTAACCCATAATAAATTACAGACCTAACTAAACCTCCTTATTTAAGAATCACACTAACTATCCAACCAGCTCAAAATCATACAAAATTCCGTCTAGTTTTTGAGTCATGTCATGTTTGAAATAATTATAACAACATACTTTTCACTATTACAAAAACATATTTACCTATAACATAAAACCTACATTTATTTATCATGATTCTACCTAAGAATAATTAATTTCTGTTAGATATGTATGACAAAAGTTATCATTTAGCTATCACATAAATGTGCCAAGGTGTAAGTATGCAGGGGAGTAAAATACAAATTTTTTCTCGATTTAAAAAAATCATCTATTTAACACAAGATAGATACCAATACAGTAACACAAAAATTACTAAATATTGGTTAATATATTTAGCTAATCTTGTAGTAATGATCTTAAACAATTTACCATTAATACTACTTTTATCTTATTTTTAGAAGCAATAAGGTTTCTATTGTAATTGTCACTTGTGAAGTGTATTTTGGAAACTTAACAGGTTTCAAATGATTAGCAGGTAATTTAAACTGATTGTTCACAATTTTATGTGGCTTCTGTGTCAAGGGTATCTTTATTTAGGTATTGCATATGAAGCCATAGTAGCAAAATATCACATTGTTATTTGATATTTACCTTAATTATTTTTAACTGAAATCAATTTGGGCTAATACTACTTAAGGTCCTACAGCTAATATTCTGGCTCACAGAAAGAATATTCAAATATGATTCATATAAACATACCTTACAAACGACAAAGCTCATGCTTTTATTATATAATCTCTTTTGTCTATGTATTTGTTGTATGTCTGTATACATTAAAGAAACTAAAGTTATTCAAAGGTTCTACTGCAGCTGCTGGTAATGCTGGTGTAAAACTGAATGATATGTTTATGAAGATCTATATAGCTGGGCTTTGCTCCTGTGGGAATTTCGAGATAAAAAGTGTCGTTCCAGGTTATATTATTTTGAATTTATTTTTAGAAATTTGGTACACATGTAGCGTGTACCAAATTTCAAAACAATTAGTCCAGTAGATTTTGCGTAAAAGAATAACAAATATATACATACATACATACACATCCTCACAAACTTTTGAAGTTATAATATTAGTAGGATAAAAATGGAAACAGAGATACAAAATTTTTATACTTTGCTCGACTTTGGTTTGCTTAACCAATTAGACTAGAATAACAAAGTGTCACTTTTTCTCTCATTTTCACGTGTTTCGAGTTGCATTCACGGCTGTGGCGTCCGAAGCCCAGAGTCCAGGTGAAAAATAAACAATAAAGTACTTACATATTACTAAAATCTCTCTTTTTAATCACTTGGCCTAATAACCTAACAAAAGAACAAGCAAATAAGTAAAATGAAATAATAGGTAATAATATAGTTTTGGGCAATATTTGGATTAGCGATTCTGTTATTTCAATGCAATACATACAACTAGCTAACCTAAGTTTTGTACACAGCAGTTAATTTTAAAAATGTTTTTAAAACCTTCAGGTTTGCAGTAGGTACAAAAAATATAATGACTCAGAAATCAAATGTCAAAACCAGTGGGTTTACTGTCAATTTGCCACATCAACGAAAAATAATTTCTTGCAAAAATTCACAATATATCGAAATGTAATCGTAGAAAAGTAGGTTATTGAAATAATAACAAGGTTTTCAAAAATATGAACGAAATTATCCAATAGAATAGAACGGCCATATTGAACACTTTAAGCGAATTCACTAACTTGTAGTACCTAATACTTTGTTAGTAGTTACTGTTTTCTGTAATTATAAAAACATACTTACAAAACACAATAACACTCAAATTTACACTGTTCCAATTAAATAACACACACGAGATATACACTTCACACAAGAAAGACTAAAGGCAGAAACCGTTTTCGTTGTAAGTCGCAGACAGTGGCTCATCAACTCAACACTGTTTCTATCCGTTTGATTCGTTCAACTGCTATGTTCATTCAACGGGTCCACTAGTTTCTTCTAGATTCGATTTTTCGATTTAACTTAGCGACAGCGCCATCTATATCGATAGTTCTGCAAAATAAGTAAGCAACACTTTTTGTGCGAAAGAAATAAATTATATCATAATTGTTCTGTGTGACAAGGATAAAAGATTCTTAGTACTGCCATAAGAAAAAAAAATTGTTAGAAAAGAGATTAAAATCGGTTAAAGTTTAGGCATCCCTACTAGAGGTATTTTATAGTCAGTGTGCTCTTTAATCAATATTAAAAACATTAGGTTTCCGAATCCGAATTCCGAATCTGGAATCCGTTTAATTTCGGTTTCAAATTAGAATTTTGCCAGCACACAACGGTTCTAAATTATATTTTATGTTGCTATATGTTTACTTTTTGCATTTACAATATTTTTGTAGAATATGCTATGGCTGGGGTCGTAGCGTAGCATTGTCGTAGTCACAATGAAACACACTCAATGACTTTCTTGGCAATTTTGATGGAGTGGTTTGAAATTACTTTCTTCATTTCACAAAAGTTGATAATCAAACATAGTGCAGGTAGTGGTGGTCAATGAAAACTATTATACATGAGTTATTAGTAGAGATTGGTGTACAAACTCATGGGGCGCGAGTAGAATTCGAACTTCGGACCTTTTGATTCACAGTCGGGCGTTTGAACAATTACACGTCCTGCACCACTTTAAAATTGGGTGTAAGGCCTCGCTAAAAGATTATAAAAGGTGGACATTTCCCGGTTCGAGGTGGAATTGTTGAGTGCAAGATTTTTAAAGTAGAAATAGGTAGGTACTTGAGCTCCCACTAAGGCTGTCACTGTTTTTTACTGGAAAAATAGTATTATATTTAAAAAAGCGCTTAAAATCCCGGAAATCCGAAAAAAGATTGTACATACATATTTATTTTTTCGCCTCCCACTAATAGGGAGTATTATTGCACATTTATCCCGCCAGAGTACAGCACTGTAATATTGAAAATTGGCGCTTTTTGCCTCCATTGGCAAAGTTTGAGTACCTTAGTTGTACCAGTAGCGCCATCTCCGCTGAGCTTTGTGTAATATAGTCAGTACATGTATATCAGTGCATGTCCATATTGTGTGCATATGCACCTGCATTAAACAAAATGCGAACCGGGCTTTTGTCACTATTATTGTCCCTAGTCCCTAGTCGGTCAAACAGGTACATGTATGTACAGAACAAACCTAAGAGAATAGAACTAAGACAGATAGACGAAGCTATAGACTCCATCATATTTTCCTTTCACTCGTGCAAGAAAGAGATACATACCTATCCATTTTTTTAAACACATGACAAGAAACAGAACTGACATCTTTTGTCCATTAAGCCCGGCACTATCTGCTACTTTACTTCTAGTACTTCGTATCTACATTTGGGTCGAGAAATTGTATGGAAATCTTCTATCTCATGTGGTTACACTGGTCCGTTGTCTGTATGTAGATTGTAAGGTGGTAGTAGTCAAACGTACATATCGATGTGATGTGATGTGATTTGACATTAAAAAATACTTATTGAATGAAATGAACAAAATGTTCCACGGTTCATCTATGACCAAGGTTCAACAAAACAAATGAATGTCCGATTCGTGCGCCCATTTCATAAGTTCCTCGAGAATAAAATTTCGATTAAACGACCTCATATCATTTAGTAATTTATCGAGGAAAATATACATTTACTACTTAATTAACCTAAGTAATTGTATACTGCAAAGGTTTTGTTGTAATTGTCATAATCTTTGGTGTTTTATAATTATTTCGTTATACCTACGTTGAGGAATGGAATCAAGTTTCATAAAATAAAAGTGTTTGCATTAGCTTTCGTGATGGTATTTTGAAACGTGTAAATAAATAGTAAATAAACGTAACATAAAGTTCTTATCAAGCGGTCCGCAAGATGGCAGTGAGCTTTGTTCACCTTTCACCTACAAATGAATAGACTGAGTGATCACCGATGTGCTCGTATCTTGTTGTACGAGGCATGTCCACTGACTCCAGCGAGTTTTGTGTGCCATGGTAGTGAAGAGGAAGAAAGTTCCAAGAATGAATAACACGTTCAAAAGCACGGATTATAGCTGGACCCCAGGTCCAGAACCGCCTAACAATCAGGATGTGGGTGTTCCAAGAGCTCATTTCATTCCACATTCAAATTCTTTACCATTTGAGGAGCGGCGCGTTACTTTAGAACAGCCTGTCAAGGTAAGAAACATAAACATTTATGGTTTATTGGTTAATTTGACGGAACAGGTCAACATAGGTACAAGGTACCTGTAGCGACTTCTACAAGCATGAGATGACGACTATCAAACGAATCTGTAAAATCTAGATAATCCCATTATTATAAATGTGGAAAGTTTGAGGATGGATGTGTGTATGTTTGTTACTCTTTCATGCAAACTCTACTAAATGGTTTGTTCTGAAATTTGGTACATGGGTAATATATACCCTGAAATAACAAATAGGTACTTTTAATTCGAAAATTCCCACAGGAGCCCCGGGCGCAGCTATTTTGGGTATTTACAGTAAACATTTCAAATATAATATTTATAAATAAATCATATTTTGTAAACAATGTAAAGTGGTAAAGAAGTGCAAATGAAATTATAAGAAATAATTTAAAAAAAGGGTATTTCACACTATGCCATTAAAAAAATTTAATCAAAGTCTTGTGTCTATAAACTATTGTCATGAAGGAACAGACTTACAATCCCACAGATTTATTATTATGTAAATAAATTACATTGACATCACTTTTATAAATTTAAAAATTAAGCCAGATGATAGTTTCATTGATATATTCCATATAGTTATGATCAATTGGATATAGTAATGTGATAAAGCAATGAGTTTTTCTGTTAAATATACTTGTCTGAAATTTGTACTTTGGAATGGTAACTTTTGTAGTTTTTTCTACTTTCTTCTACTTTTTAGTGTGTTGACTCGGCTAAATTTGTCAGGTACACATGACCATTGATACAGCACTTTTTGTGATATCATACAGGTCCTTCAGTGTGTAGGTGGTAGATATGTCCTACCTATGTTGGTGATTACACTGATAGAGCCTTACGTAATAAAGATAAATTGTCTGTCCCCAGGCATCGGTTGGCCAAAGTTAGAACGTCTTTTGTTGGGAACTGTATCCATTTTTATAACAAATTGCCTAAATGGATTCTTGATTTGCCGGACAAAATTTTAGAAATTATATAAAAGAAGTACTTTATAAAAAGGCATATTACAAGTGTGACGATTATGTCAATGACAATAATGTTTGGCCCAAGCATGGTGCAGTATCCTCATAACATATGTAATTGTTTTATGACATTATTACGTATGTTTTGTACATTTAGCTTTTTATATATATATATATATATATATATATATATATATATATATATATATGATGTAAATTTGTCCTCCTAATTTTTAATATATGTATAAGACCTATTTGTTAATTGACGTCCTTGGAGAAAAGGCTGCGGTGAAGTTTGTTGCGCCGCATCTTCTTCACCTGCGCTTTGGAAGCCGGCAGTAGACTTAGTTTAAGTAATTTTTTTTTTGACGTAAATAAGTGATGTATATCATCCTAAATTGAATAAAGAATTTTGAATTTGAATTTGAATTTGAAAATTTGAATTAATTTTTATGTAGTAGCCAAACACACAAGTAATACTTACATGCTATTTATGGTAGTGTAGATCTGAAAGAAGCTACCATATTGTGATATTAATATGTAAATAAACAGGATGCGGTTTCGAGTGTAGGCTTTTTCCAAGATTAATATGTCTTAAAATACTGTACTTAGTAACTTTAAATGCATAAAATTACTACTTGGTTTCAGCATCTATTTTCTATTATTTGCTAGCTTAGAGAGCTCTTTCTGTGAAATTCATTGAATGATACCAATCACAAAAAACATCATTAAATATTATTGGACTAGAAAGAATCCTATTCAAATCAATTCTCAAAGGACTCTTTTTTCACTATATATATATATGTGTAAATAAGACAGAACCTACCTAGAATAAACACAAGAAGATAAATACATATTTACATTATATTTTGAACATTATTCAAATATTTGGATACATGTAACATATGTAATATTTTAAAATAACCTGTTTCCCATTGTCATACCTATGTTGACTAGACTTTAATCTAATTGAAAATATGAATAGATAAGATTTTAGATTAGATTAAAACTTTAAAAGAAACACTGCTTCATTGCAAGCTAAATTTTCAATTTTGTATGTAGTCTTTAAATATTTAATACTAGATGTTGCCCGGGGCTTTGCTCCTGGCAGAATTTTGAGATAAAATATAACCTATAGCAATGGGTAATGTACCTTTCTAATGGTGAAAGACTTTTTGAAATTGGTGTGGTAGTTTCGGAGATTAACTGCCTCAAACATACAAACTCATAAACAAATGCTTACCTCTTTATAATAATAGTATAGATTTGTGCTGATTCATAATCTAAGAGAAATGTGGCTAACATAAGCTTTTATCTTAGCCATATTTATCTTAGGTTGTCTTTATTCTTTCATACTGCTGTTTTTACTGTGTGATTATCACATTTTGTGACATCATCATCTGTAATCTATCTGAACATGAAATAATAATCTATGCATAGGTATGAATCTTTGATCTAAAATATACTTACATAAGCTGTCACTGGAGTACACTTAACTCATCTTAGTCATTAGTTTTCCTTTCTGTTCCAATCTTTGTTGTTTATCTCTCAGTCTTATAATGATAAGACTGAGAGATAAACTGTACAACCACACCACTACTTTGATTGTAGTCACGATTTGACAGCAAGGTGTATAATTTTTGTATAGGTACCGATAACAATGTAGGTAGTTCCTTATGAAGACTAGAGTTACTTCAGAACAAGTACTCTCAAGATTTGTCACGAGTTTTGCTATAATCTCACATGACAATTATTATCACTACAACAAACTTTTCCCTTAAAATAGGTACTTATGAGTATTTTTTTATTTATATGATAGTAGGTAACAATGAGAATTACATATATCTACCCTTTAACATTACTTCAATTGTCTTAAAACCTATGCTCCACCATAAAACTTAGCCAAATTGAAATATTCTCATTTAGTTATATTGTTGCTTGTTGAATGCGATTGCGCCACATAGTGAGTACCTACACCATTGATATTTGGTATGCAGTCCAGGCCTATTTGATGCGAGGGTGTCCGTTCATATGACTCAACTTGACCTGTGCTCGTCTCGAGTCGCAATTGTACATTGGCAATTAACTTTGATGATATTAAATCATGCTATTTTTGTCTACGCAGCTGCCGTGGCGTAACGGAACTCTCTTCTTATCAGTTATGAACAGGAAACTGATAGAAATAGAATCTAAAAATTAACCAATAATTATTTACCCAATTATTTGCTCCGGTATTTTTTTTGTTGATTTATGACTCAAGCCTATTATTTTAACGCATGAATCGGTTATTACGACCCATATGTGCGAGTGCGATGATGATAGGTATGACGAAAAAAGTTGAACTGCTGCATACAAATTGAAACGTAGGTACTATTAGATTAGGTAGGTACAGTTTTTCTAATCTCATCAAGGTTGGTTAGGATTTGGTATAATCGCCAGAAGCTACTCTATTCTGTCTGTTATTGTTTTATCATTGTTACGATCTCACCACTTGACAAGGATGTACAGGATGTTTTGCTTTCAGGAATGAGGAGAGCATGCATTAGATTTCTTACAGTTATAGAAATAAAAACTGCATAAAACTAAGTAACGCACTATTTCAGCTCAAGTCTTTAATACCTAGTGGATTACCGAAAATAATATATTTTATGCAGTGTGGTGTGGCACTCCTCTATAAGGTTCATTGACCTTGTATTGGCTTGTATATATGCACTTGTGCCAGTCACCCGTGACGTATAAGATGGTTCCTATTATGAGTTCTGCTTCGCTTTCATTCACAATAATTTACTCCCGATGATAATTCACGCCAGCAAATCCAGTGAAACCACGTGCATTTCTTTCTGTGGTTTTCCGATGGGTACTAATGGAAGGGTAGCACTCACATAACACTGAGGCGTCTGTCTATTTTCTGGGTATCCAAAAAAAAATCTTTCAACCTTTACCTTTACCTTCTAGCAAGATCTCAATTTAATTTACTTATTAGCTTCTCAACTCTATGCGCTCGATGCATGCTTTGTTTGAACTAGCACAAAGTTTTTTCCGGCTATTCTAGGATATGCACGTTGTTCGTATCAATCCTTAACCTAGCATGAATGCGAACGCGTAATTTTCAACACGTCCATAGAATTTGCAAATTATTAGTTCTAGTGAGTCAACAATGCGTGCGCGAGTCTAATTATCACTATAATGTAAACGTGATTCGAGTCAATAACAATGGACTTATGCAACGGCATCTACACGATTGCTAGAGAAAAATTCGTGTTCCTCTGTCTCGATATGGAGATCTCTATGATAATTGTCGCAAGAAATACATTCAGACTATCAGTGTATTGTTGTGTCATGTCACATTTTACTCTACAATGGAATCGGATCGCTCGTCACTTCCAATATTATTTATTGCCACTTGAAGACTACAAAGAACTTTCAAGATACACATACAACACACAATACGCTTCTTCACATTTTCAACTATCTTACCTAAAAATAAAAACATACTAAACGAATTGAAAGTAGCGTCCTTGTTGTAGAACTTACCTATGTAGAGAAATTCTTCATTAAGATCGTGAAGTTGATGTTAGAGTAAATTAGTACCTACGTACATTTAATTAAGTAGATACATAAATCGCAATGTTATATTATATGTATAAGTACATTGAAGTTTAGCAATTAGGTATAATATTCATAGGCAGATCATCACCAAGATGGTCGCCTACACAGACGTTCCGTTTCCAACTGCTTTTCGACGTAAGTGGTAATACTAGTCGCGAGAGTGTCACCCACATACAGCTTACAATGACTCTTATGTAACGGCTTGTTTTCGTCACCGTAGTTGACATTCATTGAAACATATGCTCGAATATAGTATACATACCTAAATATTATCCTATTCTATCATTGAATCTCATGAGTAGGTTTACAGTAACTTTGTAGTTCTCATGAGTAGGTTTACAGTAACTTAGAACCTAGGACATTTTATTTTAGAGAGATTTGTCTAGGATTGAAAGACCTCATATTTGCTTTCCATTTGGCTGAGGCCAAACGCACTCAAAGTAATAATAAAAAATGTCTAAAAACCAGTATAATAAAAACAATTATGGCATGTTTCAGATCGGCCGCAACGTGTATCGCGCGACGCCCAGTCCCACCAATACTATCTTCGAATGCAGGGTGCTCTCGCGGCATCACGCTACGCTTTATTATGACAAGGGCCACTTTTATCTCGTGGTAAGTACATAGAGTTTCAGTTTACAATATATTTGTCGTTTTGTTTACTTACTGTTTGCATAACATTTACCTATTCCTATTTTGAGGGTTCGTTATACTAATACTAGCCGTCGTTTGATGACTTTCTAAGCTTATTTTAGCCTTGATGCTTTGTTAGCTGTTATGTGATTAATTGCAGTCTTGCATATACTTTACTTGATAAGTTGGTATATCATTTTATGGCCGCTGTGTTATTGTTAAGTATAAACATTATGTTTGTAGATACAAGTTATAAATGCACATTGGTTTCTAGTTGTCCTAAGGAAAGTAGACAAAAATTATAGATTTTACGGATACCACACGAAGTACAAATGTTCCGTTAGAAAGAATTACTAGTTAGAGGTAGTTCATGTGGATTCGTGTAGCGATTGCAGTTGCAATGTGCATTGTACATGTTCATGTAGAAGTTTGAAAGTGGTGATGACTGTCTTAACAAGGCTTATTTAATTGCATAGAAATTTATCTAGATTACACTGACGTCAGATTGTTCCAATATAGCCTTACTGACCGCTATTTGGCTGCTTGTGAACAGTCCACAACAGTCGTTGCGTGTTTTCTTATGATATTGTCATTTACGTGGCAGGTCTGAGAGGTCTATATTTTATTTCTATCTAAATTCAAGATATAAAGATATTTTCTATATTCGATAAATTCAAGTGAATGACGATTAGAATGAGAGATTTACTTTCATAAAATGTATTTTCGTAATTACGAATCAGTATTATCTTACCAATTAATATTATAAATCAACTATTATAATAGTTATACTGCATCAATTTAATTATTTATTATCAATGGTAAATAATTATATCCGGTAGACATCGCAATAAAAGCGATGAAATTCCATTTGAATTCTTTGTGTCACTCTAATAGAATAGGTTTCTCAAAGACGCGCACACTGCAGTGTAGAGCTGTTAGTAGAATGTTTCATTCGTCCAGAATCACAATGCAATCGTGGCTCCACGGGTTGTACATCCATGTGCGTTTGATCTTTTATTGGCGGCCAACTCTCGGAGATTTATGATTTCGAGGAAGATTTTCCTGAATTTCTTATTTGTTGACTAAATTGGAATAGGTTAGAATTTGCTACTTACATTTAATGAATATTGTTTTTTCTAAGTCATTCTAGCTAGATTGGCATTAAGAGACCATACATAATAAGATTATTTTCACCAATATCTTACTATCGAATCGTTTATTATAATTTAGATTATTATTTATTTAGATTACATTATAATTGAAATTCTAAACATTTACAGCTACTTAATCATCATCGCCATCGCACACTAGACATTGTGTATTGTGGTTAATTATTAGACCATTACAACTTATCAACGATTTTTTTCTATGTATATCAGGCACTACATCCATATGAAGCGATGCATAACAGGTTATCCTTGAGTAATTATAACAATTTCAGAGTCCAGCTCCTCCAAATAGGCAATCATGTCTCATCGACAAGTTATGTAAATTTTACGAAACTAGTCCTAACGTGTAGTTATTAAACGAAACAAATGTCAAAAATAATATTCCAAACGAACGCAACCTTGGTCAATTCAATATTTTTGACTGAATTAAATAAGACAGGATTATTAATAAATGGACCATGAAGTTAACAACCGTAAAGTTGATAGAAAACGCATGGGAAACTAAACATGGTATTTGAATTTCGAGACTATTGGCTCCTTAGTCCGGCATATCGATCTGATAAATATTTGTATCAATAAACAAACGAAGGCGGAATCTTTGGAATCTAAAAGACAATAGACAATCGTCATAAAAACAAAAACACAAAATTGTGTTTGTGTTTTTACAAACACAAAATTGTGTTTGTGTTTTTACGACATTCATCAAATTATGTTTGTTTGAGACTGGCGTAGTGGTAGACGCGCTCAGCCTGTGATAGTGGGGGGATTAAGCATCATTCGCAATGGTCAGTAACACGATGGGTGACCTATAATAAAGTATCTCGACCTCCTGAGTGCTTGGGAAGGCACGTTAATTCGGCTTTTTTGCAGCTCTAAAAATCCATAACGTAGTCTTGGGTATTAGTGCGATTTGTAATTAATATATTCTGTGAATAATTCAGAAATGCATTTGCAACCTGTGGGGGCCTTTAATATCCAGCGCCCTGCTAGTGCTCCCTAACGCCGTTTCTGTCTATCCATAAAGAGTAGTTGTTTGCAGGTGATGCATAGTGATGAGTTGTATGTTTGCAGGACAACCGCAGCAGCAATGGCACGTTCATCAACAACAACCGGTGTTCCATCTCCAAGCAGCAGGAACCGCACGAAGTGTTCTCGGGTGACGTGGTGCAGTTCGGCATTCCCGTCGTTGAGAATGCCGATAACTTGGAAAAAGTAAGTGATAATATAAAGTAATTATATTCGATTCTGTCACATCAGTATGATTTTGTGCCAGTAGCTGTTGAGACACCTGGCTCATAGAGTGCAGAAACAAGAGTTTGTGAGAGATAGGGCGCCGTTTAGGCGAGCGGGGCTTTGAATAATTCAAACCAGATAATAAACTTGCTACTTGATTTGCTAATATTGTCGACTTAACTGTCAGTAAATTTATTATAAAAAACGTGTTCAATTCACGCATGTCGCATGTGATATCGAGGTGGACCAACAACGCATTCTAAACTGTGTGTGTATGAATGTCTAATTCGTGCAATTTAATATCAGTAAATCTAGCGAACGAATATAAATCTAAATGTATAAATTCCGCGTCATCAACAATATTTTTTGCTATTTATTAATTACCGGCAACGATAGCAGTGGATGTTAGGTAGACGGCCGGTCATAAAATCAGATTCGAATCCAATAATTTTTTTAAACGGGTAAAAAAAATATCGGGTGGGAATGCAAGAGAGAGCTATTATTTTTTTGTTTTTATTGTTCAAAAGAAAGCTTATACTAGTAGTCTTTGGTTTTATTATGTAATAGATGTCGATTCTTTTAGTAACATTAATTTGTTCCGTCATATATCTCGCCTGTGAACGTACATCTTTGTAACGCATATGATCGTGTTACAAAGATGTACAAACATGTTATATCATATATATCATGTAATGGTACAACTATCCCATTGAATCATTAGAACACATCACTGTCAGCAGATTTACATTAGTTCCGGAGCTTGGTTACGCCGCTTACATGCCGCCTTGATAGATTGCACATTACTGGACATCAGCATTCATTTTCGTGAGATCCTAGTTTTATATCATAGCTGTGCCCTGGATCCAACAGCATGGAATTTTAGTGGAATTAGAGTGGATAAATGTGTCTTTATTTAGAAAACCAACAGCGTTACGTACAAATTCCTAAAAATATGCTTATGATAATGCAAGTTAAAGATTTTCTTGTTTAAAATGAGTTATTTTTTTACAAGTAAATTTGTAATTGGTAGTGGTAGTAAGTAGGTTGCAAAGTCACAAGTATTAAATGGTGCATTAGTTAACAATTATAATATATGCTACGGTTACGGATAAATATTATTATTGTTACTTAAAAATATAACTATCAATTTAAACATTTTTACAGTGGTATTGAACAAAATATTTTCTTTCAGAACACGTTTCCCCCAGTGGTCGCCCTCCTTAAGCTTTACCATCCTGATGGCAAGGAGGCGAAGCTGTCGTTCAATCCCACCATGACTACGCCGTTACACCTTAAAGAGTTGTATCAACTAAACAATTTTGTTCAGGTACCTTTTTTGTATTCTAATAATAAGTAATAGAACCACTCCATATACTGCCTTGGATGTCGTAGGACTATGGGATTCTTAGCCTTGGCCATTATTATTGAATTAATAAAACTTGACCAGCTCGGATTCCTATAGCTAGACCGAGTCGACCGGGCGAGTGAACGGTGAGCAGTTGTACTTATATCATCCCAAATTGAATAAAGAAATTCGAATTTGATTCATATTTAAAATATCTTTATTTTTTAAAATATACATAGTATCCCGCGAGCAAGTCTGTTACACTTTCACGGTTAAACCGCTGGACTGATTTTGATGAAATTTGGAATACATATAGTTAATGAGTCAGGATCAAACACAGGCTACTGCAGGCAACAGCTAATAAAATTTATAAATATTGATGTTAAAATACACAGCTTAACACAAACTTCAGTATTTGTGTCTCAGAAATGTGGAAGAATTTATTAATAGGTTTTTATTTATATTTCGAACAATCGGCGAGTCGACACGATATTTTGTACATAATTCTGTGAAATAAAGTTTAAAATAAATAAATATAAATAAAACTATCGCCGTTGACCCGCTAAGTCGAGATATTCACGGGGTTAACGAATTTTCAGGATGCGATCCAACGCGAGGCGTCCTTAGAAACCCGTTTGCGTACATTACGTGAGTGCGTGGAGCGCACGCGTGCCGAGGCGGAGGCCTCTTGGGAGTTGTTCGTGGGGGAGCAGCGGCTGCTGCTGCGCGTGCACGCGCTCGAGAGTATGCTGGCCGTGGGCAAGCAGCCCGACGTGCAGCAGGTGGCGCAGCTGCTCAACGACAAGAGGAACTATCAGGTATTGTTACTATGCTAGCTATGAGCTCTTAGTTCATCATCATGGAATTATAGCAACGCTCTTGTTTGTGCAGTTCCCATTGTTCTCTCTTCATAGCGAATTCCTTCACTTCTTTATGCCCCAGTGTCCCCAGATCTGAATAGCGACTCGCCCTAACTTGGCACGGGTGCAATATATGCATGTTAAATATAAATAAATCTTCTCCTTGAATTGCTTTATCTATTTAAAATACTCGCATCCGTTGTGTAGTTTTATCGATCTAAGCCTACATAGGGACAGACAGCGGGAAGCGACTGGTAAAATTGAAATGTAATATTCTGCAGGAAGTGGCGCAAGAAAGCTTGAGAGTGGCGCACGAGCAACGTCTAGCATTAGAAGAGACGCTGGAGCGCCGCAACCGCGAGGCGGCGGCGCTGCACCAGCACAACTGCACTCTGAGGCTCACCGCCACCAACGCTACGGCGGAGTTGCAGGTGAGCAATACGTCCGAGAACTGGAATAGTAAGGAAATAGTTGCCAATTTGAAAAACAAAACGTTAAGAGTATTAAAATGAATTATTTATTATAACTGGCCAGCTATCGAGTACGCACTACAAAAGGCTAGCTCTAAAATCTGCAATGGCGTAATCGGGCCACTGGAATGAGCGGAACTAGATCGAATTTTATTAACGCACGCACGCGCGCATTGGGATCGCCGCCATCTTGTTGAAAAGAAAAATCGCGGCACATGTGCGCGTTCTTTGTGTGAGCGTGTAAAATTTTTATTAAAGAATAATAAGTTAAATATACATAAATAAAATATACATAATAGTATAATAAGTTAAAGCATACTTTAAGCTAAAATATATTTTATCACTATCACACTTTTTAATATTTGACACTAGCTTTTGCCAGCGGCTTCGCCCGCGTAAATTTACCACGGTGACAGTTATTTTTCCGGGATGAAAGGTACCATATGTCCTTCTCCATACTTCAAACTACATATGTATGTAAAATTTCTAGAACATTGGTTAAGTAGATAGAGCGTGAAGAGATAACAAGGATTGAAATAAAGAGACAAAACATGCTTTAGAAAAATATAGAAAGAAAAGGAACATAGGAAAGTTAAAGCATTAAAGTGTGCTTTAACTTTTCCATGAGTTAGATTTAAAGTTGACGTATGTGTTTACAGAAACTGGCAGCGCGTTGCGAGCGCAAGATGTGCGCAGCGCGGCTGGCCATCGCCGCCGCCGAGGAGCGCGAACTCGCCGCCCGCACGCAGCTGCCGCTCACGGTCACTATCCCATTCTTCTGTTTTATGTCGGCTCCACACTGTCGTCGAAGGGATACCTTTTTTTCGCATAATTTTTTATCCTAATTTAATTTAGTATAACGAGTTAGGCATATATTTTTTTGACATAATAGTATTTTGACATACCTGTTTTTTTGGCATACCTTTTCAATAAGCATAATTATAGTTTAGGTTAATGTATTTTACCATAATTTTGATTTGCATAAAGGTGTAGTGTAGCAGTAGGTGCGGCGGGATGGCCTTTTGGTTTTATTATGCTTAAAAATTGTTGTGCTTATGGTAGGTATGCGTAAAAAAATTGTGCCTAAAACATTATGCCAAATTAATATTGTGCGTAACTATAATTATGATAAATTAAAGTATGCCATGTTAAATTATGACATAAAATTATTGGCATAAAAATAGGGAACCGTCGTCGAACACTTTGACAAACTTTGGCTGATTATATTGCCGGTTTTCATTGCGGTAATAATGTTCACGTATTTGCGACTGCATGTGTCTGAGTTCGGCGATAGTATGGACCTGGCAATATAGTGAGCACACAGCACTGCACACCCGTCTGTCTGGCCCTGGCAGAGGGGGCAAACCCAAGAAATGCTGGCTTGATGTCGTCAACGATGATATGCGTGCCAATGGTCTGACAACTAGGGATGCCGGCGACCGTGCGATTGGACACGAAAATTTAGAAAAGCAGTCCCTGGACTCCGACGCTCAACGGCTTCGAATGAAACCGGGAATACGCTCAGATGAGAGAGAGTATCCCCTTGTGGATGTCGTACGAGTGTCCCTTGGTCATCTCGTACGACACCACAAAAGGATATGGAATGATCTCCGACGCCACGCTACTCTTCTCCTTATCTAAACATATTCCTAACACTAGTGTCAGATTTTATCCAAATCGCTTTCACACTTACTATTTATTCTAATAGGAGCTTGTTCTAGTGACCGTTGAGATCATCCACATATTTGTAACTACTAAATTATGAATCGTAATTATTTATATCAATAATCATAAACCATTTATTTCCCTATTTAGTATTCAGTACAAAACGGCGAAGCGAAAATGCTGGTGTTAAGTACGGACAGCAACAAAATGCAGGAAGCGAAGCGCTCCGGCTCACTCGAGGACGCCGTGCGGGCCTTGCCTGACTACATCAAGCTGTTACTGCCACAACATCTCCTCAATAAGGTAAATACTATCTCTATTTATTCTATATCTCTTTCTTTCTCTCTCTTTTCATGTGCTCTGCGTTACATCCTCGCTCCTGGGTTCGATAAAAAATCGAAGTGGCCTCAGAGAAATAAACTGTAATTATCATTATCATAGGCCTTTCCTGATCTGGGGTGGGTAAAAGCCTCCTTCCCTTTACGCCAGTCTTCTCTGTTCTGGTCATTTTTGTTCAGTAGTTGCCAGCATTTTTTTATACTACCAAGCAGAAGACAGGCATGCGGCCCACCTGATCGAATGTGGTCACTGCAGCCTATATAACGCCAGGAGTGTCACACGCGCGTTGCCGACTTTGTGGCCTAGGGAATTTCCTTTACAACGTCGACCTTTCTACCTACTGGAATTAATGTCAATGTAAAAACATCTGGCTATCCTACAAATTTATGATTGTCTTATCACTTTTAGGTCGGAATAAAAGCGATATCGGCAGAAGGCAATACTGCGAAAGAATTCGAACTGATCCTCAAGAAAAATAACATGTATAACGCAGAAACGAAAGGTCAGTCTCAAGTTCGATTTCTGATATTTTTTAGGCTAAGATTACAATGTATATGTATGTATATCGTTTGGATTGCGGGATCTGCGACTTAAAATGCTGCCAAATTAAAACATGAAGTAGGTAAATATTTTGACGAAGCATATTCCGGTTACACTTCTGTAAACTTTCATTTATTAGTGCATTTCAATAAATTGAAAAAAAAAATCTCCATTCTATATATGACGTCGTACGTAATCAAAATTTCAGTTATCTGTTATAATATATCAGTATATATCGTTATAATATATCAGTTATAAAAAAATAATAAAAAAATATTGTGTTTTTTATGGAGATGTATAAAATGAGACGTCGTGTAGATGTGGTTCCAGAGAAAGAGGAAGACGAAGGCGTGGTGGGCGGCAGTGACGAGGAGAAGAGTGTCGAGCCTGACTCCTGTACCGACGACGAGAAACAGTCGCGCCTCAACCACGGTGAGGGTCTTAATTAACACTTTACGTGAAAAATAATCCATGCCATCTATACTAATATTATAAATGCGAAAGTCTGTCTCTGTTCTTGCTTTCACGGTTAAACAGTCGGACCGATTTTCATGAAATTTGGCATGCATGTAGTAGAGATCACCATTCAAACATAGCCCCAATTAAACTACCAATACAATTTAAAGTTCTCATTCTATCCTACACATTGTAATATAAACGTTGCAGACCCCGAACACGAGGATAGCCCGAATTCGCTGGGTGAGCTCCGCGCGGACAATAACGCCAACTCCGAGATATATGACGAGCAGGAAGACTCACCGGTTAGTACATTATTTATTTATACATTTATATATTGTGTTGGTATAATATAATTTGTTAACCAAAGGCTAAGATCATAGTTACTCACAAAATGGATTGCCTGACTGAATAAATGAATTTATTATTTTTCCAATTATTAAAATTTTTTTAGAGGACGTAATTCATCTCAATTAATTTAATTTTAAACATCCGCTGGTCGTTCCGATCCTGCACATTGAAGTGGGATTGGCTGGATGAAAAATGACTAGTTCAAACATACTAATGTTGTTTAGCTTTTAATATTATTCATGAGTATTTCACTCTCCGGAGCTAGGTTAAATTTCTATTCGTGATTTATTAAGTTTACCGACAGATGGATTGAATTGTAGTTCAGTGCTAACGTTCTTTAATTATAAAGTAATTATAATTATATTCCAGAGTAAAGCGGGCGTGGAATACGCGAACGTTTTACGCGTAATGGCGGGTTTAAACGAAGAGATTAAAACGCTCCGTGCGCGTCTCACAGCCGCTTGTGCTGAGAACTCTCAGCTGCGGGGGGTGAGGGACGAGTTGCTGGCGGTGGGGGCGGAGCCCCAGTCTGAGGAGGAGTACCGCGCCAACATACAGCAGCTGCAGGTGACTTATTGTTGTTGTGAGAGGTTACAGCTTGTGCTGAGAATTCAGCTGCTTTACATTTTGAGTGGCGATGGTTTAACAATACTTGCCCCGGTCTATCATATATATAGTCAATTGTTTATTTTAGTCAAGCGATGTCCACATCTGATTAGACAAGTTTTTTCCTGTATCCCGATCAGACATTCAAGGAGGTATAACTAAAGCAAACCCGAGTTATTTCGATAGATTTAACTCAAAACAAACAAACTTACTTTCGCATTTATAATATTAATTGGGATTGTCTCATTTCAGACTCAGTTAACAGTGGCAGAAGAGACGAACCAAGCTGAGATCCAACGTTTGCTGAGTCAGACCGCAGACTTGCAGAGTCAGCTGGCCTTCAGACCGACCCGGGCGGAGGTCGATGACCTCACTGCGTGTGTGGCCCAGCTACGGGACCAGCTGCGGGAGAAGCAGCAGCTCATAGACCAGCTGCAGCCCTCGCAGCCCTACAAGGTACAACCGATATACTATACATACATTGTTTCCCTCCAGAATGATCATTTAGTATTTTGTTATGTGCAATAAAGTTATTTCAAACAAACCAACATATCATTTTCGTTTCTTGAATGTGTCCATTGAACGTGTGATATAAGCTTAGTGTTTAGAACTCACTAAGCCATTGAGTGTATCCGTTTGTCAAATTGAAAATACTAGTGATATCCATCTGTATCTCTTATTAAAAAATAGATGTTATTTACATGACTTTCGATTGATAACTATATAATCCTTTGCAGGAGACTGCAGAGAAAGCTGTGGAGACCTCTGACTCGTTTGAGGATATCGAAAAGGTCATCGAACTTGACGAGGCCATAGATACGAAGAAGATTAATGCAGAGATCGACGAAATGTTCCAACTAGGTAACACACTTTACGGAATCATGTAATGACCGTTTATGTCAAAAGTACTTGATCGAGTTCAGATTTTAAAAAATATAATTAGGGTAGATCTTTTGTGTGGCAAAATTAGTAGAAACTACGCAATAAAAGCAACGTGAAAAATTAAGTTTCGACCACCATACTACTTATATAATTCTACCTTCAACATGTCATAAAGTTGTCGCGTCGTATACACCTTTACGACGCGACAACTTTCTTATTATACGCCAATCATCTTCTTTGTCTTGATTGCTTTGAGTAACTTTATATATAATATGACTAAATGTATTCCAGGTTACGAGGACGAGGACGAGGACACAGATTCGGCCGCCACGGAGATCAACAAGGACGAGACGGCCAGCGCGGCGCCCGCCGGCCGCGCGCTCGAGGAGGAGCTGGCGCGGGTTAAGGTACTCTTACACCTACTCCTACACAGCTTTTGTCTGCGGCCTCACCCGCGTGAATTTCCTACAGGAACAGTAATTTTTCCGGGATAAAAGGTACCCTTTGTTCTTCTCCATACTTCGAACTACATGTATGCGAAATTTCGAGATTGGTTGAGTAGATAGAGCGTGATGAGGTAACAAACATTAGTTAGGATAGAATTTAGCGGTCAGTATAGGCGTATTGCATAATACATTAATATTAAAATTTCAGTTAACATTAGTAGCAAGAGTCGAAACAAGTTAAAAGAAATAGCTTACAGCGATAAGACCGCATTTTAGGCATTTTTTATTCAATTATATATTTCTGTATACATATAAATAATATGCAATAAAGGTATTGGTATTTATTGTGTGAGCAGGAGCGGTGCGCGGAGGTGTCGGCGGAGCTGCGCGCGCTGCAGCAGCGCAAGCGCGGGCCGGCGATGTCGGCGGAGCTGGCGCTGGCGCTGCTGCTGCCGCTGCTGCTGGCCGCCGCGCTCTACTGCGTGCTGCCCTATCTCTCCTGATATACGGCCACCTGGGATCCGCCCGGGTACTCCTAACGATGTCTCCCGACTACCGCCGCACCGTGCGTCGCTCACTATTACCATCTCCGACTGAAAATGTGAAAGTTCCGACATAGAAGCCGTGTTTTTTCTGTTTGATGTGATGTGAAATTAGTCAGTGATGTGCTCCGCTTTGGACGACTATTCTGTTTTCAGATTGTAAGATAAAGAAAACTAGCGACGAACTACAGTACCCAAATGAGACGAAAACATTTATATACAACAACCCAGCCCGAATTATAAAAAGCGGCAGACTGGGCGTTGTAGAACCCATGATAAAGGACAATATATATTATCACTTAAATCCCATATCTTGTGTGTATTTCCAATACGAATTTCTCTTGTATGAGCAAAATGACAGATGAAGAAGTCTTTAGTTTTCTTTGTCTACAGTCTCAGGAGAAAACTATGTTATGATAAAAAAGCCATATTTGTTTCAAGACAGACATTAAATATACTACCTGACTTGATTACTTCGTTAGACGATTAAGGTTTGTCTAACAATAATCACCCCCTCAAAGTAACATACGAAAAGCTTATCAAACCTTATTCGGCTATCTGATATATAGAGCGTACTTTTAATGACCAATCGAGACGATCGATTTTCACGTGATTGTTGTAGTTATTGATAGGTTACGTACCCGCTTGAAAAGCTCAAAACGGCTTTTGTCCACGAGTCAACGTCTCGAGACTGCTGATCTCAGACTGAGAGTTGATGGAATCGGATATTTCGATCACAACCCGATCGAACCCAAATCGAATCGATTAAATTAGGCTGAATTGTCATTACCTAGTGTGAGGAGGCCGTATGTGGGAATTTGCTATTGCAGGGGGTGAACCTTTAAAACCAAGATAAATTATTGTGACTGAAACTGTATAGCGAAATCATAAAATTTAATAAATTAATGACGTTTTCATAAGACTATTCATTTTTATACAAAAAATAAATTGGTTTTAAAACGTCACCCTGGAGCTAAATGGATCTGTGTGCCTACAACTGGCAACCATGGTCGGTCGCACAACCTCGTCGTTATCTATTTGTTACTATATTGATATTATTAGATATATAATAACACACTATAAATAAAAAAGGTGGGGAGGGACATCGTATTTTCGAATTCGAATTCCATGACAGTCAGAATTAAATCTATTTTCGGCCTAGTTGTAATTCGTCTTGTGTAACTATCGCACTAAAGATGTGTCTATGAACCGAGTAATGATTGGTTGTCTTGGTCGGTATTGGCACTGCACTGCCAGGGATTCCGGCCATGGTCTCAATGGTTTTTTGTCCATTTTCTTAAATCGTATAAGGGTAAATTTCACGAGCGTTTTGAACGCCACCGTGCCCTGTCATTAGTGTTTATTAAATTGTATCATTCACAGTAATCAATGTAATTATCCTATATTATAAATAAGTAAAGTACTGATACAATGTTAATTTTATAAATCTTTAATTAAAAAAAAAATATTCTTTATAAAAAAAAATGCGACACTAATGAAACGCTATACGCCGCGTTCAAACAGTCGTGAAATTCACCCATAAACTAATAATTTAACTAAATGGATGAACCCCGAATAAATCTGAAATCTCGCGAGCGCCTCGGACCGGCCGCCCGCTGCCGGTACCTTAACTTTTCGAATATTATATGCGCGCTTATATAGTTACCGGGCGAAGGATATTTATCGATTAGAATAATTTAGTACCTACCTATAGTGTTATGATAGTTGTCGGTTTTCTGAACGCCTTCGTCCGGTGACGACGTTCGGCGGCCGGTGCGAGCTCGATGTATCGAGGTTATATCGATAGTGCCATGTACTAGGAGCCAGCGACGCGCACGTTGTTAACATGTATATATAAACCTAGTATTGTTTCTATAAAAAAAATGTCAGTATCATATTTGATAGATATAAATTGATTGTTGATATCTGCCATAATAAATAAATTGTACATTTTATATAATATTAAGGCCTAAACGACTGTCCTAAGTTATGGTAAATTATTGTATGAGGTCTGCCGAAATTTTCAGCCGAGCTACGGCAAACGAAATTGCCCAGCCCCTTTGTTGAGTATGTAGGTGATGATGAGGTCGCGTCACACATATCACGGTAGTGCGTCTTGTGGCATTTACTCGTCGACGCCGTCGACACTGTATTTGGGTCGTTTGCATTTTTCTAGTCTTAGAATCGACGTAGACTTGGTTGCATAGCGTTTCTGCTCCTGCGTTTTGTACTCTTTTTTTTTTAGATCTAACGTAAGCCAATATAGTTTCCTGTATTTTGTTTACGCATTTAGAGCGCATCTTTGATCATTTTCTTAGATGAAGTGTGAGCGTTGTATTTTAATTTGCAGTCGCGGTTCTCACAGGTTAGTTTAGACGTTTGTGCATGCGGGTTTGCCGTTTGGTTTCGTTGTTATGTGCCACTCAATTTGCCTGAACCGGTGCAAGTTTGGAATTGTACCGGATAATATGACGTTGTCTCTAAAGACCAAATTATGATTTGACATAGTAAGTTTAGCCTTCGAGCGGGTTTCGGGTACTGCCATAGTCTTCCGGAAGCTACGGCGCTCGGTCCTTGATTGCTTGCTCTGTGATGTGAAGGCCAATAGATAATTTTGTATCAAACTTGTATAACTAACATTTTATTGTATATCATTAGAATTATTATAAATTTACCACGTTGAAGTCCACTGTCTATAAATACATATTTATTATTTTATTGTTGCACTGATTTTGTTACGTTCAATGTTTTATTTCGTGTTTAAACCACCTAATTGTAAATAGATTGTACCTTATACTCGTTCTTATTTTAGTTCTGAGCTGTCGAAGACTTATGTTGTATTTTATGGTAAAATTAATATTGCATTCAATGTGGATGTACTGAAATTTATTGGAAATAATATTGATTTGTTTAAAAATTTATATTTTTTTATTACTCCCTTCATAATTTTACCCCATTTATTTACACAATAGGTAACAATGGATTGACATTACCGGAAATAAGACTTTAAAAAATAGTACTGACGCCATTACATAACTCGCTATTGCCATGCCCTGTTATTCATAAAAAAAGATAAAGCATATATCAAACTAAAGTATGTGTTGTCACTATTGCACTTAGCAAAATTTGATATTGACAGAACGAGACAAAACGTACTTTGCTTTTAGTATGTATAAAAAATATGGTTTTATGAATAACATTTGGATAGACTATAACTGAGGAATAGAGGGCCGTCCACCCATCATGTTAATTTGACGTGGAGTTTACTGTACCTCGCGGCGCTTATAAGTGTGCGATTCATAGATATACCCAGTTGAGATCTGATTCCTACTTGGAAAATAATTGTTTGATACTCCATGCAATAACTTCAGAATACAATTTTTTAGGCTCTAGTTATTTTTACTATATATTTGTTATATTTATATTATACTCTATATTTATTTTTTAACGTCGTGTGGAGTCGTGGAGCTAAATATTGTATTTCGTGTAATAGATTTCTATGATTTTTTTTTAGTATGAATACAAAATACGACCATGAAAAGATACATAAGTATGCTTTTCATGGTGAATTGAAATTTTGTATTGTATTGTAAAAATTGTGAATTTTGTATTGTAAAAATCTATAGTTATTTATATAAAAATATCGATAGTACAACACCAAATTTATAAATTGAATGCTGTATGGTCATCCCACATAATGTGGGACGATGACATATAATTGACGGTAGTTATTCTCCGCTCTCGTAGGTATGTTTTTCATAGAAGTCATGGCATGCTTACCCTAAAATATCCATTAAGGAGAAAGGTCCATTTATCAGGCTGATTTGTGATTCAACAATCACAAATCAGCCTGATGTCCACACAATATTTCTTCATCTTCATAGGTAGTGCCAGAATTTATCCCGTGCGTTTTCAGAACACACTCCAAAACCCAAGTTGCAGCTGAATGTGTTTATTAAACTGACTAATCTGATAATTTAGGAACTCACACTGGTCAAAAACATAAAATTCTTACTATTAAATAAAATTGAAGAGCACAGAGGCGTACCCAGCCAGACATCCGCCTTGTTCCCACCCACTAATTTTTCACGCCACGCCTAACAGTTTTTTAATGGAATTTTCCCACGCACGATTGTGCCAACTCGTACACTTCAAATATGGGAGCTACTGCGTTTATGATGCGGAATTGGCCTGTCAACATCCAATATTATTGAACTCAAAACTAGTTTTTGCCCGCAGCTCCATCCACCTATGTTTGTCCTAGAATATCAAATTTCATCAAAACGGTCAGCAGTTTTACCGTGATAGCGTCACAGACAGACTTTCGCTTTATTCCTACTGTACCTATGCAAATAGCATAGGTACAGTAGGATAGACGGAAAATATTAGCCACTTTGGAGTCGTAGTTAGAGAAATGTTAGTTAGAGATCAAAATCAAATCATTTATTCAGAAATTAGGCCTTCACAGGCACTTTTTCACGTCATATTCTAAATTAAATGATGTTTACCAAAGCTACAAACTACTCCGGTCATTTCGGAAAGACCAATGCTGAGAAGAAATGCCGAAAGAAACTCATTCAAACAGTGTCCGGTCGGTCCCTATTATGTCAGAAGGGCTTACCATTTTTTAAATATAAATTTATGTATAATTTTTTATCAGTAATATAACAATGTAAGTACACAATAAAGTACATGGTCAAAAGGTATACTGAAACATATTATGATTGTGATCAAGTGCTGATGAAAGGAATATATATATATATATATATATATACAAAACGGTGAACCGTTTTGTAAGTACCTATGGATATTTCTCTCGATTGGTAGTGTAGTTTTTTTTTTAGTTCTACACTTACTAGCTACGCCTCGAGGCTTCGCGAACTTTCGAAATTATATTAATAAATAATGGGTAGATCTTAGGCACCGACGCAATATGGCCGAGGAAGAAATTGGAAAAACTCTTAAAATGAGAGACATTACCTAAGTCTAGGTGGTGAAAATGAAAATTGATAGAATAGGTTTGTGACTTGGACGGGGATCCTATGTCCTAGTCATAATAAAATTATACTAAATAGCTTTCTGTACTGTTGGGACTGCTGGCGTTTTGTGAAAAATAAAAAGTATTAGATTTCATTAAAATAAACATTCCTTATATTCTAATCTATTTACATTTTATTTCATTTATTTAACTTTATCACAAAAATGTAGTCAACCGACAGAGTGATGTCGAGAAAGTAACATTCTAGTTCACGATGGACGGTTCAAAGGCTGTTTATAGCTATGAGAACGAGTGGTCATATTTGAAATAATTGATTTTTCTAGTTATAAATATTGGAGACAATTATAATAATTATATATTACGTTTTGGGTTAATGGGTCGTTTTTTCCTTTATGTTTCAGCTTCAGATTTTAGCCACACTGTTTATGTAACTTAAATTTATGAGTGTGGCTTTTCATGCCATCTTGTCAAGTTGTACATAAAGTTTTTTTTATAATAGGCTCATATATTATGAAAAATTACCTACTTTTCAGCATTTCGCTATAAGTGTTGGGAATAGGGTCTGATTAATCCTTATACTAATCAGGCTGCAACCTAGGGCGCGAGAAACAAGGGGGCGCTGAAATCGCAAGCATCATTGATCCAGCATGATGTTGCATACAATAGTATATGCATCCTACATATTTCAAGTACACCGCGACAAAAACGGAACTAAATGATACTAAATAAATAAATACGCTGCGAACTGATAATGTTTGGGACCTCTGACTGTCGTCGGACGCGTCATCAAATTAGCCTTTCTTTATAAGTCGTTAGTTGGGAATAACTTTCTTAAGTATATTTTTCTGTTTTATTAGTGAAGAATATAAGATTGTAAGTAACTAAACCACAAATTAAATAAGAGAAAAAATATTATCTGTCCAAAGGTAATCTCGGACAGAAATTTGGCATTGATGAGTCACTAAATTGCAACCTGACTTTTGCCGACGGCGGCGGCACGTGATATATTGGCCTGTGTAGCTAAGTTATTCAAAAATCAATATTGTAGAGTGGCTATGTACTAAAATTACCAAAAGTGACATATTTAAACAATATTTTTTGGATATTTTCATATTTAGACCAACTTGTAAAAAAATATTTTGTGGTAAATTTTTAACAAAAATAGTTATTTAATATTAGATAACTTATCTCTCGACTTGAGTACAATTTTTGCTATATTGCTAACCTGCTATTTTGAGATTATCATATTATTCGAAGAAAGGTTCAAAATTAACAAAATATATTACTGTGTTGAAACCACAGATATAGAAACGTTTTTGGAACCTTCTTTTAAGCAAGAGTTTGCTTGTACCAGGTTCCGATCTTTCATATCACATAATTAGGCAATAAGTACTATTTAAAATTAAAAATTTGTAAATATTTGCATGCAAAACCTAGGAAAAAATTATTTCATGTTACTTTATGTATCACATGTAACAAGAATTACACAATTAAATTACGGTATTACAAATAAGTCTCTACATCGTAGCTCAGTCAATCATTTACATCTTTTTGGGATGGTTCTAAAAAATTATAGAAAATAATCTATTTGCAAATGCAAAACAAAACATTGTCAAAATAGTAGATTAATAATTATTTATTATCAATAAATTAAATATTTTCATTTGCCCATGTTTTGTTTTGTAAAAAATATTATAATAAATATATATGTATATATTACAGAAAATGATTGATTTTATAAGTATTTCATACATTTCAAGTTAGAAGACATTGTTAAAACTTTTATTATATCCATACAAATTTTATAAATCTGTTTAGTTTCATTTTCATAGGCAACTATAAATGTACGGTTAAATATACAAGTTGTATACATTTTTGTGATCTTTCACTAATCTATGTGGCTTCATTTCGATACCTCACTCGGTTATACATTATTTAAGTCTTGAGCAGACATATTGTTACGAACAAAGTAAAATTATAGATAAAATTAAATATATTTACTTTATTTACGGTGTGACCTCATCAATGAAAAAGACATACGACGATCAAAGATAATACGACAGGAAGTGATATATTTTATCCGTCACCTCGGCTTTCTTTTAGTTTGGTGGAAAACTAGTAAATTGATGCAAAGTGCCAGAGTTTTGTCAAATAAATAATTGTACACAATAAATAAAGATAAACTAATATCTCGATTTCTAAAAAAAACATGATAATAACAAAAAATTTTGCTTACAATTTACAATGGTAACTACCATTGTACATTCTTAACTTAGCAACTAAATTAATAGCACATTATAAAATGAGCTGATTTAAAAACTTAAAAAATAATATATTATTTTATAATAATTTCAAATTGAGCAATTACAAAATAAAGTTGTGATCGGGTTCGTAGAGCGCAGAACAGGCGCGCAGGCGTTTGCCGTCGGCGAATTTTCAAAGCAGGTTAAATAACGCCGCGATTGGAGAAACAGCAATTTGCCTAGTTTTTCTTGCTTTCCTTTAGTTGTCAGCCTTATCCATCGATGTAAATACATATCAGCGATACAAACGGACGAAGATCCCACCGACCATTTACAACCGGCCGACGGGAATTTCATCCGGGCGTAGCACTTGATATTTCTTCGTGTTGTGTAAGTTCTGCTGATTCCTGTTGTTCCTTGATGCATTCTTTTCTTGTTCTTCATTAATTAAATAGTAATTAAACCATATTAGAGCTTATAAAATACTAAAAGTTTTGATGATAATCTGATGTAATATGAAGACACATTAGGTAAAAAATCTGAAATATTAAATAGTCTAATACAAAATTTTTTTGTTTATGTTTGAGTTACAAGCAAATAAAAGAGTCCTTAATAATTTTTTGCTAGCTGCTAGACTGTAGCAAAAAATATTCGCCGTAAAAAGCACACCGCCTAATATTGCTGCTAAAACACGCGCAGACTTGTGAAAATATATTTGGTTTCAACTAGTTCTGTTCTGTTATAATTACTCAGTAAATTAGAAAACTTCAGTAAAATAAATCGAGTATGGACATAACAAAGAAAATATTTCCGTTCACATTAACAAAAAAGGGGACTAATCGTGAATCACGGCAAAAACAAGTCTGTACGTGTAAAACGATGCGTCCAGCAACGAACGGATCTTCGGACGAAGCGTTGTGCAGAGAGAAATGGTAATAAAAGTTAAAAAAAAAAATTCACCTGTAATTCATGGCGGATGCTAATGAATGTAGATTCAGCACGGCACGGGTGAAATAAGCGCTCGGTTGGGTGACTTGTGGCGACCTTCGAGCGGCGCGGAGGAGCGCGGCGCCGGCGTCGGCGGTGAACGAACTCACCTTGACAAATGCACCATTTGGCATTGTTCGCGGGAAAACCGGCGGCCTTGCGCGCGCGCCGCGCCGCCGACTGTCTCGGCCAATCGCGAGCCTTCGCGCCACAGCCTGCGCCGATTTCGGCCACTTGATTGAACGAGAGCTTGGCGCGAGCGTCGCCGAGCGTCCGCAGCGCCACGGTCCCGGAGTGAAACCGAAACATTGATGACGTTTCCTCAACCTTGTTTGTGATTAAAAATGCGGGCATGTGGGCACAATCATTACTGAATTGGGTGGCTCTATGACATATTCAATATAATTTTATTGCCCTTTTTACACGATAACCAAATGTAAAAATGGATTCTTATTTTGAAAACACCTTTTTAAAGTTTTTCAAGAGGGCTTTTCTCACACAGGTTTCAATATAATGCAAGCAAGAGACATAAATTGTAATTATTCAATTATGTAGTTAGTAAAGGAGCAGTGAGTCGGTACATTCAAACAAGAATAGATTATGATAATTGGTCACACTTCAGTGAATGTTTATTAACTTAGCGAATAAACAAGATGTAGAGCTAATTTAACTTAGTTCATAAACTCTTTGTAGTTTTATAAACGTTTATATTGATTTAAAAAAATAAATATATGCATATAAGTAGGTACATATATTTTTAATACGGACATCCAAACAATGTACTGGTAATAATAGTATCAAAATGATGAAGCAATTTGTTAAACGCTATGGTCAGCGATTATATACAAAACTGGTACTGAAATCATAATTTTGTCTATTTGATTGGATCAATATGGCGGATGCAACTGGACTGTGACGTCACACTCACGGCCCAGTCGCGCTTCGCTTAAATTTCGTGGAAATTTGATATAGCGGCTGAAATAAAAAATATACAGTTTCATTTGACTAGCTGGCACTTGAATAACATAGCATACACGTTTTCAAAGACATGTTTAAGAAGTTACAAAGAAAATTGAATTTTATAAAGTATCTATGTTCAACTGGTTCAACATTTATTAGCTATAAAATGTGTCAAATAGATTCTTAAATAAGGTTCGAAAGTAATAAATTGCCACACGCTTTTAACCGTATCATAACATACAAAAAACAATATTCCAAATAGTATTCAATAGTATTATGAAAATTTAGAATACGTATCTTTTAATTACGCTGTCTCTCATCGGAGTGTTATCCCGGTTGCTTTCGCAGCTATGTTTTTAATTACACTGATTATAATATCTAAAAAACAAAAATCGTAGCAGATTTTGTGGTATTCTTTTATTCATTCACTTCCCACCGTCGATAGGAAACAAAAAACATACACTGCTATCTGAGTATGAGAAATTGAGAAAATATTTTCAACTAGGAATTATATTTTCGCATTTTAATGTCGGTGTGAGTGGCAAATTAATGAAAAACTAGTAGTTTTTCATTTTCAACTTCAAAGGAATGTTCTAGTACATTTTGATCAAAGAGTGGGTTTTGGATGCAGTCTTTCCAAAGGAATATGCAGATAAGCCTGACACCCACATTCATGCACTTTTTGAACTAGTAAATATTATTTCTCATATAAAATCATAAACTATAACAAAACTATATATAGGCCTTGTTTAGAATACATAACTTGCCTATGATAACGTATTTTTTACATATCATATAAATACCGAACTAGTTGATTTATTTTATTCACATTACGTAAAACGTTTCACGTAAAACATCAATGCATAATAATATTTTATTAGATACAATCTTGAAATGAAATTTATAAAATAATGTAGCGTTTAAAAGTATCCCGTAGCCGTAGCATACGCGTAGTCCCACTGCGTAGCAAATCGTAGAGGTATGCTACGCCGTAGCTCTTTGGATTAGGATATTTTCTCATTTGTTTTAGTTTTGTAATTATATCTTTGTTGTTCAGTTTCAATTGCTTAATTTTTAGATTATGTTAATTAAATTTACCCTTAAATCAGTATGCACTGGACTGTTTTGCAGCAATGCATTAATCGCACGGCACAGGCCGGGCTAAATTCGGCTAATTCGACGAATTAACCTGTTTGTGTTATAGTTTGTTGTATTCATCCACCGGCCTGATTTGCTATGACCGATATAAGCGGATGTTTTTTAAATTATTTTTCATATAAAAAATGTTTTATATCGTCATATTTCCAATGTGAATGATAATTATACCAAAACCTTCCTTGTGAATCACAATGTTATCAGTAAAAACCGCATGAAAATTCGTCATCATCAATCAGCCAGACCCGACTGGGATCTTTATTATAATAATATGCTGTAGTTGCCGTAATTTTTTAATTTACAATTTATTGTTTTGAATATTATTTCAATATTATAATGACAGTATTAAAACCGTAACTTTTAGCTATAAATAATCGCCAAATATGTGTAAAAAAATAAATCCGAAGGCATTTGTTTGGGAACCAGTTTCTGTTAGCCCAATCTAGTCGAACTAGATTTACTAAAATCACTCGTTGCATATTAGGTATCTCATATTTTGAAATGTTGATGATCTGTTGGTTGCGTCTTGTGAAGTGCGCCGGCGCGGCAGGATGTGACTCAGGTGTCGTTGACCCCGGGTCTACGTCATCGCAATACCTAGTCCGCCATTATCGGCGGCCAACACCGACGCAACACGCTTTGTTATACATTGATGAGAATCGCGTTAGTTAGGTATTAGGTTATAAATTGGATCATTTTCGAAAGAATAGCGTTCGGTTGGCGATGGATAGCGCAAAACTGACTAAACAGACTGTTAATTAACTACCTTAACTAACTTAAATGGCGGAAGGCTTTGTTATTCAACATTGTTGTACTGCTGTACCTAAAGCCAAAGCTAAGCATACGGCTGGCTGTTGAGGGTATTTACTCATATGGCATTTTATAGTCGTTCTTTATGTAAGCATTTTATTAATTGACTTTTCAATGATCCGTTATTATAGCAGCTTATGCGTATCAACATTTTATAAATTGGCAGTTTTTAAAATCACATTTTTTTTATTTCATCAATCTGTTATAGAAAAATAATACATACTATGTCATAACAGATACCATCAAAATAGATATTTTATGTTTTTTTTTGTCAAATGAGCAAATCAGGCTGCCTACGGTAGAATCACGTTGTTATCTTTATTACAATCTTTGTCTTTATTGCGGAGTAGACAGAGCTTGGGTTTTTAGATAGCATTGCCTTTTTATCTTTCCCTTGATTGACTTTTAGAATGCGCGGGAGAAGTAGCTATTACTGGTACATAAGACTAGATACAAAACAAATGAATGCAAATTAATCGACCCAAACGAGGTCTGATTGTACTGGAATGTTTGCTTTCTATTTCTTCACTTGCCCTTCTGTTATTACGAGTACATACATTGTTCTCTATTTTGGGTATCTCATTAGTGTAAGTTAATATCAAATTATATGGACTGTCTGAAATAAGTATTTTGAATGTGAATTGAGTTTGTCTATCCCGTATTTCCATATGTGGAAGACAGAGACCATACATATAAATATATTATAGTATATATCTGTACCTATCGGTGATAATATATGAAACTCATCTCATTACTTCTAATAAATAAATCATACAACTATCCTCATCAGGTACGTGATTCAAACTGTGTAATGTTGACACACGCCGCCGCCTGCACGCTCATGCCTAACTGTGTAAATGTAAATACAAAAAACTTCTAATTTATCTTTTCCTATAAAATATACTCGTATATGCTTCTAATATTATAAATGCGAAATTTGTGAGGATGTATGTGTGTATGTTTGCAAAATCTATTGGGGCGATTATTATGAAATTTGGTACATGGGTAGTAGAATATAATCTGAAATAACACTCAGTCGTATAAGTATTTCCAAGTACGTCTTCCTATTTACATTATTTTTTTTTCTCGACGGGACATTGACTCCGGCAGCCAGGTTCCTGTTCCTCCGCCAGAATGTATTGATATTCAGGTCAAGTGCGACACTCGCTGAATTAGATTTTATTTATTGTCAACTCATGAACCCAATGACGTTAGCGTAGTTGAGTCACTTTTAAATCGATATGCAAACTAATATCCAAAAATATAATCTTTATTTTATCATATAATGTAGGTAAATGTTAGTCTCACCGAATTTTTGTTGATCACTTGACATTTGTCATTATTCAGTAAGCAAAACACCTGGAAATAACAAAAAATACGATTAAATATCACGTCATACACTTAATTAATAAACTACATAATACCTAGATATTATTTTATCTTAATTGCGTACCTACGTATAATTATTTGCAAACAACAACAATTTATTAATTTGTGTGGCTAATAGTTAATTATATTGAAGTTATCGTGGAAATTATTACCATTCGTAATTTGACTGCTATATTTTTTCACGTTTAACTATCTATGTTACTAAGGAAAATCCCTTCAAATATATGTGCAATGGTTCATGAATATATGGTGTGGTGTCGGGGTCACCTCGTTATCTATTTCGAGGAAACATTAGCAAACAGCCAGAGTCAGAGGCAGCGATGTGTGAATTTGATCGGCAGTTACTCAATAACTATGATGTCACCTGTGTACGTGAGTCAAGCAAGTTTCACTTGTAGGTTTTGAATATTCAACATTATACTGTCAAAATAAGACGTCACTCACTCCTTTAATTAAAAATAAATTCAAATTTTAAGAAAAGGCCGAATCCGTATTTGTTGCCATCATTTCATCTGCTAGAAAAAAGGGCCGACGGTTTCCAAACGGCTGAACACACATTTTCTCAGCAAAGTTTATGGTTAAATTCTCTTTAAAATAAAATATCTAGATCAAAATCGTTTCAGCCCTTTGGCTTCAATGATGCCACGGACAGGCATACAGATACACGAAATCGATTTAAATGTTTTAAAACGTTAAACTTGAGTCCTCTCCTTCTGACGTCAGGGGTAATCGAGTATAAAAAATAAAAAAGTAAGAATCTGAAAGCAGAAAAGCTATTCTTTTTTCAAAGTGAAGTTAAAACGATTGGCCACTTTTTTTTTTATCTTTTACAGAACCATAAAAATAATAAGCCGGTAACTATGAAAGAAAAAACCAGCCAGTGCTTACATCCGCTCTTACAAAAGGCCCGGGTCTAAACCACTTAGGTAGGTAAGTACTTATTTGATAGTATTGTATCTGATATACTTATATATACTAATAGTTAGTCTATAAAATTCACTTTGGAGTCGAAACAGAAAACACAAAGCAAGCTACATTCCAAAGAATATTTTAAAATAAAATGCACTCTTTTTAGCAACATTTAATCGACTAGTCTTAACATAAAAATAACAGAATGTCATGAGTTTAATGACAATAATTTATAGCACATTAAATCTAACCGTGTTATCAGCTAAAGTACACATATCGATAGACGTGTCAAGTAGTGTGTTCCTTTCTTATCAACATGTCAACTAGCTTCAACACTGGACGTCACTCTCACTTGGGAAAGATTATAAAAATTACACGTGATAACGATAACTTTCTTTTATTACTGAAAAAGTGACTGAATAAGTAACTTTTAAAAATTAATAGGAGGACGGTGGATTTTCCACACAAGTATGATACTTTGCTAAGAAAATAATTATATCATACCATATTGAATCTCCCTTTATCAAGCTGTTATTATTATTGAGTTTAGATCACGTGGTACTGTATAGCGTTTAAGCAGATTTTTTTGGAAACATCGGAATGTTATCAGTAAATCTTCCTAAGTCCGCATAGTCGTGTGACGTATCTGACGATAAGCGGCTGATCATTACATCACGAACAGCTGTTGGACTTGTCGGAGCGCATTCCTGAGGGAACGCCGAGCGGAGCCCGTCTCAGGAAAAACTCTAATTACATGGACCGAGCCGCATACTCAAGCAGTCTTTATAAAAAAGTCATGGCATCAGCTGATAGCTGTCAATTTAAAATTCAAATTTTGTTCTGCGCTCACATTCCATAATAAAATAATTACAAAAACCGGCTAGTGCTAGTCTTTTAGTTTTAACTTTTTTTTTTAAAAGGACAGTCAAGCCTGTGTTTTGTGAAGTCGTTTCGTTAGTCGAGATATATAATAAAATTATATACTAGGTATTATCAGGATCTTATATTATGATTGTTTCGTTCTCTGTATTGTTGATATATATTGTATAATGGTAATAGGTGAAGTAGGTAATGGTTTATAAAATATAATGTGTTTTAATAAATATTATATAGTTATTCACCGGACCTTCAAGAACTTACTCACTGCGTGTATAGTTACTATTGCAATTTATGATGGTTTTGCAATTGTTGTAATTTACAAAGCGTGATTTCACCTGCACATTAGATAAAGTAAAATCAATTAATATGATACTTACTAAAAAGTTGAGATATATGATAATAATAATATAAGTTGAGATAATGATAAATAATAATATAATACGCAATAGTTCTTTACTTTCTTTTTGTTCCATGAAATGTGTCACGTAATATTAAAATCAACTTCAAATTTCATATTAGTCTATTTTGATATTAGTCAAAATAGACTAACATACCTACTTGATAAACTTTTATTTTTACAGTTATTTCTATAAATTCATCCACAGTGTCAGGTTAGGAAGCATGTTTGGAATCACGAAAATTAATGTAAAGTATTACGAATGACTTCTTTCACATGAAATGAGACTTTATTTCCTTCGTATAGTATTCTAAATTTAAATTAGTTTATTTCAGAAGGCACAAAAGTCTCTAATCCCACTTTATTAAGCTGGTTCGAGGAGATAATCAATCTTTTTCTTGACCTTTTCCACACTAGACGTTCGAAGCCCAGTTGACTTTTCCATTTTGTTTGGCACTTGCCATTTCCCAGTCTTTCTGCATCAAATAATTAAACGGGATCTTGCGGTTTAACAAACTATAATTTAAATGAACAAAGCAAAATCACCAATCTATTATTTTCGGGCGTCATAGCGTTATGGGTGGCCGAATGAGCTGGTACGTGTTTCAAGACTTGTGCGGTGGGTGTTGGCGCTGCGCCTGCACTGCGTCATAGCGAACTCTGATGATGTTTATTACTGCCCCAAGTATTGTTGGAATCTATTTAGAACGCATCTGATCACTCACTAGTCACTATTCTATTTTTATCATGTGTTCCTTGTAATATTTATAATTTTCGCAAAGAAACTTCATAGTTACATTACGAAATAGATAAATTTTGTAACTGTAAAAAAATCTTGAATATTAGCGTATAAAGTCTATCTATTATTTGTGAGAGATGAGGAAGCAGGATGCGTTTAAGACTTCTATTCATAAATGCAATTGCTGTCGCAGTCCATGGGTCTATCTAACCATCATCGGTAGAGGAACCATCTGCACTTTTTAAAAGACTTCTGATGACCAATCTATACTCAAAAATACTTCATTTGATGATGATTCATTTGAATTAAAAAATACTCGAGATGACTTAATTGTATTAAAAAAAAAACTTCAGAGGACTCATATGCATTGAAAAATATGTCAATTGATCTGCACTCAAATTGGCTTCAGATGACGCAATTGCACACCAATTGAGTTTAAATGAATAGGCATTTTTGAGTTTGCGTGGAATACCCTAGATCACATATTTGCTTCCCATCAGGATAGATTGAGTTCAAACGCACTCAAGATTAATAAAAATATGCCCATCTGCACACAAAAAATGCTACAATTAACACCTTCACATTCATGTGAATACTATAGATTAAGTTAAATCTCTTCTATCTACACAAGTACACTCAACTGTACTTTGTAGCGATCGCGTATACCTATCTCCTGAAGTTTAACGTCCTAATTAAGGCATTCTTGGCGCCGCCGTCCGTCGCAGTTCGTTAACTGATTAGATTGCGCTTGCGCCGAAACCGACCATCTATATGTATGTTTTAAGTTCACCGCCTACATCCAGTATCCCAGCCGTAATTAGATTAACTTGAAATGGCTAATAACTTAAAAAATAATTAAAACAATTGCTATTGTCGGTTCAGCTAGCATATGAAGTGTTGATTTGTTTCAAAGTCTAAACTTAGATATACATTTTAATATTATTTTATAGTAACACCTAACACAGTTAATATTAGTCATTATATTGCATTAAAAAACATCTACATAGCACCTAACCTATATAATCAAGGATAAGTTTGAAAAGGCGGGTTATGCATTTTTTTTCGTAACTTTTTAAAACTAAAGACCTAATTGATCACAGGCCTATAAACAACAAGAAACCAACCGACACAAATCATTTGACGACTACTTTGTCACAGTCAGATGTTCTTTGTTGTCGCAATCCATTTTATAAATTCTTTCATTTGGAGAGCGGCCAATGTTTGCCGGAAGCCCGAATTTACGGTTTTAGGGGATGTCTATTAAATATTTGCCTACATTCCGTTCTAAATTTATTTGTGACGGGTTCAAAGCTAGCAGTGACGTGCGCTGACGCAGCGTTCCTGCCCACGTCAGCTCGGCGCCCACTGAATCACGCGCTCATAGCTGGCCACGTAATATCATCGCCACCATCGTATCTTGTCGATTCAACTGTGCTGCTTTCTTTTAAAATATTTTTAGACTTGTTTGCATCTCACTTTTGAGCTGACTGACTAATCGACCTATCAAACTGACGTTGTTAGATATTTTACATTAAGTAGGTCTAAATTTATATGTTAGTAGAGCTGTTGTCCGCAGTTCCGTCCGCGGTATCTTGGTTCGGCAAAACTGCGCTGTGAAAAAAAGCGACAGAAAAGCGGCAAAAAGGCGACAGACTTTGGCATTTATAATATTAGAATGAATATTTGTTTATGCCTTATATTTCAGTACAGCCCATATTTTGAAAAAGTCATACATATTATACAGAAACTCCCGTATCAGTTACTTATTAAGTAGTTTTAGTAATATCATGTACAACATGATAGCAAAAAGAATATTGCTTTACTTAATTAGTACCTCCGAGAACGTTCACTTCTATAAATAAGTGCATCCTTTGTCTACCGTAATCTATATGTAAACATGCTGGGCCGACAGTACCTGTTATCTCTCCTTCTGTTCAGAACCTTGTATCATTTCTTTGTAACATTCTGTCTGTCGCTCGTTATCGATAGAGCGGACACAGATTAAAATAGAAGAAAAGAACATAAATAAACTGGCTTTGTTTTAAATGTGTACATACTTACTTATATCACACTTTTTTTCTAAATTAAATATTTTTTGTTTGAAATGCAAACGGAGATTTTCTCTCGAGACTTTAACGCATGCTATTATTCTAGCCATAATATCGAATTTATTGACTTGTTTAATTTATTGACAATAGAGCACTATACACGTATGAAATAAAAAGTTAAATAACCTACCTACCTAACCTACGAATTATCGGAAGAAAATTTCCAATAGTTAAGAAAAACGGGTGTTTTGCATGCATCTAGCGCATTCACCTTTGTCCTTGTTGTCCACTCGCTATCACACGAGAGCGAGATGTTACGAACGATGCATCCAACTGCGTCACAGCTTATGCAAGTGGTGTGCCAGAATAGAAGAGACCAGAATCATTTATTTTAGCATGAAGAGCATAACCTGGTGTACCCGGAGTCGACTTCCAACGAAGGAATCCAAGAGCATAGGGATTTCATATCACGTATACATTTGCGTTACGCAGTCCGTGTGTATAGTTACAATAAAACTGGTGGCAAAAATACTATTTTTGTGAAATAATATATTGTTTCTTATTTATATTTTCTCCGGCACATATCGTCTATGAAACAATAGGAACATTTACTACCAAAAATCGAAAGTAGGTAGAGAGCTCATACTTAATTTTATTCTGAAACAAAAAAGCCACTAACATTTTTTTACAACTAGAAGCAGATTAGGTAATTATTAAGATATAAAAGAAAAAAAAACAAAAAATAAACAAAACAGTAGTTCTAAAACAAAAGATAAATATGTATTGACCGGTAATAAACAAACAATAATCTTAAGATTAGACAAAAATCCTATAAATTCTCTGACGATAACATACTAAAGTCTAAAAATAATATTTTATTCAATTTCTTTTTTCTGCTCAATTAAGAACTTTGAACTCAAATCACATTTAAGACTGCGTAAATACAAGTCATATAATGCAAGCATCACACGAAGTTAATGTGTAAGTCAAAGCTAAAAAAACTTCAGTCCACCGACCGGATCTGGTCTGAACCTGTGTGAGTCATTGTGGGTCCATGCGCGCACGCAGCCATAAAACCTGGCTGGTTTATTTACTTTATAGAAAAACTGGCAGGACATAATTTTGTAGACATTACCACCACTGGTTGAATAATATTTTCTAGCCTCACATTTTTCCACAAGTAGTTCGTGTAAAATGTATGTGTACATATACATGTATATATATTGAAGTTTTCATAGAATATCATTAATGATATGTTGACGAGCTACTGTAACTACGGTAACCTACACATGTGGTTATAATTACCGCATTACCTTTAAGCTTATTTGCTAAAAATCTATTCGTCATAGTTTAGGTAACTTATATTTTACTTAACTTGCTGTCATATAATTGAAACATGTGTTTCAATTGCGCACATTCTGATTCGGATTCATAAATATTTTAAGCAAAGAAACGTGATAATCACTCTCCGATGCTTACTTACGAGAATAGACCAACAAAAATTTAACTCGTCTTTTAAAAACCAATTGGTTTAGAATGTAAAATTAAAAAATATTTCATTTAATAATGTACGATTAGATTGTTTTATTACTCATAGCACAGTTGTTAAATAAATGACAGTAAGTTTGATATTCCAGAACTTTACTTCTGCTGAACTTGAGTACCTACCTATGATAGGTTTTCTATATTATGCCCTATAATAGGGTTCAGTTAAAAAAATCAAAAAACAAAATTGCGCCTGAATTCTTGAGATTGAAATTAGCAGGAACAGAGAAAAGAGAGCAATGTGCGCATGCGCATAGTGGGACAGGTCCCGACGTGTCTCGCCGCCGCCGGTCGTCCTCCGACCTCCGAGCGATAACCTCAAACAAAACCATATCGTGCAACTCACAACGCCTTTGTGATTGAATCTTATTTTAGGAAAGCTTCGCTGTCCTTCTTTATTATCAATTATATTATTGACTTCTTGAAAATACACGAAAATAATAATAATAATGTAATAGTACTTTTTATAAAGTTGATAACATACATATATACATAACATACATTTGCGATGCAGATCAATTTAGTGATGATAGTAAGATCTTGAAAGAAAAGCATCAGCTCTTGACAATAAGTATCTATAACGCACAAAAAACATGTGCACTATCTCTTGGGGAGTAGAGAGTAGTATGTGTATCATAAAAATAATTTTGTAAAAAAATATCGGTCATAAAAATAATTTTGTAAAAAAATACTTTTTAGAAAATAAGAGGATTACATACATATTCACACAGCATATTAATTAGGCTCCTACATGAAATAAATATAAGTTAAATTAAAGGTTTTAGGGTATACAAAAATATTAATATATAATATTTTTCGCGTTCGATTTTTTAGCATTATTATCTTTGCAAAAGAATTGAATATCAGTAGTTGTTATTTATCTAGGTGTACTGTTCTGCTACATAAATTCATAATTTAGTGAAATAGTTTTTTTAATGTAGTAAAAATAAATAAATTTAAATAAAATCTGTTGAGGTGAGCCGAGGATATATTGTCAAATAGGCAATGGCTATCTTTAAAGAGGAGGGCCAAAGGCCTGCCAGTCAAATGGTTGACAATAGTTTCCAAGTATATGGATTGGGCAAAGCTCAACATACAGAGAACGCAGGATAGAATGTTCTGCCAGAGGAAGAAGGAGGAGAGCCAACCTCTAATAATGACAACAGACAAGAAATATGAAAGGTCAATTACAATTCTTTCATCTATTCTAATAAATATTTTGGTTTGCGGTTTTACTCTTTGCCCTTCTACTACTTAAGTTTTCACTAATCAATTGAGGTCGATTTGACTTGGATATTTTGCTTTCCTACCAAGTTTGGAATTTAATTGAATAATAGCTAATTGTTATTCATCATGTGTTACCTCGTCGCTAGTTAACAAATCAGTCACATACACTGTGCTTGGCTTTTGGAAGCTGAGAGGTTCCTTTCTCAAGCAAGGAGGAAGTAAACAATCTGATTCAAGAAAATATGCTCCATCATCTAAAATTGCTCTTTACCTGGATTATTTATTAGGAAGACCTCCACATACATTTTTGTTCCATATCTTTGTCTTCATTCCATAGAAATGCTGTTACTTTCTTTCTACATCTGTTTCTGATTCGTCACATCATATAATCGTTGTTATCAGCGACAATGTCGCAAGTTCAACGGTCCAGGCGCGGGGAGATGGGGGGCGTAATCGCTGCTGTGACGTCACCGCTCATATCAGCCACAAATGTAATAATACAATTACCGACTGTTCCTCAACTATCAGCTACTAGGTAGAAATAGCTGTCACTTGATAAACCTTCCTGACCTTTCTTAAGTCTATAAAGAGCAACTGAGATCACAGACTTCTCTTGCACCATGTGGCTGCATGTTAGCAAAACGCTTTGCGCCTGTCTATGTTTCTCGAAAGATCAAACCGTCTGCAGTTTTCAACTTCATCAACACATAAAACTTCAAATCGTCAATATTTGCATCGTTATCGTTTCCGTGGAAAATTTACTTACTTAACCTATGATGATGTTATTCTTGTAAGTCCTGTTACTTGATATGCGATTCAAATTACTTTACTAGTTTTACGAGCGAGTGCTAATAACAGACTCAAATTACACTTTTAACCTATGAACAGTGTTCGGGCAACCTCATGGCATGTTAAACTGAATAGTGGCAGGGTAGGGGCTGCTTAGTGGCCACAGTGGAGACAGATAAAAAGAGAAGCGGAAATGCTCGTCCGTCTGTCAATGCGGCGACATTGTCGTGCTATTTGCGTTAAACGAGCGATTTATTTCAGTCGGTCGTGGCGTGAATGTCCGCAGCGGAATTTCGGCCGAGAGGAATCCGATGCCGTTAGGTTGCTTGTGAGATGACGGCCGCGGCCACGCGCCGCCGGCCGGCGACGTCTTGTTGCTGGGCGGCGTCGCCATCACCACCGCACCGCCACCGACATGCCTACATCCTTTCTATGACAATGACATTATTTCGAAAGGAAAATTCGAGACGCAGCTGACTCATCACACCGTTCACTGACGCAACGCTACTGTGCGCCCGGTACCACTTTCCATTACAATTTAACTACACTTAATTCGCTGTACAATTTCGTCACTGGCCGCAAATTTTCGTCGTAGCAATTATTTGTCGCTTTACCTTACCTTTATTTAAAAATTATCCATCCGTGTCAAACTACGGCACGTGAACGGCGGTCACTCACAGCATTTTGCACAGTAAAATCATAAGGTAATCACACTGAATGTCGGCGTACGGCTACGCGAGAGAACGTGGTGTGGAGCTCGAGCGCGGGCGAGCAGGCGACACAGGCTCACGGAACTGACTGCGCCGGCGCACCATTTGGGTCACTGTCATGCTGTGGTGGGGGACACGTTCGCCAGCTCGCCTCGCCTCTGAAAAATAAGCGTCTCGCGAATGTGTTCGCGTCATGCGTCCGTTTTCCTCGCACAATGCTCCAATCTTGGCGTGTGCTGCTGCAACCTTCCGCCACTTGCTTTTGCCCAACAATTTTAGCGGCAATCTCAGAATGTTGGGACGCTAAACTTGATTGTAGCACCACCATTAGCAGCGTATAAAAGCATTCATAGAAGATTGGCATATTCGTACTTTACGTAATTAACACGTCAAGACAAGACTTAATTTTTTGCGCAGTAGTGGGATGTAGTCTTGTTGGATGCACTTTGGTAGAGTTCTATGTAGAGAAAAGTATATCTTAATCAAAAATCTGTGATATTGATATGTAATCCTTTTCGGACTCTACATATCATTCTGCTAGAAAAACAAGATCCTGGTAACTCCATTTTTATCTTTCTTTCGTTTCGAATGTGTTAATAGCTAACACTGGTGTCAGATTTAATTTAAGTCGCCTAAAGGCATCTGACATGACTTTTACGACTACCTGCCGCGTCTAGTGGCAAGTAATCAAATACATATTAGTGAACTTAAACTATCAATCAGTGTACAGGTTCTTCACGATGTTTTCCATCATCGTAACGTCACGTTTTTTCCCGTGAAGAAGAATAATGTGTCATCTACGCTACTGTATTATTATTATCTTTTGAACAGTTGAAAAATGTTAGCTGACTTTTTTCACTAGGATGAAGGATCTTTTTGCACTTTTAGTGAATTTGTTTTTCACCGAGTAATAATTATTTTGATTCCGGTTTTGTAATCCAAACTAATGTATTATAAAAGTGAAAGTAAGTTTGTTTGCTTGTTACCTCTTCACGCTTTACCTTCTTAACCAATCTTCTTGAAAGTTTGCATACATGTACTTTGTTTAAAAATTGTAAGGAGTAGCCTTCTACTCCTGTCAATGTCCTTACATAGGTTACCTTGAATACCGATAAAATAAATGTTATGACACATAAATCTAACTAAGCAATTACTAATTTTGTGAATGAATTGTACCTTTCCGTTGCTTGGGAAAACCCGCATGAAAATTCAGTAGTTTTTATTATTATTTTAGAACATGACATGAGTAAGGCACAGGATAGTTTTGTGTTATGTAACTTCATGGCCATTTCTTTTTGCGAGAGATTTACCCATAAAATAAATTTACCGAATGAGTTCGTTGGATTTAGTTTAACTTATACAAATAATAAAAAGCGGACTACTATTATATTTATTAGACAACAAACAAAACCTGTTTTGTTGTTTAGCGTCGCCTCCGTGTGTGCTCCGTAAAAATTAAAACAGTAAAAAATGATACAAAATGGATCAATTCCTCAAAAGATCAGTATGTATCTATTTATAAACCTATGTATATATGTAAATATATATTTATAATGTCATTGAAATACAAACAACGTGAGTATTGAAGGAAGAGAAAAATAAATACAAAATATTTACTCGAATTATGAAGAAAATTGATCTCATATTTTATGACTACATTTTCATCAATTTACCAAACGGTAAAATATTGAATAAAATTACACATTTTATTTCACACATTTTCTTTTTATTGCAGAAGAAAAAAAATGAATTGTCTCAATTCATAATCATATTTTCGGTTTAATCATATAGTTGTCTCTCCTAAATCTACAAAATAGAATTTTGATTTAACGTTTAACTTAGTTATACCGTACATGGTTCAGTACTGGAACTTGGTTCGATGCAGCTAGTTGACTTATTGTCGGGAAATATGGAATGGTGTACTTAAAAAACACAATTAAGATGCTAAATTTCAGATAAGTCAATAAGTGATTCAAGAGCGATAGTTTAAAAAAAATATTCAAAGTTTTGTTTGTCATAACATAATTTTAGGAAACGACTTTTTGTCATCAATCCTAAATTGTAACCAGAATATAGAACAAATGTACAAAGAAATATTAAAAAAAATAATAACTGAATAAACTCTACTATTCTTAAATTGAACACAGATGGCCGATACACAATTTAAAAATAATAGTTTTGATCTCATGTCTCATTCACACAGTTGGCGCCGAAACGTCTGGCCTTTTCTATGGTATCTTGCTCTATGGTGCACCGACGGGAAGGCTGCCCAAGCGTGGTCAATCAAGAAATGAGACTGCTTTAAACGGTTGTGAGCCTAATGGAGTTTATAAATTGTGATATAATGACAGTTATTTAACCAAATAATTTAAAACAATAATTATAAATCAATCATAGGTTATAATAATAAGTTAAGTCATAATAATAAGTTAAGAAAAGTTTAAAATGGTAAATTTTTAAGAAAACTATTTTCTTCAGTTTTATCAGATATCTCCAAACCGCTCACTGAAGCGATCAAGAAAGAGGTAGTGACAAGAAATAAAGTATTGCAAATTTATTATATATTATTAGCTGCGCCCCGGGGCTTCGCTCCCGTGGTAATTTGGAGATAAGAAGTACCCTATGTGTTATACCAGGTTAAATTCTAACCGGATACCAAATTTCATAACAATCCATTCAGTACATTTTGAGTGAAAGAGTAACAAACATACATAAACTCATACATCCTCACAAACTTTCGCATTAATAATATGAAGTAGTAGAATTTATAAATTCTCTATTACTAATTCAAATAAATCATTATATAACTTCGTTTTATAATTTCTAGAAATAATAAATAATACACACTATTATTTATTATTTCTAGAAGTTATAAAATAGATAGCAACTATTAGTAACTCCATGTGGTTACAAGTTTCTGTGTCGCTTATTTTACTAATGGTGAAAGATTAATTAGAAAGTTATTAGTCGTGAATAGGTTAGATAGGTTACTTATCTTTATTTATTTAATTTGGGAAACATACCCTTAGACATAAAAGTAATAATTATTTTTAATTTTACTACCTAATTACATTTATTGGAACAGTTACCTAAATAATAATATAAACCCTGCCTGGTTCATATATTTGGCCAAACTTTCATACATAAGTGCCTGAAGTTCATGGGTATGTAAGTATAGTACAAGTAATCATAAGTTCACATTCTAACATTAATTTGTTTATTTGACAGCCAGATATCAAATAATAAAAGTGGCGTTAGATAAATCTGTCACAAGTTATTAATAAAGCTGTTTAAATTAATTAGATGGTGTTAAAGCCATTATAATGGCATTAGCATAATGTTTTGTGTCACATGGAGCGGTTCCCGAGCGTGCGACCGCCGCTACTGGCCGGAAATACATCCGTCAGACAGATGACGAATTATGTAAGGCATTATTTTCAATTTTATCTATTTCAAATAATTAAGTATTCTACTCGTAGATAGTTCGACTGAAGAAGTGCTTCCATTGCTGTTTTTTGGATAGAAGGTTGAGAGAGGCAGACTAGAATATTGTGTATGATATGAATTATGTGGATTATGACATACGGACAAAGAAAGTAAATAAGATAGAGTACCCGATAACGCATCAGTGAGTCTTATAGGGTTGCTGGTGTCCATGGTTTGCAGTATTTGCTTACCAACTGGCATGCTCGTTTGGGACAGGATATTTTTATAGCATATATGCTATAAAAAATCCTGTGGCTAAATTAGTGTGAGTTTAGATTGGATTTTTTTACTTTATCTATATCGAAAAAAGAAACAGACAGCGAAGAAGATTTTTTTTGGTAGTTGGGTAAAATTTTGATTTTATATATTTGGCACATTTTCTTTAATCTTAAACTTTATACCTTCGTTGAATAAATGTAAAAATGATAATTAAAAAGGTAAAGCTGGTATAGGCGAATGCTAAACCAAATTAGAGTGCCCATGTCAAATAATTTTCGTTGATAAATGTTCAACGTAAATTAAAAGTTGTGGTTAAAATTCACTGCACATTTGGAATATTAGCAAATATTATTAATTTTAAATTCTGTGTTGAATATCTTAGCGAATATATATTGAGATCTTCACTTACACAGTCAGTAGATACCCTTGTATTTCGTACTTGTATTGCATTTTTAATTTGATTCTATCATAATCTCTAATAAAACCACATTATACAAGTGTCACGCGCGGATCACAAAGACTTTTATTGTCAGTCCATTGACATGACTATAACACTGTTTGCCAACAATGTAACTCATTTTGAAGCACAGTTTAAAAGTGACGCGGCGAGGTTTGAAAAAAAAAAGCGCGGCAAAATGATGGTTGTCTGGGCGGGGCGAGAGGCGGGCGGGGCGGGGCGTGCCCGGGGCGCCGCCCCACTGTCTAACGCGTTGCCTGCGCAACACTGCACTCAAACCAATATGCTAAATTAAACAAATTATTCTTGTAATTTATATACTTAGTTATGAATATGACAGAGTATATAGCATCTTAGTAACCTTTAGTTCTTTTCAGTATTTTGTTCTTTTCGTTTTAGAATACATCTATGATATTCTACATCCATTACACAATACATTAATATGAATCAAATTTTCTATTAATATCACAAAATCACAAATTAAACAAGAATGTAACTAATTAATAATAATACATTGACAAATTATAAACTTTCAAACGACATTTCTCATATAAATTATTTATAGTCATGAGGTAATATGTGCACGACACATTCCTGAAATTAGGTAGGTAATCAGGAGATTACCTACCTAATAGTAGGTAAAATGAAATGTATGTACTTGTTGAGATGATAACTTTATTTGTATTACATATACTGACTAGGACAAAATTTTAAAAAGTCAGATTATAGTCGGGATAAATAGATGTAACGAACAAAACATTGTTTTTCATAATTAAATTTAAAATAGAACTAAGTAGGTACTTTTTTTTAAATATGAGCCACAAACCATAGCTATTGTGTACTTTACCATTTCACGCTATTCACTGATTAAGTATTATAAATTGAATCATTGAATAATGTATAATAGTATAGTATGAATATATTTCAATAAATTAAATTTATTTAGACATCATATGAAATGTCGGGATGGGATTGTCCCGAATCCCGACCATTTGGAAACTCTGTGCTAAGCAATAAGTGATACTTATTTTGAAGCAAATAAAAGTGAGACATTAGTATTATTGTAGTGCATGAGTACGGCACAACTAACGAAGATTATAGTACCTATATTACCTCTGAATATTTTTCTTATTTAAATCCATTTTCCATTTGTTGTTCTAAGCCTATCTATTTGACATTTTTTTTCTATGTATCATTATTTGCTATCAATATCATGAATTTTTCACTTTTCACGTTTACCAGACCGAAGAAAGAACTCATAACTCGGACAAAATTTAGTTCATTTATTTTAAGTAAAACATTTCCGAAACAGAACGTCGCGGGTTATTGTTTTCTTATAAATTTATTGTAAAAGATGGTGATAAGAACTATCAATCGGGAGATTTTCCACTTTAGGTATAGGGGAAGTTTATAAAATATTTATTTTTGATACATTTCCCTATAGAATTATGTCCGCTTGATTAATTATGTATATCTAAGTACCTAACTTAATTTGTGGCCCCAAAAACCATGCCTGAAAGTGCTTGCTCGGTTCAGTTGAACAGAAGACCTAGAAATGTTTTGAATCTCCCTGTATCATTACCAAACACAGTGCGTACACTCCGTGGCCGGCTATGCCATATTAGTCCGCGCCGCGACAGCCTTCGACTTTCAAATCCGCGTGAGTCACGCTAGGAGGCACCGCGTGACGTCATTTAACCTGCTCATTGGCTTCGGCTCGTTTGCAAACCAAACCCTGCCCCATCGCCCATCACATATTTTTCCAAGAAATCGCACTTTTTTATCAGTATCCGCTTTTTATTTTTAATCTGATGCGTTTTATCTAGACGTGCTTTATATTGTTTAACTTTCTGGGGATATTTTCTATAGTTATTTTTGTTTTAGGTTACCCTGCACCTAGTTCGAAGAAAAGGTGAGTGGATGTAAAGTAAGTAGACACCTAAGCAAGTGCAAGTGCAAGAGCAAAATAATGGATATAAATTAAAAAAGCCATCAACTAGATTACAGGTTTTATATGATACACTTTGGTCACACATTGTTTTGGTGGGCACCGTTTCCGGTTTAGTCTACTATGATAAAATTGTGTAATGGTGAGAATGGAAATGATACTGTACAAATGTACCAGTAGATCTATTAATGTAATAAATTTGTTATAAAAATGTAACAGCACAATTATTGCATGTGGATTAGGGCCTTCAACCGGGTGCAGGTGAATGACCACCAAACTGCGCCAATCCGCCATCTTGGATTCGTCACGGAGTGCGAGCATTATGTGTCTTCTCCCGACGAAATTCGCCAACATCTTTTTATTGTCAAATTGAAACACATCATAAATTTTGGTAGGCAACTACCAAGAATCTACAAAAAAAGAAAAAATACATGTTCAATAGTTACTCAATTCTTGGAAACGTTCTAAGAAACTGTGGAACTCTTGTAGAACCGTCCATAGGCAATTTGTTAATTATTTACGTCAAAACATAATTTTCTCAAGATGCTCAATATAGTTCAATTTTTCTCAAGATGCTCAATATAGTTCAATACTCATTTACTAATAATATAGTTTGCACGCGATAACTTATGTTAGTGTTAGTATTAGCAATAACTTCTAGAGTCACGTTACTTCATGTGGGCGATAGTTGGCGATCCGGACAATAAACCGTAAAATTCCCATACTTCAACCTTGAATACAATGGTGATAGACCTTTAATAAAGTTTTTATTACCATTTGATTCAAAGAGGGCTTCGCTTAGCAACAAGCAGGCGGCAAACCGTATCTAATGTAAATGCCTCTACTAAAGATCGTGCGCTCTACTGTAACTAGGCAGGAACAATTTTGGCGTGAAGTGGATTTTTATAACCTGTTTCAAAGTTTTATTATAGGTAGTTGTTACAAATCTATTAATGCAGGCTCTCAGTTCATAACTACAATACAATGAGAAACACGCCAGTCATTGGAAAAAACGTACGAAAATAAAGTCTACGAGTTAACATAACTAATATGTGTAAACCAAAACTTTAGCGTCACAAAATTTTTGGAATTAGCTGGCGATCAGAGTCAATATCATTGCTTACAACACAGCGCTGGTTGAAATACCAAAATATATTTAAAACATTTTTTTTGTACGTATGGGTTTGTATAGCATTCATTAGATAATAAAATCAATGCCATACAAATCTAACCTTTCTGTCGTCTTCGCGTGTCCTCGATTTCATTCGGGACTGAGACGCCTCGAAGCATGGGGTCTGCGTAAAAAACTCATAAAATAAATATACTACTAATATATGTAATTCATATGAGGACACCTTAATTTCTTTAAAATTACAAGTAAGCTGTTAATCACATTTAACAGGATGCCTTTGGAAATAAAATTAAGGTGTCACAAAATAAACAAGAAGTGAAACCACAAACTGCAAACCGAAAACACGTGTTCGTATTGTTCGTAACGACATGGAAGGCAATCAGCTCGGTTACATCTCGGGTAACGAGGGGCACTGGCACGTATGAAATGAAGCATGATCACAGATGATATAGCATGTAGGTGACATTCCAAGCCGGGGGAGAAACTAGTCGGACCGCATTCAGGCGAGCCCTTAACCGTCGCCGAGGCCGGGTACCGTTTGCTGCTGTTCTGGGTAGGGCTGTGAAATGTTCAAATTTTATATTTACTTAGAAAAGAGGACTTTTCTAAAAAGATAAAGAGAGATCCCTGGACTATATAGGATTCCTAGGTAGGAACTTAGGAATCCTATATAGTCCAGGGATCACTCTTTATCTGCATTTATAGCTAAAGAGATATTCTGACGTCCAGTCTAACGTCCATTGTCGAAAAAAATGTGCCACTTTTTCTTGCTTAAAATCTCTGAATTCCTGTAAATTTAGTTGTAATTCGAAGCAGTCACTCGGATAAGATTTTATTGACACATTACCTACTTTTACTTTCTAGTAATCTGTTGATTAGGTAGTTATTATAATTAATAATGATGATTTGTTATCATTAAATCCTATAATTTTATCTAGCTTGAAAATTCACCTGTGTTACTAAGGCCAGGCAAAAGAAGTTTGTCAACTTAGATTCATGTACATTTTCAATACATTTATTAGAATATTAACCAAGAAGATTGCAATTAGATATCAGCCCTGAATTACATGCCGACTAGGTACTACTATCCAATAGCGATCGATGGCATTGTAGTCTCTGGCACGATCAGTATGGCTGGAGTGTGAACACTGGCACGCAGCTCGACTTACGATCTTGTCTACAGTTTGAAGCTGAAGTTTTATTTGTAAAGAAAATAATCACTTCTGGTGCAGGCAATTTAAAGATATGAATTGTATGTTAACCTAATAATAATAATTTTTGTTTTAATTTATGATAGTTGCTTAGAAAGTACCTAGTGAATTTTAATCTGCATAGCGGGTGGAAGATGCAATTCCCACTCCCCCATAGCAAGTGGACAGATATTTTAAAAATGTATTGAATTTGTCCTCGAAGAACCTTGTATAATATAAGAAAAAATTGAATAAAAAAGTGAGTATTTATATATATAAGTCATTTTAGTAGCGGGACTCCATATATTTGGTTAATTGTTTTGATTTTTTAATTGAAATTATAATTTTTTAGACTGAAAATCAATAAAAATACCTTAGCGTTTCAAATTGAAATGACAAGTAGAGCGTGTACGTCATCAATTTCAACTCTAAATGATGTTCAATCATTCCTTGTCTAAAAATCAATATTTTTATAAGTATTAAAATTTTCGTCATGGAAAATATAAAATATCTTCATTTAAGTATCCATAACCACTATCCTCAACTTTGCAAATCGTCGTTTATATATGGGATTAAGAGTTTAACGACTTGTTAAGTAACGTTGTAATAACTCTATTTGGTTATAGATTGAGCTAACCGTTCGAGGGCCGGCAGTTACAATTGCCACAATAAATTAGTACTCCACTCCATTACTTATGGGATATGAACGACCGGCCTTGAGGAAAGCCGCGCCGACGACGCATCGACCACGAGTTTCCCATCGACACAAAATAACATATAGTGAAGACTAAGAAGAAGTAACTACATAGTGTGTTAAGTCCACACTGGCGTTATTTTTATATATTTGCTCTTAGCAATAGTGAAGACTCCTTGTGCATTGGAGTAGTAGTTTACTATACCTGCTATAGTGGAAAATAGTAAACTCATATTTTGCCTCTATCTAAATATGGTGTTTATAACGTTTCATTATCTACACTATTATTATAAAGAGGTAAGCGTTTGTGAGTTTGTGATTTTGTGAGTTTATACATTTCCCGCTCGTAATCCCACTCCCGCTTTCTGCAACGCGTGCCATCCCATTTTCCATGACGTTTTACGTCCCGGTTTTTTATTAACCACAAACGTAAATTAAGCATTTTTTGTATTTACTATTAATGTTATTTGCTACAAAAAGTAAGTGTGCCAATTTTCGGCTTTTTATCTTGAAAATTGTATTAAGTCCCATACAATCTTTCACCCCCCTTATGAAGGGGTGAGGGTTAATTTTCAGAAAAATCTGAAACACGTATTCATTACTTTATTGTAAACAACCAAAATCCAAATTTTCAAGTCACTAACTTCAACGGTGTAGAACTTTCATATTTACAGATTTCACCCCCTTCGGAGTAGAATTTCCAAAAATCCTTTCTTACCTACACTCACCTATATGCCAAATTTCAGCTTCAGCCCAGCAGTTTCGGGTGTATGTTTTCTGTCAGTCAGTCAATCAGTCACTACAAAGTAATCGGCTCCGTGGATTGTTATTTTAATTTTCCTACAGGACCCTCCTCATTTTCCGGGATGAAATATCTATAAGATGTTAACCCGGGATTCCGAGGAATTTTTGATTCATAATTAGTTTTTTAATTATCGTCCGGAAACCTGACCATTTACCGGGATGAAATGTATCTGATTTTCCTACAGGGCCCTCCTCATTTTCCGGGATGAAAAGTCTATAAAATGTTAACCCGGGATTCTAAGACATTTTTGATTCATAATTAGTATTTCAATTGTCCTACGAGAATCTGACCATTTACCGGGATGAAATGTATCTAAGTTGTTAACCCGGTATATAAGGTACCTACATACCAAATTTCAAGCAAATCGGTCCTGTAGATTTCGAGTGATGCGCCTTCAGACAGACAGACAGACAAAAATTTCCAAAACTATATTTTCGTCATCTATATCAGTAACTAAGTATATTCCATGAAGAATTTAAAAAAATATCCAATGTACAAATTTGACCTTTCTTCAATTTTATTATATGTATTGATGATGATATTGATGATGATTTATCCTGATAGAACTCAATCATCATCAGTATTTTAATAGAGTTGGAATAATACCCATGACATGTAAGTAAGTATATTGCTTTAAAAGTTAATAACGTTAAATTCAGTCTTTAAGCCAACTGAAGGGCCATCAAACGCCCTATTTTCTATATCTAGGTAGTATTTTAAACTAAGAAATTTAAAATTAAATCTTCATTTTTACAGACAATAATATTTAATGTCTATCTCGAATTTTCGATGATTATTAATGCTTATTTTTCCTCCTTACTTTCAAATGTTGCTAATTAACTCCGTAATAAATATGGGCAGAAAATTTAGTACAATATTATTATCGATATGGTTAAAGGATACAAAATTACACCGAACCTTAATAACAAGTTAAATAAAAACTGACAAAGAACCCCCGAACATGATTAATCTCGTTGTCTCGAGCCGTCATAATGATGCAATTCCCAAAGCCTGACTCACAGCAGTCGGACCAGCGACTATGATTCAGCGGCTGCAAACATTTCTCTGGTTTGTTGTAGGGCTGACCCTACTAAAGAAATCGATTGTAAAATAGATTGTAATGAGTGAGAGAGCCTATGTTACTCGGTTAATATGCAACCTGCAACCAATTTACGTGTGCTCTTGCTGCAATAAAAGGCTTGCAATTAGAATAAAACCTGAAATACCACATAGGGTACTTTTTATCTCGAAATTCCCTTTAGAGCGAAGCTCCGGGGCGCAGCTAATATTTAAATTTTTAAAACGTCTTATTATTATGGTATACTTTTGAATATCATATGGCCTTTTGGCCGTAAAGCATGTCAACCCTATTTGCATGGTACAGTCAACAGTACATCAACCTACCCAAATTAATTGCAAACTCGTCGCTATTATCGCGTCATAGAGTTTCATGTCCTCTAACTTGATGCGCTGTTGACTGTACTCACATTTATATTTCTGGATGTCGCTCATTATGTAGTCATCGAATGTGTTCTCGAAACTTTACGTAGAAATTAAACTGTTATTAACTAACCTCACTGTCTCGTAATGTAAGGGTAAAAAACTAGGGACAAAAATAATTTGAAAAAAGAAAAAATATTTTGGCTTCTTTTAGTCAAATAAAGCCCTTCCCCAATAAATATTTATCTTCAATATTTCCTATGCACGAGTACAGTCATAACCCACTTACAGTTTTAATAACTGTATAGAATAAAAATTATACCTATTGTATTCCCCGTTATTATAGAGGTACTTTAACAATGTTTAAGATTTATTTAACAAAAATAATAATACGGCTATTTACTTATTATGTGCAAGTTCCGTTAGAAAATAAAATTAATACTGTTTAGAGATAATAAAGCAGGGTGATAATTTATTCAATCATGAGGTTATGAAAATGAAATGATTCTGAAAAAATAGTTATTTTTAGTAATACATTATTTTTTGAAAAAATTATCCTGGAGATTCTTCTCGGTTCGGCAGGTTTCCTCACAATGTGTTCTAACGTATATATAGACGTATTCAGATTCGTTTATTTAATTCGAATTTCATCAGCCGTTTGCGGTAAATAGAAACTTTTTGTATTTGGAATAACATGCAGCAGTCGGCGTCTGCGCATCTCTCGCCGTCTTGTCGCGACGTCAACGGCCAGCCGGCCAGCCACCTACCGTGACCGTGTGCTTTCAGTTTAATTTCAAACAGTAATTATTTCCAGGCATACTGCTTAATTAGAAGTAAGTTAATTTCACGACGCTTTAAATCATTCCGTACCTCACCTCGGGATTTGATGATTTGATAAAAACGTACACCTATTAATCAACAATATTCTAGTCAGAAGACAGAAATATGAGCTAAATTATTTTGTTGAACATTTTGATAGATAAGTAAAACATGTACATTTTCTACTAATATATTGACTGTATGTGATATAAATTGGCAAAAACAAATTAACTGCAATATGAATCAAATAATAATGTAAAACCCCAAACGGAAAGATGAAACGGGCGCGTTAAATAAGTAGCATAAGTATCGTCACTAATAGAGCAACGGAAAATATTTTTTTCTTGAAATTCTCATAGGAAATACATGTTCTACCATAGATAATAATATAATTAAACTGCAGTAACCATAATAGATTAATTATAATCTAGTAGTATATTATACGTAGTATATTTACTTGCTTGAAGATGTAAATAAGCAAACGATTGTTTTTTCGATGTTTTTTTCTTCATTAGTATGGAAATGAAGGAATTTTAAACCAAACCAAAAAGGAAACGTCTCAGGAATTTCAAGTTGGATAAGCAAGTTCATAATAAAATGCTTCTGTATATGGATACTTTATTATACTGTGATAATTGGCTATAGATGAGGCAAGTACAAGAAGACCAGTGATCAGCGTTCAGACGGCCGACTAGACGCCGCGGTAGGGGAGGACAGGTGAGGGGCAGGCAGGGAGGGTAAGGCTGTGTTACGTCACGCCGCATCCGGGTTCGCGGCCGCAGCACGCGCCGCACTGGCAGCCTATATTGTCAGTTTTGTGGTCTATGCTTACTGACAACTTGCTGAATAGAAAATCCATGTTTAAAACCTTACATTTATAACAAATGGCAAGCAAGAATATTGTTATATTACATTCTTTGGCGTGTCATACAATTAACGAAAGTCAAATCAGTCGGCCAAAGAGAATAGGTGTGTTATTAGTGTAGTCAGCGACAGCACAGATTATATAATACCTTCAGTAGCGGCAGCAATAGTAAATGAAAACTAATAATTTATCGTACCTACTTAAAATATATACTTAGTAGCAATTAATTTATCTTGCAACCAAGTATTATCGCTTTTTTCTCACAATAATCTGTTGCTAGGCGGCCTGCGCCTGCGCCGCCCTCCCCGCGCTGCGCCGACACTCGGAAATTGTCTAAATTCTAGGTCAAGCCATTCGCCATCTCCCTCCCACAAACTCTCTATGCTGATGTCTACTGATTTGAAGATTTCAAGTTTTAATTCTAAAGTGACGTGTCCTCAACATTCGGTGCATCACCAGTAGAAAAGTCGAATATTTACTTTATGCCTTTGTTGGACAGCGTACATGTACCTATAGTCTTCTTTTTTCTGATGTCGTTTAGTAAAAAATTTAAACTAAAGACACTGCTTGACGAAAACAGTCAGGTACAATGAATTTACAAATAATAATCACTTTTATATACAAATATTTATTTATCGGAAGAAATAAACGCTTTGTATAATTTATGTGAGGACTTCTTATTAAGTTTCTCGATAAACTTTGGTAGGTACCTAACTAACTACCTAATAACAACCATAAAATATCAAATAAACTGCCGCGCGTTATGGTGTCTGCTCTCGCCGTTCAAAATAAATATTATAATGCTAAGTAAGGTGTAATTAGAGGAAATAATACTAAGCTCATTAGAGCGAGGCCTACTGAGTTTCTGTGGCCACTGGCCAGTTTCTGTAACATCATTACAACTAAATTTCCTAATGATCACGGGTATTTTTAAGTAATATTCAGCACTTGCACTCATTTGAAATATTTTTTCTTATAAATTGACCAGTGTTGAAATTTTAATAGGGAAATTGGAGAAAATACGAAACTTAACATTTGTTAATTTGTCAAATCTTAAATGTACCTTTAAAGGCAATGATATATAATACATTGAGATGATTGCAGCTCAATTCGTACAAATAAATTAAATATAAGTGTCATAAATATAAAGTTTCTATGGATGGATGAAGGCATTCTGTTTGTTACCTACTCTTTCAGTCTATTGGAGATATTTTTGATAGGTATAATTTCATTCATGGGTAGAATATAACCTAAGAGCATCACATGTAGTATGATAATCCCAAGGGAACGAAACTCCGGTCCGGGGTGCAGTTAGCAGATAAATATTTTTTTTTGTTTCAAAACAAGCCAAAAGCTAAAAGTATTGACTTTTCAAAGTGAAAAACTAAGGGTCCGTTGATGTCTTTATTGGAGACAAAATTGCGTGTGATTTTGTTTCTCCATTTAGTCCAACGTTATTGGATCGTATGAAATCATACACCTGACATGCCGGCAGCAGCTGATCAAACTTCAATTTGCGTTTTATGTTGTCGGTGACGTACGCGTGTAGTGAGGCGTTGATAGAAATAGCAACGAGTCTGGATTCTGCCTAAATAAATGATATTAACCCCGCGAGGACACTATCGGCATCGTAACAGTTTTAGTATTACGTAAAATGCATTCAGAGCAAACTCTACACAACACATTCCAGACAATGTGGTCTAAATTCTAATTTTTCTATAAAATATTTGTTTCTTTTTTATTTCTCTTGAAATTAGATTGCAAATTTGGAATTTTGGTTTTAGTTCTCAAGGTTTGAAATACTTATTTACAATTTTTTTATTTCATTCCAATCATCAGAAATGACATTTCTTAGTCCTCCCGATATAGGATAATTTTATGAAGATTAAGATTTGTGTATGTAGATATTCTATAGTTAGGCTATTTACTACTATCTGCAATTATAAAAGTTCGCTTAAAGTTAGTTCCTTCCAGCTTCCAGCTACACATGCAGCTCAGAGGATAAGGATATCTATTGCAAGTGCCTGATAATATGGTGTCCCAGAAATAAGGTCCAACTAGAAAAGTTAGGTACTGGTTACTCACCTCACATCTCGAACGAACTCCATAAGTACTCCACAACTCCTTGACTGATGACAACAGTCGGCGGTGTAGCGGCGTCTTGGCGATGGGATGGGATTTATCACAATAGGTACAAGAATTCAATGTACCAATATGGACTTCATAGATAAAGAGGTTGAATTTTTGCACGTTTAGCTAACAATTTGTGTGATTGTGTGTCATCGTTAAACACCATTCTCATTCTCAGCATGTTATTTTCATTCAAAGTAAGTTCAAAGTCCAAACACTTGTCGTTTCCACCGGCGATTACTTATTTTCTTTCTATACTCCTGCGCATGCTAATCTGTTGGTTCTATTACGAAACGAGTTTTCGGTGGCAAACTGCGAAATTCCTCTTTTAATGTCTATAGCCATGAATCTTGGCTGTGATCCAGCGCTGCATTTTTGCTAATACATCAAACCGGTTACCGAAAGTTGCGCACGTAACGGCACAGGCCGGCGAGAGGCGAGCGAGCTCGTGGGAAGAGCGAGATCCGGCTGTTCTACTTGTGACACGCCTTTCACCGCGCCAGCGCAAGGTCGTCGCGCGGCCGCGCCACTTTCTTTTATATAACTGCCATGCTCGCGGCACTCGTCAACCGAAATCGGAGGTGACGTCATGAGGTGATTCACCTACCGATGCTCGTGAGATTGTCGTGCATAATGGGACATTGGAAGAGAACACGCGTTAACTCAATCCTTCACGGGGCTAGCGATCCTGTGAGAGAAGACGGGAAGCAGCCCATTCATAGAAGTCGCACAAAATTTTTGTCCGTTTTGATATTGGTTATATCTGTTTGTTTCACATCATTGTTATCATGACTTGTGAGCGACAATAACCTCAATTACTCTCTCATAATCCTTCCTCATTTGCTATATAAATATCTTTGAGATCGTCATACAAGGCTAATAGGTACCTACTTGTTTACTTATATTTCTTGTTATCTAAGACCTTAATCTCACACTAGAATAGAACACTCCATTCCACACACCCTGGATGGTAGGCAACTAAGAGATAAAAAGTTTTGACAGCTGAAAGTAAATAACAGCATTCCCAAAGAAGGTTGAAGTATGACAGGTGGCCAGCAGACGTAAAACCATGAATAATCTTATATTAATGAAAGCGGGAACACACTCGTCGGGAAAAACTACATATAAGTAGGCACATATAAATGGTCCACATTAAAAATTAGAACACATAGGTATATCCAAAGTCGTGGCTCATACCACTACTAACACGTCTCCACATGACATACGCAGAGCGATGGCCGTTTAGGTTGCATGTTTTTGTGTAAATTACTACCTAAATAAAATAATAATAATAATATACTTCTTCCCAAGTTTTACAACACCCATGGGTACTTACTGAGATACTTTGATATAGAGAAGTCCGGAGTGAATGAACGGCGGTGGTCGGTAGAAAGTGATAGCTGGTACATCCGGCAGGTAGATGCCGGAACTTCTGTCTCACGGCATGCGGTTACATCACCGCGGTGACCGTCAACGCCCGTTCTAAATGTCGCTAATCTTGCATAATTTGTATGACGTAGGTATACCTACTCGACTACTCGTGCATATCTGTTGCCTGGAAGATGAAAATATTATTCATTTTAGTAACAGGTTGGTCTTACTCAACTTACATAAGTGCAGTTTGGTACCGATCTTATACAGACCATTTGGTCAGTATATTGATACTGGCTGTACTAGGTGTATAGCTAACTTTTATTGTTAATCACTTGGAAATAGAATTTTGTTTGTGGATACATTTACTTATCCTTTTCCATACAAAAATATTATAATGCGGAAGTCTATCTATCACGTTCTCAGGGCTAAACGACTGGGGCGATTTCGATGAAAGTTACAAAAAATTGATACAAAAAGACCAGCATCAGAAAATGATTCCTTTTACGTCACAGATTTTTAAATAGAATACCATTATGTACATATGTTTGTATATGTATGCAATTGGTCAAAATGACGGGAAATAATTCAAGCGAGAGAAGAAGTGGAAGCGGGATTGATTCGATTTCTATCGAATATATATACACCTGTCATGCCATCAATGACAAATTTTAATTATAATTATATTATTTTAACAATTAAGGTATAAATTCATATATCAAATAATAATAATTAATTTCTGAAATTCATTCTTATATAACTCTAATATTTTAATAGTAATAGTTACTAAATCTTGTAATATTATTGTAATCATAATAATAACTAACACTCGCCTGTTTACTTGAGAGTTGTGTTAACCTATAATTGGGGTGCATGCTAGCACATAAGTTGAATGTTACTTGTAAGTTTTGTTCATGTAACTTGTTGGTGTACCTAAATAAATAAATAAGTGTAAATTCGGAGTACCTACTAATTCCATGGAAATACACGAGCTTTTTGTAAAGACCTACTTATTCGAACGAGAGACAAAAATCTCGTGTCTCTACCCATGGAATTAGTACGTACTTGTATGAAGTACTTATTAAATCCATGTACTACCTATTATTCTTTTGCCTTTCACACTCTATAGATTTGACGTTAATATCAGTTGTCTGTCAATGTCAACCTCCAAATCAAATTCGCACCAAGCATCCCCACCCACCAGGAACAGCAGCAAAGCGTGTGTGTACCTGTTTTTGGATAATTTTGTGGCATTTTATTAAAAACGAGAGATCTATCTGTGATAACATAAACTAAAATCAATTAGGTACATTAAGTTGCAAGAACCGCAATATCAGGGTTACATAAATAAGTCCTAATAATTATGATTGAAAAAGCTTCGTGGTCGAGTTGACCTCGCCAAGTTTGTATTTACGGCAGCACGTATGTCGTCATAGCGTTTTTATAGTAAATATGGAGCCTTCAGTGAGCCCCAAGAAGAAATTGAAAAGTTTAGACGCCATTTCGAATTCAAAAACATCAATCACGTAAGTATAGCATTTGTTATGTGGCAATAATATGATAACTGGCAAGAGTAAAATAACGTGCAAATATCATCAATTCAACACTTATTTGCAGCTGTTCCAATGTGCCAGAAGCTTTGTTTGATGCAACGGAATCTAAGAAGCACTTCACGAAATTTGGACGAGTACACAAAATAAGACTATTTCCAAAACGACGAATGTGTATAATAGAGTATGACCAGCCAACTTCTGCTGAGCGAGCCTTACTTAATGCTGGTGCCTTTGAAGGGGCTATGTTTGATGTTACTAGGACCAAAGCAAGAATGTATGTAAAAATTTAAATTACATTACAAATATTTCCCGAAAAATGTAATTATATGGAAAAAAGATATAAAACATATAATTTATTGCAGAAGGAAGAAAAGTAAGAAGGATGATGACCCTGACTGGGTCCCGGACTCTGATTTAGAGGAAGAATTGGCTGCTATGAGTGGAGGACCAACACACAGGGTTCCACGGCAAAAACGTAAGTTCCAAATGTCAATTTAATTCCTGTATTATATTACATTCCTGCAAAGCTGTTTGCTATTATCCAATAGATGCCTACTGTTTGAGGTTAGAGGCAAATGGTTTATCGTCAAAAGTTGAATTTAGAAAATTTAGACACACAATTTTTTTTTTCAGCCATGGAAGTTGAACTGCCAGAAGTCAAGATATCTAAACCCACAAGATTAGCTAAACAGTCTCCTATTCGGAAAAAAGTTCCTGTAAGAGAAAAGGTTACAATGTAAGTCAAATTTTCTTGTAAATTCCATTACCAACTTTATAAAATGAATACATAGATTTTTCCATATTACAAAGTAGTATTAAAAAATTTAACAATTATTTCAGCACCCAACCCACAAGTGGGGTTGAATCACCAGTAACTGTATCAGTAGTGCAGACCACTATGAATACAATGGAGGCGGCAGCAGAGCTACATCAGCTTCGGTCTAGGGTGTCCTTGACGCCAGATGAGCAGTGGAGGACTCTGGATGCTAGAGACAGGTAAGTTTTAAATTGCAACATTGGTGTCTATAAATTTTATTACAATTTTGACAACTTCCCAACTTCATAAATCTTTTGTAAATCAAACTATGCTTGCCAATGTGAAGTTGCCCTTTCGTGGGCTGCTACTGCATATTATTGTAATTTTGTAAAAAAATTTTGTGATTAGATTTTTTTGCGCGCCTTCAATATGGTGTTGAAGGTGCATGGAGTATTTTCAATATGTTTATGGGAGTTCACCCAAACAAGTTTCTCAAGTAATTTATAGAGGGCGCGTGCACGCACTGTACAGGGGATGTACAGTGTGTAGTGCAGTATTTTGCCATTAGTTGACCGGACTACTTTTCGACTATAGAATATTGAGAGCGTGGGGCGGCACTGGGTCCCGCGTCAAGGTGGGCGGCGCCACCATCGGTACCTGCCCTGATATGTGTCCAGAAAAGGAATTGCTCCACAGACAAGCAGAACATCAGGTAAACAATTATTTGCTTTTGTATTTTTCATAACGAGAAAACTATTTTGTATAATCTGAATATTAAAGGAAAAAGGATGAATTTTTTACATGTTTTTAAAAATAGGTATAAAGCAAACTTGGGTGAAAATAAAGTAATTCTATAAACTCTTCTGATTGCCTTTCATATGTGTAGAAAATATAGTTAATTTGAAATAATTTTTTCAGGTACTTATTCTCGAAACAGTGGTAGACTCGGACGGACAAATGGAGCCATGGCGAGCGGTGAAGCAGTACAGCCGAAGCTCTGCTGACCAGGAGATGCCATTGTGCTATGAACTGAGGCCTGCGTCTGTTCTCATGCGGACTTGCTCCTATTTGTTGTATGAGATTGTGGATACTAAACGACAGGTAAAGATTTAAATTACTTATACAGTTTAAATGCATCTAATCAACCTTCGTTTATACAGTTAAATTTCGAACGCCAGTAGTATTTTTACGTCTTTTATATTTTGTGATAACTCAGACAGCATTATGGAAATTTAATTCTTACTTTGTAATTGAATTTCAGGTCACACTATCAGACTGGTTCCATTTCATGTGGGACAGGCTTCGTAGCATACGAAAGGACATCACTCAGCAAGCATTGTGTTGTGCTGGTATGTACCAATTAAATAATAGAAATCAAATTGAGATGAAAATGTTCAGGACTTTAGAGGGAATTATTTCATCTCATTTTTTTAATTTAGTTTTAAAAACGCATGTGACTATGTCCTTACATATTATGAAACAAAGTCCTCTGCCGCGTCTGTCTGTCTGTTTGCGATAAACTACTGCACGGATTTTCATGCGGTTTTCACCAATAGCTGGTGTGGTCATGATCTCATAAAGATCCATGAACAGGAAATCATGGTGTATTTTATTGTTTGAAAAATTTAATCCACAATACACTGAACTTCTCAATATATTGAATACTAGCTGTCAGTTCCGGCTTCGCTCGGGTAAAATCATAATAAATTATACACCTAAACCTCCCTCGGGAATCACACTATCTATTGGTGGAAACTGCATCTTAGCCATGTTTGCAACAAACATACGTTCAGCCATTAGGAAACCGTCTTCTCTTTTCTAGCAGATGATAAAATGCCAATCACTTTGGTTATACCCATTCACACACAGTCACCCTTAAATTTTAAATTTAATTTTTGTATAATATACATATGTTGAATTATTTGTAGAATCGATAAAGCTGGTGGAGATGTGCGCCCGGTTCCACGCGCACTGCGGCGCGCGGCTGGCGGGGCTGCAGCACTCGCAGTTCGACCCGAAGCTCAACACCGACAACCTGGCCAAGTGTCTGCAGACCCTCAAGCACATGTACGCCGACGTCGGGCCCGAGCACAAGCCCAGCGAGGCCGAGTTCCGGGGATACATCGCGCTGCTCAACTTGGGCGATGCCAACTTTTGGTGGGAGGTCAGTTGTGCGACTATTAAGATTGCTGTTTTCGGATTCAGGCATTTGATTTGATGATTCAGTATTGATTTATTTCTTTTAGTATATCTACAATAATATTTTCAAGAGGAACTGTGTATGTGTAGATAGGAAATTGTTTAACAAGTAAGGGTATTGTTGTTTATCCAACGGAAGCAAAACCGTGGATTTTGCTAGTATTTTACAATTTGTTAAAAAATGTTTCATTGTTACAGATAAAACAACTGCCAGAAAATATCCAAAAATCCGAGGCTATAGTTTTTGCGATCAAAGTATTCAACGCCATAGACAATAATAATTATGTCAGGTTTTTCAAATTAGTGCATCAAAAGGCCACATATCTGCAGGCGTGTATTCTGTTGCGATATTTCAATGATGTCCGCGCGAGGGCTTTAGCTAGGATCGTCAAGGCTTACGCGCCCCGCGGAGGCTCCCGGTTCCCCGCTGAAGATTTGATGAATGCACTGGCTTTCGAGTCTGTTGAAAGTATGAAATCTTTTATCAATCACTATGGATTAAGATTCGCTAAGGTAGAAGACACTGAACTCACAGTAATACTAGATAGAAATCAATTCCTAGAAGACAGCGATCCTTACCCTATAGCAAGGGCGATAAACTTAATAGAGTCGAAACGAAATAGTTCTGTGGCTGAAGTAATTGCAGGTGGAAAACTGCCACCACCAAATTATAGATCTCACAACCGTTACTCCAGCTTCAATAGGGATGGAAGATTAAAAGAAACAGCTCTGATTGCCGAAGATCTAGCATATAACACAGTAAATGATAGTAATAGGGACATTGAATCATTAAAAACAGAAATTCAGAGATTATCACAGGGCGGTAGAATATATGGAGTGATTGAAAATAAAACAAATAATAATACAATTAATAACATCTGGTCAAAACCAGAGATGAAAGTTGTCAAACCTGAACCCGAAATAAGTGTGAACATCGTTAAAACTGAATACCTATTTCAACCTGCAATTCCCGTAGCGCCGAAAGAAATTTTGGATAAATCACCTGAGAAAGTAATGACTCTTAAAGATAAAAGCAAATTTGTATTTTCAAAGCCTCAAGAACCAGCCGCACTTCATGTAACTAAATCGAATTCGGTATTCAGTAATGCCAATTCAGATAAGAACAATATTTTTGGTGTTTTAAAATCAAAGAGTGAAGGTGCTACTGCTATTTTTGATAAACCAAAAATGGAAAGGAATAATGATAGCTCATCGAATATTTTTTCCAAAGGTGGTGAAGGCATTGTAAAACCAGACAGTACTGCTAATAGTGGTAATATATTTACAAAACCAGTAGATTTCGGAACAACCAATCCATCAAATATATTTTCTGGCTTTGACAAAAAAAGTGATCCTCAAGCAATCTTCAATGAGCCAATTAGTGGTGATGGTACTAATTTTGGTCAAAATGCTTCTAATAAATTGTCACCCGGAACTTTGTTTAAAAATGCATGCAATACTGTTAATGGATCAGAACCCAAGGCTTATTCTATATTTCATACGAAAAATAAAGAAAATTCTGTTGCTGCTGATATATTTAAATCGGTGAACCAGAATAAATTTGGTAGCGTGTACGATTTTGATCCTTATCAGCAAACAGAAGAACAAATGGAAAATGATAAAAAACAGAAAGAAGAGGAGATAATGATACAAGAAAAGTTACGGAAAGAAGCGGAGAGAAAAGAAGAAGAAAGAAAAGATGAGTTGCGACGTCAAGAAGAATTACGCAGACAACAGGAAGAAATGAAGCGCCAAGAAGAAAAACGTCGTAAAGAGGAAGAAAGAAAACGTGAAGAACTTAAAGTATTGGCAGAAGAAAAGAGAAAGGCTGAGTTAAAACGAAGGGAAGAGGAAGATCAGAGGTACCGGATGAGAGTGGATAAAGAATCATCAGAATTAGTTGAAGAACTTGTTGATGAAATAAAGGAAGAAGACGCCACTAGTATTTTAAGAGAAGAATTTGATATATTCCAAGAATTAATGTCATTTTCTGAAAATCTTTCTGAAGAAATTGTTACGGAATTATGTAATGAAATATGTCAGTCTGAAATGATGGCAGAAAAATATTGGACTGAAAAAGTAATGAAAAAATGGTTTAATGTTTGGAAAAATCAGTTAATGAGGAATTATAAAAGAAGATGTTTTCTAGAAAATACTCCAGTGTGGCTGACTGATAAAACACCGATAGAAGAAGCCGCACATCTAAGACGTTTTGTAGAACAATCTGCTTTGAAAAACATGAATGCATTTCACCAAGGATATAGGTTTACTGGTCAATTAAAATTATATCCTTCTCCTGAGGCATATAATGTAATGGAAATAATCAAATCTCCTCTCCTAAAACGAATGAAATACATTAATTACCCATATGATAAATGTTTCTTTTGGAAAGTTACTCTAGTAGCGCCAAGAACTGATAAATGGATGTGTAAAAAGATAGATACAGTAAAATGGATTCTAGACGCCTTTTGTGACGGCAGGAAACACGACGCTTCTGATAGTTTAATACATGTCAAAAAACAGTCTTGGAATAATCTGATAGACTTTGCTATAGCTATTAGTTTGATATGGCAAAAACGGCATAATGTTGAAGCCATAGAAGGTACAAATGGTTTCCTATTTTACTTCACAGAGTTTGATAAAAATTGTGCGGACACCATTATGGATACTATGAAGCATAAGTATTCACATCAAATTGTACCAGTAGCCATAATTTTACCAAAAATGAGTGATGATACAATCCTGAAATCCATAGAATGTATTTTGTCAAAACTTTTGAATGATAAAATTATATCAACATTTAAGATATATAATATTGAGCCTCAGAATATTGTAAATTCTTTGAATTCATGTACAAAGAGTTCATTAAAATGGATTGCAAAAATGTATCCTCAAGTTCCAAACCTAGAAGTAGATTTATTGAAATCATTTTGTCAGCGGTATTTAGGAAATGAAATATGGTGTAGATTGAAGTCGGAAAGAGATGTTAGGGTTAGTACTATCCTAAAGGATATAAGAAGACTTGTTAAATGTTATAATATTGCTGTTGAACAGTTGATTGAAGTCGTCACTAATGAAGATTTATTCAATTATCCTCCATTTCCATTGGAATTCAAAGAATTTTTAGACATTACATCTCCATATCCCAAACCTTACGAGTTTATACCAAGCAGTGCAAGAAATACGGAAAACACATCTGCTGTGAGAGAAATGATGAAACAATTGAGGCTACCAGATCCAACAACAGATTTCAAAGCAATAGATGTCCCCACATTGCAACAACAAATAAGAAAATATTGCAAGCAAATAGGCTGGTTTAAAGATCCAGAAGAAGTTGTATGTAAGATAGTTGCAGTCTTACCAAATCAATTTTCTGATTTAGATATGCCATGTGAAGAATTCACTGAACATTTTGTTAATTATAATCTAGTAGATTTCTTGAATATTATTGTTTATGAGAAAATCAATCGGCTTAATGACTTTGGCAATAGGTTTGTAATTTATGAGCCATCAGTGTTACAGGAATATAGAAATTGTCATTGGGTCTATGAGACTGACGTGATATCAAGAATTAAACATAGAGCTATAGAATATGAAGACGATATAGATTATTATTTAAAAGCAAAAAGGCGCAAGATTACTTTGGCTTCTATGGAATACATATTGGAGGATAAAGATGCTACAATGGTTGAAGAAAATATTAAAAATCATGAAGAGAGTATATCAAAATATAATGATTGTGAACAAGCTGTCAAACAGCTTGAAGAAAAATTGGAAGAAGAAAAGCAAAAATCTATACAGCTAGAGAAATTGTTAAGATTAGCACTTTCAGATGAAAAGAAATGAATTGATATTTTTTGTGTATTTGGAACTACCAAATATTTTTTGCCAAGTTAGAATAAAATGAATTTTAATTTGTAGAAGTTCTTTTATTTATTTTTCTCATATTAATAGACCTCAACCATAAAGTAAAAAGTTTATGTTTACAAATGGGACTTTTGGCAGCCATACATATTTTCTGCTTTAAATAATCTTAAATAACCTATTTTACAGACCTATTCCACCAAAGATGTGCACTGTGCAGTGCTTTGTTGCTATGGATGGTTTCGAATATACCAATCACTGTAGCACTGGTGTAAAACTGATGAATATCTATTTTTCAAAATCACTAGAAGGTTCTACAACATTCAAACATGCATCAACCAGTTCTGTGAATATGGGCTCCTGCATATATTCTTGAATCAATTCATCAGGATGTGGTGACTTGTCAAGTTGTTCCAATATTTCTCGAACATGTAGGTTCTCTAAACATTTCTTGACCTCTTGAGATTTCTCTGAAATAACAATTTTGGTTCATATTAAGTATTAAATATTTTAAGTTATTTTACATTGGGAAAACAAAAGGATAGTGCTGGAACAGCTCCTAAAGGATAATAATACACACCTAATAATTCTAATTTTTCTGGTGAAACTGTGTCCTCTGTAGGATAGTCATAGGTAATGTGTGTTTCAACAGAACTTGGCTCTGGTGCGGGAGGAGCACTACATGGACTCTGCTTATGTTCTTTACAGCAAGCAACAGAACAGCTGAAATTTAAAATGTTATTTAAAGAATTGTTTCAATTTAAGAATTCAATTTTTATATATTTGAGGCATTTGGGGTTGATTGGGGCTGTGTCAGCCCATTAATTAGGTATATAAAGCCATCACCAAAATCACTAAGGCAACCAGCTGGCATATATTTCGCCCAGAGAAATAAGCATTGCTAATTTGCCAATGAATGTGGTAATGCTGTCAGCCATCAGGGTGCATTATCTCAGGGCAATGAACTGCAGCGACTGGCATTTTTGTGAGTATATGTATATAATTCATACCCCTTAATTTTTATGTAGTTTGTTATTTTTAATTAGTATTACTTTCAATTAAAATTATGAATTGTTATTTCAAAATGATTTTAATTTTAGATAGGTAATGTAGTAATTTAAAATTGATGTGATTTCAGAGTTTATTTCCATGAATGTATATTTAAATCTTGGACATACATTCTTTTGCTCAAGTAGTAACCGGGAAAACACTCAGATTAAGATTAGAGATGACAGATTATTATTATGGTAAGTATATGATATGCATGTAATGCACCCAGGATGGGATTGATTGAGGAAATTCCACAGTATTCCTAATTTTGTGAACAAGACCTTTTTGTCACGTATTTATTCATTTAGTAGGTAGGTACACTAATGCCTAGTGGATATTTCTTTGTTAAATAGTCTGAAAAGTTAAGCATGAATAGAAATGGCAATTACTATGGTTTGCAGCATGTTGGACATTTATATTTTGGTTCTCCACCACATTGTATGCAAATTGTCATGTTTCGTGTGTATTTAGATTTAGTATTAGTAGTATTTAGACGTAGTTCCTCTAAATCTTGCTTTTCAATAATTTTGTTTGTACCACTATTACTATAGTAGGAATTTTATTTCTAGGTTATATTTCTATTATGATTTGCTAATGTCAACGTCAGATGTAAAAAAATAAGCGTGTCAAAGCCAAAACCTGCAAAATAAGAGTATTACTGCGCATTTATCCCGCCAGAGTACAGCACAGGTACACAAAAGCTTTGCCGCCTTTTGCAATGTCGATTAAAACGTTTATTTTAGAGTACTTTATTAATTCTTTCATTATGTAAGCATACGTTTGTGAAGATATACAACAATGTAGCATATTCAGGTGCCGATATATTGGGAAACATCGTTTTCCATAAGATAAAAAAGCTTCGAAAACTATGGGATACGCCTCACGCTGTAAAAATTTCGAGCCAGTAAACAGTCGAAAGGAAGCTCGGAACACTTCATACGTCAGTCAAAATCAAGTTTATAAGTTTATATCAGTTTATGACCACAGTTGACCAAATAATGCAGAACGTAACCTAAAATAGTGTTATTATTTTCAGGATAATCCACTAAACCCTTCCTTTTTCCTTTAACTTCCTTCTAACAATCCTAAGAACAATCGTGGTGCGAGTGCACCACAATTGCGTAGAAGATATTTTTGGTCGTAAATCTGCAACAATATTGAAAAATGGCCCTTTTTGCCTCTTTGGAGACGTGGTTCGATCAGAAGGTAAGAATCGATTGAATCGAATCGAATTGAATGACTTTATTGCACAATTGTAGCTGTATATATACAAAAATATTTACAAAGAGAAAGCGTATTAACCAATCAAAAAATCGGAATTATTCTTCGCTGTCCTTGTCCAACGCATGCTCTTCTTGTCGCACAGTGCATGAAGATGATGCGTTGTAGTTCTTATCAGAACTGAGTGCATGTTTATTGACGAACATTCTTGTTTCTTGGCGAACTGAAGACTGGGTCTTGCCTGTGATGTGAAGTGCGCGTTCTCTTCAGAGCTGCGTACTTTCTCTGTTTCTTTGCGACGGAGTGAATAAATATAGTGCTTGTGCTTGTGTGTGCTTTTTCTTGGTAAATCCTTGATTTTGGTTATATGGTGAAGGTAACGGTTCGGTATGGTAATGGTGGTGGTAATGTTGTGGTAGCCACACCTCCATTGGCAATATTTGTGTACCTTAGTTGTACCAGTAGCATTATCTGCGCTGAGCTTTGCGTAACATGCCCTATAAAGAATCATTAAAAAATAATTAAATACTTATAAAATTAAATTGATTACTGTGTATGGTACAATTTACTTCCTCAGCTTAATCTGTAATACCCGCCAAACTTATCAGGTGTATAAAGGATGGAATAAGCAAAAGTTTTACTTAAATATTATTTATTATGTATTCACGAAATTCAAGTGTAATTTGATAGAACACTAAGATTACTCTGTAATTACATACTTACAATATATACTTATTCATTTTTGAGGCTGTCTATCTGTCCATAAGCTTACAAACTAAAAACATTTTATATCTACCAATCAGCATTAATAAAAATAAATTCTAAAGACAACAGCAATTCCAGTCTTAGCAGTTATAATATTATGAACTTAACAAAACGTCGATAATATTTGTGTATGATCAGCAAGGAAGGTACATTATTGTACTATGTCAATCTAGTCAAGTTTTGTATGTATGATAGTAATTAATGTAATATGTAATACTTCTTACATACTACGTTTTGGTAACTAAACTTTCAAATTCAAAGATAAAATTGAATTGAGTGGATATATATCTAACCTACTCTATTCAACTTCATCATTGATATAGTATTAGTCTTCGATCCAACAAACTTGTATCTACCTACCTACAGTCATTTTCGTGAATAAAAATATACTTGATGAATTACATAAGTATTTACAGGTTTTTAGGTGGTTTATGTACCTACTTAATTATAAATTGGTCAACATCATTCTCAATATTCCTATAGACTGACTCAACTTTATTACCGTGCCTAATTTTTGCCTCCTTTTTTTAATCACTTGCTTAACAAATTACTACAACTATGGTAGGTGTTATTACTAATGTAGAATAATAATAAATGCAAAAATTAGGACGTTTGTACGATTTGCCCTCTTTCAGCCTTGATGATTTTAATGAACACAACAAGATTTAATGAAATTTGGTACACGGGTTTTACTCCAAAATTTCCATCGAAGTAAAGCTTCGGCAGAGAGTTAATAATAATCACCGGAGAGGCTTCCAATAACCTAGAAATTCCCAATGGAGCAGTTTTCTAGACAATTATAGGATGCAGGTAGCATTCCATAACTCTGCTCTTTTTGGAATTATTTATCGTTACAGGAGAATCTTAAAGTATGGATACCTACTATGGCCCCGACTGATTCATGAGCTTCGCGAGGCTTGAGCACAGTATGTTGCCTCGAGCGAGACACTTTCTGACTTGACCGACCGAGGCCTTGTCTTGCCCCATGCCTCGCGAGGCTGCTCAGTCAGGACCAGGATATTAACTTTTACATTAAAGTAGCAACTCGGACTGCCATAGACTAGAGTTCGTTATGTGTTGCAGCTAGAGTTCGTTATGTGTTGCAGGGGTGTTGTCGCTGACGTAGAGCGCGGGGGGCGGGGGGTCGAGCCCCGCGTCCGCGGCCGCCACCGCGAGGTAGCGCGAGCGCAGCAAGTGTGCTGATGCTTTGGGTTGACGCGAGCGAGTGAATATGCCCTTCTTGTTGCCTCCTGCCCGAGTGATGCCTGGAAGAAAAAAGAAAAGATTGAAGAAACTATATAAAAAAAAGACACGCGTTTATTCAAGAATTAGAATAGGTACCTATGTCACAGCACTTCAAATTTTAAATTAAATACGACAACGAACTTGCAAACTACTGGATAGGTATTTCATATTTATTTATTTCCATAGGTACAAGTAATAAAATTGTGTTAAAAATTAAATATACCACAACCTCCAACCTCCACCTCCACAATAGACAAAAATATAGAAATAAAGGAAAAAGTAGCAAAGAAACTAATATGATAGGCAAGTATGTCTAAATCAATGTTTACTAATGTAGATCGGAAACCGAATATTGCTGTGGTTTCGTTATTTGCGATTAATATTAATCTTATATGCCTAGATGAATAAGTGGAAGCTCTTTTCCAACAGATAAAATTACAATCCCAAAAACAAATAATTTTGATGTAGGTAGTCAATAAATTTAAGCACAGCACTTCTTATAAATGAATGACTGCCCAATCCATAAAAGTTTTTTTAATTTTTATTACCTGAGCTTCCTGCTTCGCTATATTTCAGAACAAACATTGTTGAAAAAAACCAGGAACAATAAAAATAAAAAGTGTTGGAAGAACAAGTAGGTATGAAATGAGAGGACGACGGCATAGTCAGCTGCAGGATGTACTAGTGTACCACAACAAGTCATCACAGTAAATAATAACTTCTGTTATGTCGCAAAGATCAATTCACTATGTTTTTGAAAATTTTCTGGAGGTATTGAAGACTCTTTCGGTTATATATATTTTCTCTCTCTCGGTTATAGGTGGTTTTCTTAGCTTATAGCATCCAGCTTACGTAAGTCATTCAAATGTCACATAACTTTATATGATGAAATTCAACAGAGAGAATACATAAGCAATGGCAGACATTATAATGATCACTTGATACCTAGGACTGTGAAACATTTCCATAGCATCACAAACTGTACAAGCACACTCGCTGTATGTAGGTACAAGCTCGCCGATTTGGATATAGATCCATCAAGAAATCGAATGTGCAGAGATTACTCTTTGAACTTTTGACATCTTGATGGATTTCTCCTACTCTCCATACTAACACGATAAATAACGAACATAACGCCCAAAATCACAGACAAATACATATTTGTATTGCGATCAATAACTTACTCAGCCTTGTACCTTGTTTGGTTTGGAAGTCTGCGAAGTTCCATATGAATTCTCCGATGAAGAAGCCACTCTTTCGTAACTTGTCGAATGCTTTGAAGTGTTCTGACATCAACGCTACTTGGTAGTCTTCTGACCACATGAACGTGGGTAACTGAGGGGAAAATTGTATTTTGTTATTTAAATATTAAACACAGCGACCAGGTTAGGATTTAAAAGTTTTTCTTAAGTAATTTGATTAGACCTGACAAAGAATATTTGAATATTTGGTCACTCTAGCCTTGACTAGGTCCTAACTGTGAATGAACTTCTATGAACAAAATGTATGCTAAATTACAATTTCTGGCACACACTACAATTATACGGGATAATACATATATAATAATCCCAACACTTACATAATGCATGCCTGGTAGGGTGTCAGCTCCGTACTCGGACATGAGCACCGAACGGTTATACTTCTGGTGCCACTGCCGCGCCTCCAGCTCCACTCTCTGAGCGATGTTCTCCATGTTGCCCGGGTCGACGTACCAGCCATTATAACGATTGAAACTGATCACGTCTAAGTGCTTTCCCTGCAAAAACATTAATTTTATATAAGTCTAAACATGAAGACACATTTACTAATAATAAAGACATAATTAGTATTATTCATAGAGATGTGAAAGTTAAGTATCTACAATCTGCCTTTGAAGATGGAGAAATTTAAAGAGCTTTATAAAATAATATATTTTGACGTTTTCAAAAGAGTCAAAGTTGTCGCATCACTGTCTAAATAGAAGATACATGAAAATACTTACGGCTATATCCTTAGGGTTAGCTAGCGCGTAAGTCACAGGTCTAGACACATCCATCGATTTCACATGCAGCACCACATTTCTGGAAATTAAGCAAGCAGTAAAGCAACTTATAAAAAATTACAACAAAAACATAATTCAAGAAGATAATAGCAATGATTCGTGCATCAAGCAGTAAAAGATAAAGGTTTGAACACATGGGGCAGTACTTGAAGTATTGGTCGCAGTTAGCCTTGTCGCTCACCGGCTCGTTGGCGATCGACCACATGATCACGCTCGGATGGTTCTTGTCGCGGCGGATAAGCTCCGTTAGCGATTGTTTGTGCTTTTCCAGCAATACTTCTGAGTATAAGCTGTAATTACATATATTTTGTGTTTTTATATTATATAACTTTCTAGGTGAAGTGTCCCACGATATATATAAGACATTTGAAGACTTAAGCTAGGAAAAACTATTTTCATTACTCAGACTATTAAGTCGTCGTATTCTGCGTAGTGTTTCTTTTTAAAAAATTATAATATCTTGAATTACTGGTCTGATTCGAAAAATTATATTACTTATTATATGTTACAACACATAGTTACAACTACAAAACATAGTTATAAACTAATTTAAATTATTTAAAAACTGAAAATGTCAGTTATTGTTTTATAGATAAATAAATTAGGTTGAAATACACGAATCGAGTTAGCCACAAAGTAAATTGGAGACTTGTGCTATGCTCATAAAGCTTACTCAACGATACTATATTTTAAATAGAATAACACAATCAACACACACGTAAGATGGAACAATCCAAATGAAATAAAATGCAAACTCACATTGCATTAACGCTGGGACACTCATCAATGATCATGATGCCATGTTCGTCAGCCAGCTGGTAGATCTCTTCGGCGTAAGGGTAGTGGGAGGTGCGGAACGTGTTAGCTCCAACCCATTTGATGAGGTTCATATTCTTCACCCATAGGACTGGGTCCCAGCCTTTGCCTCGGAACTGAAAGGATAAAATGTATGTATAATTGTATATACCTATTGTAATAATCCCTCGACCCGGATATGTGACTCATATAAAATTAATGATAGAAGATGACATATAAAATTAATGATAGAAGATGATAGCTCATGTTACATGTCTTAACTGTTAAATGTCAACTTGTTTCTACGTTTCAGAACTGGTTTACGAAAGAAGATCATACTCACATCTGAATCTTCGTGCATGCCGAAACCCCGCATGTACAAAGGCTTATCATTGAGATATACCGAAGTGTTGGTCCATCTGATGGTTCTGATGCCAATCTTCTCGCTGTAAAGGTCGACCAACTCGCCGTGAGAATTCACTAGTGCAGCCTTAAAGAAGGAAGATTTATTTTAGTTCTTTAAAATTAGTTTTTTGTCAGGTAATGAGAAGTACTCGTACTAAGAAGTTAAATCCATTTTAATAAAATAGCGGAGGCTCTTACCGTAAACGTATACAAATATCCCGGATCATCGTGCATAAGGTACGGCCACCAAAGATGCGCTTGCGGTATGTCCATCACTCCGCTGCAGTTCCTCGCAGCACTCACTTGCTTCTTGTTCCTGTCAAAGATCACCACCTGGCACGTGACCTCTTCGTCGATTGACCCTCTTAATGTCAAGTTATAAGTGATGATTCCTGGATAGAGGTCGTATAGTCAATAATCATATATCAAGAAGTTGTATTAAATAAGAATTATAATGATTAGAAAAATATCGGCTCCTTTAGGTTGGATTCTAATATTGAGATAAAGTAAAAAGTATGTGAAACAAATGCATTTACCGGTGTAACCTTGCACGTCGGTGTTGACGATAATATCATCGATGTATAGAAGGGGCGTGGTGTACAAAATCACGGGCCGATGTATTCCGGCATAGTTGAAGAAGTCATACCTGAAATTATTTTGAATGTGACAAGATGTGTACCAAATAAAAGTTCGAATGACAATAATGATGACAAACTGTTGATGGACATTTTGGTTGCGTATAGTTTCTAACACACCCTCTTAGTTTAAGCTAAACATTATTATAAAGAATCTCAACAACTCAATCATCATCAGGTTATTTTTTTATTACTTTCTAATGTCTTACCCATTTTCTTGTGGTATTGTGCTAAGAGTCAAAGTATTGTCCACAGCAACTGTGAGGAGGTTGGTGCTGTTATAGAGGATCCGCTCCGTGACTTCCACTTGGAAGGGCAGGTGGCCGATTTCATGGGAGACGACTTGGACACCGTTCAGAAACTATAACAATAGTTTTATAGGTATTTATTGCATAACAATTAGGTATATACATACTATCTCTCGCCTGTTTCCCAAGGACCCTCATCGCATCAAGGGCATCATGGACCCTCATCGAATCAAGGGCATCGCATGATTCTACTGTCCTGCTTCCTACTACTTGAATTTAAATCTTTATGAATGTATATGTCCATTTCTTATCAGTACGTAATGTAGGTTAACAGAGAAGAACATTGAAAGCATTTTCTTGTACATGTTTATTCTCCTTTGATAACGAATTTGGCTAAGTTGCTTAATTTATTTTTTGGGTTATCTAGAACCTAGAAGCCCAATAGAGGAAAATATTAAGGAGTACAAGTTTGTTAAGTAAGCCAATGTTGATAAATCCTTATCACTTAGCTTTCACAATAACTCTATTTACAGTGGAAACGTTTACAAGATAATAGTTTTGTTAGACGATTTGCTTTGCTTATATATTGACTTCACATTGACTTCATGCGATTTATCTTAGACTAGTTAATTATTACGTGTACCTAGTCTCGTAGTATAATAACAAAGTATAATATTTTTTATGTAGTGCGTAGACAAAGAATATGATCTTTTTGGAGATAATTCTAGAGTTGTCTTTCATTCAAAAATTTGCTTCGAAGACATATAAGGATTATAACCATGTCCACTGTCTACTGCAATCATATAATTCAGGATGTTTTTTCGTGAATTGTTGTGAATAAACTAGGTTCTGATTCGATAAGTGTGAAACGATCCTTATGCAACTATTGTGAAACTTGAACACCAATAGTTATTTTACTGACAGTAGATAACCTATCATATTGATCAGTAAGTAGTACATATTTATATATACTAGAGCTAGTAGGAAGCCGATTAAGAAACGCCGCCGGCTAAGCGAGGTCGGTACTTTGCCCTCTGCTCTCGTGTCATTCAATTGCTATTCCGACGACACCTATCGTTCGACATTAGGTACATAACAAATGTCTCTTTACGTAAAGAAAGACGAGCAAGGACGTTAAGTGTTAAGTGTGTTAAGGGAGAAAACAAAACTAAAAATGACAGTGAAATAACAATAACTGAAAACTGTGGAATAAGTAAAAATTTTTGGTATTGCAATAAATTTGCATTAAAATAAAATGGTCAAGATTGGCTGATAAACACCCAGTGTTGTCAGCCAATAGGAAACAGAGTCATTTGTCTTCACTTTTTTGACATACTGTAGGGGCGGATGATAATATAGATAAGAGATCTAGAGAATCTAAAATATTCATATGATGTAATTGAATTATGTAGTAGCATGCTGAGCTGATTCAATACTTGTTTAGAAATGAAAGGACAATAAACTATAATAAATGTTATATTATTTTTTTCTAAACAAAATTAGTAGGTCAATCTAATTTTTTCAAATCCAGACTATAAGAATACAAAGCTAAACGATAAGTAGGAATGTCGTTGTTGATAGTAAACAACATTTATCTCTGAATACACAAATAACGCTTCCTACAGATGATGTTATTTAATATGTACTTATGTACACATTGATAGTGATTTATTTGCCACAGTGACCTAAACTATTATCAATGAGCGAACGGGACCTTGTAAGTAGTCTGTAGGATCGGCATTGTTATGTTTTGTGTATTCTTCTATCACGTCAGATACTACACACGTCACTTGACCAAGGTCTGGAAGTATATCGAAATCATTCTATGTGGCATGTGGTATTAGCATGTTACGATTATAATCAATTGATTATAGTTTTGATACTTATAGTTTTCTTCTTCTGATTAGTGATCTTAATTTTAATGTTAACGCTCCAATACAAAATATTTCCAACTATTCTAAAGATGTATTTTTTCTTCAATTTGGATTTCTTAATTATTAAATTTAAGTATAGTTACTAACAAATTAATATGGTGTCCTTATCAGGTTTTGCACATGCACGTACTCATTGCGTCACCATGTCACCATCACGAGACGGGCTCACGAGTGTAGTAGGACAGTTAGCAAATTGCAGACTCTAATCAAGCAATTGGCTAGTGACTAGCGACATGACAGGAGGCCGGGCACCTCTATTGAGAGATCGACGCCCTTTCTTTGCAACAATGTACTGAGAAGGTAAACCTAAAGACCAAAGTTTTCACAGGACTTTTTATTATTATTATTATAAGATGGAAAGATGTCCTTATCGAAAAAGAGTGGAATCGGATAAATATTGTTTTACATTGACATACTCGTATATCTAAATAAACCCATCATTTATTTTGATAAAGTAGGTAAGTCAATATGAAAAAGTGTATGTAGATGCCTGTGCGTATCCTATTAGTAACTATCGACCGAACTAATCTTGTTATTTAATAGTACCAAACTAATTTAAATTACATCTATGTTGTCTGACATTATTAATAAATAATGACAAAAGAAGCTACTTTACTTACTTATTACAATGACATAATTGAATAAACAAAATTAAATAAACTTCTGAAATATATGGTAATCATATGTATGTAAACGTACCTATTAGGTACAACTCGATTGACTTCTGTGGGTACAATGAATGATAAATGCCATTCTCGTGGGTGATGAGAAGCTGTAGGTAAAATGCGACAACAATTTGGTTTGATGTCTAATGTTAGACCGACTCAACATACCTGTCTTCAATTAGCTCACATACCTAATTTGGCGAGGGATAAAAAATTAATCGACACAAAACTAGATAAGAACCAGTTTGTCGTGGACTATATGGAACGGGGACGACTTGAATAAAAATAATGAAATATTTTAACTTGCACCTTTTGTTGCTTATATTTGATTTTAATTTCAATTGTGTAATATATAATCTTTACCGGAATCTGTGGCAAAAAACATCTGAAATGCTTTCTAAAATACAGTATATATAAACCAACATTCCATAAACACAATAGGTGTGTTGTGCCCGTTTCTGGGTGTGTGTTCATGGTATAAGTTTAGTATGAGCTATGGATAAGTATTGGTGATCACTACACATGTTTCTACGGATATTTGTGTGCGCTGTGAATCGAATCCAACACTAGTTAGCTGACAGGCGTGGTGTCCACTACGCCACGGATGTCGTCAAAACAGATAAATATATTTTTATCACAGATACTAACCACTTTGGCCTGATAATGCACGCTAGCGAACCTGAGCCACACCCGTTGCTGATTCTCCCAGGACTGCGGTGCGTAGAAGCGGCGGTCGTACCAGACTACGCCCGTGTGGTCTCGGAGGCTTTCGTCTGTCCCGACGTCATTGTATGACGACGGCACTGGCATTGGAATTACCGGCCCTGTCTGGAAGAAAGATGTTCTAAAATTGTCTGACAATAGTTCTAAAATTGTCTAACCTAAACTTAGGTGTTTTTTCCCTTTCCAGTTGACTGGATGAGATCCCTTCATATGATAAGTCCGTTGTTGCTTGTGCTATTCATCACACACACATTCACATTAAGTGTTAAAAACAATAGGCCGCATTTTAAATTTTACTAACATAGTTGTCTTAGTCTCTTATTAACATAATATAAACTTGTATATGTGCACAGTCTGAAATAAATAAATTCATTCATTCATTCATAAAAAAGTAAATTTCCCAGCCTTTAATTAGAAACCCGTCTTCAGTTGATTATTCTATATAAATCTAAATCGCATCTGTTATCAAAAGGTTCTACGAGAATTATTATTAAACCATAATATCAAGGAAACCAAAATATCGAATCATCACAAGAGCGTGGATAGATTAGGCAAGGCCTTATTCTCAGTTCAGTGAGTCACTACTCTCATAGGATGAGGTGTCATGTCGACTATGTTATCAATACATAGACAACTCTCGTTAAACTTAAATACTCATCTAATATGGAGAAAGAATAAGGTACCTACTAGATGTCCTTTTATACCTATTACTATTCCTCGTGGCTAAGATATGGATACTTACTCTCTCTAAATCCTGTAGATACCATCCATTCAAAAATCCATACAACGGATCACTTGGAGGTGATAACCTAAAATTCCAAATGCCATCCAGGCTTTTCAGTTCTCTCGTGAGGGACTCCCGAGGATACAAACCCCCTTCACAGCATATCGGAGATTTCTTTCCAAAAGTCTCGAATAAATTGTCATTGGATGACACTGGTACTATAGCACCGACGATTGATATAATTGCTGTTCCTAAAACTAGCAGCAACTTTGGATTGTCTGTGGCCATCATCTGTAACAATATTATTTTGAAGAGTTAACATGGTTGGGAAGTTTCCCTCAAAGATAAAGAGAAACAGGCTGTAGTTGAAGCGGCTTTTGACGCAAACTCATGTGAACTCCAGTGATCGTGTCATTAATGATGTATATAAAGTGTCAAATACATATTATTTCATCATAGAAGAATTTTAAATAAGAGGTTTTTTATATACACAATCCACATACACAAACGGGAGCTATATTAGCTCAAAAAAATTTTTTTTGAGCCTTAAATAGGTAGATAGCATATAACTAGCTTCAGTGACTTCAGCTAAAAACTTTGGCTATTCATCTACAAAATACCCTCTAATAGTTTCTGTTTGCACTAATTGAATAACTACCGTGTCCACAAATCGTTTTGAATTATGAATTTTAGATCATTTATAAGTACTCGATCATCGACTTGCGGAATCAATCTAGTCCCAAACTAATTGACTTTCTACATCACATTACCTCACACCTCACACCACATACACTAATATGCTTGCATCCATCACAAGACGCAGATGTCGGTAATTGCAAGTTAGTATCAAACACCTCTATAAATTCAACCACATCTATATTCGGCTACGTCCTTTATCTAATTGGCTTGGTTGTTTGGCATTATTCGTTGGGGTTTAAAACAGATCGACCAAATCAAATAACGAACGATACGCTTATAATGTCGTGATGGAATAGTAATTGCAACTGGTCATCGTGCTCAGCAGCACGCACCGCTGTCAGTGAAACCTGCTCAAGATGCAGTGTCGTATGCAATGCAAGCAACGCACCGTGTGATCCCCTATGTTACACAACATTACACTTTTTCTGCTCTATTGTTTTTCGCTGTTGTATAATCACTGTAGGAAGTGAATATGCGACTAGGATCGGGTTTAGAATTACCATAGGTTTCCTATTTTATACACTAAAGTTTTGAAGACCAATTAAGGATGTTCCGATTCCAAATTTTCTATTCCTTACCAATAATGCTGGACTAGCATTTCTTATTTAAGTAGTAAGAGTATCTTGTGAAAATCAATGTAAGCAAAGGAGATATTTATACAAATAGAACCGCGAAAGTGTTACACTACTTAGTTCACGAGTTTCAAATTTCTATAATTTCTCTGATTGCAAAGAGCCTAGTTACCTACTCATTGCATAGAATGAAAGTGTACGCCTCCTTCGATACCTCTCTCAACCAGCGTTCCATATCGAATTGATAGGCAATCATTTTCTTCTGCATTTATTTTCTTGTCAAGGTATTCCCTTCTCGTTATATCGGAATAAACGTCGTTTTATTATTGGCCGTGTATTGATTTAGGACAATGCCCGCTCTGTACTGTACCACTTATTTTATGTGTATAATATAGTAGTTGCACCTCGTAACGCTATGATTATTGTATGTTGCGACTATGTGTTGTTAAATAGCGGCTTTCTAGAGCACACGCCTATAAACAAAAGAGCCATGGCATCCCATAAACCATTACATAATGGTAATAAAATAACCAAATGTACGTAGTTAATCAGTATACGTAGTGAAAATTAAATTATTTTTTTAATTACAACATAATTGTTGTAATTAAAAAAATAATTTAAATTTATGGTTAATAACCATAGATATATGTAAGGTATAATATTGGTTTTGCACTATTCTCGACCCAAGTTTATCCTTTCTTTAGTCGAATCACTATCCAATTATTCTTCTAACATTTGCCACCATCAACTTTTGGTAACTATGATGCTACGATATTGTACCCAATTGTAGCGTACAACCAAAAAGCTAGGTAAACGTCATCGAAGTCTCTGTGATCACTTATTCATGATGGACAAATAAATAATGATATTTACGTGAAAGTGGAAGATAAACCACGAGGGTTATGCAAGGTTACGACTACTGATGGTTATGTCGACTGAACAAGTGGATCTCGTAAGTATTACAAACACATGTAACTAATTATTTGGATTCCTCAGCTTAAGTACACTTTTAATTACCTGAAGTGGCCTGTTGAACTGATTCTTGAATTTTTGTGTTCCGTTTGTATTGTAATATATTGTTCGAGCTATATTGCAAAATTTAATCGTAGGTAACAATCATATAACCATAGTTATAGGTAGTTACGAAGATTAGCCATGCTATGGAGATTAAAAAATACAATGTAAGACAAACTTTGTGTTTGTCAGTCACATTAGCAAAGAAGATAAATATAATGGTACTTACTTCTTATCATCTCATAACTAATGAGGGTTCCGATGGAAATGTGAAATATGAATGTTTTTTCTCGGGTCAATAAAGGTTAAATTTGTAAACTTAAGTTCAATAACATCGCCCCAAAATGGCCAACTTCGTAATTAGGTACACGAAAACTCAATTTATATTAGGAAAATAAACAAAAACTCCTCGACTCCCATCAAGAGGTCAGCGGCTTTGGCATGATGTAATCATATTTTAATCTTTTACGATATGGGATGTGATCTTTCAAGATCTATAGACATAAAAAACAGCAAGTTAAAACTTTCCTTAGTTACGTATATCAAATTGTAGGCATCATTTGTTTTAGTAGTTTGTTGAATGACAATAACAATGGCTAAACTAAGCCCGCGTGTTCCATTAGGAAGTAAATTTTTACCAATATGAAAAATACTTATTAAAATTATAACAAGTTCTAACTGTGCAATATGATAATGAACAATCCCTGCATCATCTATCAAGCTGTTGAATGAATGCATTGTGCCTCGAGGAATGTCTTATCATTGATCTTGCACGGGCCACTACAAGTTCCTCATAGCTTATGTAGTCAGCTTTGTAGCTAGTAGGTAGTTATGCTAAATTCTATGTCTGCATATGTATGTACCTCATATTCATACTTATAGGATTGCACATCTTATCGACCGTGTTATTTAGGTGTAACCTACGTAGCCACCGCCATCCAATGGTACTAGACATAGGTACTACAGACATAGTCAGCCAATGTTCAGGTTTCCTCACGTTATTTCTCCTGAAAATGGTGGTCCATAAAAACTATCTAGGTACCATATGCGAGTTAGATTTGTATAGATTTGTCATGTACTCAATGTCATGTGCATGGCACAATTTACTTAGTATTCGAATTACGATCGACTTTTCGATCACAGGCCGTCCCACCACATCTTTAACTTATGAACTTGGTTGCACTCTCGCCATCTAAAGACGCAATGCGATAACAAGTAGATATCCTTGGTTGGCGTTTGTTGGACTTGGCGGTGCGTTCACCTGAGAATCCTAAGATACGATGATTTATTGCCATGCAGTACCTTACAATCTCAGAAGTGATTTGTATTTAACATTAGCTAAAAAATTACTTTGATTTGTCGTTCAAATATTATTTTAACTACGCTTAGACAACCATGAATATATTTGTAAGATTCTTTACTTTACCTTTCTTTGTTGAATTTATAGCGTGTATTATGTCTCTAAAAATCCCGTTAAAAAGTAATATGTCTTCATATGCATTTACTACAGTGATTAGCCAATTAATCAAAAACTTTTGTACGAAGCGACGAGGAGTTGTTGACCGCAATGAATTGTCTCATTAGCCCATTACTGGAATGAGCTTAATTACTTTAGACTAATAGTTCCGCTTCTGGACCTACCTGCATACGAGTGCTCATGACTCGACACTTGTTTAATATATTTATCTATTAGCAATAATGGACAAAATGATGATAATAATGTGAAAAAGCATAAGCATTATACAATCTGCATAAGTATACAATAATATGCATAATTTATTAAGAAAGACAGAAATACTATAAAAATAAATGGGTAACCTTACAAATAAAATATCGCTTTATGATGCGGAAAAACCACGTAGGTACTTATCTAATGCGCATCTAGCCACCTAGCATGATATAATATTTTATTACTAACTCGCGACCCTTGGGATCATTTGTGTATGAATGTGCCTTTGGGACTAAATTATCTAATGAATGTGACTTCGAGAATAAGTTGTCTAAATAACAGAAAAACTGCATCAAAATCCGTTGCGTGATGCTTAGAAACATACAGACGCGGAGGGCGATTTTGTTTTATAATATGTAGAATAACAATCACGAGGAACTTGCTAGATGGTGCTTCGAAATGTGAGCATATTGTTAGCTAGCTAATTTATTGTCAACGAGTACGAGGACTTTTACTCAAAGAGGCTAAAGGTTAAGGGACGTAGGTAAGTACCTAGTTTCTTAAGCAACACAGTGCTGTAGGAAATATTCATTAACATTACATTGTTCTTGGTAAACTTTTTTTTTGTTTGGCACGGGTGGTACAGTGCTTTATGCTAGGTAGGTAGTACATTTATGTCTCGGAGCATTTAACTACTAACAAAAAATTACTTAGGTAATTAAGTTGAAATTGTCTAAAATGGTCTAATTAAGTTGGTGAATTTTTTATAGCTTTTTGCTCGTTATAAAGTATGTATGAAACAAAATGAAAGATTTGGTATCTCGTCATAAGAAATTTAATACTCAGGCAAAGATTGACGAAATATACTACTAAATAGCAATTGCTAGTATAAACGACAGATTCAACTCACAAAGATTGAGACAGATTCAAAAAGATTTTGCAAATTTACTGATATCATAGGTTATAATACTTTCAGCTCATATAGTATAGGTGTTTCGATTCTGTAAGAGACATCAAAAAACTCACGTCGGAATCCACGCGGATATGGCTAATTTTCATTCTGTAAAACTCACTCGAACACTAGCGCTACACTTGCGGGTGCGTCGACGAGTTGAACTAAACTCACTCCGGAATTTTGACAAATATGTATGGGATGACGTGCAAATTTGCATTCTGTAAGAAAAACGTCAAAAAACTCACTCAGTTTTTTCAGATCCACTAGCGCTAGCCAAGTGATTGCGGGGCGAGGTGGAACTCCGTTGACAATGTCGAAATTCCGCTGAGTGAGTTTTAAGACTAGAGTCTAGCGATCCCTTTTTACAAAATTAGTATATAGCACATGCACATGCATATCATAATAATGCACCCTGAATTTTTAGACAATATAAGACAATCATAGTCATTTATGTTAAAATGTTGTAATAGAAAAAAAAATATAATGGTTAACTCAAAGCTATTTTTTATATTATTTACTTTTATGAATATCAGCTAAATTGTTTTTAATTATATTCTAATAAAAAGATAAAGAACAAAAAATCAAGAAAATCAAGATCGCATAATATTTAGAGGTAGAAAGACGTTTGTTTGCCTATAGACATTCCTCTTAACTCGTTCACACGCGTTCGAGATAAACCATAAAGTAGTAGATAAACCATGAGGTACCGATTTTGCAACGGTTTCATGTAGCCGGTGTTTACCGATATTTCATCGGTAAAAATATTTTTAAATTATTTTATCTTATAACTGAGTTTACACTCAGTTATAAAATAAAATAATTTAAAAATATAACTTGATGCTAACTCAATCATCAGTTTATGACCTGTTTATAGGCTTTTTTATGATTTCAAATAATGGTCACCACATTTATCCATATGTGCCCCATCACCGATGCGAAAGAAAAACGCAAACTTCCCCTGTAACCTTTTTAATTTGGCATATCTAGAAAAAAGAAAAATAATCACTGTGCTTTGAATATTTCAGCTGACATTTTAATACAAAACATAGGTATATAAATTACCTCATTTATTGCTGCACCACCTCGCTTAGAGGGCGAAATAAGGTTATTGTAGCTCATGTATATGTATATACTGTTTGAGATCTTTCTTATATATTTTAGTGCCTTATATTTTTCCCTCATAATCTTTTATTTCTTCCCACATCCTTATATTCTATACTATTCTCAATTTTTTAAATTCATCTGCTCAACCAAGGCATTATGAATGTCAGAAATTCAAAGACCTTATGAAAAAAAATTGAGAATATTTTTATATACTACGATATAAATATAGTGGAAGAAATAAAAGATTGTGAGAAAATTTGGATGCATTTCAGAAGGTTGTGTAAAAATAAATAAAAATCAAAATCCCTTCTTAGTGCTCCCCTACACTGTCCTAGGAACACACCAAATTTCAAATTTCTACGCCCAGTAGTTTCGGCTGTGCGTTGTCTGTCAGTCAGTTATACAGTAATTCAAGAGTTTTATATAGGTATATAGATAGTATAGATAAACTGTTTAAGTGTTTCGAAAAAAACAAAAATACTATCTATGACACATGAAACCTTTTTTAATATTTTAGCATAGCAACTGTCATAATAAAACTGTCATATCAATAACACCAAATTTTACAATAAGTCTAATTTTATTTCTTGTATTATGTGTATTATGAACAAATGCACCAGTTATTTACCGCAAACATAGACCGGTAATATTCGGTTTCCATGCACCGTTACCCAACTTTAACTTAAAACGTCAAACAATGTATTCTGTTGTATTGATAATTATATTAACAACTCGATATTTTCATTATACATTATTTTAAAAATGCCGGAAGCAATGAATAATCAATTAAGGAGCATTGCCTTATATGGCAGATATATTCGTGAGTAAAAACGGCTGAAATATAGTGTGAAAAACCGTTAAATCTTGTAGCCGCGACTATCGAGTTGTTTTCGCGTTTATCATCAAATCTATAATAAAATATAGATTAGAAACGAAGAAACGAAAGAAGAAGAAACGCGAGTTGTCGTAAGACTAGCTTATCGCATCGCTTATAAGAAGAATCAAAAATATTCAAGTGCCAAGTTAATTAAAATGTTATATGTTATGAAGTAATAAAGGTTTTTAAAATAAGTCTATATTTTGTTTCAAATTTATTAAATGTGAAAAGGTGTAATTATTAACATTGTTCGATATCACAAGAAATACACTTGTTTTGTAGTTCATCTTCTGACGAGTCCTATATTCTAACTAGGTACCTAATACAATAAATTGATTTTCACCCATAGGTACGAGTATACGTAGAACATGGGGCTAGTGTAGCTAGTATGAGAATGATTCTCACGAAATGAGAATTATGGTTGTGTAATACACCAGACGCGACAATAGCGGCAAGGATCCAAACACAAAACTTCATCTTATCATAGTATGTTTCGAATGAATTTATCTTTGGTCGATTCTTTTCGATGAGTAATTGAAAGTCTTTCAATTACTCATGTAGGTCTTTCATCATTGGAAAGATAAATATTGAGGATAAATACATTACATTTACGACTGAATAGATAAAAATGAATATTCCATAATGGTTTGACGGGCGAGAACAATGAACTTCAAAATTAATCTCTATACTAGGTAGAATACTCATTTGGTTATCAAATGTATGGCCAAGAGTGTAAATATATCCCATAAGCTATTAATGTATAGACAAAACAAAAGTATTAGTGGTGTTGCACGATCAATTTACGTACGTAAATAATCACAAATAGTTGTTTATGCGGGTTAACTTTTTAATAAATAGTGCTTGAGAAATGAATCCTTGCCAAACCTCAGGTCGTAATCTAATGGCATCAAAATCGGTTTAGTCGTTTTTGAAATATTCACAATTTTGTAAAAAAATATTGTGTTCGCGGGGTCTAAGTTCGCGGCGAACAACTAAGTCTAAGTTTACATATGATATAGTAATGTAAACTTAGTCTATTATCAAGCTATTATTATATAGTATATTCTAGCTAAGATGCCTGGCAAAAAAGACACTAACAACTATCAAAATGTAAGTTTCACGGTTGTATATCAATACACGCCATCTAGTAGTAGTAGTGTTTCATAATCTAAGGGCAAAAAAGTAAGTTTGATGGTTCATATGACAACAAATAGTGAATTAAGTAAATAATAGTGTGTGAAAAATACACATTTCAAGACTAAACTTCAACGCTCGAGTACGGACTCGAGCACGGGCTCGAGCGTCGAAACGTTCGAAACAATTAATCATTTTCAAGGAAATCGTTTCGTTTTAAACAATTCGGCGCAAGCCCATCTACAAGTTGAGTTTGCGCATCTGTGCTCGTGGTCGGTTGATCACATAATCATTAATCTGATTAATTTTTGCTTATTAACCGAATACCTTATGTAAGTATATGATATGTGAATCGATCTATCCGATATAAGCGAAGAGAAATTAAATATTGCCATTACAAGCCAACTAGAAAATAAACTGACCTAGTTCAGTAAACTAAACATCCCCAAAATGTGTTGTTTCATGCACGCTCACCTTTATCGGAGGTAGGTGTGCTTCATTAAATGAAAAGTCGTTAACCCATATCAACTTACTCCAGTTTTATGGTAAACGAGCCGTAAATATAAAATTATTATTTGTGTGGAAAATACATGGACTAAATTATCTTGTTTATAGCGTAGGTGCCGATGCGATGGATATGGATTTACGAATAAGGTACCTACCTAGGTACGAATATCAAACAAATAAAATAAGCACGATACACACAGAAAATATCGAAAGCAGAAAGATAAATAAGATTCATATTAGTTTCATTTAATATACAACTTATTTTTTTCAATATTTATAAACTAACGTATGTAAATTTAAGTTATACGATTAAAATGATATTTTTTTTTACATTTTGTACATAGGTAATACCGAAGTCTGAATAAATAAAGAATAATCATATTAAGCAGGTAGAATAGAACTTTTCTTCACCGAACACGCGTGTTGTTTGAATATTAACTTGTCTAATTTGTAAAAGTGATGAATCATACGTTTTCTCTTACAAACGTGTCAGTTTAATAGTAAGTAGGTACTAGTTTAAAAAAATTATATTAAATTAAAACATTACCACAGTACAGTACTGCTAACAGCTCACTGCGCACACAGTTGTTTGCAAATAACTTTTTACTTCAAGTTTCGAAGTATTATATACCTAGTTACAGATAAGATATTGATTTATTTGAAGTGAAATATGCAGTTGGTGTTTGTACAAGTATGCCAGGATTTTGGAGCACAAAATATTTCTGCTGTAAGTGTTACAACATCTAATAAATAACCATTCGTTTAACAGCTTTAAAAAACGATTTAGTTGATCTTGAAAACTATATGTCAAATACTTAAGTACTTATACGAGGTAAGGTAATTTTGAGAATAATAATGAGATGCAAAAATTCTGGAATCGATCGTGAATTGAACTTAATATATATCCAACCAAGACCTTGCTGTTTTATTTGCTCTTCTCATTATTATTTTCAAAATTAGTTTAAAACAGCATGTGTGACATTTAAACAATACCATACGAGGTAAGGTAAATTTGCATGCACATAAAATATTTATACATGTATAACTACGACATGACCATCGTCAAGTAGTACTAGAGCTATCGCTCTTAGATTTATATTGCGACGGTTAAATCTATTTGTGTAATTAGCATATTAATTTTATCAAAATTTAGCATATTAATTTTATCAAAATTTTAGCTCTCGAGGCCCATGCACATTGAATCCATATGTAGCACAGCAGGTACGTAGCACAATTGAATGGAATTTTATCGCACGTGTGCGCGCGTGTACGCACGCATTCGATTAAGGCGAGTGCACACAAAACAATAAATCCATAAAAAAATAGCGTACCTAGGTGTGCACCGACCTTTACCGTTTTAAAAATACTATAAATCTTGCTGCATGTCGGTAGGTATACGTGTGTGTATGGCGTGCGCGGGCCTTCGAAGATGAAATGAATACTTACCAATACCTATAAGAGGACATACCTACTGTAGGATGGCACATACCAAGTTCCAGCGTACTTTATATCTCATCGAAAGATTTTCATTTTCACTTCAAATACCTTCATTTTCGGACACCAACGGTATTTTTACGCAGATGAGATCAAAAAGGACGATAAAAGATAAGCTGACAATAAAACAATGGCACCCGTGGGCCATACATCCTGTGGGATTGAAAATAAGTAGGCAGGTTGGAAACCGGACATAGCCAAGGCTGTTTTACTACGCTTTTACTATTTTCACATGGGCACCACATTTGTTTTATTCGGTAAAACAAACGTTGTTCTAAGGAGGTGAAGTGTTACGGTAATTTAAACAATTTTGGTAAAGGATACAAATTACAGTGTATACAGTGTATACTACGTAAGTATCAACTATCAGCAAAATATGTATTGCTATTTTACAACCACATAAAGAGGGATTAGAATATTTAAATAAGTTTAAAGTTGTCGCAAGATGACATGATTTTGATTTAGTTTTATTTAGTTTGGATGGTGCTTTCTTAGAATGCTCGAATTCTTATATATTACATGATCATTATTATTTGTAGTTAAGGTACCTAATACGTACCGTGGACAATATCGTATACCAAACATACTTAAATGCACGACAAGAATATTATGCCGATTGATATGCTAGCAGTGATGTATATTGTACTTATCTGATTTTTGCAATTATATTATGTACTGGTAGGTTATGAGTATATTATGACTAAGTATTTAAGTTTATTAAAATTAAGTGCTATAGGTAATTTTATCGTTAAATAACGATCCTTGTGATCATAAAATATTTTAGTATGTTTTACTACGAAAATTTTTCATTAGGTACCTAATTAATATTTTTTTCAATTGGTGCTTATGTGATAGTTGCTGTTATTTCATATGGGTTATTACCTTTATTGCTGAAATAACTAGCTACTTAACTTGTTTAGTATAATAATAATAAAACAAAACAAAACAACTTCGTACTTAGCTCATACTGTAAAAAAATATTTAAAAAACGTATAAATTAGTTATGTACTTACATTTATTTCATTTATTATATATGTATACCTCGATTAATAAATAAAATACTTCAGAACTCCTGAAAACTACTACGTATTTTCACTGAAAATTAACCAATCATGAACAATTACTGGTCTAGGTATACGTTTTTTTCTTCTTAATTTAGTTTTTTATCAACTTTTTACATACTAGCGCGAAAATTTGAATCGCGAACGCGCTCTCCGCCAGACGCGAGTTGGCGGACTGGCCGAATGTAAAATGTAAATATCCCACTCATGACACAGAAGGAACGCACCGGCATAATCCAACTAAATTAGAATAAACAACAATTTACACATAAAATGAGTTAATGAAGCAACTTAAGTTGGCCGCGTGTAAATTGTTATAATGTTATGTGATTAATAAATTACATAATAGCCACTTAAAGTGATAACGAAAATATTCACCGATGAGCGATGACGTCTTATATTAATAACAAATTCCTACCTAAGCTCATCAGGTTCTGCATTAGGCATTTTTTTCAACTGTTCGATTTTCAGTTGGATAGAGAGAAACGGGGAATCCCTTTGCTTAGCAGTGAGACAAAACAGTGGATATGTAAATAAAATAACCGGAACAAGTACACCCGCGAAGAGGAAAATAATCTTGTCAAATAAGTATAAATAGGTAGGTATAGTATAGTTAGGTATGCTATGCTATTTCTTTGTAAATATTCTTTCAGATATGACAAAACCCAACCAAATTTTCGCAACAGGTTTGTATCTTTGGATAATTAATATGCAGCAGTCACTAAGTATTAAAAAAATTGCAACAGACCAGCCGATTTGTAACTTTAGACTAAAAAAAACTGAAATTTAAAAACCATTAACTATTAATTATTTTAAACTGAAAGTAGAACACCATTTTGTAGAACAATAATTCGAAGGAATGTCAAAAAATTGTGTTCTAATTTTAGTTTGAATCCTACGTATATTGTGAATTATTTATATTATGAAAATTTTGCTTGGCCGATGTTGATAGTAAATTCAAGTGACAAATATAAAGCTACGTTGAAATAAGTAGGTTGTATAAGCCTTGGTCTTCCTAACCAAAACTGTGCTTGCAACAAGTGGCATGAGCAGTCAAAAATCTAATATAGGTACTAAAATTAAGAGCTTAATTCGAAAACCAAATAAACCAATTCTGTATCGAACATCTTTTTAAAACGATAACTCTGTAAAATGGAGTATAAAAAAAAATATTGTTGCGTAGGAAGAGCAATGTCAGGCCAGGTCATAATCGAGATTTGGACTGAGTACGACCTCGCCGTGCAATCCCTGATACACGGGAACACTGGATGTGCTGTGCTGTTCTTAGAGTAGCTTAACTTAGATGTACAGGTACTTGAATCTCCTGTGTCGTGAAAAATTAGTTACGATACGATTACCTACACGTATGTCAAGTCAGTTACGATACGACACGAACCTAAACTAACTGATAATATAATTTATTCTTTGAATAGTCTTATATAAGTTTCACCCCCATTTTAGTTTTTAAACCCCGTCGACAGAAGGAAGGAGAGTTGTAAGTTTAACGTGTCTATTTTGTATCTGTATGTACACCAGCCAGTGGCATCGTGGCAGCCAAACAGCTGAATCGATCTTGATCTTTTTTTTATTAGAAAGAAAATTTAATCGAAACTTTTCTCAGCTATATTTGGAAAAATGTGCGTACAGCCGTTTGAAAAGCGTCAGCTCTTTTCTAGCTGATGAGAGGATGCCATAGATTACATTTTTAATTTAGTTTTTATTGAGCTATACAATCTTCTATCAATCAAGTTTCTTCATACATCCAGTGACTTTACATCAACGTCGGTGTCCTTGCCCTCGATCTGCCGATATCATGACAATGAACGGTAATATCCAGACTCGAATTCTTGCTCGGAAATGAAGATGTTATTACTCGTTTCACATCTTCCACACCGTTGTGTAAGTACATATGTATAAAATTAGTCAAGTACTTCGTTTCAAGAATGCCATAATCTTTATTGCCAAATTAAATTAAATTAAATTGTTTTTTTTTTAAATCGAATGTTAACAAGTTTGAAAATCAATATACATACATACTTCAGAGACTAGAACTACAAAATATGGATTCCTATTAAAAATAAATATTAAATAATTTTAAAATAAGTAGATATATAGGTATCTACGTAAGTAATTGCATCTGGCTAATGAATATGTCTACATCTGCATTCCTAGTAATGTAATTTTATTCCCAGTGTCAAGTTCTCCGGGAGCGTAACGTGCATGCAACACACCAGTGAAGACGAACGAGCAAATCAAATTTCCTAGAACAATGAAATAAAACGTAACGGGTGATCTCATAAAGCGAGTATTGACGTTTTCGTGAGGCTACATAAAATTTTACGAGTTCTATCAAATTCATAGAAGATACGAACGATCAATATAAATGTATCAAATTCAAAATTTCTATTGGTTCGTATTTATTTCCCCACTAATATATATATACCTATTTCATAAATTAATTTCAGAAGCGGCAACTGCTACGCAATATCGGCAAACTCGGACGAATGTGCACGCGATTCTGTGTAAGTGTGGTACCTATATGCAGTTAGGTAATATTAGCAACGTCACATCTACCTATAGTAGGTAGATGTACGTCGAATTTGCGTCGATTCCACGAATTCTTCTCCGAGATTGTAGGTAGGTACGAGATTGTATATTTCGCATAAAACTTTAATTATGAATGAAATGACAAAGAGGGAAGAAGTCGTTCTTTTCATTAAAGACGAGGTGATAAAGTGATAAGTATACATATTTCATTTTTTAAATAGTACATAGCTCTGCAAGAACGAGAGTAATAAATAATAACATAAATATCCATTACTATGTTTTTTATACATCATTACAATATTAATAAGGTTTTCGTTATTAAATAAGTACTATAATTTCAGCAATAATAGTATGGCATCGGTGGTTCAGTGGTAGAATGCTCGCCTGCCACGCGGGCGGCCCGGGTTCGATTCCCGGCCGATGCAAGTTTATTTTTTTTTTTTTATTTATTTACATAATAGATTTTATCTATTGTCACAGACATGTTGGCAACTTTTTTTTGGGATTACTACTGCTATTATTTCTTATTAGTCAAACAAAGTAAAACATTTTTTACATTATACAAAGTAGAAACAAAACAAAAGAAATTAAAAGGAATAAAAACAAATTATTTAAAAAAAGAAAAAGAAAGGATAAGATCGGCAATTAAAATCATCACACGTTACAAGTTACCTATCAAAGAATTAGAAAGCATGTTTTCTTAATATAAATTTGACCTTTCTTCAATTTTATTATATGTATTTTTTTTTATCGGCAATTTAATTTAAAATCGAGTAGTGAGCTAGGAATACTTTTTAATTTTTTTGATAAAATAACTTATTTTCAAAAAAAAATACGAAAAGATTTGGCATTCCTTGAAACCATGCACATTTTCGGTAAAAAAATGTGTTCACTTGTTAGTGCTGAACCTGAAAATTTAATCATTTACATCGAAAGCTATATATAGAGTACATACATAATATACCATAGATGTACTCAAAACTGTGACTCAAAATAAAAATAAATATCTGCCGAAACCCGGGATTGAACCGGGGACCTTTAGATCTTCAGTCTAACGCTCTCCCAACTGAGCTATTTCGGCGATACAGAATAAGATAAAATTATATATCAAACTACATACATAATCTATTTTTAAATATTTTTGTAAAAATTATAATTATAAGGGAATAAAATAAACACAAAATCACTGAGTATGGAAAAAATATTAACCCGTGCATTAAAATACTCGAATTTATAGACATCTGCTGCTAAAACGCCGTGAGACTGCCATCTACCGGACTATACAAAAAAGAAACACAATTATAATAGATTCGCTACCAGACACTAGATGGCAATCATCTTTATATTTTTAATTTATTTTATTTATAGTAGATGTCGCTTTATACTATAATTTTTTTTTATGCCAGCTCCACACTGTCGCCGAACTTATGCATGCTGATGTGAACGCGTGATCATTGCGGAGAACCTAGTCAGTATTAGTGCTCTTATTTACCGCAATGAAAAATAAGCATAGTTTACCAAATCCGCCAAAGTTTGGCGTTATTATTTATTGAAATTAAAATTAAATTAGTTATGATATGATTCTAGATCTGATTCAGAACTTTGTTCTGTTGTAGGGCTATATAACATTAACTAATATCTATACTTGAATTATGTGTATTTGTTCAAAAGAGTAATTATACTTTAGAAAATAAATGGATCTCAGCGATAACCGAAGAAATTTATATAAAGATGATTTGTATCTTCCCATTGTAAATAACACAGACCATTTGGAAACTATTGTATTCTATGTGCCATCTATACCTTGTACTACACAGTTAATGCAATAAAGATATTTGAGTTTGAGATCTCTTTTCTTGCGCAAACATACCAGATGCACTGCAAGAGCCAAAACAAGACCGAATAGGTATTATTATACTGATATCAGCATTTGAGGTTTTATAAATAAGGTAACTGACCATAAGCAGCCATACATTTCACTACATCCTACATTATCAATACATTTCACAGAAGTTATCGAAATAATAATGAAGTTCAACAATTTCAATTTCAGATAGTGCCCCGACAATGTTGACGGTGAGTCACTGATGACAAAGGTTAGCAATAATTCATTTTATTGTCTATCTTGAAAAAAATATGACTATATGCATAAACATATAATTTATTATCATTTCCGCCGAGATTTTTTTATTGATTGTAATGACATAGAAAGTCGCTCATTCCCCGAGGCACAGTGAAGTGCACTCTGTGGGTAGGTACGACCTGTAGGGCTCGTATGGTGCCACTATACTTCTGAACATTATTACATTTGATTGATACGTCATATTATAACTTTATTACGATTACGATTCACTCTTATCTATCACCTCAGATTATCATATTCAAATTCAAATTCAAATAATTTATTCAGAAATTAGACCTTCACAGGCACTTTTTCTCGTCAATTTTTATATTTATAGTTATTTCTCACAAGCTACAAACTACTGGCATTTCGGAACGACCACTGCTGAGAAGAAATGCCGAAAGAAACTCATTTGAACAGTGTTGGTCCCTATCATGCCAGATCGGCTTACCATTATTGTTTCTTACAATGTTTTTTTTTCTAATAATATATAAAAGTACATAATGTACATAGTCAAAAGGTATATCAAAACAGGTTATGATTGTGATATATATATATATATATATATATATATCGATGTGAAACACAATTAACTTACATGAAAATATATGAGAAACGAGATGATCAGTTCCCTCTGGCAGCACCCGTTCACGAGTTGACGCATGAGACAGCAATCGCGTAGCTCAACCATAATAGAGGGAACCTCACGACCCGGCCCACGAATATGAATATAGTATAAAGTTATATCAGTTTTGGGTGATGATGATAAAACAGGGTTGGATCCAATGAAATATATGTCAAAAAATGACCATTTTATTCTACCATATTACAAATAGCAATTGGCTGTTTGGACAATGGAGGTAATACTATATATATATATATTTTCTATTTAACTGTTCCTTTACGAAGTTGTTGTGTAGTAGTAGAAGTGTAATGTATTACTGTTAAGAATAATTATTAAAAAAAATTGCGTAGTGTTTAAAACAATTGCACAATATATAAGTAGTTATGATAATTATTTTATTGATAATTTAATTTAATTCGTTATCGTTTCATTAAGGATATAATTTGACACTCAAGATACATACTCATACTACTACAAGATTCAAGTGCAACATCCAAAATGCGGGTGAGTCATCACATGGCCTCATTTTTGCAAGTCGGCAAAAAGACAGGCGTGTCCGTGGCAATGTTGGCGCCGCAGTTCTTTGGGGTACAGTCGACAGCATATCAAAAGTTACCCTGCAAGGACCTCTATGCAGTGGTCGTAGCGGCGAATTTGAAATTAATTTGTGTAGGCCTATGTGTTGACGGTACATCAGTATGCCACTAGTGATCGTCAGCGGAAGTCTCGCCTTTGGACAGTTACACCGTTCTTCGACGGCTGTCGACCTAGCTCTCGGATCTCACGTTGTCTGTAACATCCAATCAGTTATACCCAAAGTAGGTATTAACTTCATAGTCTAGATGTTTGCCAGATAATATGTTTCTGACTGGTAAATAGAGTTGATTTTTCGTAGGATATTTTGAAAGGTAATTTCTGCAAAGAAATGGTAAATAATGTCCGTAATAATTATTTAACGACCTTTGACTTCTAGGCAGGGCATTTATATATGTATAAACCTTCGGGAATAAATTGTCTAAATACCACTGAAAACTGCATCAAAATGCGTCAGCTTACAAACAGACAGAATCAGAGAGCGACATTGTTTTATACTATGTGATGATGTAAACAGATCATATATTTCAATTTGAAAATCTTCCGGTTCTGTAATTTTGTCTATGGGTTTTCATTAAACACCGTTAACTTTTGATCCATGCACAAACCCGATCAGTCATGAAGTTAATTGGATCTGCTTCCAAGTTCCACCTCAGGTTTCTATTTATTTACGTTTTTGCGGTGGCGGCGCGTATAGTAAGCGTTTTTCCCCATGACTCATTATTTATTCACACGTCAATAAAAAAAACATTAGTTACCAATTTTATTGGTAACTAATGTTTTTTTAATCATTTACTTACTTATACAGCTTCATTAGCCATAAGTACACTACAGTTACATGAAGAGTTAAGCAAAACCAGCTACACTATAACGGCTAAAGTTGTTGAGTGTATTAAGTAATTTTACCTATTTCATAGTTTAGGATTATGATTTATAACATAAGCTGAAAAATCAGATCATCTTTGAGAAAATCCAACCAGCTGATTCGGCATAACTAAGTAACAGAAATCCCTTTCGTATTTATAATTCACATAGAGTCCACGCGAACGAAGCTGCGGTCATCAGCTAGTAGCTATAATAAATTAACTACTGACTGTTTAAAGTGATGATTGAAATGCTAAAATAATTAATTAAGGATTTTTGATGTCATGATGTCCACATTATTATCGTCAGTCGAACTCGTACTCAATTTACGTGTTCAATACAGATGGTTCATAATAAAGGTTAATTTGCTTCTTATTACGTTCGTTTCTCAGTACTGTACTTGGAAAATAATGTTGTTATAGAAACGCCACCTTATAAAAGACAAAACTACCTACACTACGCATTCATGGAATTTTGAAAAGATTTATTTTTTGTAGGTATAGATTTCTGAATGTTTTATGTATTTCGAACCTCCTTGGTCTTCAGTCTAGTAGCTTTTGGCACCATCTTTCACTACTTCCATCATCTTGTCGTCCATTTCCTATCATGTACGCTGCCATTGTGATCTCTCCTCTTCATCTCTACAGTAAAGGATCTCAAAAACATGTGATATTATTTTTTATCATAGAGACTCTCGGATATCACAACTTTGAGTTACATCTCTCTCTCACCTGAGTGTATTCCAGGTTTCTTCCACGTTAAGTGACGGAGCCCAGGGTCGGCTGCGTTGACAAGACCGCGTGACCGCCTTTAAGTTACATCTGTTCTGTTGTTATTTGAAACGCAGGACAATATGGGCACATATCGAATCGTTCACCCCATTTTACGACCGCGCCCGACGGCTTTACGGCCGAGTAACGAGGAAGATATTGTATATTGTAATTAATTTAGGAGGCATCATGATAGAGGTCCCAGCCCACGGATGTATTTAACGTGTAACACGGACTATGAATCATGCTTCTTGTTTATTAAGCATCAGCAGACTAGGCTTTCTCTGTCATCTGAGCGTTCTTCGGTTTCTTTTATCCATTGAGCGTTGAAGCCCGGGGACCATTTTCATAACTTGTCTCCTTTTTTAGCACGGTATATTTCCATCACGGTATCTGTCTTTAGTTGTCGATTGTCAAGCCAGCACTTCTTAGATTTACTTTTACTGACATGACCGGGTGGAAGTAGCACAGCAGACGTTTATCCCCCACGTGATTTGCACATGTTTGCGTATAATAGTTTATCTACTGATGCTCCTATGCGTATAATAGCTTTGTCTAATTTCTTCAGGATGACTAGTAACTTCTAACGGAGTTAGAAATTTGACCAGCGATTAATGAATATTGTAATAAAAAATGTTCTGATATAGACACGCCGAAACAAACCACATTGTAGACTGCCAAGAATGAAAGAAAAAAATTGTTTCATGCATTAGGAAAGAAAGAAATATATATCAAGTCCTTAATTTTCCGCAAAATCTTGTGTATAAGGGTCTTTACCATTTGCCGCGATTCAACGTAGCTACTACTTTTTTCTTGATCCTGTAATTGTCATTTTTATTAGATGTACATTACATTGGCTACATTATCGCGCCTGCCACCAGCTGCAAAGTAGGCGTTTTATTGTCAACCTTCGCAATTGCGTGATATGGGCTTACGACATTTAGAAAGGAAAGTGGTCGAACTAACCTATCTGTGGTTAATATTTATTCCATTAGCATACTTCCAGGTTGCTGTGAAAACAAGGAGAAACATATATAGTCAGATGCTTCTTTCCCCGTGCAATCTGTTAAAGTCAATCAAGGGAAAGAGTTTTGTTTGGGAATTCTTTCCATAGGCGACGTGTTAGGAAACCTGTTAGACAGGTTATAATATAATAATACTTCCAGTACCTGTTACTTATATCACTACCACAGAATTTATAATATTTACTACATCCAGATAGTGGTTTTCAAGTTCCGCGATTTATTTGTATAATGTGTAATAATTATAATAAATTAATTAATAAGTATTATTTACATATATCGATAGCTTTCAATATTATTTTGGTATCCTGAGCTATTTTAGAGTTCACCGTCAGGGTCAGGTTGCAAGCATTAAATTTTGACATAGGTAGTTCAAGAATAGCTAGGAATATAACAAAAATATACAAACCACCACTGACTCACTCGCATATTCCTAGAGTAGTTTCAGCAGTAGGGCAGCGGAGCAGTTAATGCAGTTTGAATTACACAAAAAATTCATACCATCCGATTCAAGCTGGAATAATAATGATCAATAATGACGTCAATTAATGATCTTCGCATGGGTTAGTGAATAATATTGCATATTTTTCAAAAGAACACGACTTTAATATAAAAAGTCAAGATTTCAACAAAGCGGTAATAGATGTATCAAATAATGATTGTATCATCTTTTGATATGTGATATTGAAGAAGTGATATGTGATCGCTTCACCCAAACTCGTGTTTAAAATTGTTTCAGTTTCGTTATTAGTACATTAGTACAGAATATCTTATTGGAAATATGTCGATTACTTTTATAATTTGACAAGATTTATTTGAATAATTACTGTTTTTTCCTGATTCCGAGTTTTCGTAGAAACTACTATCTAAAATCATATTAACACATTGTAATTTCCTTTACTATGTATCAAAAGGTGAGTCTATGTGAAATGACGTAAACTGACCACACGTATACTTTGTTGTATTAGACCACAGATGTTTGCTTACTTACGTTTTCACGCTGAGGCTACTCAAGCATATATTTGATGTCTGGCGTGCAGAAAAATACCTTTATTTATCACAACATATTTCACATCCTCCGCTCTTTTATTTTGCAACAATCTTAGAGTATTTTTCTACTAAAAATGCTAAGTAGAAAAAGCTCTTGTCGTGGATTGGTAAACTCACGTTTGCTGGTAAAAAGCTTCAGACCATTGACCTGAGATTATTCCGTAGGGCCCGTTTGATGGCCTACAAAAGTCTAGACGAAAAGTGCATGTCGTCAATGTATAAATAAACTGCGTCGGTCGTATTTTGATTTAGTGGGTCTTTTCATCGGTAGATTTAAATTGCGGGATGCTCGAATGGTTTAAGAGACCTAATTGGATAAAACCCAGGTTGTGGAAACCTTGGTTCTGCCTATTTATCTCTAGGTACACTAGTTTCTGGTACTAATAACTTTTTATTATAGTGTTTCTAGCGAAGGAAAATATTGCAATTTACCAAAAGTTGCAATATTTGACGACTATTTTCAACTACCACGTTAAAGTTTGACGATTATCTGGATGGTTCTTATCATGTTGATCATGATATAACAATTCCATTTTCTAGATGATTTCAGAAATTTTAAGAATTTTCATTTCTTTATGTGTATCATTTAAAGTGAAGCTATCTGAAACATTTACGTGTACCATTGTCGCCGAAAGATGATTAATTCCAGCGAATAGTGTAAACAAACGTACACTGCACGTACGGCGCAGTTGCTGGAGTGCACAACATAAGCATGACTCATGTCCAGTGCACAGCTTTGTTGATATTACCACTTTATTAGCTGGTACTGATACATTAACATCATTCAATAATAAGCTACTGAATGATGATGCATGTATATCAATACCACCTATGCTTTGGGTCTTTGCGTCGGTGGGACTTATAGTACAAAAACGTTCAATATATTTTTGTTTTGTCTAAAATCCAAACCCGTCCAATATTTCCTGAAACAAACATAATTCTTTGAGTTTATAATATTTTAGATAAATGATATGATACCGACAAGGATACGTGCGCGATGAATGAATTTTAAGCATGATAGATGATTGATATTTTTCAAGAAGTTGGTAAGTAAACAAAATATATGTAAGTAAACAAAAAAAATAGTATTGGTTTTAAGTATTGGTATTAATACATTTCTTTAAAGAAATATATTTACGAACGTTGACACAATACACCAACATAGTGCCTAACATTAGTGCTCTAGTTATGTCTGGGTGCGCTATCGCAGGATGCCGGGTCGACGGTCCGACAGATCAAAATTAATTGTTACAAATTGTGCATCATTCACCCGCTATACGTATCATCCAATTGATAATTAATTTAAATTGGCATATTCATCTAACTTCCGGTGCTTCCGGTGATACTGTCTTTCATCAAGAAAAAGGTTTTTTCTGAAGAATCTTTTAATCCTACATCAAAAGAGTATTTTCGTCACATTTTATTTTAACGGTGTTAACATTTATTACTAGTGTGCTTTTGAAATTGACTGTAAAAACCCAAACTCAAATTAGTAATACTAAAAAAAACTATAAAATTCTTCCGGGTGTGCATGAGTAGTTTCCGAGAATACTTACCAATACTTCGTAGCATTTATGTACATACCAGAAAAAATAATGACAAGTCTTACCAAATTGTTCTATACAAAATCATTGCCATGCGTTCGTCATGTATTACGTATAGTCCTAGCAAAAGTAAAAGGTGCTAACATCTCATTACTCATAACGGTTACCCTCAAAACAAATGCAAATTATTAACTTATCCTAAATAGAGATCTGCGAGTCATCCGCATGTGCGCTGCGGTTTGTAGCAAAAAACGTGGCCATATGTCCGAGAGGAGAGTACTTGACACATTCATTTGTTTAACTTGTAGTTAGCAAAATGGGTCGCGGTTTAGGAGGTCGTTATATTTGCAAGTGCAGGTTAGATTTTCAAATAGGTATTGTTAGTGATAACTTATCTTACTACTTACACTTGTTCATAAAATTGCATATATTTTTATCGCAATTGAACCGCTGTAAACGTTCGGTATGAACCTTCCTGTGTCAATACGAAAATAAAGTCGATTTAGAATAATTGGCAAGCCGAAAACACATCTAGAAACAATTGATACTAACAACAGGAACCTCTACGCTAATGTTTTAGGAAAGTAAGAAATTAGAGTCTCGTTAATTGATACAGTGAAAATTAACTAAACTCTCTCTCATCCTTATGTGTTCCCAGTTTCATTGAGGGCCAAAAGGCTCAAATCACGGGGTCAGCTTAAAAACTGAATCTGAAGATTCGGCTGTAATTTTATAAAGGACCACCTACTTGATGTCAACTCTGTTTGGGGTTGCTATTGTTGCCTATTGAAGTCAAGAAGGCCTGGCCTTACAGTACTGGAAGCAGTACTGTAAGTATTGTATAATCTGTGCCAAAAACACACGCCACATGAAAAATTACTCAACGATATCAACTGTTGGAAAGATATGCATCACTTATATACGTAGAATTAAAAAAAAACTTTTACTTTGAAGATTGATTTGTAAACGTTTTCCTCTTTTCTTGGATACGGTAAAAATTGTTTACGTAAATACGTGAAATTCCGAACCCACGCCCTTGAGTAAGTACATCCACCTCATCCTAATGATTCACAGGCATTCCCGGTTTACGTCTATGTGACCCACAACACTCACTAAGTACTAATATGAACCATTGAAGATTGTATTATTTATATAACTTTCAAAACTAAAGTTTAAGTTGCATTAGTCACGTTGGAAAAAAATATAATTCATAGGTGCTCGAATCATGTGGGTCAAACCGACTACCAGGAAATATATTGAACACGCAACGCCTCGGTAGTGTCAGTAGGTTTGGTTTACTCATCCTATGGGAGGTTCGAAGGTGAATGCCGAAATGTAATTAGGGCAGGTCAGGCGTCACTGTTAAGGAAATTGTTTACAGAATTATTATGAACTTGATTTATATTGTTTCTAAGTATGTATTTGTTGGAATTTCCAGGTAGGTGCAAAGTGCAGTGTAATAATGCATTTAAATAGAATACGTGACGACATAGCTGATATAAATTTTAAGTGACGGGTATGTTCAATATATAAAAGCAAGCGAAGCACCGAGAAATTTCAATGAATTAACCAATAGAATGTTCAGGTCGATTATTTTTTTTTAGTAGTTTTTGAGTAGGTAAAAGCATATTCTTTGTTTTGTGGGGACTTTCCGAAGCAAAGTTCCTTCACAGTAATTTTTGTGATAATGTGTTTGCAAACGCATAGAAACACGAATCGAAGGGCCGTGGGTCAAAGTCACGTTCTCGGCGCCTCGGCAGACTACAAAACAAACACGTACGTGCCCTTATTAATAGTTGTCCCCATGGCCAAGATGGGCAAAAATATATTTACTTTCGCCCGCGAGATCTTGTAGGTTCCATGTGGAGTCGAGTGCGGAAGATAAAGTGACTTCTGAAGCACTTACTTTGTGTTGATATATAACGTTTTTCGTCTTGAAGGAAGGAATCTTGCTTTCTTTAAAGCGAACATATTGCGAACAAATTTGATTTTAAGAGTTTTTCTACATTCAATTAGCTGAATCGACAACCTGTATTCTATTCATCAACAAAAACTACACGTCTCATGACATCAGGCTTTTTGTACTTTATAGCAAATTGTCTGGGTTTATGGATCTTTATGATTTCATGAAGTGTAAATCCTTATTGTGTTATATGAGATCAAACAGGCTAACATGGGATAGATTATATTTAAATTTATTATATTTAAATGACTAAAGTCGCATTCTTTATTCGGATTAACTTGTCATTAGTGGTACGTAATTTAACCTTTTTTCCTTCCATCTTTGTAGTATGTGTAACAAAACACAAAACCGGTTTTATGAATGAGTTCAGTCATACGAAGAGTACCGACGTACTCATACTCATACCAAAATTACCAAAGCTATCAAAGTTTACGACGAGCTTTGTTGGTGGAATTTTATTTCTGTTTCGGCGTTTCCTGATTTTGTACGGTTTTACAGCCTCCGTGAACTTTGGCGTGGTTTCAGGTTACCACACTCGGACTTCCAAGTTCATTGGACGTTCTTTACAATTAGAAATCACCAATTTTATTATAATAGATATTTCCAAAATATGTATAGGCCAGACTTGGATTTGAATTTGAACTTTCTTGTGTCATGAACTTTTTATTGTTTTGAGATTGCAATGCTTATAACAACGCAGGATGTTCGTTAGACCTGTGATGGAGGCTAATTATTACGTGATGCAGATGACGTGAATATCGAAATTAAGTAAATCCCATGTATATGTCACAGAAAAAAATTACCTCCATTACAAGTACTGTAAAGTTGTGTGCTCGAAAGTTAAAATTTATTTTTGAATGTGTCGATTATGTACTTAGGCATTAGATAACTGTGATATTATACTAAAAAATATCATTACACAGGAAACCTGACTAATATATGATGTAGTGCTAAAATATTTTACACGCATTACAAGTAAACAGTTAAGCGTATTTTATTATGAATAAATTGCCCCGTTCCTGTTTCCTTAATAACTATTTGTATTGTATTATGTTTTCGTTGCATAATTGATCTTAACACACAGGAAAGTCAAAATGATTTTGTCAGGCGTGGAAGTAGAGTTTAGTTATAAGCAAAATTAATTTGTTGTAAAGAAGTGTTATATCTACGTATACCTTGCTTGAAATGAATCAACTACAAAGAATAAAAGTAATAAAATAGTCTCACTTTCCATGCGTCTCTAAATTAGAGCATAGACCAGAAGAAATAAAAAACAGTTATCTTTGCCGTATAAAATATTTTGAGATCTTCCTTATTTCAGATCCTACTGAAACTATAATTAAAATATACAATGAAAAGTTTGAAGCTCTTATCGATGATTAGTTATATACGAACACAATCGTTTCACATTCAAGCACCTTTGTTTATTTACAACACCGTTAATTGTTCCGACGTGAGTGTGGAATTAACCACGTTCCCCTAATTCGTCTCACAAAGACTATGCAGAGCTTCAGATACAAAAGAAATTTTAATCAAACGAAGTCTTGTACGCACTTATTGTGCGTCGACAATTATAACTAACAAAGCTTGCACACAGATAAGTGTTTTGGTGTAATAAACGAACACACACCCAGGCCCAGGCCCTCTCGGAGGCAAGGAGCGCATGCACTCCGAACCAAGTTTTAGTTTGGAGTCGCGCGTGTCGGCGGCGAACGTGCGCCGGGCGGTGCGTCCATGGACTTTTGTTTATTTTCATTTACGAAACAGACTTTAATGAACTTACGATTAAGTGCTTTGATTACAGCAACAACCACAACTTCCTTATCAAGTGTGCCTGTGTCTCGTATATTATCGATCTTTTCGTAGTCTACTACACAATTAGCATTATCATTTCCCTGTAAGTTAGTGTGAATTATGAAAAGTTTTAGTGCTTTCAGTGTCAGCTGTGCTAAGCTCTTGTTTGTTGTCTCTCTCTAATCGTGTCGGAAGGAGAGGATTGTCCGTGTCGGAAGATTTGTTTTCCATCGTTCTGTCATTTTCTTTGCCATAATGTGTGAAAAATAGAGCGAATTGGAATAATGTAAGTGTTGTTAATTTGATTTCAATGTTGTTTACAGGTTATGTTTATCTGTTATTTTACTTGACATGAAACTGATGTAAAGATCCCGGTGGATTTGTGCGTGTGTTATGATTTATTTGTAGATCAGAGGCGGGCATGTAGACGACTCCAATTAAAGCTTGGTTCGGTTATAAATAGTTCCACTTAGCTTCTACTTGTGGCTAAATTTCTAGTGTAATAAGCACATGTATTAATATTTTATACACGTGTAAGCCGCATGCATTTTCCATCAAGTGTGGTATAAAATATTTGCGGCCATCTACCTAGTTCAAAATGCCAGCTGTAACAATAAGTAAACATAAACAAAACACTTTTGCCAGCATGTTTGCTACGTGTTGCCCAGGATAATTTAGTTTGAAATTTATGTATAGGGAATGCCTACTTAGGTGTCAAATTAATATTTTGATTGTATTTTTCCAAATATTGTTCCGTTCAGCCATGTTTCCGAAAAATAAAATGTTTTACATATGTATGATACATGAAATTATACTTATAATATTGTGGATTCTTTATTGACAACATGCCGAAGTCCTAGAGGTGCACGGCGCGCCCTGACTTTGCAGGGTCTGCACTTATGTTATATTAACTTAAGATACATTTTATTATTTGTAAATGTTTGACCTTACTATGTTGCAAGCTCTCTTCTATTGTATATGTTAGTAAAACTTCGCTAAGTATCGGGAAAAACTGAACTCTCATTGGTGATATGTATAAGTTAGTAGCTGTTTGGGAACGCTAAATCGCAAAACCATGCCATTATCATTTACATTGTGGAAAACTGCGAAATGTCTTCGCATGCAGACAAGATGATTTAGTGCGAGAGTGAGACTAAATCATAAATAAATAATTTGTAAAGTAAATTAGTACCTACTGGTATCTGATTGACATTATCTTAGATTAAAAAAAACACACAAAATTAATCAATGAATATTCCAGTTCGTGGGGGAACAAGTCCTGGATCTAGGTTTGTTATTCCTTCTCGAAAATAAGTTTTACGCAGTGACGATAAGGTTTAATAAAATTTCTATATCATACTTAGGTGTACTCGTAACTAAATTCTAGTATGAAATTAAATTGTCTTATTTTCATAATAATTTTCACGAGTTCTTAGCAAGAAACTTAGTTATACACATTTAAATACATTGCCCATAAAAATAAGAATTCCATTTTTTTCCTTATTATGATAAAGAAACTACTGATTTAATACTACTTACAAAATCAGTAACTAAAACATCTGTCAATTACATAATACAGCAATAAACATATTTATTATCACAAAATTAGATAAAACCAGATTTATCGTTAGTTTTATTTATTTTTACTATTTATACTTAACGGAAGTAAATAAAGTGAAGCTATTGAACTGAGATTGATGGTAAAGGTTTCAGTTATCATTAACTCATTATTCATTGCTATCAGTCAAGTACATGTCACGCAATATTGTGTGATATTATCGACTTTGAAGAGCTTTCTTATCACGGATTTCCTGTTAAATGTAAATTACATTTTACTTATTATGTATGTGAGCAACATCTTTTTTTACGATTAAATTACGAGAGTAGAATCTAATAAACCAGCTATGCCTACGACATGAAAATTATGGGATTCAGAACAGCGTACATATTTCAAAATACCTCCTATATTTAGAGAGAATTATAAACATGACATTTTAACTCGTCCTCGATTGATATTATTGGACCAACTGATTTTTATTACAAAAATATACTACTTATAATGTCCCAAAATATTATTGATTTATCTATAGCTTTTGAGTTTTTCTAGACAATTTCACAACTTATATAAGTTAATATACAGTTACATAAAAGATTTAGGAAGTTCCGCAAAGTGTGCAAAAAATCTACATTCAATTAATAGCTTAATCATCAAACGGCTTTTCATTGTTGCAGAAATCGCTTGGATATCTTGTGCATACAAGAATATTGTAAGTTCAGAACAAACAGGCCCGCCGCCCACGAAGGGAGATAACGCAGCATCCCGTCCACACAGACTTAATCTGGCACACGGCAACAGGAAACATGACGATAGTGTTGCGCGCTGGAACGTAGCATATAAGAAAACTTCTTCTAAACTTTCCAATTAATATGCTTAGCTGACAACGCGCACAGACTCCAAAACACAAAGCTACAATAATGCCCGGAGCACCCGCTGCCATGTCAATAAACAGGCGCACAACATATAGTATCTTTACAAAGGATAATACTGCTATAAGGAAAGATATGGAAACTATTATCGAGGAACATATAATAACTTATACGACAGATACAGAAATGGAGATAGTATACCAAGTAGACATAGACAAAAGAAGAGGTAACCATTCCACTAAGAAATTAGACGAAATTAATAAAACGACTGATTTAGATAGGTGTAGAATACTCCATAAGGACAAATATGACTATGAAAATAAAAATGAAAGGCGAAACTCTCATTATAATAGAGAAATCGAACGACTGGATTTATCGAAGAACGAAAATGTATACGGAAAACAATCGACCAATAAAAAGAGGGTTGAAGTTGACGGATATGATGGTTCAAGGCGAGCCGTTAATTTGAAATTTAAATTCGTCCGGGATATGCGGGAGTGGGTAGAAGCTTTAGGGAGGACAATGTGTGTGAGTGTGAGGGTGCTCACCTTATTGGGACTACTGTTGGCTATTCTGGCGACTAGCGAAGCGGCGCCGACGAGGTCGCGACCTGCCAGGAGCACACATCACGAAATAAATGTGGTAAGTCTTATTTTCTTTTTCATTTGAGAAACCGTATGAAGTTTCTCTGGACGTAAAATTACCACTAGGAACTACTACTATTTCTCCACTAGGAACACTTTTCGGAAGCAAATGTACGATCGGGCACTATATTTACATGTAGCTAGTAGCATGTTGCCGCCTCGTCTCATGCATACTAAATAGTCTTAGATATCCTGACGACTTGTAAGCTTTCGTCTCGTCTGAACTTCGCCGGAAACAGACTGCTTATTATACTGGCATTGTCTGCGTTATCTGAATCCCTGTCTGATTTACCAGACAATGTCTTTCTACATCCACTTTTTAGCCCTCTTACAATTTTGTGTGGAACCTTTTCATCGAAAACAAAAGCGTGTTGGTAGGCTGTATGTACACAGACGTCCTTTTGAATCGCAATCTACAGGGTTGTATTGTTTCCATACAACAATATTTGGATGGGATTCCAAAATATTTTTAATCACTCACGATGTACGATAACAAAATTAATGTTAATAATTCTTTGTAAGTATCCAGCAAAGACATACACCTATTCCATAGGTCCTTCTTCGTTTCACACACAGCTAAAAGGTGCTATCTCGTGACAGATTAAAGGCCATTTAAAGGCGTATTTCCTCCAAGTACACGTAAAATGGGGACAAAAAGCTGGCGTGTCTTATTAGATTACTGGCAGTGACAGACGGACGGACAGTTTCGGAGGATTAATGGGCTGAGTGAAGAGATGCGAGTCCGCGGGAAGACCGCGCTCATTTATTTTGTGGACCGTTACAAATTGTGAAAAATCAGACTGCGTTTCAGTGAGTTGAGTGCTTGATGATAGGGTCACCTCGCGGGTGTGACAAGTGTTCATCCATACTTTCATGATTACACACTCCCAATCCATTCATATCCAATTTGTATTATAAATGAGATTTTGATTTTGATGAATTTGGGAATAGATATAGTTAACAAACATAAGGTTGTTATGTAAACAAGAAATTTTTTGTCTAATTTGAAAATGTTTTCTTGTAAAATGAGAATACCTGATTTTCATTGGTTTGAAATTATACTTTTTGAATAATTCGAACTAAATTAATTTCTAGCTGATTCTGCTCATCAACTAACTGGTTTGTGGTGTTCTGCTTAGTTCAAAATTTTGCAATCAACTTTTATCATTGCGAATTAAATGACTTTATTACGTGCATATTACAATTAGTACTTATGGATCTACGCACGCACGTCTAGGCTCTGTTTAGAATTAGATGTGCAGTCAAGAGAGGTTTGTAAAAATTTTTAATTATTAAAACTAGGATAGTACTTATAATTTAATTATTATTACGTAGGAAGGTATTATTCCAATTTATACAACATTTTTCATCTTTACATCATCTTCCTTACAATTTTCCATCATTTAAGGTCGGCGCTGTATATTTCTCTCTCTACTAACTTCTTCATATCCTCCCTCACACAGTCCATTTTTGCTTCGTATCCGTCTTCTTTTGTAACCATTCTGTAGTACCCGTACATAAAAAAACAATGCTCATTAGGACACGAAACCAGGAGCTAGCTTAATATAATGAATTGTATGACAATGAAGAGCTTCTAACATGTCGAAAATATCCAAATAAAACAAAGAATAAATTATGTAACCATAGCATTCCGCATTAACTTCATAACAACTGATTAAATATAAAGGATAGGTACTTGTAAAATAATGCAAATTAATATATTTATTTGCAAGATATGTTTATTAATAAAAGTGCAGCAGAGTCTTAACAATGTTTCTGTAAAAAACATAAATTGGTAACTGCACACTAGGGAAAAACATAATAAATAGGATTTACATCTAAAAGCCCGCCGAGATAGTTTGAATTCTTGGGAAAAGTGAAAATATATCGTCTCGCTTTTAGCAGATTGCTTCTTGCAATCTTGCTTCTACCTCGGACCGCTGGAACTTTAAAACTAATTACTCTCTTGTTTTTGCATTATATTTAATGGTATTATTGCACCCTATAGAACTTTTAGTTAGAAAAAGTAATATGTTAGTTCTTATACCAATTCAATATCCAGAAGAGATTTTAGGTTAAATATATTGATCAACATGTTTTTTTTAACAAAAACAACATTTTTTTAAGAAAAAAAATATTATCTAATTTATTATACTATATACGTATGATGTATGGCATAATAACATGTGTTAATAAAAAGTTAAATCAGGCACCAAATCAGATTGCAAATAATTTATCTATTCTGATATCATTGAGGCAAAGATATTTCAAATGTTTAGACAGTACTCGATAATTATATTACTTAGTGTATGTAAATAGCAAAAATGAGACAATTATAATCAGAATTCAAACCCTGTACTCCTGTATGTCACATAGTTGCAGCATAGCTAATAGTAGTACTCGCTATACATAAAATACGGAACCCTAAAATCAATAACGTAAACACGCTGACATTCTACTACATGCATTGTTTCGCCGCATGCATGAATTGAGTCGCTGGTCCCTATTTGCACTAGAATGAAAATTACATATCATAGCAAAAAATAAAAAATAAAAAAAAAAACTAAAAATATACCGCCCAACGTGGGGCTCGAACCCACGACCCTGAGATTAAGAGTCTCATGCTCTACCGACTGAGCTAGCCGGGCTATATGAAGACAGTCCGAATTCTAATTTGTATTCTACAGGTAGCCACGTAATTTTAGAAGTATTTTTAATTAGTGATAGTTTTTTAAAATTAGTATTTAGGTATTTATTTTTAGACAAATTTCAATTTCAATTCTCATATATTTTGCTTTAGTACTATAGGTAATAATTTAGATAGATAATGCCCTATTCATCATGAGCAATGTGTACATCCTTCGTTGGAGGTCATGTTGACCTATTTTACATTACGACGATTACGATTCGACTATCAATTTTCATTATATATGCTTATGTTAGCCGAATTAGTGTGTTATCATTATCACAACGAATTTAGACTTTATGACTCTCGTAATAGTGTAAGTGTAAGGCATGGGTTAATTAACGCTAACATGAAAGTACAATGCTACGTTTCATGGTGCTACTGGCACTTGCGCCATACGCATATACTTTTTTTATTTAGTTGCATTGGTCATTGGCATCGTATGGACCGATCTATATTTTGAGATAGGTTCTCATGCAATCAAGTCGACTTCATCAGTTTTCTCCAATGTTTTATGAAAGAAGAAAATATACTGTCAAAAGTTTGAGCGAACGCATATCGATCTAATGAACTTTTTCGTTTGTAAAAAAACAACGAATTGAATTTCGATGGTGAGAAACAAGCCACTGGTCTTCTCGGTCTCGATGCCCTCATATAATATTTTTCTATTTACCTATCTATACAATCATAAAGAGATAAGCATTTGTGAGTTTGTACGTTTGAAGATGGTAATCTCCGACACTACCGAACCGATTTAAAAATTCTTTCACCATTAGAAAGGTATATTATCCAAAATTTATTTTATCTCAGAATTCCCACGGGAGCGAAGCCCTGGGCAACATCTAGTTTAGATTAAATTTATAATCTATTAAAATGTAGTTAAAATGTAACAGCAGTCATCAATACGCCAAACTCCGGGTCAGTAATCCCTTTTCTTCACTTATCACTTATTACTACACTAAACCATGCCTTTAGCATAGTATGCTTAGAGCTATGAATGGGTTATTCAGCAATGTCTATAGATCTAATTATTTATTAAATAATAAAATCTCTTGTTCATTATTATTGTTAAGTACAACAAAATTATCTTTTAATCTTTTAACGCATATACCTACAATGAATATAAAGTTCACTGACACATGTATGGTCTGCTGCAAAATTCCAGACATACTTTTCAACCTAGGAATAAAGTTCAAACTGGACTGGACCTTTGCAGCACTTGTCCTATAGGTAATATAGGTAGGGCATAGACAATATTAGATATTATACTATAGATCCATTATTATTATCAATATGAAAAGCAAACGCCTTATTTTTTCGTAGATGATCGTTAACTATGGAATTAGAAATTTGCATTTGGGAATTAGCCGACGAACGGCTGGCCGACTCTAATTATCACCTGGGCTTCATCAAAAGTGATTAAACTCGATCCTGATTAAATTCACGCTTTTGGGAACCATCCCATTTGCATGCTAATGCTTAATTTATTATTACGAACTAGGAATTACGACAATACATTTCGTTAGTCTCCTGTTTTGTATTATCGATAAATTTAAATCATAACTTCATCGTTATTTTCGACGTTCGACGACCTCAGTGGCGCAGTGGTAAAGTTCTTGCCTCTGAACCGAGAGGTCCCGGGTTCGATCCCCGGTCGGGTCATGATGGAAAATGATCTTTTTTTGATTGGCCCGGGTCTTCGATGTTTTTCTATATATGTATTTGTTATAAAATATAGTATCGTTGAGTTAGTATCACATAACACAAGTCTCGAACTTACTTTGAGGCTAGCTCAATCTGTGTGATTTGTCCTAATATATTTATTTATTTATCGTTATCATATTGAAATCGATAAATTCGCTTGTATTTTAACGTTTCTTTTTATTTTAAATGCAATGATTCAGTTCTGACTGCCTCGCTTGTGTCGTCTTGTTGTATATATAGTTTCAAAATTAAATTATCTTTGTTATTCTTCAAAGTAAAATAACATTTGTAACGGTGGTAATGATGCACAAATTTTGCGAAAAATAATTGACTCTCCAAGATTGAGCTTGGAATAGCAGCCAAGCCGATTATTATAGATGATTTTAAGAAACTTAATAACTGAGTTTCTTTTTAACAAAGCTTTGTCTAGTATATAAAAAGAAACTACGGCACAATTCCATCTTTTATTACCAAAAGAGAACTGAAAAAGTTCACTGGAAACTCAAACAAAAGTTTACTTCAATGTAACTTTGTTGCTTTTAAAATATTTATCAAGATCGAACACCTCTGGTACTCAAAAATTTTATATCCCAATTTTGAAGCATGTGCTTGCCAAAAACATGTGTAATTCTAACCTAAATTCAGAGGAGGAAGTCCATCTTGATTCCGGCAAATTTTTATTTAAGATTTCAGCCAATACGCTGCAACTGGCCAGCCTTCAACGCATGAGGCCGGAAATTGCATCTCCCAGATAAATATAGATACAGACAGAGACAGACGTACATACGAAAAGGGCAACGGAAAAGGACGAATATAATTTCATCGTTTGACTGTGAATCGCGTACTATTTACACTAGAATTAATGATAATTGTGCATTAGATACAGCGTAGTTATCACTTTCAGAGGAAATTAAATCTAGTGCAATGTCCCAAATTTTGCAACAATTTCAAACTATTTTTGTATGTAGTAGTAATGGCGTAAATGAAAAATCCGAAATTAACTGTTTAATGGCCTTCTGTAAGCAATTTAAATATATACACTGCAACAGCATTTGCAACTAAATTATGTAAACGAAAACCCTTATACAATAAAGACAAAAGCTTCTATCACTGCTATTATTCACAAAAATATGTAATTTTCATCCAAATTGAACGCTCAATTTGAAGAAACACTGCAAGCGATATAATCTCCATGTAATCTTAATGACATCTCAAATCAAAGTACAATATAATATCTGTTACAAATACAATACAACAACATTAGTATTCATTACGTGCATTCTAGTGTCCCAGGTGAGGTCCGGCCAATATTCGGCACTCTGTTCCGGTGACTCACTCATCCGTCCACAATTTGCCACGCTTTAATCAACCTTATTATCATGATTTTAAGCGTAGTTTTTTTCAGACTGAAGTACTATTCAATCCGGTGGCTATTGTTATTCTAAATACGTGGTTAGCGTATTTTTAGATAGTTCTTTTTGTCTTGTCTGACGTAGGATGAATCGTTGACCTATATCTGCGAATTAACAGTTCTGACTATAAAATCTGTCGGTGTGGTCGTAACATTGATCTAATAAAGAATTTTATTGATACTTTGTATTATTGGTATCTAAGCATGTCGTTTGAAGCGAACAGTTATGAAAACAATGGAATAGACAGTTAGGTAGTTAGATGATTCATTGACAATAACTTTCATGATACAATTAAATTTTATTGATATACAGAGAATATAGAAGGCTTACAAACTGTTTAAATCATGATAAAATGTCTTACTGAAATTACAGACTTATGTTATTAAATATATATTTTCGGTTTTATTACCTCAATCACATTGCACATCGATTATTTAGTTACATTCTGTTTCATCAATATGTATATAGTTTATGGAGCAATTTGTAATATTTATTACTTTATTAATTTGTCATAATTATTTATGGGTAAAAATTTAACACTGGTTGCGATGCAGATCCAGTTTAAATACAAATGGATATTTATGTTTCCAACGTTTGTCAGGTTTCACTGTTTCTCACAGTACAGCTCCGGCCAAAGACATTGCTTGCTGAAAAATATCAAATTGAAACCTTATACTTTTTGTAACAAAGAACATTTTCTTTTAACAATATATTACTCCGGTTGTAGCAAGCATGCATCCTTAAAAGTGCAAACAGCATTCTCGTTAACCTTTTTTATATGGTCAAGGATCAAGTTTACTTCTGGATCTAAGAGGCGTTACTGATAATGAGATGAATATATCTCTTTATGCTGTCATTACTTTGTCATCTGTACCGGAATTACGAAACAGGCCACGCTTGTACGCTAAGAAAGGAATAACTAGTCATTACATACAAAATACACGATCACACTACCAATTAATTCTCGTTAAAGACATATTGAAATGCCTATGTTTTATTAGTGTCATTCTAAATGTTGAAGGAATATATAACTAAGTTAACTACTAAGCTTTTCAGCTTAGTAATTTTACGATTATAACGATAGATGTAGATTTATTCCGCTTACTCATATTTAAGTAAACACATCTAAAGGCTTTGCATAGGCCAGTTTTACAATTGTAAAAAAAATATATTTTGTCTGTTGTTACCATGTGATATAACAAAAAGCTATTTAGAAGTTGTTCCGTATCAAAGGTTACAAAAGACTGTGCAATAAACAATGAAAATTTAGATCTCATGCATGGAATTAGTAGGTACTCCGTACAAAGTACTTACTAATTCCATGGTCTCATGTAAGTGATTACATTGATCGATGAAGACAATTCATCATATTTTACCATATTGAGAAGATATAAACCACAATCTTCAATGAAACCGCTATTTCTAGGCGCGAGGCACGCGACCTGCCTCACAACTTCATGCAAACGAGTCTTTTGCATAATTTATTAAATAGGTGTGTGAACTGACCGTGTAATTCGACATTAAATTGTTAAAAGCATTTAAGTGTAAATGGCACGCTTTGCACCTCCATAATTTGCACTGACTTTTGAATAAATCTCTTTTTAATTTAATTACTAGCATTGGGATGGCATTTTCATTTTTATCCACGACCTGAAAATCATATCGAAATTATAAAGACTGTTTCTCAATGTTGAGCAAGGTTGAGCTTCCATACTGTTTTGTGAACAGACATAGGTTAACAGTCCATAAATAAACATGTAATGCAACTCAATAATGCAGTTGGAACACAAATATTAATGCAGGCAGACAGCTAAGGCGAAGGCGTTGCAAGCAAAGCGGCGCGCGCGCACCATTCTAACTTTAGCTAGAGGGGTGCGAGGGAGGGACGAAGTCCGAAGCTACTTGCTCACACTGAACTATAAATAGGGGCTACTTTCACTGGAGGGCGTGACCTGCCCATCAGCTGATGCTGCGAATGAGAGCGGTGATCGGAGATTAGCAATAAACAACATGTCTGATAAAATTGCCACTTACTGAGTGCACTGATCCGAGTGAGCTGTTGGCGAAATATCAGACACTGATTGATCACGAATATTTGGGAAATACTTAACCTATAAAGCTGGAATTTGGCAGGTATATAGTTTATGGTAGACGTAAACATTATTGGCGGAAACTTATAGAAGTAATAAAGATAAAACCACAAATTTTATTTTAGTAACATAAACTTTCAACGCAAAAATATCTTTGAAGTATTTTATTTCTGCTCATTGCATTAGAAATAAATGTCATTGTAATGATCTCTTTTCCTGTATTAGTTTCATAAATGACCAATTTGGTTAAATATGGTAATTTTATGGAGGATGCAGCAGATGTCGTTCCGAAATACCAGTAGTTTGTAGCTTATGAGAAATAACTTTAAATATAAAAATTAACGAAGGTCTAATTTCTGAATAAATGATTTGAATTTGAATTTGCAGCAATTAATATATGGCAATTAGGTATTTAAAAACGTCAATATGAAGGAGGTGTCAATAAGAAAGCCATGACATAACACGGCTTCAACAGCCAACTAAATATTTTTTCACTAATCTAAGGTAACATCTAACATATAAATTTTTGCCGTTTTTTAACTTATAAAAAGCAGGGCCGTCCTAAAATCTTAACATTTTACGGCAGCAGTTTATACATCATATCAGAGTATTAGTAAAGGTCGAGGCCGCCCCTGTTCTTATAAAGCAGGGGAGGCAGGGGTTGTAAAAAGTACTAGAGACACCCCACGGCGCGGCAATATATCAAGATATCGGATACCTCGTGCCTATTCGATAAGTTACGTTCGCTTTCTTTTATTATTATTGTATCGAGTTACTGCTAAGTATATATACAATCTGTGGTCCAGTACTGTCCATCACACTTCATACCAATGCCTTTGCACTCAATGTTTGAATATCTTGTGAAACTCCTTTGTGAATGGTTCAATAAAGAGTCTATTTATATATCTAGCTATCTATGTATGCTGTACAGCATTGGTTTTATTAGACGGAACCTTTATTTTTTACAATTCACTTAACTTTTAACTAAATTAGCATGATTAGCATTGTTAGCAATTAGATTTTTATTATACTCGCATATACATCGTCTGTGATTGTTATGAAAGCAATAAAAGAAACTGGTATTGTATATAAGCAGCATAGTTTAAGTATTTTTATAACAGTTTAGTTTAAGTATTTTTATTTTATTTTATCAATTTACCATAAACAGTTATGGTTAGTAAAAATAATATGACCAAAGTTTACGGTCATGTAATGATGAATGAAAAAGGTGTCAAGAATGGCTGTGTTCCTACGTTATTATTAACAGACACTATAAATTCAAAGGGTCTGACTTTACAGATAGAAAGAGTCTTGCTCAGTCGTACACTTGATCAAATGAATTTAACATGAGACTATAGAAACAAAATCTATTTCGTTGTAAAAAAATCTTGCGCAGAAAAAAATCTTTTAAAAGCACTATTTACGTTTAGTATTACTTTTTCGTGTTTCTGTACCTCTGTACTTCGTTTAGAGCGAAATTGCTTGCATGCATAGGGTACAAAATTGATGAACGGAACTGAATTATGGAGATTACAGATATGGTTTATGGGACAAGTAATTTTATCCAGAAGCGACAATATTCAATTTAAATGCATGGAATTTGGAAAGTATCTCTAAGATGAACATTTTTTGGGCTTTAGCAGTTGTTTGTGTTTTGACTTGTGACTAATAAAATGAAATAAAAATATCTATTTATGTTGGTAATATTAAATGGCAGGAGTTAAAATAAACAAACTTCTTTCTTGAGAAACAAAAATAGAATAAAGTTACTTTAACAAAAATTCTTACAACAATTACAGTGGCATCAAAATCCATACTAGGAGTACCACGATCCCACTAGAAAAAAGAAAAAGTTCCAGAAGAAAAAGAGTAATAGGTATATAGATTAACCTCAGTTTATAGATTTAGGAACTTTAATTCTATGATAATATAACTTTCAAATGGTATTTTAAAGTGGAATTTAAGATCTCCGCCACAAATCACAGGGCACACTTGTGTGTGATAACTATTTATGCCCTCATTTATTTGTATGCGGTGGTGCGTTGGTATATGAAATGGAGGGCACCACACAATACGCCATGGCGGGAAGCGCAATCGATTGCTGGGGTCAACGACACGGGAACTGACCTTTGAACCACTCAGCTGATCGTTCTTATTGTTCAATTATTGTAAAGTGCGTGCGAAATACTTGAATGGCATATCAATAAAACTAGTTGTTACATTTTCTTCTGTCAAACATCATCTTATGTAAAACATCTTGATCAGTTAAGCTGTAAAAGTGGCTAAAAACTGATATTACAACATTACACAGTGTTCTTATATCTGTGATCAGAAAGCATTTCAAAAGTTAGTTTTTCGTTTGTTGCCAAATAGCAGGTTTAATAACAAAAAAATACTTCCGTTCCTTATAATAAATGTGAAAGTAAGTTTGTTTGTTTGTCCTAAATTATAAAACTACATCTTGCTTTTTGTGATATTTGTAGGTAAGATTAACGAACATTTCAAGTAAGTATAGTTTAAGTAGTAAAATCTGAAATTCCGTTTAGTTGTCTAATATATTTTGCCGAGGAGTGTACGTTGTTGGAAGCTGGAGGTAGTAATGTAGCTACTCAGACGAAGGGAGGAGAAACAAAATGAAGTGCATTGGCTGCTATCCAATGGAGCGTGAAATAAGCTATTAGGTAGAGTTTTATTGTGATCTTGTAGTCTGCTGTGACTGGAGGTCTGTGCATCTAAAAACAAAAGGCTTTTGAATCTTGGCTGATATTTCACGTGTTGACGTAAATGCGTGGAAAAGTAGACAGTGAAGAGGCATATTTTCTAAAGGAATCGAAAATGTGTCATTTGTTTACATTTGTGGTGTTGTGGGAATTTTCTGAAATTTCAGTACAAGTAAATGTTTTGTCACTTTGTCACACTCACGTAGGAAACTTATTTTTTAACAAAAAAGAAACTCCTAGTCTATATTTAGGTAACTAATTAACATATTTTTTTAGAAGTTTTAACTATTAAGAACTTTTCCCCACTTCCTTTTTTTACCTCAGAATTTATGATATTAATTCCATTCCATGTGCAAATTGCAATAACGGTACATACTCGTATGAATACGATGACGGATGCAGATAAAAGAAATGAAATCGACTGATCATATGATTCATTTATTGATTGCTGTTATAAATGTTGTAACGTATTGCAGTACAATATAAAAAGTTGTGGTACGGTGATTCATCTCGGAACTTGTGCAAAAAATCTGGGGCGGAGAAACTGGCATTTTGTTGTGATAATTTTCTTCCATGTCAGACTTTATTATGCATAGATTTCTATTTTTTTGCTTGCTCTGAAGGGTTCTATTGATAATATGTGAAATCGCGGAATCTTGTTATAATTTCTAACCACATAACTTCCTTTTACCGTGGCACGAGTTGACACATAGATCAGCCATCGCAATACTCGTATTGTGATGGCAATACCCTTATTAGAAGGAAGCTCGGAATAATTAACATTAAAACGAATATAGCAGTTATTACATTACGACTTACGACCCCCATTATATCCCAGCTTCCTAACCATTTGATACTTTACGGCTTCATTAGAATCATTGGAAGACATCGCGAATAATTAAATTAAGCCAGATGAGCTGTGATGGGCTGCTGCAACATTTATTGCGGTTTGCCAGCAGATGTTGTGATTTAGACCAGAGATCTAGGTTACTTATTATTTTACATGCGATATGAATAAATACCATCACATTTTTACGGATTAAAATAACATAACATTTATTAAGACGAAACAAAATACCAACAAAATCACCCACATAAATTAGGTTTCGATTGAAAAGTGTGTTCAATACTATTTAACACAAAATTTACTACGGCTCACGTCATGATGTGAATATTATTATGTTACAATGGTTGTGCAAATATGTACAGTCAACTCGAACAAAGGCAGACATTGTTAATTCGGCGCTCTTAGCGCCATATTTAAACCGCCCATGCAAAGTAACTTTACATTGAGATGACTGTACTTACCTACACAATAGTTAATTTCAATTACAATGACAAATATTATCAGACAGTATGACTGTTATATTGATAACCATTTTAGTACGTGTCTGTCACAATCGATTATCGTATTGTATGCTTATTTATAATTTGATATCCACATTTAGTTGCAGGTAAATTGATAATATAAATCACTACATAGCATAAAATAGTCGCTTCCCGCTGTCTGTCTGTGTGACCTACGCAACGGATTTTGATGCGGGTTTAATAAATAGTGTGATTCCTGAGGAAGGTATAGGTGTATAATTTGTTATGGTTTTATCAGAGCGAAGCTGGGACGGATCGCTAGTATAAAAAAGTAAATGAAATTAGTTGAAATTTTATTTGTCTACAATTCTTTATATTATATTATACAAGTTTTTATTTTTACATAGTTTCACCTGTCCCGTCATCGGTCTGTAATCAAAACTTACAAGTTCTATTTCACTTACTTGCGCATGTCCTATACCTAGAGTTTCTATTAAAATCCATATTATACTATGTCTAAGTATGACAACCAAACGGAGCATCAAAGCATTTATCAAAAAATATTTACTAACTACGTTTAATATAACAAAATCTTATTAACTGTATTTTATTTCACTATACTTATATTTAGAAATAGCCAAGCTTTTCTCGTTATAAAATTATCCTCCAAACCGGCTAGGACTACTTAATGCTTCTTTATTAAATGCACATGTGTGGTCATTTCGATGGTGGTCGATCGGAACTGAATAGGTATAAACATCGACGACTTCCACATAAATCACATCTCAATCTTTGCTTATTCTTTTAATTACTCGACATTGAAATCGATACATTTATCGGTCGTGTGCACACGGCCGTTGTTTTCCACGCAGTCATCAATCACATCGACTGACGTTGTATGAGCGGTCGACAAATCAGTGGCGTTTGGCCGCTTTTATTACAGTAGGTGAACGACTCGTTTATTGACATGACATTAGTTTATTTAATCAATCTACATGGATTGATTGACATTTTGGTGAGCAAATTGTCTAGGCGTTCGAAGCGCTTTAACGACGGAATTCTGTCATTTCATAAATGTTGCCAACATTGAAACAGTCGAGAGAATCGAAAACATTTGAGTGAAATAAAAAATAATCTATAATCAAATCTATGTGTATCAGTTACAGATATAACTTATCTACACCTGTATTAGTAACTTAGTTCAGGGACAGTGTCAGGTAATTTAGTTAGTTAGTTTAACTTTCCGCAACGAACTAGTGCGAGAATGTTCAGTTTTATTTGCCATCGCATTTGAAAATCAATCTATTCATCTTACTGTAAAATACACGTTCCCAACAAAGAAAACAGGTTAGGGACACCGCACACTAACTGATTTTGCTTTGTTTTTGATAGTAATAAGAATTTTGTATGTTGTACTTTAAAATCGAGAAGAAAGATGTACGAATTAACTTATAGTCAAATTTACGTTAAGAACACAACTCCTGAGTAATGCTGTATTAATACCGTTGATCCGCAATATCCTCCGTCGATTTCTATTTCTGGTCTTCCGATTGCCCTGATGTTTGCGTGGTTGTCTTTATTTTCGAATGTCAAATATATTGAAATATTTTCAGAGTATATTTATGTGTTAGCTGTTGCATGGAGCCGCGGATCTGAGCCAGTACATAAATAAAAAAGTAGTCTGTGACACTCTCCAGCTCTCCAAATATCTCTACACCAAAAATCACCTCAATACGATGCTCTGTTTTGACGTGAAAGACGGACAATAAAAATAAAAAATTCACATTTACAGAATTAGTATAGATTACTAAAATATTTATAGTTTCGCAGCAAACCTTCATACGATTATCAGTGTCATAATTTACGGTTGTAAAGTAATTTAATTTTGTATTTAAACAAAGAAAAGTCTTCACAGGAAAACGCATTCAAAATTGATTACTACCAAAAACGTTAATTCAGTGAAAATCAAAAATAATCGGCGTAAGTGCGCATTCGATCTGATTGCAGGAGTGCGTACTACACATATAATAAAACATTTTATGCCTCATCCTCTAACATCGAAATCAAGAGAATACAGAATCTCCTTTTTTATTGTACATTGAGAGTATTTTGTTATGTATATTTTGATCGTGTGTAAGGGGCTTTACTGCTGTTTTATTAGGCGAGGTGGGCACGTGCGCATGCGTTGTTAATCATTGCTGGCGCCGACACACCGACTGTCGACAAAATATGCTGTCTGTTAACTCTTTATGACTGATTTCGCAATCAAATGGGTGTTTAATCATTATGGGATGCAAAGTCGCATTTTTATAGTAACAATGAATTAAGTGCAGATGTTTTGCAGATAACGTTGTACGTTAATTTAGTTCCTAATTATATTTTTTGTCCCTCTGTCTGGTACATTTTTCAAGACCCTAAAAATTTACTTAGTAAGGTTTTTGTGATAATTTTTAGTATAAAAGCTGAAAATACTCGTAATGTTCGTGTTCGTGTGTGTATGGATATCAGAAGTCGTATAAGTATGGTAATAAAAGCTTTATTGGAGCATAAATAAGCTTTTTATGAAAGATTTTTCATTCGTTCGATGACTATTGTGGAATGGTAGGATTTATTAATTTGATCGCTATTGGCTGATAGCTAATTTAAAAGGTGGAATTGTGCTTTGAGTCTGTTTGAGTTTAGTTCCATGTTCAAACGACATATCATATTTTTCAATACATACATGAGTCGATTTACATTGCAATTTAACTACAGGATGTAACCCATTATGAATCTTTTCTGAGCTTACTAGCACGATAAAACTTTTATAGAAAATTGAATTGTAATACCATCGTGATAAGATTTGTTTTTAGATGTCATTTTAATGGGGTTAAGTAGCATTAACCCTACAGTCATAATTAGATTGAATGGTCTGAAGAGAAGAGATGAAAGCTGTTAAAAACTACTACCTATAATACTATAATTATATAATTATAGTATTACAGCAATCATATGATTGCTGTAATAATATGACGTAATTTTTGTAATATAAAAATTTGTAAATAAATGTAAATATTCAAATAAAAATGTTAAATTAATATTATAAATGCGAAAGTACTTACCACTTCACTCTTCACGCACTATCTGTCCAACCAATCTTCCTGATATTTAGCATAGGTGCATAGAGTTCAGAGTACTGAGTTACTAAAAGTAAACAATTCATCCTGTAAAAAATACCTACCTTGAGAAATTCACGTGGGTGGAGACGCGGGTAAAAGCTAGTCTAATACACAAAAGCATTTCGTTTTTTGATTGTTGAGACGAAGACCAAGTCAAACTGCACCGAAAATGAGTTCAGAAATCAATAGAATTTCGTTACAGATGGTTCTCATACTATTTCGACGGCTACAATCGCGCTGACATTACAATTTTTCAAATGTTAACAAAGACAAGAACTAGTTTTACTATCTTACTTTACAATAATTTTTCTGTACTGTGGTAATGTCAATTTTATGAATGACTGATTTTGGAAATGATTTCTTCCTCAAGAAAATTGACGGATCGTAGTGACAGCGCAACCGCAGCGGTCAAAACGCTTTGAGAACCACCTACAGCTGGTGCGGTAGGATTTGCGACCTATAAATGCAGCAAATACAGTTGAGTCAATTAACATAAGGCTGGGTGCATTATAAAGCGTGCTTATGTAAAAGTAATAAACATTAAACTTAGTCGAGGGGTACCAACGATGAGACCATAAACGTGCTGTCATTATGGTCTCCATAAAAAAGAGCCACCGCACTCCACTCGATGACAACCGATACATAAAACATGGCAGTCAATTCATTGTATTTTTAGTTTATATTGTGGGAGATGAAAGTATGTTTAATTATAGATACGATTTTTTCTACAGACGACGACGCTTCGAAAGATGCTTAAAATTCAATACGTTCAGGTCAGAAACCAATTTTCTAAAATGAAAATATAAAACCGTCTCACTATTACACAATTTAGAGAAATGGTTTCACAAAAAGGTGACTGAAAAACTTTTCTTAGCGCGTGGGTTTTATATAGATTGCGCATTTTAACAACCCTTCTGGTACCATGTTAGTTCTGTTTATTGAACATTCAAAAATAATAACCGCATTCTGAAAGCCTTTAAACTAGTTTAAACTTGTAACTATCAAATTCAGACAATTTTATATTTGATATGAAGTAGTTGTAGCTATGCAAAATATCACCTCTTTCTATGCTGTGCAAATCTTAGGATATATTATATACCCTCGCCAGCCAGGCGTTAGACACATTAATTTGCTCATACCTGCACCGATGAACTTGTCTGATGCAGGACATCGATCGGTCTGCCAGAAGATTTTATACAACTCCCATAATTGAGTTTTAAACTATTTTATAGAGAAGCTCCAACTTTGAAGTTAAAAAATAATGTGCACAATAAATATAATGGTTTATAGCAACGCCTGGCAACTCTGGAAACTCATAATGAACCTCTTCAGAACTAATATTATAAATGCGAAAGTTTGGACAGAAATAAATGACATTTAAGATTGCATTTTTTTGGACTCATTTAGAAAAAACATGACTAGGTATGTAAGTAAATAGTACTTTTTATTACGACATTCTCACGGGAGCGGAACACTAGGGTGCAGCCAATCTCGGAATAAATTATTTCTCAAATTTGTTGATTTTGGGAGATAATCAGATAATAAAAACTATTTTATGGCTCAAAAGAGCCATAAAATAGTTTAGTTACACACTATAGATTCATGAATAAACAAAATTGAATAAAAATAGGTAAGTATTCTGTACCTACCACTTGTGACTTCACTTGAACTAGATTTGTAAGCCACAGTATTTACTGTAGCTTATAATATGTATTTACGGGTTATAAGTATTTACTTAGCTGATAAAGCCAGTTTGTCCATCCGACTAAAGATAAGTAGAAGCAACATACCGTATTGTCATGGTCAAGTTTTGATGCATAAATAGCATGATATTATATTATTTTTCATATAATGATATTTATTTTATTTTTTATAATTGCAATTTCAAACTAAAGAATAATTGGATATGAAGAATCGATTGTCTTCATCTGGTGAATACGCGATATTTAAATTTAATTTATCAAATTATCAGATGTAATCAGTACCTCGTTTTAATGTTTTCAAACAAAGCTTTACATTAAAATCTAATGTTTATTACCTTGCCCACTTTTACGATCGCATGTGATTTATACATAGTTTTAAATATCTACGGAAAGTGCTCGTTATGACTAAGTCCTTCTATTAGAGACAAAGAAAAATATAAATTTCAATGCCTTCCTGACTTTGATTTTTACCTACTTATAAATAGTACACTCAATTATATATACCTAATGGATTTCCTCTAAAGTCCAGATGAATCCGATTTGAGGTCAAATAATTATGTACATACCGTTGATATATATATAATTAATAAATAAAACATATTTTTCTTTCGTTACAAACACATGTTGCATTCTAAATCTTATACCATTGTAATATGGTCCAAATTGGGGCGTATTGTAGTTAATTATGATTAATATTAATTTCATACGGTGCAGACCAGACGCTGGCTGCAGTGTGACGTGCGTCCATTGTCTCTTGGTAAAGATTAATTATTGTATTTTAATTTTGTTACTGAGAATTAGCGGATATGGATATCGGAAGAGTTTCCTGTTCGTATGAGGAATAAACAAATCAGCAATGAAAAAAAAAAGAAATGAGGAAGAAATTATTTCTTAGTGTTTTCTACGATCGCTTATTAAAGCAGTATTACGAACATCTAAATAGATACCAACTCCGTATCATTTATTTTCATTTTGGCTCGCTTACTCGATAATGTGTAGTAGGTATTGTAGGAACTGGAGTAGGTATTGTAACATTATTTACACATGCTGAGTTAAGCATAAAATTAAAGATTCACTCGTGAATTTAACGTGCTAATTAATGTAGGTATGTCATAAAATAATGCAAAAGCATCCGTTACATTTTGCAAGCACATTTGAGCCACATGAGTGCAACAATGATGACATAATTTTTTTGAAAGATTTATGAAGGCTGTAAATAATTTTAAAGTGACCATTTCCCGCGGATTCGGTGAGAGATTTGCGCGTGGTTTTGACATGAGCGGATTTACCGCTCGACTTACCGCTTTGTATTCAAATACCTACATGACGTAAATAATACGAATTTAAATAAGTATTTGTTATGGCGTTCATACAATACTGATGTTACTGATTTCTCTTCTCTACATTTCTCTTCTCGGTAGATTTTCTTTATTTATTTATAACTATCAGATCCAACTACTGGTCAAATATCCCCGTTTTGTTTCCAACCACTTCTATCGCATCGAAGGCTGATATTTTGTCGGACCACTTCATCTTGGGCAAGCCTTCGAAGTTGCGATCTTGTGCCATCGGTATGGAAAATAAATATTAACAAAATAAAACCGTTTCATATAAGCTACGAGTCTGTACAATGTTTGTGTTTATAAATCCCGAATTTGCGAGGTTTTCACGTTCATTTTCCATTTAATACGACGTTTATGACTGCACTACTCGTGCACGCGATGTTATTGGCATTTTATTAATGCATTTCCAGAATATTGGATATAAAAATAATGCAGTCGTGTTTTAAAGGTCCAACCGAATTTATGTGAACATGTGCTTTTTAGTGAACACTCATGGAGTTTCGATTTAGATACCGATTCTGAAAATGTTATTAAATATAAAATTGCTACTGTACACACATATTCAGTTCATCAAAAGATACGATATTATTTTTGAAAATACGAATTATAAGAATTCGTAAATATCCGATATTGAATTTGTCGAAGCACTTATAGTTGATTCAGTATTTTAGTTGATAGTCCAGATTTATTCCAAAACTACTTATAGTTAAATATACTTATAGTTTTTCAGCTGTGCTTTCGTTAAAAATAAAATTTTCAATGAAACGCAAAGTTGATTTAATATTTGTGAATCATATTTCACTTTTGGCTACAAACATATATTTTAATGACGCTTTCTTTTCCCAAGTTAGACTCGAATGTTTAATTGTTAATCAATACCCCTCCACTATAATCACAAGCGTGTTTAGACAGTGTTCCCGATCCTGCGGGAACGAGCGACAATGAGGAACATTAGGCGCCGCGCAGACGCCTGTGACTCACCCGCCCTCAATAAGACCACGCTAATGCTATGAAGATATACTTACACGCGCTGATAATGACTACGTTTTCAGAAAATATTATCCAATTTTCATTACACCTATACAGAACCTATACAGAAGACCGATGCACGATGTACTCATACTATAGTTTAAACAATCTTTAAAAAATATTTCGAAAATTAACCATTCTCCAAATCCGACATACCCCAGCACACACCTAATATATTTTTTTACGAATAAGTACATTAGGTATTCAACATATTTATTCAACCGGATAATGTGGTTATCTGAATCACGATCGTGTTTACGGTTAGTTAAATTTGTTACCACTCCAAATCTGAGATATGGGTCGTGTCAGGACAGGAGTGTATACAATTTGATTGATCTTGTTTTTAATTAAAATTTATTGAATGTTGCGATTATATTAAGGTTTAGTTTCGTAATCATTACTGTAAAATGTAAAAAAAAAACATTTTCACTTTAGCGACCCAATACGTCTTTGCACGAGGTCTTTAGGGATAAATTGTCTAAGTAACTGTGAAAACTCTATCAATATTTGTGTAGTTTAAAAGAAAGCTTCTAAGCTTTCTTTAGTCAGACGCAGAGGGCGTGACTGTAGTGATAAAATTTTCTTTGTAATATTTGTAATGAAAATATAAAATAATTTTATTCGTTATTTAAATACAACGCTACATGTGTATCCTAATAATAATGTTTTTCTCCGTAGTAACATTATCTTGGAAGATCGGATTTAATTGATAACTATATAATTCTTGCATTTTGATGTTTTGGGATGGGCCTTATCCATTTTATCAAGCAGCTCTAATTATAACTTTGCCCGTGATACCGGTTATTTGAATATCACGCTATCGGAAATATGCGATAACCAATCAGAATAAAACGAATACGACTGCTTGTGTTCCAATATTGTAGAGTAAAAATCAAAATACGTAATAACTAGTACCTACATTACCTCACACTAGCGCAATGTTTTCTTTGTTTCACGCTCAACCCTGTGGCTCAACCATAATAATCCGTAAAGCCATAGTGAATCATTCAATTAAAATTTTCCCAGAACTCTAAGCTTAATGATTGTGGCGTTATTTTAAACAATAAAAACTTCATATGTTCACTCATGCAACATATTGCACTGCTTTTGTGTGCTTTTTACCATTTTTTAAATTCTCCCTAACAAATTAGTTAAGATTGACTCTTTTAGTCATATCATAACGACAAAACGACACTCTTGAACAATTTCATTTACAAATAAGGAAAACTCTTATGAATTTCATCAAATAATTACACCCAAAAAATAAAAAACACAAAATAATCTTTGCTGGGCAGAATAAACGAAATGAGTTAATTCCTTTCATGCTTATGCACTATTTGTTGCACAAACACAGAGTCAGTGAACTTCATTAACCCGAATTGGCTTGTCTGTCTGTGTGTCCACAATTAATCACGATGGCAAGGGACGTGCTGTCCAAGGACTCGACGATTTATTACAATTCCCTCACTAAGTCCACCGGCCGATTAATAGTTGTGATAAAGTGCAGTTTACCAACTAAATTAATGTAGCTCCCGGACACTAGCCACTCGCATCGACTAATTCCATGCCTGATGATGAGACACTCATGAGACATTAATTAAGGGTAGTTTCAAGAACAACTATCGGTTGGCTATTCTTCGATAGTGGAATCATCGTCTTAATCAGCCGTTATTTTATTTGCTGGAGAGGACAATCGACTTTGGACAATATTGTCTTTTGAAATTTTGAAAGTATTGTCAACCAACTATGGCATGTCCTAACCCTAACGGATCGTACTATATCGATGATGGTTACTATTATACTATACTATTGAAATATTTCTTTTCGCTATTATTCTATCGTTGGTGGAAAAAGATACAAAAAGATGTCGGATACGTACAAACCTAATACCCAAAGGTCTTTGAGCTAACAGAGACCAAGAAGCTCTTTGGCGACAATATTGTCATGATAATTGACATGACACACAAAACATAATCGATTCGCCGGCGATTCCCGCGACCTTGCTATTGCTCGCTAGTGGCGACCTCGCGCCATATGATCGCAGGTCGTCGACTCTCGAGTTTGTATAATAAATATTCGTGGTGCGTCGCATGTCGCCGACCTAATTTTGTGACAGCGCTGTTAGGAACGGCTCCTTTGAGTGCATGAAAGTAAAGTAAACTTTGTAATTCGCCCATCCACCCACAGTATTACGTTTTACATAAAACATAACGAGGTGTTTTGTTCGGAAATATTGTTTGTTATTTTTATTTGAGTTCAGAACCATGAAATCCGAACTTTATTAGAGATCCAGTAAAATAAACTACCTAAGTACGCAATTTAAGTATACACTTGCAAGTATCAAGTTTTCAGTATTTACTTACCTATATACTAGACTCCATTAAATAACTTTTTAAAACTCTACTGAAGATTTTTAAGACTCTACTGTAACTTTGCCTCTACATGTAACTGATTAGTACAAGATTTGTATTTTTAGAATTTAATATTTACCACTATTTTTCAGATTATTAACTATTGCATGCAATTTTTTGTAAACATTGCGAATTTTCTCATTTACTTGGTGTATAAATTTTTTATACCTGAACCTGAAAGCGTCTAGGTTTTCAGCAATAACATTTTCTACAACTAATGAACCGATCGATTAATGGAGTAAGAACATACATATTCTTACTCACAGAATTCATAGTAATCTCTGTAATTTGAGTTCACACTGCATGTTACTTGCACATAGATGCGGTAACATGTGGTAATAATAATAGCGGTGAGTTTGTATAGAAATGGTGCTCTTCGCTCACTTCCATTAATTCCTTTGTATGACCTAAGTACAATATGACTGAAGTGTGGCCATCGGTCATACAAAAAATAACTGTCGTGGGTTGATATTATATCGATAATTAAACGTATAACTAATAGAATTTCTTTCTGCTTGTACTAATTACACCTTTAAAGTATATGCGAGTACCAATTATAATGTTAAATTAGAATATTCAAATCATTGATTGAAATGATGTACGTTTCTATGAAAAATACACAAGATAGTTTGTTAGAATTAAATTTATTGCGTAATAAAACAAAAAGACACAAGACAGAAAAATCACTAGCAGCGGGGCGGACTTATCCTAGGGATCCCAGTCAACCGGCAAGAAAATACATAGTTTCAAACACAAACGGCAAAAATAAATAGTTTTTGCCGCGGTAATAGCTGATCTTGCAATAATAATAATAAAAACTTTATTTGTATTTAATATAAAAAAAGAAACTATTTACATAATTTTCAAAAAACAATGAATAGAAAATCACATGACTTATGAAGCCGAAATGTAAAGCTTAGCTATCTGCAATGATTTAACCCATAGCGCTGATTTTCAACTTGGCCTCTATAAGTAAAATATAAAAAAGAACTTATATAGTCACTGTTCGGTATACATTTGTAAGTGTGAAGTATACATGAATAAATAACAAGTAAGTGTACACTCTTTGCGGTCTCTTCCCGCGCTCCCTGCTTGCTCCCGTATTTGGAACAGTCCCTATAAAGGGGCCGCACCAAATAGGGAGTTCCAAAGGGAAAGGAGGACCGGTGGGACATGCCCCGTTCCTCGCAAGTCGTGACTCGTAATGCAAGTCATGATGCATTGTTAATTATCCATATACAGTAAGTACCTATACTGCGCCTAAAATGGGACAAAAAAAAGCGTTTTTAATGTACAGTCACCAATCAATCTAAATGAATCGTGAATTCAGCGCGTAGAGGTTTATTTTTCACAGTGAACGCACGATGACACTAGCAGTTTTCCATTCTATATCGTTAACTATAGCGCAAACCTTATCAATATTGCATTTATAATGCAAGTCCCAAAATAAGGTTGTGCATATTGAACCGAATATGGAAATCATTTCATTCGATTTCGTAACAGTTCAAAAACCAGTTATTCGCATGTACGCATGTAACTGCGTTGTTTTAATAATTATGTGTTAATATATGTTTTATTAATTCATTCGAAATGTATTTACAACACTTTAGAGACCCATATAATATAATTATTTTCAGTTTTGCTTTCCATGGTAACCAAAGCTGTTGGCGGACGGTCTTGTGGTTGACGCCTGTAATCCTACTAGCCTATTTCTGATTAATGCTGCACGCCCTTGCTAAATTCTGTTCTTGTTGAAGACATATATAGATTGAATTGCAGTATCTTCTGCTGAAATTATGTGAAGTAGCAAAAAACCCCATTTACTTTGCCAAGAAAAAATTATATACATATACATGTTATAATGTAATATAGGATTAGTAATTTGGATGTCATTATTAGTTTTCTAAGCTGAGAGTTGCTAGGATTTCAGGATTTAATCATAAGTGCTAACTAAACTGTATCTTAGTGTACCTACAAGTAATTCGATAAGCATTGTGGAGGCTATAAAATAGTAATATTCATGAATGGTAATGATAATTATATGATAGCTGTCGCAAATTACAGAGATTAACATAACTAGGTATATATAGTAATTTGAATGTAATTTACGGATAATATTGACCACAAAACTAGTTTATACCTAAATTCCTACCGTAATGTATTACAACTGTACAGTCACGAACACATAAACTTATCCAATCATTGAAAATTCCCCCTATTACTATCGCTTAGGGTCCATGCAAGCAGTGCAGCGTAGCGGGACCGTTTAGGCACAATATAATAAGGAATACTACGTAGTTTCGTGCAAAATGAACAACAGTCGTAAAATCCAGAATGAAATAAATTTTGTAAAATATAAGATTATTTACATTTTTTTGAATAAGTTTCATATTTTGGTCCATAGATAGCAAAAGATCTGTGCCCCCGCTTGATAAAGCCCTAAGGTGTTGTCTTCAAGGGATGAATAGATTTTATCATTATTTAGATGAAATACAAGTTAACAAGAAAATATTCAAAACAAAATATATATACAACTCGTTTACGGCAATTTTTCGAGAAACCCGACTGAAATATTGAGAAAAGCAAGTGCAGACAAATGTATATTAAAAACGTTTGCGCTAGCTACGTTATCATAAAGATACGATATTAAATAAGTTGTAACTGGTAATATGATATTACGATGTTATATCTATTTTATGTGACCCAGTAAAATATGGAAGTTCTTTAGTAAACCGTAAAAGTCACGGATCGCAATATTGCAGTTTACACCGGCTCGATATTAGTATTTACTCTGTGGCAATATCTCAGACTTTCTGGCTATTTGGATTGGACGCGCTAAGCTCTCCATTTTCACCTCACCCGGCGTCCTAGCTCTGCGAGAAAAGTGGTAAGATGCGATGCGACTCGATATTAAATGTATTTACTTATGATCTATATTATTGTTCGTGCAGCGTTCCGTCGCTCACCTAGTATGCCACGTTAGAACGTAATCTGGAAGCGACATCTTTGGATTAATCTTCAGACACCTCGTTTTAAGTTCATCTGACTCGCAACGTGCTAACTTACCTTGGGATTGTTTGAATTTACATAATCACTCCTAATTCGTAGCAACTTGGTTTAGGAGTTAGACGAGGTTTAGTATGATTCATTGTTAAAACGACGTAGTTAAATTATCGTATTAGGAAGTATTTAAAACAGAAATAAGTTGAAAAAAGAAATATTTAAATTGTGAAAATGGAAAAAATATCTTATGTCAAATTAGGAAATCGGTTGAGTAAAACATAAACATAGAATATTCCTCTTAAAATACTTTACACACAAGGAAAACAAGAAACTGAAAGCAGAGAGTATTTATAGGAATTATGTTCCTTTATTTTCATAGCAAGGAAGTTAAAAAAAAAACACGGAAAATGAGACACAAAATTCAAGACTAATATTTTTTTTAATTCAATGCCTTATTTAGATCAAGTCTGGGTTGAAGAAAATTAGTATCGTGATCCAGCTGCAGGCTGCACTTTGCTTTTCTCACGCACATTCGATTTGTATGCGTCGAGTGTTGCCCTCTTTCAAAGTATCTGTATTGATTATGCATCACGTAAATACTAAGTGTACATATTATTTTTATTTATCGGATTAATAATATTTTACAATTTGTCTTAACCTAAATAAATTATCTTTGATATATTTACTCAATTATCGCCTATAATGTTCATGCTTAAATGTTATTTTTAATAAGATTTTTAAAAAGCCCTCCGGATCCTTAGTCCTTAGTCTCCTTTCCCGTTTTATCTATTTGGAACATTTTGTCAGTTTCCTAAATTTATTTTTTATTTTTTTGGAAAAAGAAGATTGGTTGAGCATGTAAAGCGTGAAGAGGTAATAAACAAACATATTACGCATTTATAATATTGGTTGCGATTAGGTGGATTAGAGTTATGTACTATTTATTATACGGTACTATTGTGCGGGACCCATTCTGCGTGAGTCTGACTTGCACTTGGCCAGTTTTATTTTTATCGTGAAGCCCAGTCAGTGGTGTCAAGCCCTGCCTGGGTCCCGCAGGCGCCAGCTAACTCTGAATGCTCGACACATGGCCCGCTGCTTGCTGGAAATGCGATATCGATCCGGTGGCATCGCACCCATTCGTCGACAGAAAATAAATTGTTGATTTTATTAATTTTGTATCAGAGTAACCCAACAATGTAAATCCTAAAGTTAGTGCATTTTTCGCATGAATATTTGAGCGTATTATTTTAATCGTTTATCAATTAGTTTTCTGTTTGTAAATGCGAAAGTTGGTGAAGATGTATGTGTGTATGATTGTTAATCTTTCACGCAAAATCTACTGGACCGATTGCACTGAACTTTGGTAAATGGATAGAATATAACGTGGAATTTTCGCAAAATATCTAATGAAAATAAGTTATTATCAAAGATGAGTGAGTGCGAAACAACCTCGAGTCAAGAATCAAATTATCGCGATCTTCATCGTTCATTCTTCATCACCATCCCGACCGATATCATTCATGTGACAGTTTGTTTTAATTAACACGCTTCCTGCGGCTGCGCAACTGCGATATCTATTTCATCTCTGCATGTTGCCGGTTGTGTCCGGGGATGCGACGCCGAAAAGCCCCACTGTATAAATAATATAAATAAATCAATAAATAAATATACAGGGACAAATCACACAGATTGAGTTAGCCCCAAAGTAAGTTTGAAACTTGTGTTATGGGATGCTAACTCAACGATACTTTTTATATAAGATATACATATATACATACATAGATAAATATCTAAGACCCAGATCAATCTGAAAAAGATCAGTTTCCATGTTGTCCTGAGGATCGAACTCCACCTCCAGTGAAGCAGTCCGGCATGATGACCATTAGGCCACAGAGGTCGTCAAAAACCGGAGTGTATGAAATAGCCCTAAAATTTTGAAGATACGTGACTATATTACTGACTTTAACTCTCTTTGGGAATGCTATCGTTGGCCTAGGCTGAGTGTCCGTAA